>NC_053437.1:14690345-15890345 GCF_007990345.1 Gossypium hirsutum | reverse complement strand
ATTTTGTTTTATTTTCTCTCGGCTATAAAGCCAAAGGTTGTAAAAAGGAAAATTAGGGCTTTTTAGAAAAATATTAAGGAAACAAAACAGAAAAGAAATCAGAGGTTTTTCTTCTTTTTGCGTTCGAATCTCTTGTATTATTTATGTTTTATCTTTCTTATTTTTGTTATACTAAATAACCAAAAAACAAGAAATAAAAAAAACCTTACCTACGTCGCGCCGGAAGAAGAGGAGATGAGAGGTTTCCCCTCGTTCTTCGGGTCTTGGGCTCATTTTTCCCGAGATTTGGACCTAGATCCATGTCCTAGAGGCAATCGTCTTCAAAAAGGGACCAAAAAGGTCTGATCTTGTGCCTCCTACCGCCGTCCGCGGCGGCGCTATGGCGGAGGCTTGCCAGAACCCTAGGCCGGATTTAAGGCCTGAGAGAGAGAGGGCTCAAGAGCTCTCTGTTTGTTTTTAAAAATAAGATGAAATTGATTTTTTGGGTTTTTTTTAACATTTATACTAAGCATAAAACGGCACCGTTTTGAACTTAAGCAACCATGGCCAAAACGACGTCGTTTTGCGTTAGACCCGATTACCCGACCTGACGCAGCCAGGATCCGCGAGTTTTCTGATTTGAAAGGTTATTTGCCCATCTGGCCCCTCCGCATTATCGATTGTTTTGATTCGGTCCTTGTTTCTTTTTGCCTCATTTTGTAATTTGGACTGCATGTTTGTCGCGGTTTTCATCTTGGTCCTCAATTCGTTGGACCACTGAGGAAGGGACGCATGGCCTAAAAATAGGGTTTATTTCCCATTTGGCCCTTCGCACTTCCGCGCCTTTTCATTATGGTCCTTCTTTGTGCATTTTATTATGGCTTTAACCTTTCAATTTCATTTTTATCCCGATTTAGTCCTGTTATTGTTATTTTCATTATTATTATTGTTTTATTATTATTGTTTTATTATTTTTCTTTCTTTACTTTATCATTATATTCCTACTTATATATTCATTTGTTTATTTCTTTTTATAAAATATTTATATGTATATAATTATTTTATTATATCATGTTATTATTCATTGTTTATCATGACTTTTTTTTACCTTAAAAGTATTATTATTATTAGTATTATTATTATTTACTCCTATCTACCTTTTAAAATTCAAATTTTGTTAGATATATATATACATGCATACATTTTATAATATATACATATACGTACACATTTTTTAATTTTTTTTAAAACAAATATATATATGCATACCTTTATATATATTTTTTGATATTTCATAACTTTAAATACATATATATATACATATTTACATATTTTTATATTTAATAACCTTAAAATATGTACACATACAATGATTTTCCATATTTTCATAATTTTATGTCTATACACATACATATATATTTTATATATTCTATTTCTTTTACGGTTTCGTTGTTTCACGCGGTTTCTACTTTTTATTTTATGCTTATTTTATTCGAATAATTTATCTGCTTATTATCTTGCATGATTAATTCGTTTTTATTTATCTTATTTTCGTCGTTATTGCTCGTGCTATTTATGTTTACATCATCGTATTCATTTTTATTTTGTTACGCATATTAACCTCGTGTTTTATTTCTATTATTTCAAATTAGATTAATTTATCTTGACGTATAAGTTTCGACTTTCAAATAAGCAAAATTTTGTGTTTAGATTCGAGAGGATTGAGCCCTGACGTATTGGGTTCCAATTTTCTTCTTTGAATCTAAATAATCGAGAATGCTCTTTAATAGAAAAAAAACATAAAAAGCTCATTATCGGGAATTAAATACGTTGTGTCCTAACGCATTAGATATGGCACATTGTTTTCTCGAGATGAGGATTTTTTCTAAAAAAATAATAAAGGCAATATTCAATGTTTAGAATTTTGAGAAATTGTGTCCTAACGTATTGGGCTGCGATTTTTTTTATTTGACTTAAACAATTGAATATCCTTTTAAAGTTTATTGCACGAGTTTTCAGACAAGCTCATTTTTAAAGAGGTGAAATATCATGCCCTAACTCATTGGGTATGACATTTTCTCTCTCCGAAATGAGAGGGTCTTAACATGTAATTTGATTTATACAAGTTTTTAATACAAGGATCGTATTTTGAATCTCTTTAAAGTTTTCAATCTTCGACACTAAGATATTAATTAATCAACTAGGTACCAATTTTGGGCGTTACGAGGGTGCTAATCCTTCCTCGTATGTAACAGACTCCCGAACCTATTTTTCTGAATTTAGTGGATCAAAATCGTTGTTTTAATAAAATTAAATTATTTATTAAAAAGAACCACTTTTCAAGTTGGGCCGATCACACCTTATCAAAAAAGGATTGGTGGCGACTCCGTTGTTTGTTTTCATTTTAAAAATCTAAGTCGACCCCGTTTTATCAAAAAATGGTGTCCAACAATATTAATAAAATAATTTAGGTTTATACGAATAAATATCCTCTACGCGCCTACTGTCAAAATGGGTGCCATTTCTTATATGCTTTGCTCTTATCCAAAAAAGCCGTCCGTACAAGATTTTTATATTTAAAATTAATTTTTATTATATCAAATTAAATTATTTGAAAAAAACAGTGGGTATCGTTTTGGGTAACAGCCATTTGTTTTCTTAAACCATTAAAATTCACTGTTTAAAATAATAATGATAAAGCAAAGTGCATGCATAAACGTAAACAATACCAGCAAAAGAAGAAAATTTGCAGTCTCTTCTCTATTGTTCCATCATTCTAGAATTTAACCAATCCACTCAATCCCAAACAATTGAACCATGTGTATTGCCGCTTTTATTTGGCAAGCTCATCCACTCTATCCCCTTCTTCTGTTACAAAACAGAGATGAATACTACAACAGGTATGTTTCCATTTCACTTCACTTATTCTTCTCTTTACTATATATATCTCTTATTTGTTTATGGGTGGAATTGAAGGCCTACAAAGGCACTTGCATGGTGGGATGTTGATGGTTGTGAGATACTGGGAGGAAGAGATGAAGTTGCAGGAGGGACATGGTTGGCTTGTTCAAGACAAGGCAGAGTTGCTTTTCTTACCAATGTTTTGGAGCTTCATCACCTTTCCGGCGCCAAGACCCGCGGGGATCTCCCTCTACTTTTCTTGAAGGTATTTATATGCCCTTGAAAATAATATTATTCAAGCAAGCTCAACTAACAATAATGGTGCCAACTGTTGTTGATACAGAGCACAAAGAGCCCTATGGAATTTGCGGACCAACTGCTCACAAATGCTCATCAATACAATGGATTTAACCTCATAGTGGCTGATATTGCTACCAAATCGATGGTTTATATCTCCAACAGACCAAAGGGGGAACCCATTCACATTCAACAGGTTTCTCCAGGTCTTCATGTTCTTTCAAATGCCAAGCTTGACTCACCCGTGCCTAAGGTACCGTACACTATTATCTCCTTTACGCAAAAAAAAACACACAAGTACAAGGAATTCTTCAATTATTACTTCCAGTCTTCACTCTGCAGGCTCTGCGGCTACGTAAAAGCATTAGACAGATGATGAATAAATATGGCAAAAATGAAGTAAACGTGAAAGAAATGATTGAGAAACTTATGAAGGACAAAGTGAAAGCTGATAAGAGTAAGTTACCTGGCATTTGTGCTCTCGACATGGAATTCAACCTTAGCTCCATATTTGTTGAAATGGACACTCCTCAGGTAAAATTTCTAGTTCTAAACCACCCTTCTAGTAAATTTATGAAAAATAACGTTAAAGCTGATAAAAACCTAGAGTCGTTTTAACTAATATATCATGCGTTTTGTGGGATTCAGGGGCTTTGTGGGACAAGGAGTACAGCAGCATTGACCATACGTGCTAGTGGGGAAGTTAGCTTTTGTGACAAATATCTTGAAAAGGGTGTGTGGTTTGAGAAAACCATCAATTACCATATCCAGAATGAAACAAGGGATTTTTCTGAAGTTAAATTGAGTATGTTATAAATGGAGTGATGTATGGCCGAGTGCCTGATAAAATGTTATATTTTGCAAGGAAGGACCTTGCTGATTGCTAAGCTGCTACAGCACGAGTGCCTGATAAATGTTTATAAATTCCCGAGAAACTTAAACAACATCAAAGATAACGCAGAGAAAACCCCGTAAATGTCCTTTCTGAAAATAGATTATGCAAAAACAATCAAAACCCATTGAAAACAGGAAACCAATCAACCAAAAATAACACATCACCTACAAAATACTTTCATAATAAATAAAATTTATTAATGCCTTTCATTACTTTTTATTAATTATCAATTTTGTAACTTATATTCTTAAAATACTATAAATAGAAACCTTTCAAGATTATCTCTAAAATTCCTTCAACTAATTTTCTTTACTTAGCAATCATCATCTGCCATTATATTCAATGTTATCGAATTTACTCCCGCAGCTTTCTCTCTACTTTCTTCCGGTAAATCTCATTTACTTATTTACAATACTTCCTCCATCAAAAAATTCTCTATAAATGACTATATATGTAACAGCTGTGTTCCTATTTAACTAAAAAACAAAATTCCTACCCATATTTTGCAACATCAATTTCATAACTAAAATAAAATAATAAGGATGACTTTGATTGACAAAATCTGAGTTGGGAAAGAATAAAAGAGAAATAGGGATAGGGAGGCGGAAATAATTGATGAGATGAGTGAGTCCATCTTAGCTTAGCTAATTGTGGCATGGGACATGATCTGGAATGTGTGTTTTTACCTTGCCAACTTACAACCAATAAATTAAAAGTTGGCCAACTCCCATTTCTTTCTTCCTATCCTATCAACTATTTAGTAATAGTGATGGGATTGAAAGTATTTCACTAAATTCCATATCATTAATTAGCATTTCAATGCTAATGAATTTTAAATAGAAATATATTCATAATCAATTATATATGGTATATTTATTATGACTTGCAAAATTACATTAGCTGAATTTAATCATAAGCAGTCAAACATGCTAATGTAAGTGTTGATAATATGCAATTACGGTTTAACTTAATGGATCTTAATTAGTGTGTGAATTTCATGTTTTATGAATAAGGTTATTGGTCTAAGTTTGAGGGTCTGTCCCAAGTTGAAAGAATTTGAGTAAAAATATTTTACTCAAAAAATAGGTTTAGGTAAAAAAAAAATTAGACTCGTTTAAAATATGGGTCATATTCGGGCTTGAACATTTGAAGGCCTGAGTCTAGCCGAACCCAACCTTTTTTTCTTTAAGTTTATAATATTTTATTTCTATATATTATGTAATTTATAACACATAAAAATTAAATCTATAATATCACTTTGTTAAGATGACTATATATAAAATTTTAATAAAATAATATAATTATATATTTTTTTAAAATAATATGGGCGGGCTTAAAATGGACCTGGATCAATTATTTACAAATATGGGTGAATTGCATTAGCAACTACTTATTTGAGTGCTTAAGCATGTAATGTCTTTTATTATTTTATTCAATCAAGTTGATGCATCCCAAATAGTAAAATTTTAGAGGCAATTGACAACTAAAAGAATATGTGGGCTACAATTAAATGGTTAGAGATTAGAAAAAAATATATTATAACACCCTATTCTTATCCAATCGTTGGGTTCGAATTGCTCATATTTTCCAATATTTAGCATCGAATCAAAATCTAATTTCATATTATTTTATTAGGGATCTTGTACTTTTAATCAATAACATAATTTCTTAATAGCTTTCAATTTAATCTCAAACGTTAAGATTAACTTTAAACTAATTTCACAATCTTCTAATACAAACTTAATGAATTCCAATTTCAAACTCATGGCAACTAAATTAAAAGTCATAAATTGGAGAATCTGATACATGCTATAAAAATCATGAAAGAAAACCTCTCTTACCTAAACTAGTTTGGATCAAATTTTGATAGAAAGCTTGGAAGGCTTTTCTTCTTTCTTCTTCTTAGGGCATGGACGGCACAATCTAAAGGGAAAGATGTCCATCTTATTCTCTTTCCCACTTGTTTTTGTTTTTACACCCATAATTAAAGATAACTAAGCTTAATTAACTTTTCTTAAAGCTTCATAATCTAAGTTTAAGCTAATTAAATCAAGATGGATGGATTAGTTGGTCCCACCCACTAACTATTACTTCTTTTGGTTATTTGTTAATTGGGTCCTCAAATATTTTTTAAATTAAAATTTAATAATGATTGTATTTTTATATTTTAATTAGTGCTTTTTTCGATTTAATATCTTGACTTTTTATTAATATGTTTTCGATTTTAAACACATAATTTCTCCTATATATTACATAATTAAATTCCGAAACGAGTCCTTACAAATATATATTATTAAATTGAGTGTGCCAATTTTCTTTGGTTGAATTAATATTCTAATTAAATGAATGTACAAAGAATGATGCAGATATTTTATTATGTTTTGCCCAATGCAATAAAGACAATGTTTTTGAAGGTGGTAATTGGATTTGGATCTGCACACACTTTCTGACTTCTGCCGCATTACAAATCATAAATTACCATCTTAAACTAAAAATATATAGCACCAAAAATTGAGAAATAGAAATTTCATTTGTGAAATATAAGTTCAAAATTTATCCATTTAATTTTTATTTATCTTAAGTAATTACAGAATTTTTAATATTTTTAATTAACTGTATTATCTATTTAAATTTTTATTCACAATTTAAATTAACGTGTTTTATTTTAATTTTGTATTATTATTAGTTTCAAACTATATGCTTCATTATTTATTAGATATTATTTTGAAATGCACACGTGTTCTAAACACGTGATTTTCACATGTATATGCGTGTGATAGAACTACCCGTGCATATATATATATTACTTATAAAGTTTCTGTAAAATGGACAAGTGATTGAATTGAGAAATTTAAGACTAGTTGAGTGTGGATTTTATATACTCTATAAAAATTACCTCCACACTAGTGTCACATAATTTAGTATTAATAGTAGAATGATCCATTTATAACAATGTAAAATTAATATGGTTTTACACATTTTCATAATTTTTTCTACGATTAATACTTTAAAAATTGAAATGTTATATAATTCATGTAAGATCAAAAGTTTAGAGTAAATTAAAAATTCTAACTATTTATTTTACATAAAAAAGAAACTTTCAACCCTTATATATATGAATAAGAGATTATATGTATAAAAGATGCAATTATATTGATAATTTCGATGATTAAATCATTGAAAAAATTAATAAAAGAAGAAATTCTATGGCAAAATTATTGTGTGCCTGACAAAAGAGGGAAAGGATTTTTATGTAAAGAGATGATAAAAAGTATGACTTAACACTATGGTGCAGGTAGACGTATAGGAGTAGCTCATACGCCGCTGTTTGAGGCCATTTCATTTTCTACATAGAATGCCTCAAAATTGGTTGTGCCAAGGAATTGTGAGCTGTGACTAATTTAATTAGCCGCAAAATAATGCATAAATAAATAAATATTTATTTTTTAAAATTCTTATAATATTATATATATTTATATATATCAGGTCTATAACTATTCGTACCCTTCCTCAATTTTTAAACAGGAGGATAATGTGTTTTAACGATCCCTTGCACTGGCAATAATGTCGATGCCAATCAAGTTAGGACTCAACCGAAAAATAAATAATATCTATTTATACAAAATGATAATTATTAAATTGCTATTTTGAGTGAATAAGAAAAAATGGAAATTAAAATGACTGAAAACAGAATCAAAATAAAACATCCGTTTGGAAATTGCTTAAAATAATGAGTCGTGAAATTAAATTGAAAATTGACAAATTAATCCTTCTATTTTAATTTATCAACATTCAATCTTCACAATTTCGTTTACACTGTCACTGACTAGAAAACCAACAAGTCAATAAATTTAACAGTTCATATAGCAAAAATCAACAGCTCAAAGTCATGCGTTTATTAATATTTGGATTAATTATTAAGTTCTTATAAAGTACAAATGAAATAAATAATATTTTCAGCATTTATTAATTAAAGAAATTGAAAGAATTGCTTAAAACACACATATATATGATGATGGCGGTGGGGAAATATTAATGGTGGTAAATTAGGGTTTTATGATGTAGATTAAATTCGATGGGAGAAAGTTAAAAGAGATCACATGGAATCGACTTGCTCGGCCTTATTAGTGGAGGATGATGCTCATAAAATCAATTAATACTTAATATAAATCAAATAAATCATTTTTCATGTGTTAAAAAATACCTCTCGAGATTTCAAAATTTAAATAAATTAGTCCTTATCAATTCTGAAAGTGGGTAATTAAAGAGCGTTAATGTTTTCATTCAATTATACATGATTTTGATTGGTTTAATACTAAATTTCACCCTCAAAATTTACATATTCTATCAATTTGGTCCCAATTTAACAAATTTATCCCGCAACCTTCATGTAAATGTCGAGACAGAAATTTGTTGAATTTTTTGGAATCAAGGTTAAAAGGGCAGAACATATTAGTATACTAATCAAAATCATGTACAACTAATGGAAGGCATTAACGTCGTGATTAATTGCTCATTTTCAAAATTAACAAGGTTTAACTTGCTTCAATCTGTTTTGAAAAATATTAGTTTACTCGTTTTTGAAATTGAAAAAGATGGAAGAAGTTTTTTACCACTGGAATATGTTTTTCTTTTATATAAACTAAATTAAACTTAAATAAAAATGGTCTACTGGTACAGGAATGCTCCGGTTCTCTTTTGTCTAAACATATTTTATTATTTCAGGATTTAATTTAGAAAAAAATAGTCCAACTTTAGACAACGGCGGCGCCTACGGTTTGTAAACGGGAGCCTAGGCGAGAAATATAAGAATGTTAATTTTTTTATTCTTATCCATTCATTTAATTTATATTTAATTTTTTTATTTATATTTAATCTAAAGACAGATTATTTTTTTTAGAATTTTAATCTCATTATAAATTTTTATCATATATGCTCTCTTCCCCAACCTTTAAATTGAAGAATAATGTGTTTCGCGAACTCACGTCATCTTGACAACAATATCAATATTAATTGAATTAAAACTCAATTGACAATAATGATTAAAATTTTCTTTCTCTATAAATATGTTTTTAAACCTTTATTTGAAAATGTATAATACTTTTGATGTCAAAATAATGCATTAAAATTTATTCAACTGTCAATTTAAGTGGAAAAAATTGGAGATGAAATTTGTAATTAAACCTTCTTTAATTTATGTCTTTTTCCATAAAAAAAATTCTTAAAAAAATATTAAATGTTGGAAAGTGTCATTATTATTAATTTATAATTCATCCTCATTATTGATTAGTGTCACTGAAGCAACGAATTTCATTGGGTTTGGTAATGGATGAGAGTTTGCTCAAAATCTTCACCATTTTCACTTACATAGTTTAGGATAAGCATGTTAAAAACCTATGTTATATCCATAGAAATTGAAGGCTATATTTGTTATCATCACAACAAGCGCAAGCATTGTTGGGGTATATCCACTTGTCTTAAACCACTACAATGTACAAGTAGCAGTAAAAAGAACAGATAATAATGATTAGAAACTTGGGTAATTAATTTTGTAGTATATAGTCGGTCCAACACTGACTTATATCTAAGCAAAGTGCATGCATCTACTACAACATTTTTTCTCTGATTACCTTCTCTTTTCTTCTATCATTCTAGAGTTTAAACAATTGAATAGAATTGTCTAACCATGTGTATTGCTGCTTTCATTTGGCAAGCTCATCCACTCTACCCTCTTCTGCTTTTACAAAACAGAGATGAATACCACAACAGGTATGTTTCCATTTCACGTCAATTATTCTTCTCTTGAAAATATATTTATCTTATTAATATATATGGGTGGAATTGAAGGCCTACGAAGGCACTTGCATGGTGGGATGTTGATGGTTGTGAGATATTAGGAGGAAGAGATGAAGTAGCAGGAGGGACATGGTTGGCTTGTTCAAGACAAGGCAGAGTTGCTTTTCTCACCAATGTCTTGGAGCTTCATCCCCGTCCCGACGCCAAGACCCGCGGTGATCTTCCACTTCTTTTCCTGGAGGTAAATAAATCTATATGCCTTTTTTTTTTTTTGGGTTGAAGCCAGATCACCTATCAAAAACGGTGGTCATTCATTAAAAGTAAACACGCTGTTGTTGATACAGAGCACAAAGAGCCCCATGGAATTTGCGGAGCAACTGGCCACCGATGCTCATCAGTACAATGGATTTAACCTCATAGTGGCTGATATTCCTTCCAAATCAATGGTTTACATCTCGAACAGGCCAAAGGGGGAACCCATTAACATTCAACAGGTTTCTCCGGGGCTTCATGTTCTTTCAAATGCCAAGCTTGACTCTCCCTGGCATAAGGTACAGTAACTTGTGTCGTGTTATATTCCTATAAAGTTATGCCCAAAGGCAGATGGACGCTGGAGAATTTATTCATCCACTCCCATTGTGCAGGCTCAGCGGCTAGGTAAAGGCTTCAAACAGATGCTCAATAGATACGGTAAAAATGAAGTAAACGTGAAAGAAATGGTTGAGAAACTTATGAAAGATAAAGTGAAAGCTGATAAAAGTAAGTTACCTGGCATATGTGCTCTCGACATGGAGTTCAACCTTAGCTCCATATTTGTTGAAATGGACACCCCACTGGTAAAATTCCAAGTTCTAAACCATCCTCCTACTAAAATTTATGTAGAACAATGTTGAAGCCAATAAAAATTGTGGTTGTTTCAACTTACATATCCATCTATTTTCTGGAATACAGGGGCTTTATGGAACAAGGAGTACTGCAGCAATGACCGTAGGTGCTGGTGGGGAAGTTAGCTTTTATGACAAGTATCTAGAAAAGGGTGTGTGGTTTGAGAGAACCGTCAATTATCATATCCAGAAGCTCAAGTAGATTGAATCCATGTCACAGCAAGGGATTTTACTACTCAAGTTATTTATAGATTTGCGAATGTTATAAGCATTTTAAGTTTATACTAATTGTACCAAAGGAGTGATGTATGATGTATCCCGGTCTGCCTAATAATGCAAAATCCAATAAAACAATGGAAGAAAAATAAGAAATGTAACATTTTGCAGGGTACGACTCTGTCATCCTCTTTGCTAATTGCATTCAATTCGAAAACCCAAGAATCAGCCAAAAGAAAACTACATGTGCTGAGGTATGTGAGGTTCCAAGCACAAATGATATAGCTTACAAACCTACCTCCAAATTTGTGTGCTGTCTTGAAAACCTACCTCATTTCTTTCTCAACAAATCAAGTTGTGGGAATTGTATTAAGGCATGTTTTTAAGCAATTAAAACCCTGCCATCTCTACCTCCTTACAAACCTCTTTACCAGGATTATTATCCAAGATCATATACCACTAACAACATATATGTAGCGGATCCAACATTCTTTTACTTTGCTTAGCAACTCAACCACGCTCTCAAGCAAGCCGTAAGGTTCAAGTTTCCAGCATGACTGTCCTATAATCTTAGTATATATATAGTGCAGGGATCTACTTACAGCAATGTAAAACTAATATGGTTTTACATATTTCATAATTTTTTCTACAATTAATATTTTAAAAATTGAACCGTCATATATTTCATGTTCAATTCACGTAAGATCAAAGGTTTAGAGTAAATTAAAGTTTCTAACTATTTATTTTATGTAAAAAAAAAACTTTCAACCCTTACACATATAGATAATAATAGAGATTATATGTATAAAAAATATAATTATATTGATAAATTTAACTATTAAATCATTGAAAAAATTAATAAAAGAAGAAATTATAAAATATGTAAAATTATGTAAATATTGGGGTAGTACAAATGAATACTCTTCTCTTGATAATTAATACAATGTATATATTCTATGGCAAAATTATTGTGTCTAACAAAAAAGGTAAAAGATTTTTATGTAAAATGATAAAAAGTATGACTTAACACGATGGTGCAGGTAGCAGTAGGAGTAGCTCATACGCCGCGTTTGAGGCCATTACATTTTCTAAATAGAATGCCTCAAAATTGGTTGTGCCAAAGAATTGTGAGCTGTGACTAATTTAATAAGCCCCAAAATAATGCTTTATTTATTTTTCAATATAAGATATTTTAATATTTGTTTTTTTTTCTAGACCGTACCTATAACTACTCATAACCCCTCCTTAGCCCTTAAATAATAGGATAACATATTTTAGCGCACTCAAACCCACGACCTCTTATACTGACAACAATATTGATGTCAATCGAGTTAAAAGTTAATTAGAAAATAAATCATATCTATTTATAGTTGAATGAAAAAAGATATGAAACTTTTAATCATACAACTGTTATTTTGGGTGAATAAGAAAAAAATGAAAATCAAAATTACTGAAAACTGAATGAAAATAAAGCGGAAATTGCTTAAAATAATTAGTCATGAAATTAAAAAATTTTATTTCTAAATTTCATCCATCTATTTTATGAAAATTGTTAAATTAATTCTTCAATTTTGATTTGTCAAAACTCAATCTTCACACTTAAAGAAATTGAAAAATTAGTCCAACTCGTTAACACACTAGGAAACCAACAACTTAATAAATTAATTAAAAAAAACTAATAGTTTAACAATTTATATACAATAAATTTGCAAAATTAACAGTTCAAATTCATGTGTGTATTAATAATTGGATTAATTTTTTAGTTCTTATAAAGTACGAGGATCAAATTTTGACAAATAAAGTAAATAAATAATCTTTTCAGCTTTTGTTAATTAATAATTAAAGTAATTAAAAGAATTGTTTAAAACACAAGTTAAGACACATATCATGGCATTGGGCAAATATTGATAGTCAAAATTTACTCAATTTCGAAATTGAAAAGAATCAGAAGTATTTTTTTATCGCTGAATATAGTTTTCTTTTATATGAACGAAATTAAAACTTTCTTTTTTAGATTTAACTTAAATAAAATGGTCATATTCGGTTCTCTTTTGTCTAAATATATTTTATTATTTCAAGATTTAATAAAAAAAACTAAGGGATAAAAAGGTACTCCAACTTTATATTGCAGCGGAAAAAATCGAACATAAATACCTCCAGTCATTGTCTGAATCAAATGCCAAAATCTAAATATTGTTATACCATTGTTGAGCACGTCAAACCACCAACAAGGTCGTTGAATTTAGCCATACGAAAATTAAAAACCGTCAAAGTCTTCTAAGCACTCGAAAATCTCACTAGATGGAAAAAATTTTTTTTTTTTATTTTTCGATGCTTATGGACCTTAAGCTAGTTATTATTTTAATGGTGGTTTCCCATCAAAACAACCAATTACATGAAAGTGGAGGGAAACGTAGAAATGACCCGCGAAATAATGAAAACGTGGGATGACCCCCCGAACCAAAACATAATGCACGTCCAACATGAACTTCTACAAGATGAGTGGCAGAGGATAGGTTCCTTGCCAATACCTACATATTTTAGTGAAAATCTAATAATCTAGGATTAGGAATAGATGAGCCCAACACAAAGTTTGCGGAGCTCACAATGCGACCCTATTCCCGCATCGTCATCAGTCCATGTCACCCATCTTACATTTGACAAAAGTATCGTACACAAGAGGACATAATATGTTGTGAACCGTACAGAGGAGAACATAGTCCACGATGGAAAGCCGAAAATTTACGTAAATTTTATATTTTTACTTGACCACTCAACCAAAACTTTATTTTAGTGTATTTTATATATTTTAATCTAATTACACATATTATATTATCTCCGTCAATCGTATATTTGTACTTACTATTATTGATAGAGCAATCTGATCCAATTAAATGTCCATGATGGAAATGGGCTTAGTTTCCCTCAAGGCCCAATTACGAGACCCAAAACCAAGTAGTTGAAGTCAAAACTCAACTTATTCGTTCAAGACTTTATCACGAAGAAATTTTGAGAAGAAGAGTTGAAGCTTCAAGACCATGGGCTTTGGAGTTCAATACGGAGCGAGGATGAATTAGAAGAGTCCAATTTTATTCGTGGACTTAAAATCTCAAATCCATTATGACAAGCCCATGTGAAAGATGTTAACAAGTTTAGGCATTACACTTCAATGAGCCTAATAGAGCCCTCACACCTAACCCAAGTTATAATCATTTCACTTGCAGTGCATTTTTATAGTGCTACAATATAATTTTTAAATCCATAAGAATCAAATAACTCGAAGCCATCAACAATATAGATCCATATGTAATTTAATTTTATAGTGCTACAATATAATTTTTAAATTTTTATAATTAAAAATTAGAGGAAATTAATAAAATAAATAGTTAGTAAATAGATTTCAAGAAATTTTATAGGGTTTTCTTTAATCCAAAAAGGGATGAGTAGGTCTTTATGGATGATTTATCTTAATATGATTCACTTACTCTTTTTTTAGCAATCTCATTATAGGTTCTGATCACTTCCTTTTTTTTAACAATCTCATTATAGGTTCTGATCATATTTGCTTTATTTTTTTAACACAATGCCTAGAACTACCCATAGTCCCTCCCCAACCCATAAATAGGAAGATAATGCGCTTTAATGCATTCGAACCCATATCCTCCTACATTATATGTACATTAAATATAAACATTTAAAACATATGCTTGCTTGTTATGAATGCTATTAAGTGGATGTTCAACCTTTCACTTTTCATCTCCCTTAATCTTCCACATTTCATCTTCTTTAACCTTTAACCTTTCATCTTCTTGTAACCCCTTTCCTATTTATGTATTAGAATATGAAGAGTCTAATCTCCCTATATAAATAGAGAAGTATGCTACTTGTAAATATGATGAAAAATATAGAATGCAATAGAAATCATTATATTCTCATATCCATCTTTTATCTATTATTTTTGTTTATAATACGTTATTAGCACAAGTTCTTAAATTAATCCAAGAGCCTTTTATTTTTCGTTAGCTTGGACCAAGGTATGTAATACATTTTATCATGATGTCCATCATGATAAAATTACTTACGTTTATAATTTTTTTCAACTTTTTAAGGGTTCCACTAATCCCGTAATTTGTTAAAAACTTCTAACATAGTCAAATTACTTGTAATTTATTTTATGACTAAAATGTAATGATTATTTGATTATTTTCTTCCTGTTATGTTATGCTTGAAAGTTTTGTTAATGGATTACTTATGTTTGCTTCAAAGTTTGTTAAGGAACTACTTATATTTATATTAAATTTCTATTGTAGTTATATCATCAATGTCGAACCATACAAAACTTGAATTTGTGGCTCTTGATATTACTAGAAAAAACTATTTATCTTGGATGTTAGATGTTGAAATACACTTAGATGCAAAAGGCCTTGGTGAAGCTATTAATGAAGGAAATGAAGCATCTAGTCAAGATAATGCCAAAGCTATGATATTTCTTTGCCATCACCTCCATGAGGGACTAAAGACTGAATCTTTGAATGTTAAAGATCCACTTGTCCTTCGGAATGGTCTAAAAGAAAGATATGACCACCAGAAAACCATAATACTTCCTAGAGCTCACTATGATTGGTTGCATTTAAGATTACAAGATTTTAAATTTGTGAGTGAATATAACTTAACTATGTTTAGAATCACTTCACAATTGAAATTATGTGGAGAGAAAATAACTAATGAGGATATGTTAGAAAAAAACATACTCCACATTTCACGCAAATAATGTTGTCCCGCAGACACAATATCGTGAAAAATGTTTTAAGAAATATTTTGAGTTAATATCTTGTCTTCTTGTTGCTGAGCAAAATAATGAACTGTTAATGAAAAATCACGAGTCACGTTCAATTGGCTCTACTCCATTCTCTGAAGCGAATGCAACATCATATAACGGAAAGGATAAAGGCCACACTAGTAGTTGTGGTCGAGGACATGGCCGCGGCCGTGACCGTGGTCGCGGTCAAGGACGTGGACATGAACGAGGCGGTCATTTTAGGAATACCCACCAGAAGTGGGATCATAAGGATGAAAAAAATGATAAAAATACAACTGGGAAAATGAAAAGTTTATGTTATCATTGTGAAGGTAAAAACCATTGGTCTCGTACCTGTCATACACCAAAGCATCTTGTGGAACTATATCAACAATCATTGAAGGACAAAGGAAAGAAAATAGAGACAAATTTTGTTTGTGAGAATGGCAAATATGATTATGGTATCATTGGTACAACTCATTTGAAAGTTGTTGATTTCTTCACCACCCCTGAAGGGAATAATTGATCTTTTAATTTTATTATTATAGTTTTAAAGAATAAATTTTATGCAAGTTTGTTATGTTATTAACAGCATGATTATTATATTATGTTTTAAATTATTTATGAAAATTTTATATATTTTGAAAATCTATGTGACATTTATTTGTTTTCTTTAAAGAATATGAATACTTCTCAAATTCAATTAGTGATATATGGTGAAGACTTACACTTAGTAGGCAATGCAACTACTCATACAATACTTAAGAATAAAAAATATTTTTTCTCATTTGACAACACAAAAAGCTAGTGTGAGTACTATATCTGGTAGTACCAAAATCATAAAAGGCTCCGAAAGAGCAAATATATTGTCGCCTAAAGGAACTAAGTTTCAAATTAATGATGCGTTATACTCTCCTAAGTCTCAAAGAAATTTGTTGAGTTTTAAAGATATTCGCCATAGTGGATATCATATTAAGATAATAAGTGAAGGGAATGATGAATATCTTTAAATTACGAGTATAATCCAAGGAAATAAAAATATTTTGGTGAAATTGTCTGCACTCTCCTTCAGTTTGTATTACACGAGAATTAGTACAATTGAAGCATATGCTATAATAAATCAGAAGTTTACTGATGACTTTATTATTTGGCATGATCAATTAGGTCATCCCAATTCAATTATAAAGCAAAAAATTATTGAAAATTCATGTGGACATTCATTGAAGAGCCAACAGATTCTTCAAGCTAATATTTTTTCATGTGATGCTTACTTTCAAGAAAAATTAATGCAAATTAATCATTCGGTCATCACCAACCAAGATAAATTATGAATCTATCACTTTTCTCGAACAGATACAAAGAGATATATGTGGACCAATTAGATATTTTATGGTTTTACTCGATGGTTCGACTAGATGGTCGCATGCATCCTTGTTATCAACTCGCAACCTAGCATTTGCAATGTTACTTGCTCAATTGATCAAATTACGAGCACATTTTCCAGATTTTCCTATCAAGACAATTTGTCTTGACAATGCAGGTGAATTTACTTCCCAAGCTTTCAATGATTTTTGTATGTCTATTGGAATAAATGTTGAACATCCTGTAGCACATGTTCATACACAAAACTGTCTTGCTAAATCATTAATCAAACGTATTCAATTGATTGTGACACCATTACTTATGAAGCCAAAACTTCTAATTTCTTCTTGGGGACATGTCATACTACATGCAAAATCACTAATTCAAGTTAGGCCAACAAGTTATCATAAGTTCTCTCTCCATTACAAATGGTTTTTGATCAGGAACCAAATATTTCCCATCTGAGAATTTTTGGATGTATTGTATATATTTCTATTGCTCCACCACAACGCTCTAAGATGAGTCCTCAAAGGAGGTTAAGAATATATGTTGGATATGAATCCCCAACAATAATTAAATATCTCAAGCCATCAATGGGGAATTTATTTACGGCTCAATTTGCTGACTGTCATTTTAATGAATCAGTTTTTCCAATGTTAGGGGTAAAAAATAAACAGCTGGAAAAAGAAATAGATTGGAATGAATTATCATTGTCTCATCTTGATCATCGTACGCAACAATGTGAACTGGAGGTTCAAAGGATAATTAATTTACAAGGTTTAGCAAATCAATTGCTAGACGCATTTACTGATCCAAAAAAAGTGACAAAATCACATATACCAACTGTAAATGCTTCAATCAAAATTTTTGTCCCTAAAGGACAAACTCTAGTTGCTAGTGATTCTAAAACATGTTTGAAGCGTGGTAGGCCAGTCGATTCCAGAGATAAGAATCCTTGAAAAAGAAAAGGAGCAAAAACAGATAATGGTCAGATTGAGGAAGCAATAACTTTAAAAGGGTCTCCAGAAGAGATTTTAGACATGACTGAAGTTCAAGAAAAATCTCAAGTACCTGATAATGAATAGATCTCAACAAATTATGTCATGTCAAGAATTAAGTGGAACCGAAATCAAATCGACGTCAATGACATATTTACATGCAATGTAGCACTAGATATTTTGAATGGTAATGTGGATCAGGAACCAATGTCAATCGAAGAATGTAGACAAAGAGATGATTGACCAAAATGGAAAGAAGCAATTGAAGTAAAGTTAAAATCTCTTGCGAAGAGAGATGTATTCGGACATGTAGTTCGTACACCTGAAGGTGTAACCTGTGGGATATAAATGGGTTTTTGTGAGAAAGAGAAATGAAAAAGGATAAATTGTGATATATATAAATGGTGTTTGGTTGCACAAGGATTTTTACAAAGACCTAATATTGATTATGAAGAGACATACTCTCATGTGGTGGATGCAACTACTTTTAGGGCACGTTTGGTTTGCTGTAATGGAATAGAGCTGTAATAGTAATTCAATTGTTTAGTTGAATGGGATGGAATAGAACTATAATAGTATTCTTATGTTTGGTTGAATGAAATGATGTTGTAATAGCATAAGGAAAAAAAACTAAAATAACTAGAATACCCTTAGCAAAAATTTTTTTAGGTTGATGATTATTGTTATTGTTATTAAATTTTAATAAAATTATTAATATAAATAATAAATAATTTAATCATATTTTAACATAATTATTATTAAATATAATTTTTAGAAAAATATAATTTAATGAAATTCTTAATATATTCTTATATGAATTTACTAAAATCATAATATATAATAATATAAAAATTATATATAATCTACTTTATTATTTTTAAACTGCAATACATATTTAATGTGCTAAAATATCATTAGTGAAATAAATAATTTAATTATTCTACAATATCACATATATTTTAAGTAATAAATAACTTGAGAATTATATTTTGCATAAACATAATATTCATATATTAACAAAAGGTTACATGAAATTCTATGTCATAATACATATGTTATACAGTTTTACAACAGAAACAAGTTAGAACATTGTAATGACATACCATCCCAAATATTACAAACAGAAAAAGTTACCAAAATATCATCAACAGAACCATGATTTTTAATGGTCAGCAAGAAATCTTCTGACCCATTCCAACCGCACATCAGAAGGTAAACTAAAGAAAATGAGCATTTGCGTTGGATGATCTGGAATTTTACTCAATGCTCGATAGCGCTCATCCACAGTTAAACATTCTATTTCACATAAGGTTGGATATAAATTTATAGCTTTTTCTTGGATGATCTAGAATTCTTCTAACTTTTGTTGAACTACCACATTGGAGGTAATACTCCTACTGATTTGTTCGCCAATGGCCCACATGTTTTCTGCCAATAAAGTGGCAGCATCATGAAATGAAGAAAAAATATGATCACCTGCATCAAAATTCTTTTTTTTCTTCTTTGAAGATGTGGAACCCCCTTGGTTTCTATCTGGTTGCGGTTCTGTAGTAAAAACATCCATGTCATCCAAAGAGACATCAGCTTCGCATCCATAGAAATCGTTTCTTTCTTCATTAATATCTGTAGTAGCTACATCCTCAACATTTATTTCTTCAATAACATCAGCAGCTGTTTGAGCATCTTTCCCAGTAGCTCGATCTTTTGCGTAGATGGCAGCAAGTTGGTCGTAGTAAGGGAAACTACGATGTCTGAATTGACCAGCTTCTTTATGACTCTATAAAAATGAGGAATTCATATTAGTTATAAGTTTGGTCAAAATAAGATAATAAAGACTTGAAATAATTCTTACATTTAAATAAGAGTTCCAAACCACATCTTCAGCAACAACGAGCTGCCTATGGTCATCCCACGCAAAACCCCTATTGTTTTTTCCATTAAGCATGTCATACACGATTGACCAATCCCTTTTCAGTACCCTAATCCTCGATTCAATATTAGGTCTAGCCTTCAAAATTGCATTGGGTAAAGCTTTTTCTAACATTTTTCCAACTCGTTTAAATAACCTGCTTTGAACCCCGTATCAACATTAAAGGTTCCAACATTGTGCAAGTCCATCATACAGGAAACCAACGCTGCTTCTTCTTCTGGAACCCATTTCCTTTTGGTTCCTCGAGAAGTTTGGGAAGAAACATTTGATTCTAAAACATCTGACATAATTATCTTAAGAAAAAAAATTAAAATTAAGTTTAATATCATGAATTAAAAGGTAAACACTTTATAAAATTAAAATTAAGTTCAATATCATGAATCAAAAGCTCAACACTTTATAAAATTATAACACATGATGAATGAAAAGAAATTAAATTATAATTCAACAAGTTTAGTACAATACAAAAAATAATTCAAACACCACCAAAGTTTCACAAACTAGATACATATAGGATGCATATTCGGCCATAAGGAGGCTTGTCATAACCGACGTTGGTATGAAAGGTATATGCCTTGTTGGTGATTCATACTAATCAGTAAAGATATGTGTTGTTCTCCAGATTGGACAGGCAGAAGTAGGAGAAAAAATTCAAAAGCTAGAGACACACCAAATGAAATGTCAATAAATTGATGTATATGGAAGCCTAAAGAGGAGTAACAAGGGAACCAAATATGACTTGATGAAATTTGTATACCGTGTTGGTCAGTCAAAATCATTCCATACCAATTACATTCTTAAACTGCTTAAATCTCTATGTTTCTCAAGTAAACCTTTACTTTAGAGATTCAGCTGTTTCACATTCCTTGTCAATAAAGGGGCTAAAACTTTGTTTTGCAAAAACCAAAACCTAATAATACTATTAGGTCAAAATTAGTTTAGACTGGACGTAACAAAACACAGAATGTGAGACAAAAGAGTGAGACAAAGCTGAAGTTGAAACAAGGAAAAATAGTTGGTCACAGAATGTGATTCTTGGGGATTTAACAGAATGATGATGTGAAGCTCGAGAAATGCATGCAACAATGTAAATGAAAGACTTTAATATTGTTCCAAAGACAAAACAAATAAATTGTACCCAGATCAAATTAATAAGACCCATGTTACTTAGACTCTTAATTTTTCCTAAAGTATTCATGCCTGATACAAATTTGGACATGGGGATGGGATATATCCTCCAAATATATGATAAAACTTTAGTAAAATTGAGCATACCCATGTCAAACACATACCCATATCTAATAGATGGCACGATAATCGATTAACAACAATGCCAATGCAGCTTTTGTGATATGATTATGGTTGATGAAATGTACTAACAAACGAATAAATTTGATTACTGCACTTTTTCCATTCTAAAAAGGGGGAGTGGGAAAGCAGTGTAATTGAGAATTAAGAACCTAGAATGAGTAGCACATATCACCAGCAACACACACAGGTTATAAATAGTAGAAGATTTTACTCTTACCTATGTTACTTGGACCCAGATGAATATAAGATAGAGGTACGTGTTCAACATAGTTGTGCCTAGTTTTTTCTAAGCTCTTCTATATATTTGTAGAATCATACCCCCATGGCAAAATATGTATTGGGAATAGAATATTGAACACGAGCACTTTAAATATACTCGGGTAACAATTAGCACAGATTCCTACTGCTACACCAATTCAAAATAAGGGGTCTAAATGTTCAACAAATTTGCCCATACTTAAGAAATTAAATGTTAACATTATACTACATATAAAATCTCATTGTGTTTGGTTTATACAAAGGTGGTTTATAGAAAGGAAGTTAACCCCAATCCCTAGCTCATAAACCTTTTTCTCGGAAGTTCAAACTCAAGACATTTAAGCTGAATTTCAAGCAACAGTCCACTCTAAATGCCTTTTCAACATTTGCAAAGTTCAAGTTTTTTTTTTGCTAAAGCCTACTCTACTGCTGCTATATGGAGTGCTCTTAGACCTACAGGGCAAATAAGGTAGCTTGGAATAGGTTAATCTGGTTTCAGTACAATGTTCTTAGGTACTATTATTTCTTGGATGGCGATTAAGGACAGACTATCAACAAACGATCATTTCTGGGGAATACCACAATGATGAAGTTTGCTCTTTTTGTAAGCAAGAAAATGAAACCAAAAGCCATCTTTTCTTCACTAGCGGGGTAACCAAACAAGTTTGGCAAGCAGTGTAAGAGCTTTGCCAAATTCAAAGAATGGCTTTCAATTGAGATGAGGAACCGACAATGGCAATTTAACCACTTGAAAACCAAAGTTCTTATTACTTTCATGTTGCTAATTGCTTAGACTGCTTAGTGCCAACATCTACTTTATATGTAAACAAAGGAATCAGTTCAATTTTTTGCTTATGCAGATTAAGGAATCGGTTTCCATTGTGTTAACTTAGCTCTTTGTACGGTTTGAGCCCTAAATAGTTCAATTTTTGTTAAATGATAGTAAAATATATTGTCATTGTAGCAGTTTACTTGCTTATTTCTTATATAAAGAAAAACTTATTTTAGCTCTAAGTTCATGCAAATGCTAAATACTTAGCTCCAACTAAAGAATCTAAACAAACAAGTTTAAAAAAAAAAAAGAAGAAGCTAACAATGAAATGCCCCAAAACTCAAACGATAAAATGAAAATATCTAAAAATTTCATGTCAAAAGAAGTTGAGCCACATCGAAAGAGCAAAAAATAAAGGAAAATAAAATAGACTTTGTTTACACGTAAGAAGGAAAAATCAATGAAGAAAAGAAGTAAAAAGATTACTTCTGCAATCAATGGAAGGGAAACGTCGGAGAGGATGAAGCTTGATGAGGGTAGAAAAAGATTACCTCCCTTCCCACTACTGTTTCTCAGTCGCTGCAAGAAGCGGAAGAATGGTGAAGCCCTAAACAAAATGAGTTCTTACCCGAGAACTGTAAGAAAATGTGAAAACATACCTTTGGCTGGAAGAAGATGAAGGCGAATTGATTTGGCTTGATTTGGGGATATAAAATCGATGAGAAATTTTTGGGGAGAAAAAGGCAGGCTATTTTGGTCTCAAAATGTGAAGAAGAAAACGGTGAATAGCTATTCCAAGCTAAAACCCCTGAATACCTATTACAGCTGCTGAGAGAATAAGGGTGTAATAGCAAAACCCCCGAATTAGTAAACGCTGAACCAAACGGTGGAATAGGGCTGTAATTACTGTAGCGCGGGAATAGGCAAGGAATGGAAAGGCTATTCATGCCAACAAAACATACTGTTAGGTTCTTGATTAGTTTGGCAATAAGATAAGGGTTTAATTTACGCCTAATGGATGTAGTGACAGCCTATTTATATGGCCCACTTGATAATAACATTTACATGAAACTCTTAGAAGGTTTTAAACTGTCAAAAACAGCTAATTCGTGTTCTCCAAAACATTACTCAATCAAATTAAATAGATCCTTTTATGGATTGAAACAATGTGGGCGCATGTGGTATAATGCCTTAGTGAGTACTTATTGAGGGAAGGCTAAATAATGATCCCATTTCCCCATGCATTCTTATAAAGAGGTTTGGATCATGATTTGTTATAATTGTTGTGTATATTGATTATTTAAATATCATTAGGACTCCCTGAAGAGATTTTAGTGATAATGGAGTGCTTAAAGAAATAATTTGAAATGAAAGACCTTGAAGAGACAAAATTTTGTCTAGGGTTACAAGTTGAGTGCTTAAAGAATGGTATCATTGTGCATCAAACAATACATGTAGAAAAAGTGCTAAGAAGATTTTACATGCATAACACGCATCCGTTGAACACCTTAATGGTTGTTAGGTCACTTAATGTAAATAAAGACTCTTTCTATCCTCGAGAAAATAATGAAGATTTTCTTGGTCTTGAAGTATCATATTTAAGTGTTATTGGTGCATTGATGTATCTTGCTAGTCATACACGACCTGATATATCATTTTCTATCAACTTATTAGTAAGATTTAGATCTTTTCCAACCCGAAGACATTGGAATAGGGTTAAGCATGTTTTTCGTTATCTTCAAGGTACAAGAGATAAGAGTTTATTTTTCCCTAACCTACCCAAAAAAGAATTGGTTGGTTTTGCAGATGCAGGGTACTTGCCTGATCCTTACAATGCTCGATCAGAAACTGGTTATGTTTTCACGTATGATGGTACTGCAATTTCTTGACATTCTATGAAACAAACAATTGCTGCTACTTCTTCTAATCATGCTAAGGTTTTGGCAATCCATGAGTCTAGTTGTCAATGTGTATGGCTAAGGTCTATGATTTATCACATACGAAAAGATTGTGGTTTATGCTTTGAAAAAAAAAAACTCTAACAGTCTTATATGAAGATAATACAGTTTGCATTGCACAATTTAAGGAAGGATATATTAAGGGTGATAGAACAAAACATATATCACCAAAAACTTTCTTCACTCATGATCTACAAAAGAATGGAGATATAAATGTTCAATAGATTCATTCAAATGAGAATTTGACAAATCTTTTTACTAAGGCGCTCCCTACTGCTTCATTTGAGAAGTTAATTTTCAACATTGGATTGCATCGTTTCAAAGATCTTAAGTGATGCTTACATGAGGGGGAGTAAATTCGCACTACATTTTCTTTTAAGGTTGTGACATACTGTGCATCAAAGGATTATGTACCATTTTTTTCCTTTCTTAGGTTTTTATTCCACAGGGTTTTTCCTAGTAAGATTTTTAATGAAGCATATCATTTATATAATGAACATCCAATGGGGAGTGTTATGAAAGCTATTAAGTGGATGTTCAACCTTTCACCTTTCACCTTTCACCTTTCACCTTTAATATCCCTTAACATTCCACATTTGATTTTCTTTAGCCTTTAAGCTTTCATCTTCCTTAAACCTCTCATCTTCTTGTAACTCATTTCCTATTTATGTATTAGAATATGAAGAGTTTAATCTCCCTATATATAGAGAGAAGTACGCTACTTGTAAATGTGATGAAAAATATAGAGTACAATAGAAATCCTCATATTCTCATGTCCATCTTTTATCTATTATTTTTGTTTATAATATTGCTCACCTTTTTACTTATATTTATTTCTAATGTCACATGTGTTGCACATGATTTTAAACGTTTAATTTTTTATTAATTTTTAATTATTGTACTTAGTGTAAACGTAATTCATATTATTTGAATTGTTGAACATAGTTAAAATATATTAACTTATTTAACAATTCAAATATTATAAGAATAAATTTCAAATCATAATTAAAATATTTTATTATATTTAACGTACAATATAGTTTTACTACATATAATTAATACAAAGAAACATTATTCAAAATAATAATTAATTAATATAACCAACGTCATTAAATTAATTTAGTGCAAATAAAAAAATCCTAATCATTATTAACCCATTTGTATAAACTATAAAAATTAATTTATTGTAAATTAAACTTTTCACTATTCAATTTTTATCTAATAAATATCAAATAATGTAATAAAAATAATTTTATTATTTATTATATAAAGCTTTGAATAAGGTTTTTTTTTAATAGAACTGAAATTTTTATTTATAAGTATGATAAATTTTATTATCAAAAATTTTATTTAATTAAATATTTTAGTAAAATTAAAATTATTATTTATAAATTTGATAAATCTTATAAATAATAAAAAAATATTTAAATTGACAAATTCAGAACTATAATCTAAAAAAATTGTTATATTTAAAAGTTTTTCTAAACTCGAGTTTTTATATATGATAGATTATAGATATAGATAAATTGATTTTTTTTTTTTTGAATTTACCATCAAAATATTTCCTGAATCAAAATTTAATTTCATTAGTCATAAATTAACATCATTGAACATTACAGATTAGTTTCAATCACTTGGGGAGGATGATGGGCTGAATATGAACAAGGACTTACGAAACAGTCAGCGCATGTGCTCCCAACACTCTCTGATGATGAATCAACTTACTACAATTTTGTGCCTTCAATGAAAACATTAGGTGAATGAATCTTACTTGTGGAGAGAATGTGGAAGATTTTATGCATTCATTCAGGGACTACCGCACTGTTTCTTCAATCTGGGAGCGGTATCCTCCATCAACTGCATTGATTAAACAGTGTTGAGGATATTTGTTTTTAAATACAGATGAGACCAAATGCAGTGTGATTGCAATATCAATTTGGAGGTATATGGGGGAGCAGCAAGAACCAAATCTGTTTGTTTCCTCTTACGTTTTAGAGAACGATTCAAACTGGGCAGTGTTGAACAGATGCACCGCCGTCAGCTACATTTTTCAAAATATTTTTCTTAGTTTTGAAAAGTCAAGATTACCTTTTGTTTCTACCTCACTCAAACCCCTCTTGTAAAACAAGAATAGCCCCTTTTGCTGTAAATGTTGGTTCTGAGGCAATTATTTAGTGTTGGATGACTCTTATTAATCATTGCAATCCAGCTGGTCATAGCAAGCCAAAAAGAAATTGCAGATTTTTTCCCCTGATCTTATCTAATCTGCTTCTCTGTTCTCTTTTCTCATTTCATATTCTGCTATCATTCTAGAGTTCAACCAATTCACTCAAAGCCAAACAATTGAATAGAATTGTCTAACCATGTGTATTGCTGCTTTCATTTGGCAAGCTCATCCACTCTACCCTCTTCTGCTTTTACAAAACAGAGATGAATACCACAACAGGTAGGTTTCCATTTCGCTTCAATTATTTTTCTTTCAAGGAAGGAAGCATCTATGATTAATCTATGGGATTTGTTTTATGGGTGGCGTTGAAGGCCTACAAAGCCAGTTGCATGGTGGGATGTTGATGGTTGTGAAATACTGGGAGATAGAGATGAGGTTGCAGGAGGGACATGGTTGGCATGTTCAAGACAAGGCAGAGTAGCTTGTCTTACCAATGTTTTGGAGCTTCCTCACCTTCCCAACGCCAAGACCCGCGGGGATCTCCCTATACTTTTCTTGAAGGTAAATCTATATGCCTTTCTTTGTTGGTTCAAGCGAAACTCAACTAACAGTAAGTATTGCTGATACAGAGCACAAAGAGCCCCATGGAATTTGCCCAACAACTGATCACTGATGCTCATCAATACAAAGGATTTAACCTCATATTGGCTGATATTCCTTCAAAATCAATGGTTTATGCCTCCAATAGGCCAAGGGGGGAAGACATTAACATTCAACAGGTTTCTCCAGGTCTTCATGTACTTTCAAATGCCAATCTTGACTCACCCTGCCCTAAGGTACATCTCTTTTACGCAAGAAAAACAACTCTTCCATATTACATTGCTATAAAGTCATACAGAAATGCAAATGGACACTGGAGATTTGATCCATCCTTTCCCACTCTGCAGGCTCTGCGGCTACGTAAAAGCTTCAAACAAATGCTGAATAAGTATGGTAACAATGAAGTAATGGTGAAGGAAATGGTTGAAAAACTCATGGAAGACAAAGTTAAAGCTGATAAAAGCAAGTTACCTGGCATTTGTGCTCTGGAGTGGGAATTCGAGCTTAGCTCCATATTTGTTGAAACGGACACTCCACTGGTAAAATTCCGTTCTAAATTTATTGAAAGAAAAAAACAATGTTAAAGCTGATAAAAACTGTGGCCGTTTGAACTATGCGTTTTATGGGATACAGGGGCTTTGTGGCACAAGGAGTACTATAGCATTGACCATATCTGCTGGTGAAGAAGTCGGCTTTTACGAGAAATATCTTGAAAAGGGTGAGTGGTTTGAGAAAACCATCAATTACAATCTCCAGAAACAAATCTAGAAACATTTCCTTTTTCTTTATGTCCTATTTTTCGATATTTATTTAGAAAATATCAAATAATAAGATTAAACAGGTTTTCAATCATTTTCACAAATACAATCTATAATTAAACAAACCTAAAATAAACAAACAATAAATATAAAACATATAACAATCCATCATTCAACAAAACCCAAAATAAATAATAAGAATTATATTTATACTATAAAATTCATTCTTATTAATTAGTACATCACATTCTAGCCAATTAAAGTTTACATTGGAATGAACCTAAAATTTATTGTTCCAATTATTACCGAAACAAAATGTATTGGCTAGTAAGGATGATACAGGAACGGAATTGGCTAGCTTAAATTTTGCTAAAACTTATTTATAATAAGAAAAGTACATTATAATGGAAGAGAATGTGTCCAAGTGTTATATTTTGCGAGGAACCGACTGTGTTCCTCTTTGCTAAATGCAAATTGCTACACATCTAATAGATTACATTTGCAAAGAATCAGCCCAAAGAAAATACTCAAATCTATTTCGAAGGATATCTTTTGGACTGAAAAATCCCCTTCAACAAAGACGAAACTTGTGGATGGCACATGAGACCCAATTCCCCAATTCTAATTGATCCGCGTTACCCATCTGGGAATGATACCATCCCCAAGCGGAAATAATATGTTGTTAGATGCCAATTTTATATTTATCAAATACCAAACCTTAACACCTCTATGGTTAGAGGTTCAACCCTCGCTCATGGGAGTGAAACACATTTTCTGATTAATCTTTTATCTTAGATACAACCAAAATAAAAAAATCTTAGGCAGGAGGGTTGCAGCAAGACAGATTCATGATAAGGGACAAGTTATGGAATCGAAAGGAAATGGTTCCTTGGCACAAACTTGTATAAGGGAACCACGCAATCCCAAGTCGCTCTCGTACTGTTTGGCTTGATATACGGGACAGACTGGTTGTTGAGTCCAAGCTACTGTCATTTGGAAAGCAAGTTGATCCTGTGACCTGTGCAGGGAAGAAATTGAAGTTAGGGATCACCTGTGCAGGAGTTTTGATGCTGTGTGTTACATTTGACTCACTCTTCTTGGCAAGACAAACTTGATTGGATGCTTGTTAATGTCACGGGAAAATCCATAGAATCAGCAATGATTAGTAGGGGCCAGGAGACTGCAAAGGCCAATCCAGCTCCCGTCCAATTAGATAAAATGTACGGTGAGATGTAAGCTAGTTGATTCTAAACTTTCGTTAATGCTTCATATGCAAAGGTTAGTCAAAAACTTTTGTTGATGGTTTCAGAGGAAATGAAAGGTTACTAGTTTTTATACACCTCCATTCAAAAATCACTGCTTGGAAACACAAGTTAACGTCAAGACTAATCAAACCATGTAAACCACTGGAAGAATAAGAACCTGTCAGACTTACTTAAAATAGATCAACTGAAAGGAGAGCCTGTCAATAGGTGATTATTTATTTTTTATATAAGGAAGCGTCGCAGAAAGGTAATGGACTTTCTCCTACACATAATAAACACTTTTTAATAACTTTAGCAGTTGACCATATATAATAGTGGAATAAAATCTTTAAACCGTCAAACCACATAAAATAAATAAACCACGTCCAATAATTAGCTTACAGCATACAATGGAAGACCAACGATTAAAGATATCTGTAAATTGCTTTGAAAGATTTGACGCACAAATGAGAACCCATTAAAACGAATACAGAAACCATTATTAAATACCACCACCCAAGAAATAACATTCACACAACCACACAAACCAGCAGCATCCACGACATATATACATTAATACGCCTGTCAAATCGCATTGGAGCAAGCAGCAAAATTATAAAAGATGGCAACAGCAAGACCAAATTATCGGACTAATTCTCTACAAAAGGATTTATCTAAGCCATTCAACTTTAAATCAAAAAGTACATATAGAAGCAGATTATCCCATCTACAACTATTAATTTCAGAAGGTCAAAAGGAACCAACAGGATTCAGAGGTACATTTCTCCCTTAGATGGCATGCGCATCTAAAAGAATAACATGGAAACATCGAAAGCATTAACATATGGTTTTGATCAAACACTATCACAGCCTACATTGATTATGCTATCCACCACGGACCTTCCTACTCATCATCTTCTTCCTGCATTAAAATAAGAAACAATTCATTAAGTCAAACAATAGCAACCAACATCAACAACAGCAACAATTAACGGAAACATTGCAACTTACGTCTCCGCTGCCTTCTTCATCATCATCCTCATCATTCACCTCAGACACTGATTTGTCAGACTCAACATCTTCGTCTTTAGGACCCTCAGCCTGGAAAATCCATCAATTATTAGCTGCCCAAACAGATACATTATGCTCATAAATGAAAATCTGAATTACCTGTCTCTTATTGTAGGCCTTCATGTTCTTTTCATACTCGACCTTTCGCTTTTCTGCCTTGGCTACATAAGGTGCTTTTTCCTGAATATAATTATTTAAATTTAATCAGAAAACGCAGTTGCGAATATAGTTTTCGAATACTTCAAACGAAACAACTAAATACTTACAGCTTCAGACAAGCTCTTCCATTTATCTCCACCAGCTTTGCCGACCTAAAGTTGGCACACGAAAAATAGAACAAATAAATTGAACTTTATTGAAAAAAAACAAAGACCCGTGGCTATAAACCAAAAAGAACAAATAAAATCAGTGACACCTACAGCGGCAACGGATTTGTTTTTAGGGTGATCCTTCTTGTATTGCTCACGGAACTCCTCCCTATAATACGAAGCGAGCATCAACAATTTGGATGAGAAAATGAGAGAAAATCAACGAAATAAGAAAAATCGCTTAATTTGCCTCTTCAACGAGGGATTATGAACGCCAGAACTTCCAAAGGAGCAAAGGAACAAACACAAAAAAATTAAAGGAAAAATTGACAAAAGAAACAGTTGAGAATTGTTGACGACACAAATTGAGAGGCAAGATAAGAGAAGAAAATAAAATTACATGAAAACGAAGAAGGCACTAGCAGGCCTCTTTGGCTTGTTTGGATCCTTGGCAGCCTTCCCCGATTTCTTTCCAGCTTTGGATTTCACGGATAGCCTAAGAACAAATAAAAAATAGTCGACCAATAAGAAAGAAAATTTCCATCCAGATCTTAGATCCTAGAAAACACGATATTAAAAAGCAAGAGAAAAAACGAATGGAAAAAGGGGGACGAAAACTCACTTGGCACTCTTAGTATCTGACTTAGATTTTCCTCCCTTCATGTTGAATCCTGCAAATTAAAATCGCAGATCAGTGGAAAGAGCGAGAGAAATCGTGGAAAATTGAGAAAAAAAATGGAGGAAACCGACGGAAAATACCTGGTTGGTGAGGTAGGGTTAGGGTTGAAAAAAGAGAGAGAAAAGGGGAAACAAAGGAGAGATATGAGATTGGGGATTGAGGATTGAGGGGTGAGTTGAAAGGCCGAAAGGCGGAGATATTAAGTTAGGGGCAAATTGAAATTCAATTGCGCACGAAATGAAAATTGGGGGTTTAGGCGGGATTTGTAAATTTCATGCCAGGTCAGCGATCTGTGTGCTTTTATATTATTGGCTGCGTGACTCCTAAGCTTTTGCCTTTCCCAGATTCACCTCTCTCCCTTTTGTGTTTCCTTTGTGCTTCTTCGCTCTCACTGCAAGCTTTGGTTTCTCTTTTCTCCTTTCCTTTTATTGACCTGCACGCCTTGCTTGGGCACTGGGCCAAATTGGTAAATTCATGCCCCTTATCCCCATAAATGTTATAAAAGATATTTTTATATTACATATACGAGATTGAGATTTAGTGGGCCTTCTCCCACTCAATTCTAGCCCAATTCACTTGCAAAGCCTAATCATAAATCAATGGATCTATAACCAGGGCGGCCCGATCTGCCTTCTAAGTTTCATCTATTCCAGATACTAGTTTGTGCCATCTGCAGTATTGTATTTCTTTTTTATAATTATAAGAATAATGATGGACGGTTTATCTGTAATTAGTATAAAAATAGTGGTGATGGTGAGATTAGATACTATAGTGTGAGATAAAAATAAAACTAAACGCGCTGCACTGAAGATAAACGTCCATCCAAAATGATCCTTAATATATTTTTACGTTAAAAATAATTAATACAATTTATACTAAATTAAAATAATTAAATTACATATAATTAGCGTTTTTCACGTGTGAGTAAAAGAAGAAAATTTGAAGGAAATAAATGTAGGTTAATTAAAAGAGGTGATTTTTTTAAAATATTTATTTATGTTTTTTTAATTATGTTGTCAGAGTTTGATTACAAATTACTCGAGTTCAGGGTGTACTTAGTTGGGTGAAAAATTAGAACGATGGGAGGAGAAGGTGGAAAGTGGAAAGAAATTAAATTTTAAGTGTAGGCTTAGTTTAGCATTTCTTCTCTAAAGTGTTTTTGAAAAGCTTAAAAACATCTTCTTTAGCAATGTTTTTTATCTCAAAAGTGCTTCTTAAAAGCAATGCTAAATTGACCAGGGAAGAAAAGTAAGAGGAAATAAAATAGAATGGATGATCATTTTCTATCCTAATACATAAAAATCAATTTTTCCAAATCGGGATGATGAGAAGAGAGAAAAGGAGAGAAATGAGTATATTAGTTCAAAATTATGCATTTGTCGAATGTTTTTATTTTCTTTCCTTTCATTTTTCAACTCTACCAAAAAATGGATGAAAAGAAAATTATAATTTTGTTTCCATTTTTCCATCTTTCCTCCCAAACAAACTTATGAGAAGAAAAATTATGTTTTTCATCTTTATAGTTTTCTACCTTCTCGATTTTTCATCCTTTTGGTTTTTTTTACACTCTACTAAGTAAAGCCTAAAAGTCCAACATCCTATCATCCTATCATATGCTTATGTTTGAGTTATTTTATGAAAAATTATTATATGAAATTTTAAAAAATGTACTTCACTCTTCTCCTAATTGAATTTGTACACAATTAACTCATGAAATCAACTCAAATTGAAATTTTATGAAAATAGAATAAAAAACCAATTAAAAAACATATATTTTTTGTTATTCAAAAAACATTAAATTGCCTTTAGGTTTTTTTTATCCCTGTTTTAAATTTGGATGTCACTATTATAACAATTGTGAGAGAATGAGAACCGAAGATCGAGTGTATGAGGTAAACTTATCGGGTTTAAATTCATTCTCTCCTCTCATTGGTGCTCCTCTTCATGGAGGTTTATTGTAATAAGAAATTTTTCCTTTAAAAAAATTTAATAATATAAAATTTCATTACCATAAAATAAAACCTAACCCTATATTTATTGTAATATAACTCTTTGGTGTAATTAAATTTTTATAAATGAGTTTTCTAGAAATAGTTATAAATAATTACAATTTTAAAAATATTTGTTATATATAAAAAAGTACGAATTTGAACTGATGAAAATATTCTCTATTTTTACTTGATGAATAATTTGGGGGAAAATATACTGCACTTAGTACGAGGTTAGTAAACCGTTAAACTACTTGTAGGGAAAATCTGAAGGTGCATATGAATCATAACTTTAGGAGATAATGAGCACAACTTCAATGTTACATTACTTTGTCTATTGCATTTTTATTTATTTTAATCATTACTGATATCTATTTTATTTATTTCATTCTAATTATTACTTATTGAGGGAATAATCAACATTATTTTGTGGCTGAATTGAATATATTTTTTTGTATTAAATTTATATACACTATTTCATTATCATCAAGTTTTTGGCATCTATGTTTTCTTCCATATAATTTATTAAAATAATTTTAGCTAAATCTTTAAATTAGGGCCCAACCTTTTAGGACTTGTTTACATAAGAATTAAACCTTTCAAAATGGTTATATAAAGGCCTATTGTTTATAAAAGTACTTAAATGAAGGCTAAACCTTTTAAAATGGTCAAATAAAGTCCTAACATTTTCGAAAGTGCTCAAGTAAGGGTTAAATCTTTTTCAAAAGTGCTTAAGTGTCATATACCGTGTTACAGATAGACCTGCTCATTTGTCGGGCCACCCAGCCCGGCCCGAAGACCCGCTCAAAAAGTGGGAGGGTTTGGGCAAAAATATAGGCCTGAAAAATTGGCTTGGAAAAAAAGGCCCATTTAAAAAATGAGTCAGGCCTCGGGTAAGGCATTTTTTGCCCGGGCCTAACCCTGCTCGGCTTGAATTCACAAAAAGGATAAAAAAAAATCTGCTATTTTTTGTTGTTTTAATGCTATTTTCATGTTGTTTTCTCCCTATTTTGCTACTATTTCACTATTATGTTACTAGTATTTTGTTGTTATTGTTTGGATATTGTATAACACTTGTTTTATTGTTAATTTTGTTCTATTTTAGTGTTATTTAAGTATACATATTTTTTAAATTTTATTTTCAATTTGTTGAAAAATATTTATTTTAATGTTTTTGGTTTTTTTATGTATTATATATATTTAAAATTATATAAAAATAATATAAAAATTAATACTGGTGGGCCAAACTCGAGTTTTAACTTTTTATCCAAGCCAAGCTTGAGTAAAATTTTAGGCCCATTTTTCGGGTCGGGCCGAGCACGGGCCTAGCAAATGGGACTAAATTTTTTATTGGGCCTGGCTCGACCGATGAGCACCTCTAGTTACAAATTATGGCTCGACCGATGAGCACCTCTAGTTACAAATTATGTTTTGACTGTTTTCTCTTCTTTTCAAGCAATATATGATTAGAATGTTAAGTGTTTTATTCTAAACACCTTAGCATTTGCCTAATTTTTTCTACAAATTAGGTTAAAGCATGTGAAAAGCTATTATTTAAGCACTTTTATAAAGGTTAAGCCTTTATTTGGCCATTTTGAAAGGTTTAACTCTCATGTGAGCACCCTCTAATAAGTTGAACCCTGATTTGAACATTTACCTAATAGTTTTACAAAAAAAAATTAATTATAAATAATAATATAAAAGTGCATTTTTTTTTGCTTCCACGTATATAAGTTGGCAATTAATGTTGCTGTTGAGATTGAAGTTGTATTTTTAGTTCTTGTCAATGGAAAATCAATCTAATGTTAAAGACTCTAATGTAAAACAATTCTTTCAAATTTAATACGAGGTTATGATCAAACACTGATTATTAATTACATCTTTAACACTATTATACTATATTAATAACTATTTTGTAAATATTTTAAATATATGTAGGTGTCACGGGGCTAGAGTTTTAGTTTCGCAATCTGTGTGGCGTTATGTGATTTCTTCGCTTCAAATACGTCTAAGTTAATCTAACTCTCGCAAAGTGAGAATTCTCATAAAATTTCTCTAAGACACCAAAAATATAGCGAAAGCAACTCAAAGACAAAAGAAAACTTGAAATAAAAGAATAGCCACAAAAGGCAAAAGCACGCCAAATGTTTGAGTAAATGCTCTCAATTAGTATCCACTACTAAAGAATGGAATACAATGGATAATTTAAAATTAGGGGGAAACTTTCTATTTATAGTTGAGCTCTCCCAAATCCAACGGCACAACTAGCTTTACATCGATGTACGAGATCAAAGCATATCTATAATTAAGAGATTTACATAATCTCCAAGATTACAAAATCAAATATTATCAAATTACAAATCTTTTAAGATTACTTTCGCTATTTATCAAGATAACTATAGTTTTCCATAAGTGTTTCACTGGGTCACCAAAGCTTCAAATAGATGGGTTTTATCACTTATTTTTCGAATTTGGACTAATTTAAGTGGGTTAAATGAATCCTATTTAATTGATAGACCTCTATAAAATACTTTTTGTGCAATAATCACTGTCTTTAAACCGTGCCCGTAACATAGAAAGATGGATATGTAAAGGTTGGAACTATTTTTGAAAGTTTGATAAGATGTTTGTATATTTTACAACCTTGGAGAAAAAATTTAACGTTACACGTCTTCTTGATGTATGTTACAAACATGAAACACAATTTTTACTAGAAAAAAATAAAAAGGTATAGCAGGAAAATAATTTATTTATAACATTTTTATTTATTCAATCTTAATAACTTCTATTATAAGTTCCGTAGCGAGTTTGTCATGCAATTATTTTTTTATTTAAAAAAAAAACAGGGAATTTGATGAAATGTGATGGTGGTTTTCATGCCTTGCAAAATGCACTTACATTGAAATGTAAGTTAATACATACGATAATAATTTATTATTTACTAGCATAAGATTTATAATAATATTTTAAAACAACTTTTAAGAACATAAATTTGAAGATAAATAAGATATCTAATTATACAATTAAGTGTATTACAATCACATTTTGGAAATTTTTGATTAATTTGAGTTTTATACTAAATATGAATTTTTTTAGGTCTTAATTTCTGTCGTACATAATGCAAAGTTACATGTAACATTACAAAAAGTTTTTCCATAAAAGAGGGAAGATTTGGAAAATTAACAACATTTTTTTTAAATATAAACTTTTTAAATTCATTAATTTATTCAATGAATGGAATCATACAATTCAGGGGGAAAAATAACGAACACTTGTTATAGATAGTGAAAGACAAGCTCCACCAACACAACAAAGGCTAAGGTTTTAGCTTTAGCATCAATAGAACATCATGACACGTTGACAATTGGCTTTGTTACAACTCAATCACGACATATCTAGAGTGATTGCAATCACGTAATACGATAAGAAAATCAACCCCGGATAGTCCAAAGCGATGAGCAAAAATCGACAAAAGAATCGAGCATTTACCAAACTAGAGAGGACGACAACGAAACCATCCCTAAAATCAGTTGTAAAACTAATGTTACATGCATAAGCAAGACTAAAAAACGTGCTACAAGAGCAGACAAAAGCTTCTAAAACTGAAAACTTATTAAATAATAGAAAAATAAATAAAAAAACATATAAAACTTAAGACAACACCAGTCCAAATCGAATTGTGAAATCATTTATTATTTTGAATTGCTCTCAAAACAAAAACATATTAAGAAACTGACAAAGAGTCACCTATTTTCCAATAAAAATTACTGCTAGTTGGTAGAGTTTTAGTGAATGACAGGCGTTTGTCATTTAGCCATTACAACTTGTGAAGATAACAAATATACTCACAAAATAGGTTTACAAATTGAAAAAAGAGAATACATGTGGAGTGAATGAGAAGCAGAAAGAAAGAAATGGTTGGTGGAAGAGAGAAAAAGGCGGGCGATAGCCAACCCAAAAGTTGGTACCGCCGTTGTTCAAAACAAAAGATAAGAAGTAAACAATTGGGAGAAAAAAAGATAAAAGTATTTAGACTTATTTAATGTTTGACTCACCCACCCAAACTCGAAGTCCTACTTGAAATATGAGAGAGTTTAGATAAAAAAAATATTAAACTGATACCCTAAAAAAAAGTAGAAGTTTATCTGTTAATTTAAAGGAATAAAGTATAGAAAAAGTAAATGACTTTTATTGCTAATGAATTTGACGATTCTAGTTATCTTTGAAAAAGAAAATTTAAATTGCAACTTGAACAAACGTGAGTCATTCAAGGATTTCTTTATTATTTTTGTAATATGTATCATCAATAATTTTTAGAACAAATGGGCTAATCATTTAGTTCTTTTATATTTTAATCAACAATATCTATAATCATTAGTTTGAAATTTTCAAAAATATTATAAGCTAATTAATATTAATTTTAGTATTTGACTCCAAAGTAATTAATATTATACATTAATTAAAGAATACTATTGTTAAAGAATAGAGTACCTTGCTCCAATTCAAAAGTTTACTTGGAAGGGTTTAATAAAAAATATTAAAATTTTCAAATGAATTTAAAAAATATTAGTCGGTTGAGTCTTAATACGATTGATATGAGTATTATTGTCAATACAAGAGGACGTAGGTTCAAATGCACTGAAGCGTATTATCCTCCTATTTATGGGTTAGAGAGAGACTATAGATAATTCTAAACATCTTATGTCAAAAAGAACATATATGATCAGAATATTTTATTTTATTTTTTTGCAATTTTTAGAATTATAACTATCAGACATGATTATGAACTGCTTATGGTGTTTATTAACAAATAAATTGATAATTTTATTTTGTAAATACTTTTCGTTTTTTTTTACTTCTGTTACTAAAAAAAGAAAGTTGAGTAGGATTACATTAAAATTTATAACCTATCAATTTTTTTTGTTTAAACTTAATAAATATGTCATCACATTTTTCCTGATCACAAGTGTTAATTAATGACTTATTCTCATTATTAAATAATTAAAGTGTTTTCCTTTTTAAAGTGTTTATATTTAGGCCAAATTAGGCTAATATGTAATTTTTTTTAAATTAGGTTTTTAAGCAGTTTTTTTAATTTAGGGAAATAAGCCATTTTTGGAGAGAGAAATAGAAAGCGTGCCCAGCTAGGCGCGCTTTCTGCATAAGTGAAAGAAAAGCTCATCCAACTAAGTGCGTTTTCCTGCCACTTGTATAGAAAGCTCACTCAACTGGACGCATTTTCCCTTTTATCTTTCCTAGGGTTAGTTATTTAAAAATATTTTTAGATTTAAGGTTTAAATAATATTAGAGTTTTTAATAAGGTTTAGGGCTTTTTGATTTAGGGTTTTTTAACAGGGTTAGAGGTTTTCGTTTAAAACTAGAAAATTTCAAAGGTAGTTTTGAGGAGTCGGGGATGTGATAACGCGCCTCATGACATATACATTTCATATGTCGTAGCGAGATAAGACCATCACATCAAAAACCCATTTTGGGAAAATCAGGTTTCGAGGTGATTGTGTTTGATAATATCAGAGGTCGAAGTCAAAGTGGAGGTCCTAGTTGACGGTCGTGATGTAATCATAAGTTCAAATATAACCGGGGGCCAGTTGATGGTCGTTACGTGGTCATGAGTTCAAGCTTTTTGGATACCGTGCAAATGATGCCTTATATATACCATACATAAGATTTAGGCCATAATCATAGGGAAAAATAGAGGGATTTTCGGTGTAATCAACGTATTTTTTTCTCTATTTCTACGCAGTTGGTATCTTTTATTCTTATTCAAAGGTTGGCACTGAGTTGGATACAAGAGGACTCTCAGGGGGAGAGTGTAACACCCCTAACTCGTCTCTGTCACCGAATTAGGGTTACAGATCATTACAGTACAAATCAGAACAATTTACTTCAAAACAGATCAATAATACCATTTGTTATTAATTATCAGAACTTATCACAATCTTAGTAAACATACACATTTGGGCATTAAATCGAGCCTTCGAGGCCCTAAAAGCAGTTCAGAAACAAGCTAGGACTAATTTGAAACAAATAAGAAATTTTAGGAAAAAGTTGAAAATTTTAAAAACATGGGTCACACGGCCGTGTGACATAGCCTAGACTGTGTGGACATTCGAAGTTTGGATACACGGCCGTGTCTCAACCTGTGTGTGAAAACGAAGTTGGGTCACACGACCGTGTCGCCAAGCGTGTAACTCTCTAAGCTCATGTGGTCCACGCTACACCTAAAATTTAAATGACACATGACCATGTGGGATGACCGTGTGTGGTACACGACTGTGTGACAGCCAGTGTCTCAGGCCGCGTGCAACAAAAGTTGCCTCTAAGTCAAGTCATTTCAAGCCCAAAACTTGCACACAAAGATTTACCAATTCAACCATCATTAACATATATAAAGCATACCTCGAAACATCTATAAACATGCCAAAATCACATTCAACCTATTTTTAACCAATATGCCATTTAAATGACACCTCAATCATCATTCTATTCAATTCGATCAAACATGCCTTATAACCTAAACATATATTCATATGCTCACACCATTATTATACCATTTCTATCACATATGAATGAACACAAATCACATATTTACAAGGCATTTTAGGTCCAAAGTCACAACATATACATACATTTACATAGCCATATTAACATATGTATAAGTTTGGTAGCAATCCAAACATAGCAACTCAAACATCAAAATACCAAGTGGTAACTGGCCTATACATGCCAAATAACCATATCACAACATATCACACAAACATCTTTTTTCTACTCACATGAGGGCATGCATAGTTACTATCATCTCATATGAATACACATAATTTATAAGCCTCCATCGAAAGATATGAAAATAAATGAACTTGACACCATTTAAAAACAAATCAATTACTAATACTACACTTATAATCTTCTTACATGCCATTTATAACCATTTGCCAAAATAACCAAAATTTACCAAGATGGATCGTTAGATAGTGTGATCATGCTCCGATGCAATTTCCAATCGATCGAGCTTTTCGATGACCTCTAAAAACAGAGAAAATCAACTAGGTAAGCAACTAATGCTTAGTAAGTTCTTATAACGGAACTTAAACTTACCAAATGCATTAATTAAACAGCCATAAATGATTCCATTTAGCCATAGTCCAAATTTCATTTTCCTACACACAACACCTCACAAGATTAGTAGGTGAAGCAATACACATATAAATTTAACCAAATAAGGCATATAACATCTCAAGCTTTTCAAATTCATCAATCACTTTCATCATATACTATGTCCTTTCATTTTCATTACCTTCCACATATACCTAATAAGCATTTAGGTTTTATATATCATCCATCACACACATATATATATCCATTTCACATTCTACCATTTTGAGTCCATATAGTTAATACATAATAAGTAAACATAACATATATTAAGAAATAAATTCCATGGATATTTCATCTGTCACATAATAAATTCTCATCCTTTTTATTGCATATGTGCATATCCATCTTTCCATTTCATATGAACATTAGTACATTAAGTTTTTATACATGCCTTTTCATTAACCTTTACTTACCCATTGAACCATCTAGAATTACATCGGCTGCTCGGGAATGCTCACATAAAGTGTGCCTTTTCATGTAACCGTAACCTTTCCAATAGTGCTCACACGAGTTGTAGGTTGGGATGTTAGCTACACGATGCTACTCACACGAGCTGTGTAGAATCCACAACAAATGCAGGACCTCAGCTATCAGTAGGACATCCAGGACCAGCACCTGAAATCGTATAATTTGTAACACCCACATACCCGACCCGATCGCCGAGTCAAGGTATCAGGATGTCACATTCGTTGTCGAAGCAACTACTGAAAATTTCAGATCAATTTATCATATTATTTAATTAATGTAGATCATTAACTAATTTTAGTAATAATTGAATTACAATAAAACTAATTATGAGTTAAAGGAGTTCATTAAAACATCCACAATTGATCAAATGTCAAATTGTAAAGTTCATAAAAAATTTTGAACTATCGTCTCGATGTTGAGGTTTCCACGTCGTGACATGGCGAACTTGTCATCGTGACGTCGTCTCCATTTTCCTACAAGTTCCACACTTTATTTTTATTTATTTTATTTTATATCATTACCTGAACCGTATTCAGATTCATAACTGCCACTTCATTTTACATATCATCCACTTACATCTATTTCTAATCTCAAGTTCTCATAAAAACATGATATTCAATGAAAGATAACAAAGTTTATAAAATTAACACAAATAACAAAGTTTTACAAATAAGTTGCAAAATTAGTTTACCCACTTTATGTATATTTCATATTTATTTCTAAATTATGTCAATCAATTTAATTCTTCATAAAATTTTAACAAAAAATTCAATATCACATCAATTAACAATTATTCACTTTTTTATTTTATTATTATTTTTAAACATACTCACATGTATATTAATCATTCCATTACCTACAACCATTTCGAAACATTTCAAATTCATCTATTATATATATTCATATATTTTTCCTCCTCCTCCTCTCCATTCCACATCCTTTATGTATATATTTGTTAGAATCTTTAGCTTTTAGTATATAACATGCTTATATGTAACCTTATCTATAATTCCACTATTTACTTATGTGTTCATATCAAAGTTGTTCACTTGAGTCATAATCACTAAATTATTTATATCTTGAGCTACAAAATTCGAAATTAAGATCCGCTTGATATTTTTGAAACTAAACTCAAATATATTTTTACAATAAAAATTTTAGAATTTATAAATTATCCAATAAGTACATTAAATTCTTCAAGTTTGTCCCTATTCTGCTGCTTAACAGTTTCGACCTTTCTTTACTAAAAATTAATTATCTCTTAGTACGAGGCTTGGATGATGTTTCCATTTGTTCCTATTGAAAATGGACTCATTAATAATTTAAACATATAAATTTAAACCCCTAATCATTTTTTACAATTTTTTATGATTTTCCAAAGTCAGAACAGGGGATCCCGAAATCAATCGGACATTGTCTCACAAAAATTCATATATCTCATAATATGAAATTCTTTTTCTTACACCGTTTCTTTTATGTAAAACTAGACTTAATAGGATTTAATTTCATACTTTAATAACCTCTAATTAAATTTCTACAATTTTTGGTGAATTTTCAAAGTCAGACTACTACTGCTACCTAAAACTGTTTTAGTGCAAAATGTTGATAACCAAGTTTATAACACACTCCTTTCCTTTCTCTATAATATTTCCCATTACTTCCTCTTATTTTCCTTCACTAACATATTAAGAACATAAAACCTTATATAAGAAAACTCTACTTTTACAACATTTTCATGATTTTGCAATAATATCAAACTTAAAAATATATTAAAATCTTGATGTTCTTACCTTGTCCTAATGATTTCAAACTCTAACTTGATTTACTCTCTCCTTCAACTTCCATTTTCTTGAATCCAAGGTGATTTTCTTGTTCTCCATAGTCCCCTTATCACTTTTCTCTCTTGATGATTATGAAAATTCCTTGAAATTCTGGGTGAAAATGGAGGATTTTTTGTGGAAGGAACAAATTGTAAAGACAACAAAGTTTTCTTCTTCTCTCCCCCTTACTCACCTTTGAAAGATGAGAGGATCTTTTCTTTCTTTTTTTTTTCTTCTTCATCTTTCTCTCCTTTTATACTATCTATTTATAATAAAATATTAGTAAAATATCTCATTAATATATTAATAAAGTAATATTTATCGAATTAAATAATTATAAAATATCTCCAACATCATCATTGCCTTCTAGACTTCTCTCTCTTTCTAATTGACCATTTTACCCTTCATGATCTTTTAAAATTTCATCCTTGAATCATCACTTAATTTGGAAAAATTACAATTTAGTCCCTTATACTTTTTTGCTTATTCAATTTGGTCCTTATTAATCCGTTTTCCTTAATTTCTAGATCCTTCTACCTTTAAGATATTTGCACTATTGGCCTTTCATTTCAAATTTTCCATATTTATACTTATGCCACAAAACTTTTCACATATTTACAATTTAGTCCATTCCTTAATTTAATACATTATGTCTTGCTTCTTGATTTAACTTTCTTTTGATATCTTGCAACTTTCGTTTTCATTGATCTTATACTTTTTTTCACTAGGATTTATATTATTTTATTTACTACAAATGGGGTTTTGAGGATGTTACATAATTCCTAATGACATGTCATTTGTATCCTAAGTACTCACAATGTTCAAACGGGACCTTTGCACATATCTGATTCTTTAAAATTCATTATATTATACTATTTCACACATGCTTAATGAAATACATATTTCTCAATTTACGCATCCAAATTCTTTCCTTTCATTCCATTGTACCATTCCATTGCACATTAATTGAAGTTCTTGTTTTCATATATAGACTTTAATTTAATTAGCTTCACAACTTAATCCATTATACTAAATTAATACAAAACTATCAATCCAATTATGCATATCACAAATGTTAATTAACATTCGATCCAAAACAACTGTAACAAATTTAATCGTTGTACGAACTTACCTCGATTAGAACAGTTGCTAAAATGGAGTCAACAACTAGTTCAGAACATTAGCTTTTTTCTCGATTTAAATCCAATCATAGCGTTTCTTGATCTAAATAATAATTTTCATTCAATTAATACAATTCCAACACTTAAAATAATCAATTTTATTCAATTAAGTCCTTCCATAATCATTTTACAAAATTACTCCAACATTTTACCTTTTATGCAATTTAGTCCTTAAACCCAAAACTTGCAAATTTACCATTTTTAGCTAAAATCTATGTTAGCCGATTTTTCCCTAATCTCATATCAGTCCATATTTTTCCACATTTTATACATTATACATGGAATTTTTACTATTTTTCAAATAGGTCCCTAACCTTAAAATATTTTAAAAAATCACTTAACAAAATACTTATAGTTAACAACCTAGCTTAATAATCTAACAATTAAATTCACAAACACACTTAAACCATCCATGGTAGATCCCTAAAATTTTAATAGTTTTACAAATTGACCCCCGAGTTAGCTAGATTAAGCTACAACGATTATAAAAACATAAAAATCATTGAAAATGGAACAAATGTACGTACCATGCAAGTCAATTTAACCAAGGTTGAAAGCTTGGTTTTTCTTTCCATGGAGAATTGATTCCAACCAAGAAAAGGTAGAAGATGATAATTGTTTTTCTTATTTGTCTTAAGTTATTTTATTTTGTTTAATTACAAAATTAACCTTAAAACAACTTATATTATAACATAAAATGCAAGCTTATAACCGTCCAACTAAAAATCTTGGCATATTTGCCATATAAAGCCATTGAATCATAATTCTATTCCTAGTTGACACTTTTTGTAACTTCTACGATTTAATCCTTTTTACTAAATTAACTATTTAAACCTTAAAATTTCTTAACCAAATTTTAAGATGAACCTAATAGCACTCCGTAAATATTCTCAATTTACAGAAACGAAATCCCGATACCTCTTTTTCTAAAACCACTTGACTTTAAGGATATACCACTTGAACTTAACTATTCAAACAAATAACAAAAATTATCATATCAAATTTTATTATAATACTATATATAACTCATAAATATTAAATTGTAATATTTACGGACTCACTTGTCGGATTTGTGGCCCCGAAATCACTGTTCTGACACTATTGAAAAGTGGGTTGTTACAGAGAGCAGTTGTTTTGGTGGAAGTAGAGGTCAAACTCGGGTCGGAGCGGTAGCGATTGTAGTTATTAATGGGCTGTTTAACAACAACAACCGCTGTCATCCTGAAAAGAGCATCACCCTTAATCCATCGAAACCGTTGCTCCCCGCTTGAGAGTCTTCCTGCGTCCACAATGGTGTCGACCTTCGGACAAGAATGAAGGTTAAATGTATTGACTGCCTAGAAATGGAGAAAAAATTACGTTGATTATAGCAGGAAGACCCAGAGTTTTTCCCTATGAAAATACCCTCAAACTTCTGTATGTTATTTATAGGGCAACATTTTCGAGTATCCGAAAATTTTAAGCTTGTGGTTGCGTAACGACCGTCAACTGACTCCCTTATTATACCTTGATCTATGACCGTATAGTGTCCATCAATTGAGACCTCCACGTACACTACCACTCGTGACCGTATAAAGCAAAATCACCCCGAAACCCGACTTCTCCAGGATAGTTCAGAGGTAATGGTCTTATCTTGGAGCGACATTACATCACCGACGCCTCAATAATACCTCGAACATCAACTAAAAATTTTTAGGAATAGAAAATTTTAACACCAAGAAGTGTTTTATAGAGGAGGGATGGAGAGGCTGTGGGAGAAAATGTTTAAGGGACGATGAAGCATGGAGTGGAAAAGTCCTTTTATAGGCATAAGGAAAGGCTAGATTGCAAAGTAGAAATTTTCTGCGGTAAAAAACATGCTGTAGGAGTTGTGTCTTCTAAGAATATATTTAAAATGTGCCTAAAAAGGCTGAAAAATTTAACGGGCATGTACTTTTGATAATTAAAACTAGAGGGTTGTAGAGATTTTTTTGGTATAATTGATGCACGTTTCGAGGCATCAAATACTATTAAGAGCACTATAGTAATGAAATTTTATAACTTCAAGAACGCACTTTCGAATAATACTTTGCATTCCATCGTCATTGTTTGACGAATGCGTCTTTTCATAAACAGATATTGATGTACGTAATTCCTTTTATTGTTCACTTTATTTTCCTATTAAAGACACGCAATTTGCATAACTTAGACACACAGTAAAAATATATCAAAAGTTGAATTGTTGAGTCACGAAACTCGTGTGTACTTCTTCAGACAACCCTATACTTTTTTTGGTGCTGTTAATCCAATTTGTGACCGATATTTAAATAAGTTGACGGGTGAAATCTATTATTTACTACTATGGTCAAATTTGTAATGCAAAGGTCGGGGTGATATTTGTAGGATCAAAGTCTGTGGAATTGGTATTCAATCATGACATTTAATTGCGTGAGCTGCATACTAGAATTAGGAGGAAAGTCGGATGATCAACCCAGGTTAACTTGCGCATATCTCATCTTTGAATGTAACGAAAACAAATATAGTGTTGAAATGAAAATCTATGGTTTCTTTATTTATGTCATATATATTTGTAACACCTCTAACCCGTATCCGTCGCTGAATTAGGGTTACGAGGCATTACCGAACAAACACAACCATTTTTAAAACCAAACTGATCACAAACATGAAAATTAAATCATTTTCGCATAGCTATTTATAATTTACAATCAAAATCTAACCAACATCGTACTCAAACCTATACATGCCATAAGATCGAGTTCAAATATTCAACAAAATACCAAAAGAAGTCGATAGTGTGATAGACTATGCTGATGATCCCCGAGCTCGTAACGCGTCTCTAAAATCTATAAAAAAAACAAATAGACAAAAACAATCAAAGTAAGCTTTTATAGCTTAGTAAGTCTATAGCATATCTAAAATACATATAAAAGAATCATATAATTCTTTAAGTAAATTTATTGAAATCACAAATATCAAATATAATTTCAAATCAAACATTGCTATCTTAAGTCATTTTGTTTAAATCTAAAATAATGTATATTTAACTAATACACATAAACGGACAAATGTATATACATTATATGCATATAATCAAGTTACTAACATAATCATTAACTGCATATACTGATTTCTAGAGTACTTATTGTTCGCACTTTATCGGATCCATCTATATATAATTGTTCAAATACATATACCAAAAGCATAATTTTTATACTTATCAACTATAAGTGCCGAATGCACATATACACTTATATCCACCTATGCTGAATGCATACATATATATATCCAACAATTTCATGATAACCGATATATACATACTCACTAATCACAAGGATTCGAACGATTATATACTCATCAAACACCTTGAAACAAATGTTCATATATTTATCCATTTCATATAATCAAAATCATATATATATTTATACCCAATGCATAGAATCTCTTAATTTAAACAGATTCACTAGCACTTCACTTGATAGGCTTATAGTCTAATTCCGTTCACCGGCACTTAGCCTGCTAGGCCTATAGCCTGATTCAGTTCACCGGCACTTAGCCTGCTAGACATATAGTCCGATTCAGTTCACCGACACTTAGCCTGCTAGACGAATAGTCCGAATAATTTCACTGGCAATAAATCGGATTGATACTGAGCTTTAACAAAAGAATCTCAATTCACAGAAGTTGTATCTCTTATTTGTATATAATATCCACATAAAATTCAGCTCAATATTCATAACTTATATCTTTAAAACACATGGATAGATATAGATCCCAATCATCAAATCTAGCTTAAATAATTCAATGATTCCAACCGAAACACATTTATGTATATATATAACCTCATACTATAGATTCCACTTCTAATATCATAAAATTTAACTTATAATATACTAGGTACCTTAAACATTTGAATTCTCTATATACCTATATAGTTTCATATACCATTTCAATACAAATTCTTATACATGTACATATATGCATATTCGAATCTAACAACCATATATTACTCTATACTTATTTTCGAAACAAGAACATATACCTAAATACTCATACATATTCGAATTTAACATATATATATACTTATATATATATAATTGAATATAATTTCATACTTATACTCAATATAATTATTATTCATAAGTACACATACTTATTCACTCCAACTTATTCAAATGTTCGAATATATCTCATACCTTTATAATTTCATACCTAAATTCAATACAACAAAATTTACATATATATACATGTATATTCGAATATAATTTATACATATATGTTCATGCCTAAATTTATTACATGGACATTCATATGCATATTTGCATATTCATAGCCATTCGAATCTAACATATATATGTATACATAATTTCATACTTTCAATTCCAATTTTTATACTTTTAAATTTAACTCAACACACATACCATTGATATACATTCTCATATGTTGATTTAATAAAATTAAATAGCTAATAGACTTACCTCGGACGATGGAAAATCGAAGTCGGACGATTATTCGACTAATTTGGCTTTTCCCCAATCTAACTCTAATTTCTTTGGTTCTCGATCTAAATATATTCAAAATAAGATAATTTATTTATTACACATTCAATTTAATCCAAATACACATAATTTGGCAAATTACTATTTTGCCCCTAATATTTACACTTTTTTGCAATTTACTCCCTATTGCATAAAGCACAATTTATACAAAATTTGCCCATACCACACAAGGGCCGAATATTCATGGTTCTCATACAAGTCCACACATTGCATTTATTTCACATTTTAGTCCCCCAAAAATTTAATTTCACAATTTAACCCTATTTACTCAATTTCACTAAAAATTCCAATACAAAACATATTAATCTATCACATATCTTTCATTTTTCATCATCAACTATCACAAAGTCCAAGCATTCATCAATGACACATTTCAAAATCATCAACAATTCACAAAATTAAAACATGGGTTTTGAAGAACACAAAGCAACGATATCAAAAACGTAAAAATTATCAAAAACCGAACAAAACGAACCTTGAATTTAAGCTTGTATATGGCCGAAACTTCACTAAGCTTAATGGCTTTCTTCCTTCTTGGTTTTGGCTAAGAAAGATGATAATCTAATGTTTTTTTTTATGTTTTTAACTATCATATATTATAATATTTCTAAATTACTAATTTAGCCTTATTTAAATAAATATAACTTATATATATAATAAGGTTAGTTTTGTCCTTAGCCATCCACTAACTATTTAGTGGCCTAATTTCATGTTTAAACCTTCCAAATAAAAAGGCAACAACAAATAGATACTTTTAGCTTTAACCCCTAAATTTTTATTTTACGCGATTTAATCATTTTATTTAATTCGACACTCAAACGGAAAAATTAAAGCACGAAATTTTCACACTAGTAAATTCACACATAATGAACACAGAAAATAATATATAAAAAATATTTTTTTCTAATTCGGATTTGTGGTCTCGAAACCACTATTTCGATTAGGGTCGAAACTGGGTTGTTACAATATTTACATCACACTAGTAATAAAAAAATACATCAATCGCGTCGTGGGGGAGAATATGTGCTGTAGGGCTGTGGACGACAATCACAAAAAAGATTTTTTCGCACAACAGGAGATACGGGCCTATAAACTTCCTCGTTGCCACCGTCCACGTCATCATCGCCTTTACCCCTACCCTCTTGCTCGTATCCGTCTCTATCGGCGTCATCGTGTTTGTCCTGGGCTTCCTCTCCATGTTGATATTGAGCTTCATCTTCATTTTCATGTTTGTGTTCATATTATTCTTCTTCTTCTCCTTCGTCTCCATCACCTTTCTCTATGCTCGAATGAGGTGTCATCCTAGCCTCCCATCGTGTAACCTCCACTCCACTGGTATACAATTACGCCGATAACCCACCATGATAAAATAATGATGCTTGCAGTGATTATGTCACTACCGACGTGTAACCATAAGGTGCAACAAAACTGAGATACGTCGACATTGACCTAAGAATCGACACTAACATTGGTGTTTGCATCGGTATCTACATCAGTGACGGTGCATATGTCGATATCTAGCCCTACATTTGGTTTGGCATCGAAGTCGGCATTGAGGTTTAGAATGCGAGGGACATTGGTGGCCCAAAATATGTATCTGCGGGAACAGAAGATCTCGCCACGTTCGGTGGTGGTGTGTAATGCGGTATTTTAGAAAAAATACAGGATTAGTGAAATGAATAGGGACAAGTAGAGTGACCTGGCCGGGATATTACGTGGACATAGGCGACGCTTCTTAGGGCAGAGCTGATGGCGAACCCGTTGTGCGATCGCATTTGGCCCTACGCTGCTGCTGGGGCGATCGTCGTTGCCATTTCTGATGAAGTTGTCTACTCCTCACCTCCGATGATAGCAAATACAACTTGCTGGCGAGTTTGAACCACTACAAGCACTCCAAATAGGCCGCCGTCTCTATTGAGAAAAAAGGTTTATGGGTGGGTAAGAAATCCATCCTACGATACCAGGCCTCGATGTACTCCTTGTGCACTTTTCGCCAATCCTCGTTCTTTCTGCGCATGTCCACCTGATGCAGCTCCTTCAAGTCTTGCAATGGTGGCAACATTTTTTGCCTCCACTTGAACTGTCGCATTACTTGGTCTGATTCCTACATTTCCACCATCATGTACACTATCAACGACACCTTCGCGTCTCACATCCCTCGATTATCCAACACTTTCGGCGGGATGCAATATATGATGTTAGCGTCGACGTATGACATCCATTCAAACTGAAATGAACAATTGTAGATTTCGTTATGGATGATCCTTTTTTTACAAATCATTGCATGATTAACATAGGTTCGAAAGAATAAGTAACAAACCTCGACTTTCGAGTGTTGATCTAACAACAGCCTAATGTCTTCTAACTCCTCGGGTAGTCCCATATAACTCGACCCTTGGTTCCACCTATAAAAGCGATATGTTAGTTCAAACATATGATAAATAAAAACATTTACTGTACAAACTAAGTGTTTGTTAATAAAGACATAAAACCAAAAATAGCCCCTGACATTTGACTGTTTGGTTATTTTGGCCCTTCATGTTTTTCTTGGAGCACTTCTGCTAACATGGTTGTTAGTTGACTAACAGTCAACATTAACTGCTGACATGGCGGTCCAAATGTAATTAAATGCTGCTGTATTATCAAATGATTTTAAAACTATTAAAATTATTATTTTTTGAAATATAAAATTATTAAAATTATTATATTATTTTTTTGAAATATAAAATTATTAAATGCATATGATTTCCAATTTCCACCGTTTCTTCTTCCCCATTTTTTCTTTCCATTGTTCACCATCATCATCGTCGTCTCTAATCTTCTTTCCCATTGTTTCTTCCTTCCACAGTTTCTTTAATATTTAATTTGAGATTTCATGTAAAAATATTTGAAAATTTTATGAGACGAGGAAAGATAGAAAATTGGAAAGATCAAACATTCAATTTGAGACTATGCAAATCAAATAATCAAAACTATATATATACAAACACACCAAAATAAAAAGAAGAAAACTGTAAACATCACCGTTGAGATCAAGAAAACTGTAAACATGTTTCAGTGGCGCTGCCATGGAAAAATGAATTAAAATAAAAGTTTTTACAAGGGGTAAAATTATCCTCTCTATTTTATCCCAAACGAAGTTGTCTTCTCTAAAAAAAATTAAGGTTTTGGCACCAGGGACTAAACCCACTATTCTTCCTTTTTTTTTAGCAAACCCACTAATCTTTCGCATAATGTACTTGCATTATTTGAGTGATTTAGTGCACCAATTGTAGATTTCTATAATTTATAAGTAAATAAAAGGTTCAGGGTTTTAATTATTTAAATAAATATGGGTTTCAAATTAAATAGGGGAGTTTGGGTTTCATTCACTTCGAACTAACCTCGTCGATTGTTAGTGCTTTATATTGGGTTTCAAATTGATCTCAACATTTTCACTAGAATAATTAAGGATATAAACCATTGTAATTAACTAAAGATATTATGTAGAGAAGCCAAATTAATATACAATAAATTGAATATTTATTAAATTAAAAATTGAAATAGCATTGCAATCAAAAATTAAATTTAAAACTGAAGTTCAAAAAAATATATCATAGAAAATGATGTAAATAAAATAAGATATTAAAACAGGATTAATAAGGAATTAAAGTATTAAATATAGTCGTGTAAAAATATAACCATACCTAAAATCTAGATTTCGATATTTACTCTTGTGAAGTTTCATCATTAATCGAGCTTATAAGGGAAAGAAAAAGTTTCATTGGGAACAAAATTCTAATTTGGAATATCTTTTCCCGTAATCAATTAATTTTGAAATCTACGATTGATCTAATAAATAAATAAATTTAATACTTTAGAAGTTTACATATCAATTAATTTTTCACTTTTTATTAGACAATATTATTTTTCGTTTTTCAACATAATTTTATTTTTAAATAAATTAAAAATATTCAAATTAAATTTAATGTAGTAATCTTACATAAACTAAATTACCTCTACACTTTTCTTTTTCAAATTTGTTGGTATATTAAAGTTATTATTATATTCAATTCAAATTTACTACAATAATATTTAATATATTTAAATTATTAGACTTGCAAATTTTTATTAATCTGAATTTTTTTATTCTCATAATCAATTTTTATATTAAATATAGTCTAATACAAATCTGGTGTAATATTTTAATTTCTAATCTAATTAGTATCAAATGTAATTGATAAAAAATATTTTTTTCAAAAATAAAAATAAAAAAAGTAGGGAATCTTGAAATTTTGAAGCTAATTTTTTTATTTTTAGTTATGAATACGATTACTAATGAATTTTTTTTATTCCAAATTTAATAGTATATATTATTAAGGAATTTATTTTAATTAATTTTATTAAAAATGTGATAAATAATTACACATCATAGAATAATATAGTGATAAATGAGAGATTTTACGCATCCACATAGGAATTGTTTCCTTTTATTTTTGTAACTTCAAATTCGGTAAAATTTTAGAAATATGATGGAAAAAAATTAATCAAGCAACTATGCTTTTTTTTCCTTTTTTTTTTTTTGAAATTTTACCGATCTATGTTGTTTTTGGAGAGAGAAAGGAAAACACGTCCTACAGGGTACATTTTCACTTAGCTAAAAATTACTTTTTTCTTCTTTTTTCTTGCAGTTGAAAATTAGAATTTTGTAGATTTATTTTTATTTGTGTTTGAGATAGACAAGTGATACAAACTCGCCTCGGTGATGATTCGAGTTGTTTGTTGCCCGATCGTTAAAATGAAGAAGTATCGTTCTTGAACAGAATAATGGTTGAATTTGGCTAAGTAAGACTTTAAACAAAGGTTGGCTAGATGGTTCAGAGGTTATAATTGTGTTGGGGATGGTTTGGTTAAGTATAATGATGATGGAAAAATGGTTAAATGAATGAGGATTATGGAAATTCGGCTAATCAAAGAAACAAGATAAATAAGTTGATAAATGTGGATGGGAAAACGATCTTAAGCACAAGAAAGAACCAACACTATATCAAGTGTTGACTCGAGACTTATACGTCATTTAAGGTGGACCTTGACCCGTTAACTAGGAAGTTAGGAACCAAAGGTATATTTTGGAGAACGCCACATTCGGAATGAGTGATAAGTTCCAAAGAAACAGAATGACGCCACTAGCAAGCTAGATAAGTCACGCTGAGTCTAAAACGAAATAAGAGAGTTGAACAAATCACAAAATGTTAGAAACATTCAACAATGAGCTAAAAGTCCTCTAAATAATTACAAAAACATTCAACGATTACGTGAGTTGCTTAAACAATCCCAATCAGCTCCTCTTACGGTGGCAGAACAGATAAGTACTATTTATACCGGAACAAATGGTTATCTTGATTCATTAGAAATTGGACTGTCGAAACCATTTTTTTTGAAAACAAAAAATTAGTTGTCGACTTTTAAAAAAATAAAAATTGGAGTCGCCACCGATCCTTGATTGAGGTGTGACCGGCTCACCTTAAAAACAATTCTGGCCTACGAAATTTGAAAAAATAGGTTCGGGAGTCAGTTACGCACGAGGAAGGGTTAGCACCCTCGTAACGCCTAAATCGGTACCAAATTGATTATTTAATGTCTTGGTGTCGAAAATTTGAAAAGATTTTAAAAGAAAACTTTTAACTCGTGAATGAATTAAAATAATAAAACATTCTTATTTCAAAGAAATAAAATATCACACCCAGTGAGTTAGGGTACAATATTTTTAAATCTTCAAAATTAAGTTTGGCTTTTGATTTTAAAACTCACACAGTTAAATCTAAGAATATTTGGTTATTTTTAGGTCAAATGAAGAAAATCGAAACCCAGTAAGTTAGGGCACAATTTCTCAAAATTCCAAATACCGAAATATGACCTTTTATTTTAGAAATTCTTATTTCGAGATAACAAAATGTCATGACCAGTAAGTTAGGACCCGACATTTTTGGATTCCTGAGAATAAGCTTTTATTTGAAATTTGTGTGAGTTTATTGCAAAATAAATACTTGGTTTTCTAAATTCATCGAGAAATAATCGCAATCCAGTAGGTTAGGACACGATCTTTCTCGAGAATCATGAATGCCAAATATTTTGAAAATTTATAAAATATGATGATTTTAATGCTTTGACAAAACCAAAAAATATTTTTCTTTAAAAGTATGACAAAATGCATAACATGAAACCATTACTTTAATTTAAATTATATGTATATGTAGGCCTTTTTACCAAAAAAAGCCTTTTTTTTTTCAAAATTTACCGAAATGGGCCACTTTTTTAATTATTTATCGGAATGGGCCAATTCCGCGAAATCACTGCCATGTAAGCGCGATGTCAGGGTACGTGACAGATCATCGCGTCCACGTCAGCGTGACCTGCTGACGTGGAAGGAAATCGCACCCTCAAGGAAGCAATTTCCTTCCACGTCAGCAGGTCGCGCTAACGTGGACGCGATGACACGCGCGCGTGAACAGTGGCCCAACGGTCAAAAATTTGACCGTTGCCCCCCCAACGGTCACAATTTTTTTACTATAAAACCCCCTACCCCTTATTTTTTCACAAACAAATATTCTCTCAATTTCCTTCCAAAATTCTCTCAATTTCCTTCCAAAATTCTCTTAAACTCTCAAATTCCTTCCAAAATCCTCTCAAATTCCTTCAAAAAATCTCTCAAATCCATATTTAATTTCCTTTTCCATTCAATTTCATTTTTTAAGAAAATTTTAAATATTTTTATTTTTTTAAAATAATTTTAAAATTTTTAATATTTTCAACAATGGCCGGATCATTGATTCGTCTTGATAGGAATCACATATCGGTGGAGCAAATGAAAATGGTAAGTATTAAATTTAAAATTTAAAATTTATTTAAGATATTTTTATTTATGTATTTTTAGATAATTATTAATTTATTTTTTGTTATAAAAGTCTAAAGATCGGGTATTGGAATGCAATATTCGGAATATGTATGGTCCTCCATCACCGTTAGTAGAGAACTACCTGCGGGAAGCGAGATTTTGGCACGTGGCGACGGTAGGCCGGGGATGCAAGTTGGAGCCGAAATTGATCAGTGCGTTATTCGAGAGGTGGAGACCCGAGACACACACATTTCATCTTCCATGTGGAGAGTGTACTATCACTCTGGAAGATGTCCATCTGCATTTGGGATTGCCGGTGGACGAGCACCCAGTCACCGGGTCTACCCAATCTAGCAATTGGGAGGCGGTGTGCTACGAGCTTTTGGGCGCTGTTCCGGATAAAATGGATGGAGGTAAGGTGAAGATGGGCTGGTTACGTGCCACCTTCCCCGATCTAAATGAAAATTCAACCGAAATTGAAAGAATCCGATATGTTCGATCATACATTCTTCAAATAATTAGAGGTTATCTGATGGCCGACACGTCACGGAGCCGTGTACATCTAAGGTGGCTGCTAAAACTCGTTGATTTTAGAGCAGCTGGTGAATTAAGTTGGGGGTCTGCTGTCTTGGCAACATTATATCGGGAGATGTGCGGGGCGATCAAACCGAGGAGAGCAAAAATCGGAGGTTGTCTGTCACTACTACAATCATGGGCACATTTTCGCTTTCCATTTCTACGTCCTCGAGTGAACCACCCATATACATTCCCACTCGTAACGAGATAAATTTTATATTACATTTTGAAATTGTTATGTAGATTTTGTAAGAACAAAAGTATGCTAAAAATTTATTTAATTAGGTGGAACCATCCGGCAAGTTATCGTGGATTACCGTCTGAACTCAAAGATATACGGCTTCTATTGGAGCAACGGTCGGAAGCAAAAGTAAGTATTATTGCAAATAGATATTTCCATACATTCGCTAGTGGATTGATATTTAGTATTTAGTATTTAGTATTTAGTATTTAGTATTATGTATATAAGTAATATTTCTATCATGTTCATGAGTTTCAATGGACACCATACGAGGATCCGGCAGTCCGGGCAGTAATCCCGAAAGAGTTTTTACAAAATCCGAACGCTTGGCACGTGAAAGTGGTGTTGATAAACTATGCAACCGTGGAGCCCCACCAGACAGACAGAGTCATACGTCAGTTTGGATGTAGACAACCGATCCCTGCGGACCTTGAGGTGTTTGACGAGCACCACAAAATCGACCTTCGGCTATTAGGTACGGATTGGACTAGATACTGGTCAGAGTACACAGAAATGTGGGAAAATCGGCATGAATCTCTACCTACTCGGGAACAAATCATCGTTCCCGAGTTAGCGTGTGTTCCAGAATACATGCCATGGTTTAGGATCCATGGGAAGCCGTATTTACTTATGCCAAAGGAGAGGCAGCGGCAAATACGTGTCGGAAGGGAAAGGCGCGGGCCTCTAAATCCAAGGGGACAAGACTACGAGGGCAGCCCCTCAACGAGGCCCAGACATTCACTCGGTTCATCATCAGCGACCATGCAATCACCGTCCCCAACGAGAGCACCGACGCAGTCACCTGACGTAGCAATTCAATAGATGGTACCCAGGCATTCGCCTTTCCCTATAATGCCAGGTATGTTTCCTAGCCCTTATATGTACCCTAACCCGTACATGTATCCTTTTCCGAATCCTATGGCAGGTTGGAGCCAAATGCCCGGATCAGCTCCATTTCGTGTAATGCTGAGCGGACCACCGATAACTAGGCCAGCGGCGCAGGAGGGGTCGCAAGGGGGGCCGTCTGGGAGCTCTTCTTTTTACCAATCGCCAGCAACGCATGGCTTTCAAACACCGTCCCCGTTCATGATGCAAACACCTCCACATACACTATTCTTTGAAGGTGGATCATCGTCCCAAGTCTGACAACCAGATGCCGAACCAGAAGAACAACAATCACCACTGGAGGAAGAACAACCGCCGGAAGAAGCTAGAGGAAGGAGGAATCCAGCGCGTAACCGTCGAGGGCCGCCATGTGGAACCGAATCCCCCGGTCATAGACATTGATTACCGTATTAAAATTTATCATTTGATGTAATGAAATACAAGTTTATGACGATGTAATACACATAGAAATTTTTCCAAGTTATTTTGATATTATTTGATTAAAAACTCTAACCTAATTTAATTTAATTAAAAACCCAAACTTAATTTAATTTAATTAAAAACCCTAACCCTAACTTAATTTAATTAAAAACCCTAACCCTAATTTAATTTAATTAAAAACCCTAACCTTAACCCATTTTAATTAAAAACCCTAACCCTAGTTTAATTTAATTAAAAACCCTAACCCTAATTTAATTTAATTAAAAACCCTAACCCTAATTTAATTTAATTAAAAACCCTAACCCTAATCCATTTTAATTAAAAACCCTAACCCTAATTTAATTTAATTAAAAACCCTAACCCTAATTTAATTTAATTAAAAATCCTAACCCTAATTTAATTTAATTTAATTTAATTAAAAACCCTAACCCTAACCCATTTTAATTAAAAACCCTAACCCTAGTTTAATTTAATTAAAAACCCTAACCCTAATTTAATTTAATTAAAACCTTAAACCCTAACTTAATTTAAATAAAAACCCTAACCCTAGTTTAATTTAATTTAATTAAAAACCTTAACCCTAATTTAATTTAATTAAAAACCCTAACCCTAATCCATTTTAATTAAAAACCCTAACCCGAGTTTAATTTAATTAAAAACCCTAACCCTAATTTAATTTAATTAAAAACCCTAAACCCTAACCTAATTTAATTAAAAACCCTAACCCTAGTTTAATTTAATTAAAAACCCTAACCCTAGTTTAATTTAATTAAAACCCTAAACCTTAACTTAATTTAAGTAAAAACCCTAACCCTAACCCATTTTGATTTAACATGTATGTGGACCTTTGTACTTTTTGATCTCCCACAACCCTGTCCTCTTCCTTAACGAGGCGACGATTTTCCATGAACATGTGTCGTCTTGCACTGTACACATCGCCTCAAACTTATCAGTTTTTGATTTAACGACGTGGTAATTAACTCCATTTTTGATGCTATGCTATTTCAAAGCACCAATAAAACTATCCTTATTGGTAAACTGATTACCAACTTCAAGTTCACCGAGATCTACCCCCGAACTTGTACGATCGCGCAACCAGTGTGGTAGATCTAGAAACTCTAACGCATCGTCTGCTGACAGATCGACATTATGCATGTGGGCTGGAGGTGAGTATGCTCTGAATCATGGATTTTCTTCATCATCTGCACTCCTATCACCATCTTCACCTTCTGTTGGAATAGGCTTCGGTTCAGAAAATAATCCCACCTCTGCACCATCCGGCTCGGACTCTCGAGGTGGATCCACATCGGACTCATCTTCTAACCCACAATCATCTGCAACGTACGATGTCCCTTCCCCGGTTGATGTCGTAGGTAGTACGTCATCCCTTCTTCTGGGCATTTGATAACGTCCCCAATTGGATGTAGATTGTCATCCACTAGAACTTGATGCAATTCCCCAGCTCGTATTTCCAGCGTCAAACCTCGAGCCACCGACGTACATGTCCCATCCACCGACAGAGTGTCTTGGTGGGGATGTGCATTCGACACCGCTACCGAACATGGGCTGTTCCGTATTTTGTAACCCGCTAACCGAGTGTCAGCCAGGGGTCGTGTATGGACGGAAGTACATCAGTTGGTGACGTAAATTGTACATATAACTCAATATAAGTTGCTCCGCTAGCAAGATGAGTCTGCACCATTGCCTCCGAGCTACGAGCACCTTTTATGTCGAATGAGTCATACGTCACCGGATCAACAGAAGAACAAAATTGATACGTGATTGACAGAACTTTCATTGGCGTCATTCCGAAGATTTTACGCCTAATTCTTTTACGAAGTTTTGTCAAATCTATGTTTTGGCTAAATGACAGTCGCACCGTATTCTCCGACAAAAAACCAACACCATTCTCGATGTGGCAAACCTCAGCATCGTAGTAAATAACAGCACTAATACGTTCACTCATTTTGAAACTCTAACTTTATTAGCCTCTCTAAAATGTTTCTGCTATGACTTATGCATTTTAAGAACATTTTATACCTAATTTATAGCCTCAGCCCAAACTTCCTACTGTAGCAAAATCGCGTCCACCAGGGTGCGATTTGACACTATTTGCTCAGAAACATCAAAAAATAATTATTTCCTACATGACCAACTGTAGCGAAATCGTGTCCACGAGGGCGCGATTTCACAATTTCTTCTCATATAGCATCCTGGTATCAGCGATTTTATACTATTTGCTCAGAAAACGTCAAAAAAAATTATTTCTTACATGACCAACTGTACCGAAATCGCGTCCACGAGGGCACGATTTCACAATTTCTTCTTTGATAGCATCCAGGTGAAGCGATTTTATACTATTTGACCAGAAACGTCAACTCGAAATAATTTTTCCCGGGACCCCTAAACCATAAAAAGCCTGCACCTTAAACCATAAAACCCAGAAAACCCAAATGTAAAATTAACGTCAAAATCGAGTCCCCGGAAACACGCTACGTGACAGATCATCGCGTCCACGTCAACGCGACCTGCTGACATGGACGCGATGATCTGTCACGTACCCTGACATCGCGTTTACGTGGCAGCGATTTCACGAAAAATGGCCCATTCCGGTAAATAATTAAAAAATTAGCCCATTTCGGTAAATTTTAAAAAAAAAGGGCTTTTTTTGGTAAAAAGGCCGTATATGTATTCACAAAATAAAATATGATATATAAGTAAAATTTAAAAATCTGTATATGTATATATTAAAACATGTATATAAAAGTTATGAAAATAAAATATAAAATATGTATAGGTATCTAAATAAATAAATATATAAATAAATAAAAATACATAAATAAAAAATATAAGTAAAAGATATTAATAAATTATGAAAATATGTATATATATGTATATATAAGAAAAATACGGAAAATATATTTATAATAATTTTGAATAGTGTATGTATATATATATTATAAAAAATGTATAAACATATATACATTATAACATATGAAAACGTATAAATATTATAAAATATAAATGTATATATGTATATATATGTAAAAAAAACTATGAAAGCAAAATAATAAAAAAATATGCATAGAATATGTATATGTATTTAAAAACGTTTAAAATAAATACATATATATATTAACATACCTATGCGTGTATATATGTAGGTATAATAATATATAATATAATTATAATAATTATAATAATAATAACAAAGAATACAACAATAGAGAAAAATGACAGAAGGACTAATATAAACTTTAATTAGAAATTTGGGGAAAATCTACAAATAAATAAAACAGAAACGGGACCAAAGCGAATGCGCAGATAATAAAAGGGACCAAGAAGAAAAATATTACTGCCCTTCAAAACGCAGCATTTTGCGCAGGATTTAAATGAAATCAAAGCAAAATTTTTGCGCAGATTTGAAAAAAAAAATTGATTACAAAGTAGTAGAAAATTAGAAGGGCTAAAAGTACAATTAGCCCATTAATTAAGAAACGCGCGAATCCTGGGACCGGATTGGGTCGACGCGTGGATCCTATCCCCTTCCAAACGACGTCGTTTTGCTTTAACTATAAAAATAAAAAAAATTCTTTTTCCTTTTTAAAAAAATTTAAAAAAAATCATTTTTCTGCTTTAAAACAAAATAAAAGGAGAAGGGGGGCATTGCTCTACTAGGGTTTTCCTTAACCCAAACTCCCCCAAGCCGCCGCAACCTCCGGCCCCTCTCCAACTCCGATTCGACAACAAATAGGGTTTCTTCCTCGCAGGTAAGTATATTCTTTCTCCTTTCTTTTTGTTTAAGAAAATGTAACGAACATATAAACTGTACAAGCCCAAATTTGCCCGGGGCCCAAAAATCCAACTACCCAAACCTTAAACCAAACCCAATACCCTAAAACAGACCTAACCCAAAACAATGAAATTACAGCCCAAAAAGAAAAAAACTAAAGGCCCAACAAGCCCAAAACTAAAACATTTTCAGAAAACCCTACTGATGCCACACGTCTCCGTCAATACCTAAAAGCACGAAAAGGAAACAGAGACAGAAAATAGAAGAAAACAATATAAATAATTTTTCTTTATTTTTCTCTTGGGGGGCTATATAAAAGCCAAGCAGAGATTTGTAAAGGGGGGATTTTCTTTTTTTTTTCTTTTATTTTGTTCTTCTTTTCTTTCGGTTAAAACTGAATCTGCTGTAAGGAAGAAGAAGTTCTTCATTTGCTTTTACGATTACTAAGAAATAAAAAAAAAAAACAAAACAAACTTTTGAAGGTTTTTTTTCTTTTTTAGATTTGTGTTTCTCTTTATTTCATTTCATTTTATTTTTATTTTATCTTCTACATAAGAAATAAATAATAAAAAGGGAAGGACGAGGACTTACCTGCGTCGTTGCCGGACCTAAATCGGAAAGAGGGTGGGTTGAGTCTCTCCTTTTCGATTTTAGGGATCGAAAAACCCATATATTCGGGTTCATATTAGAACACGGGCAAAAGAAGGTTTCCTCACACCGCGTAGGCCTTGGGCCGCGTTGACCGCACGGCAAATCGCCGTCAAGGTCGGCGCCGGATTTCGGAGGGCTAAAAGGGGATGGTGGCTCTCTTTTCTTTTTTTTTTCTTTTTATTTTGAGGTTGTTAAAATGGGATTAGGGTTTTTTTTAAGGGATTTTAAAGACCCATTAAACGACGTCGTTTAGCCTCCCCCTTTGACCTGCGCAGTGACCCGACCCGGGGGAGGATCCGCGTGTTTTCTGACTTTTGGGGATATTCACCGTTTTGGTCCTTCTGATTTTTCTATTTTTCTAATGCAATTTATTTTTTATTTGCAATTTTGACCCTATCATTTTTCTCTCATTTTGATTTGGTCCTTATCAAAGCAGTGCGCTCTGGAGGCCAGGATTAATTTCCTTTTGGCCCTTTTACTTTCGCGCGCATCACGATTTGGTCCATTTTTACATATATATATTTTTGTCTTACTTTATTTTTATAATTTACACATATTTTTATATCTTATAATACTTATACATACCTACATACATTCATGTTTATATATATATATATATTTCATTTTCATAAATATACGTACATATACTTACCTACTCTTTATACTTTTAAAATATATATTTTGTATATTCTTATTATTTTATGATTCCTACATATATACCTATATACATATATTTTTCACATTTTATGATAGCTACATATGTATATGATTACTTATATATTTTTCATATGATAATTCTAAAAATATATACATACATATATTTTTCATATTTCCTTAATTTTACGTATATACACACATATATCTTTTTTTTATTTTTATAATTCTATTCATTTTATTTTTTATTGGTTTAAAGGAATGCCTTAATTTTATTTGCTAGTATACGTTGTTATTTTGTATGTTGTAGATTTGACCTTTTATTTATTTTATATTATGCTATTGCTCATATCATTTTTAAACTTTCGTATTCATTATGGTTCTGCCATGCATAACAACAATGTAATTTGTTTTCACATTCTTTACTACGATTTCGCGTTTTATTTTACCCGATATATCAAAATTTGTTTTAAATAAATAGCATTTTGTGTTTAGATTCGAGAAGATCGTACCCTAACTTACTGGGTTTCGATTTTCACAATACATCTAAATGCACGATTCTTTTCAAACTCAAGTTTTAAACGATCTGGGGAATTAAAAAAGATCGTGTCCTAACTTACTGGCCGTGATCCTTTTTTTAAGTCCGAGATAGCTAAATACCTTTTAAATAAGCAAATTTTTAGTATTCATTCGCGTTTCGGGAATTCGAGACATCGTGTCCTAACTTACTGGACATGATTCTTTTTCTCGATTAACGTGAAAAATACCTACTTTTCTCGAAATTTTCAACATCTTAATACAAGGATCGTATTTTTAAAAATTCTTCAAAGTTTTCAATTTTCGACATTAAGACATTAACTAATCGACTAGGTACCAATTTTGGGCGTTACGAGGGTGCTAATCCTTCCTCGTACGTAACCGACTCTCGATCCAGTTTTTCTGAATTTCGTGGACCAAACTCGTTGTTTTAATAAAATTAAATTATTTATTAAAAACAACCACTTTTCAAGGTGATCCAATCACACCTCATTAAAAAGGATTGGTGGCGACTCCCGTTTTCATTTTTAAAATCCAAGTCGACCCCGGTTTCATCAAAAAAATGGTGTCAACATAAACAATATGGAGAAAAACGAAGAAAGGAAAAAGCAAAATAACCTTTAAAATCTATTTGATTCTCTCCCTTTGTATTTTCAATGGTTTTTTTTTTGTGATACAAATTTCGTACCCTTTTTCCGATCTCTATTTGGCTTTATATAGCCTAAATAAAGGACAAAAGCCCTTCTTTTACATTTTTGTTATATTGCTATCCGTGGTTTGTAGGTGAAATCGGCGTTATGCGGAGCTGCTGATCGTGGGTAAAGCGACGTGGGTGATGGGCAGTTGCTGTAACGTGGGGACGTGCGGCGCCAAGGCTATCTCCTGCTTAGGGTTTCTGTTACCTTAGGCCAATTGAGCCTTGTAATTGGGTTAGGATTGACCCAAGCTTTATTGGGTTTGGTTGTATTTTATTTGAGCCCCGGGCAATAATTGGGTATCACATGTACAAGTAAGGAAATTTTTCATTGAGTTACGTACTTACTTAAAAACGAATAAACCTCAGTTCCAAGAAATCATATCTTCTACCAAGACATTCACTAAGGAAGTGGAAATGCTTTTGGAAGACGTTTGAAGACTAAATAGAACATCTTCAACTTCAAGAACAATTATAAATAGAAAATTCTAACTTGATGGAATATAGAGAAATCAATACTAAATTGCGTCCAATAGAACATTTTCAACTTCAAGAACAATTATAAATAAAAAATTCTAACTTGATGGAATATAGAGAAATCAATACTAAATTGCGTCCAATAGAACTTGAACCTATACCAAAGGTTTAGAAGACCTTGTCCTATCCATTAGACAATGGATACTTTTCATTACGATTTTTTGACATTTTGACTTTTTTTCTCTTGTTCAGTTTTTTCTTCTCTTAGTTGGGAAAACTAAAAAACATGTGAAAACCAGCCTCACGCAATGCCTTCCTCTCTAGGAGGCCACAAGACCCAAGCTTTCGCACAAGACACATGTCCATTCACCTTAATGCCTCCGCTTGGATTAAAAGCAGGCGCTACCCCACTCAGTGAGCGAGTAGCCTCTTAACCTATTATTTAAATAGTGGGCTCTTTATACATAACATCGATGCGGGATCGTTTCTTCTTTCAAGAAAATCAAGCCGAGTGATGACTTTGAGGTGCTACCCGAAGTGTACCGTTCTACTCAAAATTGATTATCGACAAAGATCAAATAGATATTTCTAAATGAGAAACCAACGAATTATGTAATAGAAATGGAAGGAATTGATCTCGACAAAGCCCTCATTTAGCTGCTATCACTACACAAAAATCGGTTATTAGCGGTGTTTATAGCGGCGTTTAATCAAAAAACGCTACAAAAAATATAGCATTAGCGGCGAACTAAAATAAACGCCACAAAATGTCATCAATAGCGGCGCTTTCCTAAAAGCGTCGTAAAAGAGCTAAGCGAATGATGCCGTTTTTTGTTTGGATTTAGAGATATTAGTGGCGATTTTAAAAAAACACCGCAGAAGACAGGAATTAACGGCGCTTCTAGGAAGTGCCGCGAATGAGTTCAGTTCAACGATGCCGTTTTCCTGTTAAGCTTTTAAACATTTGTGGCCCTTTCTTAGAAACACCGCAATATGCAAGAATTACCGGTGTTTGGTCATAAACGTCGGAAAAACTGTTAAGAAAAACGCTGCCGTTTTTAGTTTAGGTTTTGAGGACTTTAGTGGCGCTTAATGAAAAACGCCGCTATAGTCAAGAATTAGCGGCGCTTTATCATAAGCGCCGCAAGACTGTTAAGAAAACGTTGTCGTTTTTCATTTATCTTTTCGAGACGTTAGTGGCGATTTTCAGAAAACGTCGTAGTAGCGAAGCTTTAGTGGCGCTTTATCAGAAGTGCTGCAAAACTGTTAAGAAAATGATGTCGTTTTCAATTTAGGTTTTATAGACTTTAGTGGCGCTTGTCTAAAAATGCCACCAAATATAGGAATTAGCAGCGATTTCTGAAAAGCGCCGCAAAGGAGTTAAGCCAAACGACGCCGTTTGCTTGTTGAGCTTTTGTGAAATTGGTGGCGCTTTCGTAGAAACGCCGCAAACTGTGAAGAATTAGCGGCGCTTTAACATAAGCGCCGCAAGACTATTAAGCAAACGATGTCGTTTATTATTTAGCATTTAGGGCCTTTAGTGGCGCTAGTTTAAAAACGCCGTAAACTGTTAAGGAAATGATGTCGTTTTTATATAGCTTTTAGAGACTTTAGTGGCGCAAAATAGTAAACGCCGCAATAGTCAGGAATTAGTGGTGTTTTCTCGGAAAGCGCCGCAAAAGAGTTAAGTGAGACGACGCCGTTTCCATGTTCAGCTTCTCAAAAATTGGTGGCGCTTTTATAGAAATGCCAAAATAGTCAACCAATACTGGCGCTTTTGTTTAAAACGCCGCAAAAAGTTTATCTTTTGTTTTTGAACTTTAGAGGTATTATCAGTTTAGGGGTTATGTTTATTGTTTATTTTTTAATGGATGGGGTTTACACTTTATAGTTTATATATATGCTATGAATTAGAGTTTAGGGTTTATAATTTATATATATTCTTTAATTTAGGGTTTAAGGGATATGGGTTAGGGGTTTATGGATATGGTTTAATGATTGGGGTTAAGGGTTTAGGGGTTTAGGGTTAAGGGTTAAGGGTTGGGGTTAGGGGTTTAGGGGTTTATAGTTAATGTTTTATGGTTCAATATGTTTAGGGGATATGGGTTAAAGGTTACGAGTTAGGGGTTTATGATTTATAAGTTTTGGATTTAGGGGTTTATAGTTTATATATTTATGTTCTACGATTCAAGGTTTAAGAGATGTGGGTTAGAGGCTTATGGATTATGGTTTAAGGGTTGGGGTTAAGGGTTCATGGGTTTAGGGTTAGGAGTTAGGGGTTATGGGTTTAGGGGTTTATAGTTAATATTTTACGATTCAATATGTTTAGGGGATACGGGTTAAGGGTTTAGGCATTATAGTTAATTTGTGGTTTATGGTTTAAGGGTTGGGGCTTAGGTTTAGGGGTCTACAGTTTAATGTTTAGGGTATGTGATCTAGGGTCGTACGTCTACTGTATATGGTTTTGTAGGATATAAGGGTTATAATGGTTTATAGGATTTAGATACTGAAATTTTAAGTAACAAAATTTAAATAGAATTATTTAAAATTTAAATTTTCTAAATAATAGAATTATATAAATTTTTAGATACCGAAATTAAATTAATTTTTAATAGCAGATAAAATGCCTTCCATCACAATTCAAATTTAAAATCGAACAATATTTCAATTTGTAAAAATTTAACAATTAAAAATAATGGCATATTAATGTATCAAATGTAAATTTTATAAAATTATTAAGTAATTGAAAACTTTTAAAAGTAGTGGCGTTTGCAGCAAAAACGCCGCAACAATGTACTAGAAATTATAGAAAACGGCGCCGTTTGGTTAGAGGGAATTTGTTTTTAGTGGCGTTTCTATCGAAAACGCCGTAGAAGGCATGAAATAGCGGCGTTTTTATTTTAAAACGCCGCAAAAATTTATCAAAACTTGAACGAAAACGGCATCGTTTTCTTAATTGATATTAAATTTGGAGTGGCGTTTTTCTCAGAATCGCCGCAATTTTATTAGATTTAGCGGCTTTTTGGCTAAAATCGCCTCAATAGCATATTAGAAATTCCCCTGAACGTCGCCGTTTCATTTCTGGGACTTAAAAATTCTTAACAAAGACGATGTCGTTTTGCTTAGGTTAGCAGTTTTCCCCCTTCTTTTCCCGCACCTAGCCCCTAATTTCTGAAAAATTCTTTGCCCTCCATCGAAATCCCTAAATCCCCTTCAACTTTTTTTCCTAATCCCTAATCCCTTGCATTGGTATTGTTCTTTCGATTCATCATTTCATCGGTTACCTTACCCGGATCATTTCATTTGGAGGCTTCGCAACATTTACTCCAAAGACATCCTCGAGGACATTTAGTTTTTTGGGTAAGGTTTTACCCGTTGCTTCCAGTTACTGTTTTTGTGTCTTTAGGCTTCGGGTTATATAGGTTTATTTGGTTTTATGAAGTTGTTCAGTCGTAGAGAGATTGATAACCTGCATTGCTGATTTTATTCGGTTGTGGGAAGAAATATTGGGTTTTTAGGGTTTCGATTATATATGTAACTATGGTGTGAATTATTTGTTTATTTCGCTGGTATTTACCATGAAATCAATTCTGTTAATTCTTTCAATGGTTATATATGGATAGAAAGCCTGAGTTAAAAGAATTTTATCTTGGGAGTTGCTATTTGCAGAAAATATTATGCAAGCATCCAATTTAATTTCTTTAATTTCGTTGCCGATGGAGTTTTTCAAGCATTCATTTTAGGGGAAATGGAGTATTACTGAAACAAATTAAGAGTTATTACATATGTTAAATTTTAAATTTTGGGTCTATTTGAAAAGTATTATATTTGGGTCTTATATGCATTTATCTCATTTCAGGGGAAATGGAGTATCACTGAAACAAATTAAGAGTTATTACATATGTTAAATTTCAAGTTTAGTACTATAAACAAATATAAATTTGATTTAACCATTTAGCACTTTGTTAATTTGAAATGATGATATTATCATACAAATGTAATAACTCTTAATTTGTTTATTACATATGTTAATTTTATATGCATTCATTTCAGGGGAAATAGAATATTACTGAAACAAATTAAGAGTTATTACATATGTGAAATTTTAAATTTTGGGTCTATTTGAAAAGAATTATATTTGGGTCTTATATTTAAATTAAGTGTAGGTTATTTCAGTTTGGGTCATTTTCTGCTCGGATTATTTAGTTCTGCTAGTTGGTTTTTTCAGATTAGGTCGTCTCAGGTTTAGGTCATTTTGGATTAGTTGTTTAGCTCATTTCGGGTTTTAAGTTATTTTGAGTTTTGGCCATTTTGGATTTGAGTTATTTTTGGGGTTTTGACTTTTCATAATCAAATTAGATTGGGTTGAGTTTGGTTGACTTAATCTGAATGTTGTTTGATTTTAATCAAGTGAAGTCTACAGAGTTTCATGTAGCATGTTCCAAGTTTAGTATGATATTTTGATAATATCATCATGGATAAGACACTAGTTATTTATAGTCCTTCATCACAAAATGCAAATATTGCCATGGGTAAGCGTTCATTTCTTTAATAGGTTTGAAGAAATATTCATATGTTAAATTTTAAACCTCTGTAAAATTCCTTTTTCTCTGGAATATTTAGTGGCTTCAAATGAAATTCGATTATTTTCTCTGTAAAATTCCTGTAACTGTGCTTCCTGTAACTGTTACTTTACCATATTTGTTTAATTTAAGTTTCTGATTTAATTTATATTAAGTTGATTGTTACTTTATCAATTATTATTAAGTTTATTGTTGTGATAATTAAATTTGATACATTGATTTGAATATAAATGTAGTTAAATAATCTTCTGCTTACTTCTGTTGTATTTTTTCCTGTTTTTTGGTACTAAGTTAGTTTATCAATTTAAGATTTTGATTTAATTTATATTAAGTTGATTTGAATCTAAATGTACTTAAATAATCTTCTGTTTACTTCTTTCTTTTTTTTTGGTACTTAGTTAGTTGTGTTTTGTTATTTTTTGCAGAAGTTTATGCAACTTTGAGGAAATTTGAGGTATTTATTCCTATGTTTCACTATATACTTTTCTTACAAAAACACATCCAAATGTTTAAATTTCTGACCTGGATATATTTTAGCTTAATAGATTACTTATTATTTTTTAGTTTTAAAAGGGAGTTTTAATTAAGGTTTTTGGTTTTTAACCTATATGCATCTGTTTACTTATAACTTTGCAGCTACCTGATTACATAATTGCGATGTTTAAATTATGATTTGATATATGTTGACGAACTGTTTACGCAAATAAAAACAATCGTCAGAGTTTACTAAATTTCGGATTATCCCAATTCTTAAAGGACTTACGTAAAGAGTATTTGAATAAATTATGGGCGATTAGTTTATTCGGTTTAATATGAAAAATTTATTGATTTTGGCAAAGTATGTAACTAAGTTATCAATTTCACTTCTAAATTAATAAACTATATCGTAAATATTAAAATATTGGACAAAAATATTATATCGTAAATATTTAAATTTATATTCTTTTTATATATTACATATATTAATATGGGCATTTTAACCTATATTTCATTTTTTGTAATAATAACATTTTAAAATTAAAAAAGATTTGTAAATGATAATTTAATATCTATTAAAACCAATATTTTTAATATATCACCCCATATATGGTATGGGTATATAACCTATATTTAAAACTTATTACTATAAAATTTGTAAGTTTTCTAAATAATTGTAAATATTGTTTTAATATCTATATAAGTTTTCTAAATTTATAAGTTTTCTAAATAAGTTTTCTAAATTTATTTGTATTAAAATTTATTAGTATTAAATTTACTTCGTTTTCTAAATAAGTGTTCTAAATTTGGGAGAAATAAAATTTATGTGTATTAATTTTATAAGTTTTCTACATAAGTTACATAATACACCACTTACATATCTTACAAAACTTATATAATACATAACTTATATTTAAGCTTGCATAACTTACATAATAATTTACATAACTTATATATAATAACATAATACTTTATGTTATAATACATAACTTGTATATAAGCTTGCATAACTTACATAAATTAAATAACTTACATAAACTTGCATAAAATAAATAACATACATAACTTACATAACCTACATAAATTAAATAACTTACATAACTTACATAAATTAAATAACTTACACAACTTACATAAATTTCATGGACTTACATAACCTACATAAATTAAATAACTTACATAACTTACATAAATTAAATAACTTACCTGTGCAAATTATTGTCAACGTCAGACTTCAAGAATTAAGAAATGGACCGGTCTTGGATGAATTTGTCAAGGGTTAGCAACGGTAATTGAAATGGAGTACAGTATTTTCTAAATTTTGCATTTCAATATGCAAGCCAAGAGAACATGATTCTTTACCCCTGTAAGAAGTGTGTCAACATAAACTGGCATTATCGTGACGTTGTATACGAGCATCTAATTGTTGATGGGTTTGTTCGGGGTTATAAACAATGGTTATTTCATGGAGAATGCTCGCATAGTACTTCCTCTTCAACGATGGATGTATCTTATTCTGGTACTGCTTACCATCAGTCTGATAGAGGGGATGACATGGAAGGTATGTTGCGGGATGCATTTAATATGCACAATCATGGTGTCCAGTCGTTCCCAGCGGACTTTGTGGCTTCTGATGATTGTAATATTGGGAGAAATACTTTTACCGAACAGGGAAGTAGTGTACCTCATGAAGAGCCGAATGAAGAAGCAGCGAAGTTCTACGCGCTACTTAATCGAGTGGTTGAAAGATATAGTGCGTTCCTCATCAACAGATTTAGGTTTCATACAAAATATCATAAGAGGTTGAGGAGAACGCAAAATTCTGGAATAGTTGTTAATTATGCAATTACAAGTTATGCTAGTGCTAGGGACAATAATCCTGTCGAGGGAAATGTGGAATATTTCGGACATCTTACTGACATAATTGAGTTGGATTACTACGGCAAATGGAAAGTTGTCTTATTTCGAGGTGACTGGGCCGATGTTAATATTGCTCGTGGAATAAAGCAAGATCAATTTGGTTTTACAATGGTGAACTTTGACCGATTGATTCACACAGAACAACAACTGATAGATGAGCCGTATGTATTCTCATCTCAAGTCAAACAAATTTTTTACTCAAAAGATCCAACTGATGAGGGTTGGTACGTTGTACTCCGTAACATCCCTAGAGACTTGTTTGACATGGGCAGTGGAAGTAGAGATAACATCGATGACATATCAGAAACTTTGCCCTTTCCAGAACAAAACTTAAACGATAATATCCCTAGTACTGTGCACAATTTCAATGGGTTCGTCAGGATACGGATGAAGATATCTACGAATAATGATGTAGTAAGATTTTACGATTGTTTAATTATATGTAATATCATAATTTAAATCTTGGTCTTATTATATTTCAACTATTTTATATGTGTTGTTATTGTTGTAATTAGTTATTAAGTTTTCAACTATTTTATGTGTATTGCAGATAAAATGCCTAGAAGAAAAATTCTAAGGGGAAGCATTGTTCAAAATGATCCAAACTCGACAGAAACAAATAGTACTGAACAAGAGACAGCAATTGGATCTTCGAATGTTCCGATTACACCTAAGGATCCTACAGAAGTTCAAAGTAATTTTACATTTAATTTACATGCGTGTTGACTTATAATTGATTCATTTTTCAAATTCTTATATTATAATATACCATTTGTAGCTGAAAATGGTGGGACGCGCAGAGGTCGAAGACGTACGCTACTTAGAGAGTTATACGAGTTAGATCCAGTCGAGCGTGTCAAAGTTGGACGAAACAGTTTTGGTCAGCCTGTTGGATCAGAAGCTCGACTTTTAGCAGGATACATGGGCATTTTAGCACGAAATGCAAATATGTTGCCTATCAACTACGAGTCATGGCATCAAATGCCCGATAGCAACAAAAACCAAGCCCTCGATAATATTAAGGTAACAAAATGTTAATGTCATCTGTAATGCTTGGGAAATAGTTTCATTTATATTTACTTTATTAACTTGTGTTTTTTGTAGGCGAGGTTTGCTTTAGAGGTCTCGGATGCTTATGTAAAGAAGGCATTGAGAAAAAGATGGAGAGACAATAAAAGTACTTTGAAGAAAACTTATTACAAGACAAAAACAACCCTCGATGAGAAATTGCAAAATGTCCTGCCGGGTATGTTAAGGTACCAATGGGAAGATGCGGTTAGATTTTGGCATTCGAAAAAATGCGAGGTATGACGTACTTCCAAACTATTGTAATTATTTTGGTTTATAGTATTTACTATTTACGTACTAAAAATTTCATAATGTAGGATCGTGAACAAGTTGGAAAAAGCAGCAGGCAGAAACAAAAATTCACTCACACAGCCGGGTCGAGAAGTTTTGCATGTGTAGCTGAGGCGGAGGTATTTTTAATTTTTTAATATTGTCAAATATATATAACTTTCCATTAAATAATATTTTTACTACTATATTGTAGGAACTGTCGTCCGGTCAAAAAGTTGGACGACTTCAACTTTTTGAAATTACACATAGGAAGAAAGATGGATCTCCCATGACTCCTGAAGCCGGTGAAATAATGGTATGTTTACTTAATACGATTTGACTTGTTTTAGTTATTTATAGTGTTTATTTTCTAATGGTTTAATTCATTGCTTGTAATGCGGCTAATGTTATGTTGCATATGTTTTTTAATATATATTGCGTTCCTAACTATGCGATTTATTTATTAGGAAAAACTAAAGGATAAAAAGGCAGAGTACGAAGCGATTGCTTCTAGTGATAGTTCTGTTCATCTTGAAGACATTGATAACCGGATTATTACTGAAGTTTTGGGTCCTGAAAGGTATGGTCGGGTTCGATTTCAAGGATCTTTTGTTAGCCCAACCTAATATTTTGGATTCAGTTCGCAGCAATACATGGCTTCGGGGAGTCAGGCTCAAGCTGAAGTTCAGAGGTTAAAAGATCAGATGACTCAGATGCAAGTGACCACAGCTGAGGTTCAAAGGAAATATGAAGAACTCCAGCTACAACTTAAAGCAGATGCGGCAGCGAGGGAAGTAGAGGCTGCAGCGAGAGAAGTAGATGTTCAAAAGAAATATGAAGAACTGCAGCTAAAACTTAAAGCAGAGGCTGCAGCGAGAGAAGCAGAGCAGAGCAGAAAGTACGACGAACTCCAGCAGCAGCTTCAGAGTATGATGAAGATGTTTCAGTCGCATCTTCCGCCGTCATAGTGTATTGCATTAATATTTTTATCATTTTAACTTTTAACACTTTTGCAAAAATAATATGAATTCACTTTTATTTATTGATATTAATATTATTTTATTCGTTTAATTTGAAATATTATATAAATTTATTGCTTTTGGCTGGTTTAGATTTGGTTGTTTTTTATTTTTTGCTACAGGAGGGCAGAAGAAATGAAAATTTTAATATAAAAAAATCCCAAAAATAGTGGCGTTTTTGTAAAAAAGTTCTTTAGCGGCGCTCAAAGAAAAAGCGTCGCTAAAGAACATGTTCTTTAGCGGCGTTTTTCCTTAAGCGCCACTAAAGAAAGGAAAAACGCCGCTAAAGATCATGTTCTTTAACGGCGTTTTTAGTTGTAAACGCTGCAAACGTTAGCGACGTTTTCGTTAGCGGCCTTTTTTGAAAGCGCCGCAAATATCTTTAGTGGCGGCAAAAAGCGCTGCTAAAGGCCCAAAAAAACGCCGCTAAAAACCTGTTTTGCTGTAGTGCATTATCATACAATATTGAATTGCTTTTGTTCTTTTCTGTTTAACACCGTTCCCTAGTTTGCTAGCTTTTGATCAGATACCTTTGTTCAGAATCAATTTCGTTTAACCATTATTTCCTTTAAAAGTGAATGGCTAATCAAAATTCAAATAGTATAATTCTATTCCATAACCGCATCACCATCGTCGATAGTTGATATTGTAAAATATTTATGTGGTAATAAAAAAGCCTCAAGTGATATTCTCCTAATTAATTTCACATTGATGGGCACAACTTTAAGAAAGCCATCTGCTTTCAAGTTAGACCATCCCTTGGAAACATGACTAGGACTCTGATGAGAGTCGAATGTACAACAAATGAGTCTGATCAAATTCTTATGTGAATAATTTCACATATATTATTTGAAGGATTATATCCTCATTCTAAAGTTAAAAGCTACTCAAAAGTTAGATTATTCAAAGCTAAAATCATTTTGAACAATCAAAATGTTGTACAGTTGTTTTCGAATATTTTAGCAGCGGTTTGTTGAACTATTTTAGCCATCTCTCTCACCTTATATCTCCAACTGACACCACCATTCATCAAATCCATACTCATCCTCCCAACCGAAGACTTGCTGCCGCTCTCGATACAAGTCATTCCCTTTAACCCAACCATTAAGATATAGAAGAACAAGAAGATATGCTCATTCGCTGGTTGTGTCGACTTTGAATGGCAAAGCAAGATGGCCTTAGACTTTCGAGCGTTGATGACGTGAGGGAGACGAACCCTTCTGTCTGTGTAGCTTAGTTCTAGAAGGAGAACCGGGAGCAACTCAAAGTGATCAGTTTATTGGTAAACAAATTCCTTGAGTTAATCATTTACCTTTTATATACTTTTAGCACGGTAGCTTAGTTGTTTGATATCTTTGAGAAATTTCAATGCTTGGTTGCTGCATGTGTCATAATTTGCTCGTGCAATTCACACTGCTGTCATGTTATAATTAATTATATTAGGGATGGACCCCTATAAACAACAAGATAATAAAAGTGGAGAAAAATGAATACAAATATTTTACTAGGAAAACCCTCAAAGAGGGAAAGTTAATTTACCCAAAAACCCTGAATACAAATTTTAAAATCTCAAAGAGCAAACCCTAAATCTCATAGGGCACTCATAAAAGGAATATAAAATACTGTACATGATTACCATGAAACTCTCATCAAAACTCATATGCAACTACATCTTGTCGTTCCCCAAAGAAAAGTCTTTTTTCTAATTGGCATCTCAAAACAATGATACAATATGCCTTTAAATAGGCTAAAGTTAGAGTTCCAATCATACTAAAATATACCTAGAATAATCAAAATTTAACTAGGAGAAGAATATGAGACGCATCCACAAATTATTTGTATAATATGTGAGAAAATTACTTAGTTGCTACAGCTTTCATTTCATTATCTTTTTTATATATTTTGTGGCTACTTTCCCACTTTACCTTGAGTTTAGTCTATACATATACATCTTTGTATAATTCATGCGTACATAACCATTAAAATCTAGTCTGATCTCACAATGTTGATTCAAACGTGGTTCAACATGTGTGCATTTAACCATGATTTCATTTGTTTGTTTGTTTTTTTGCTTTTGCATTAGAAAATTAATGAGGATGTGTTGTCAAAATTATTAGATACCATATCGTTAAAATACTCTTTTCAAACATGAGTGAATATATATTTTATTTTATAATAAAAATGTCACATTTAACAAAATATCTACTTCTAAAATTAAATTCATTCAATTACATAAATTTATATCCATGTCAACTTTTTACGAGATCATGTTTAAATATTGAACTTAACGTATAATTTTCTCAATTTGAAAACAACATGTATTAGACAAGTTACCAATTTTTGGGAGTTGTGAGGATGCTAATATTTTCTTCATATGTAGTCGACTCCCGAACCTAAATTCGTTTTACTCTGATTTTTTAACACAGATCCAAAATTTATCTTTTTAAAAGAACTTCAAAAAATTTCTTTTTTAAAAGGTAATTTATATTAGGTGACCGATCACTCGTCATAAAAAAGATCGATAATAACTCTTATTTTCTTAATAACATCCAATGTTGTAATGAATTTTTTTGTATGTTTTCTCAAATATTGTCAAAGTTACTTTTCAATTAAAAATAGTTTTAACATTTGTAATTTATACCTGATTTAACGATAAATTGTGGCACATAAATAATAAGGTTAATAACATATAAAAATTGAATTAAAATTAAATTTTAATATATATATAAATACACCGAATTAAAATTGGATGTATACAAAAATGTTTATATTAATCTTGTTTGTAAGGTGGGGATTTGAAAAAAACGTAAAATACGCTAAGCACAATAGACTTTTGGGACCTTAGGGAGCTTTCATTGGACAATTTAACCCATTTTGGGAGCTACCACTTGAAGACTAAACAATAATGAAGTACAGTATTATTTGTTGTTTTGTCAACCAAGAGCATAATGATACAAAGGGAATAAGAGCAATGGCCACCCATGCGTGTAAAGGATAAATTGCAATGCATTGGAATAAAGTAGGACCGAGCAAAGATAATTGAAAATTTGATTTGAATACAAGTTTTATATTGTTTGGTTTGGTTTCGGGTTGATGTTATCACCTAAATTATACAATTCAATTTGGTTCGAATCTTTTACATGAAATTCATTTTATCCAAATCAAACTGAATGGAAAAAAAATCTATGTTTAAAGGAATAATTTTAATAGAATAATACGTGACAATTTCAATGTTTATATAGACTAATTCATTTAACTTAACTATTATTATTATAATACAAAAAGTTAAAGTTAAGCAAATGTTTCTTAAAAAAGTTATGAAAGTAAGTTTTATATTACAATAAGTGAATCAGTTCTTAAATGTAATAATTATAATTGCAAGCGTAATCCTAATTTTAGAAAAAATAGTTTATTAAACTTTGTAATATTTTATTTATAAAAAAAAAACAATTATTTACAAGTTGTCAATTATATATAAGTAATAGAACATTGTGTCTTAAGACATTGGAAGCATGTATCGAGACACCAAGAATAAAAATGACCAATTGTGATAAATTAGCGTGAATAAGTAAAATTAAATTTTAAGGCTATAGAATAAGCTCAGATGATGGATATATGTGTCAATTTCGAAAAAAAGACACAAAAATAAAATGTAAAGTTTGAAATTGAGTCTAATAATAATAAATCAAGGCTCCGTTTGTTTTACTGAAAATGACTTCCAGAATATGATTTTTAGAAAATAACTTTTTTGAAAAAGCTAATATTTTATGGTGTTTGATAGATTTCTTAAAAATATTTTATAAAATTTAATTTCAAGGAAACAAACATACATTTAAGATTTTCTTATCTTTTAATTGTTTAATTGAGTTTATTTTATATCTATAATTTTATATTTTACATTGTTTTTGAATATATAAAAAATATTTTGTTAAATTCAAGTTCATTACAACATCATTTTTTTAGTTGCATGATTACCAAGTGAGTATTTTTTATTTAAAAAATATGATATCAACAAAATTGATAAAAAAAATTTAACAATGTCAACAATTGGACTTGATTTTCAAATCTGAAAAGTAGAGGGACTAAATTCTTAAAAACAAAAGTATAGAGACTAAATTACAAATTTGTGAAAAATACATAGACTTATGACATATTTTAACCTTTATACTACAAAATATTTATTATTAATATATTTATAATTGTAATAAATATTTATTATTATTTTTGGTGAATAATACATATTTATTATTAAAATATTAATATTGAATATTTTCAATAATATGTGATGAATATTATTTAAATTTATTATTTTTAAAATTTATTATTAAATAAAATTGAAGTGTTTATTAAAATAATAAATTATATTAATAATATTAATAATTTATTATATGACTAAATATAAATAATTAAATAGGTATTTTAATGATATTGAAAAATATAATATTTTATATTAATATTTTAAATATTTTTAAAAATAAAATAAAAATTCTTATTAATGTAATAATATTAAGTTTGATTTAAGTTAATTTTTATATAAAAATAAAATGATCTATAGAGGAGTTTTTTTTCTTCAAAAAATTACTTACGCTTTTCAAAAGGGTATGTCATTTTATAGGAAAAATGACTTATTTTACTTTGACCTGTAAGTCATTTTTCGTTGACCAAACTGTTAACAAAGACAGGAAAATGCAGAAAATATTTTCCGTAAAACCTTTTACATGTAAACAAACGGACCCTAAGTGTTTAAATATTACAAAAAATTTTGAATTTTTTTTATGCAACATCTCTTGTTCGGCTTTGTTACCTAATCAGGTACTGATGCTACTTTTATTAGTATCAGAGCTACAAGTTTAGTCGATTCTGGACCAAACTGAGAATATAGATATAATTTAAAATGTACTTTATGAAATAAAGAAAATGTGATGTGATTATTTTCTGATGACAGTAAAGCCGAATTTAAGAATGAAATATATTATCATGTATGTGATATGAACTGGTATTTGAAATGAATTGAATATTGAAATGATGTGGGAGATGTGAAATGCGAAATATGTGGGGAAAAAAAGGAGAGAGAAAAGAGAGAGAACAATATGATAAAGTGATATGTAAATAAATGCCCTAGTGAGCTCATATGAAATATGATCAATTATTGAAAAGTGTGGTGTGATTAGAGGTCGGGAGTTCGGAGGGGACTAGAAGAGGTGAAATGGGATATGTAATGTGTTTAATAGAGTTCTCGTACATGGGCCGAGAGTTCCTCTTTTGGCTTGGAGCTCTAGAATTTATTGAAACACCATATGTTCTTATTGAAACAAACTCCTCTGACATTTACCAAGGGTTGCAAAAGTGATGGAAATTACTAAGAAAATGTAAGAAAATAATGATCAATTTGACAATTGATAGAGTGTTACAAAGAATGGAGTATGAATGATTTATGAAATTTGGATAACAGTGGAAAATGTGTATGAAAAAAATGTTCAAGCGTTAAGCAAATGAATTGAATTATGAAAAGTGATAGTTGTTTTATGAAATGACGATGTGAAGAAAGGCCAATATTATAGTTATTTAAATCAGTAAAATCATGAGAGTAGAATATCTAAGTGTTGAGGTGTAAAAAAGAGACAAATTGTGGAGAATTAGCAAGAAATTTGTTGAAATTTGATTGGTTGGTAATTAAGGGATTAAATTGAAAGAAAAAGAAAATATGTAGATTTTTCTACATAATAAAAAGGGTAAACGATAGCAACAACAAACAGCTAATAATAAAATAAAAATAACAAAAGAAGGAAAGAAAAGTAAAGAAAAGAAAGGAAAAATCTAGAAACAAAGGAGACAATTCTCCCATCATTATAAATAGGTCCATTGGCTAAATTTTGAGTGAGGTTTTGCCACTGTATCTTCAAAAATATATTTAGAAAAAATGTTTTCTATTTTATTTAATTTGGTCATTTTCTCATTTTTAACATAAAATTTTTGAAATTTTCATGAAATTAAAGTGAGATTTCACACCAAAGTCTAATTTAAGAGTGTTCTTTCATACAAAACCAACCATGGAAGCATCAAGAGGAAGATGGAAGTGAGAGAAAACATAGATAAGTTGCTTAAATTATTATGTTATATTTATTTAATTGTATAATTTGATGTGCAATTGTAAAAATAATGTGTGCATTATTATTATTATTATGTTTCAAGTTATGAAAGTATTATGTTTATGTATGAAGTGAATGGTGAATGATATTATGAATAATTTGGTGGATGATTTTATGTGAATAATTGAAAGTAAGAAAGTGTGGATGATTTTACTATGAATATTTGAAATTGGAAATAGTTATTTTTTATGATGGAATTGTGTATTTATTATGTTTGAAGTGGTAAATATTTATTTTTTACATTGTTTGGATGAATACATATACATACATATATGTGTGTGTAGGGGTTAATTTGATAAAAAAATTGAAATAAGGTCTAAATTGTAAAAAATTGAAAAGTTTGAATTATGAGAATTGAGATGTGGAAATCTAGAATTTTGATGCATAAATTATTTTGTGTGATTATGGGATATGTGAATTTGAAAAGAGAGCATTGTTTGATAAGATTCAAGGTTATAAGATCAAATTGTAAAGATTTTAAAATTTAAAAAATTTGGTAAAATGGATTGATTTGTAAAATCTGAAAAATATGGGCATTTTTAGAAGGGATAAATTCTGTTTTTAAGGATTAAATTATAGAATAGTGAAAATTTAGATTTTAAGGACTAAATTGTAAATATTGTTAAATTTGAAAGTACAAAGATTGTTTTGTAATTTCTAGGAAAAACATTAAGGATTAAATTGGACATAAAAATTATAAACTTGTTAAATGAAAATATTAAAATTAAGTTAAATAAGAGATTGAATTGTATCAAATTGAAATAATTATATAAATATATAGAAATTGGTAAGTTAAATTCGGTATGATTTGTATATGATTCATAATATTTGTTTAAGTTGTATATATGAATTTTGTGATAAATTAATACGGATAAATAAAATTAAAATTTAAAGTCAGTATCAATTTCGAAATAAAACACAAAAATAAAGTTTAAAGTTCAAAATTGAATCTAATAATAATAAATTAAGTCTTTGAATCTGAAAAGTTTTGAAATTTTTTATGTGACATCTGTTGCTCAGATCTGTAAGGGGTGTTAATGGATTGATAAATTGATATTGGAGAAAACATCAAATAATCATGACAATAATGGTGAGAAGCAATCGTGGTGGGTAAGGAGTTAAAAAGAGAAAGAAGAAGCATATCTAACGTTGTCCATTGATAGGACAATGCTCGTCGGCGCTGGTTCAACAAAAACAACAATGGCGTAGCGACAAGTGTTCCTAGTGTCACGGACTTAGAGTTTTCCCACGCGATCCGTGCGGCCTTAGGCAGTTTCTTTGCTTAAAAACGCCTAAGTCAGCCTAACTCGCAATGATAAAGGATTCATCAGCAAAAACGCCTAAGTCGGCCTAACTTGCAATGATAAAGGATTCAACAGAATTGCCTCAAGGCACCCGCGAAGAACAGCAGAAGAACGAAGTAAGAACGAACGTTGAAAGATAAACGAAAGCCACAGAAAAGTAAGAACACTTTAGAGAAAAATTTGAGTGAATACTCTCAAAATTCTTATTGATAACTTAATGAATTACAATGAGCAAAGAGGTCTCTATTTATAGTTGAGCCTCAAAGTACATCAAAGGCTACAATTAAAAGCTGTATACAATTAGAACTCTAAGACACAATTAGAAGTTGTGTACAATTAGAACTCTAAGATTACATAATCATATCTTCTTGGATTACTTCCCATTTTACCAGGTTCTTGGGATGGGCTTTTAATCTCTCCAGGCAACGGGCCAGTTTGGTTAGGCCAAATGACCTCCTTTAAATACGATGGATCGCACAAGTTTGTCATGGTTGCGTGCTCCCATGCGCAATCCATGACATTCTCCCCCACTTGTTCTAGCGACGCCCTCGTCACATCTTCCTTATGAAACTGGTCAATCTGCCCTTGGAACTGCCACAATGCCTCGGCAGGTTCCCAATTTGCTTCACTATCAGGAAGTCCCTTCCATCATACTAAGTACTCATGTCATGGTCGGTGGTACTTTTGCCTAATTACCCGATCTGCCTCAATGTTTTCGACTTCACGATCGTACGACACCTTTACTCCCATCGGTGCTCGTTCGGACTTGCCTCGATTTGGATCCTCTTGATCCCCATGAAATGGCTTAAGCCTGCTTACATGGAAGATTGGGTGGACTTTAAGTTTTGCTAGCAGCTCAAGCTTGTAGGCCACTGTAACACCCCGACTAGCGTCCGTCACCCGGATTAGAGTTACGAGGCATTACTAAACAAATCACACATTCGAAAACACATATAACCCAATTTAAACAAAATGATCATGAACAAAACATTTTTTTTAAACCAAACTGATCACAAACATGGAAATTAAACCATTTCCGCATGGCTATTTATATTTTATGATACAAAACTAACCAAAAACAAACTCAAGCCTATACATGCCATAAAATCGAGATCAACTTAACAAAATACCAAAAGAAGTCGATAGTGTGATAGACTATGCTGATGATCCCTGAGCTCGTAACGCGACTCCAAAATCTATAAAACAAATGGACAAAAACAATCAAAGTAAGCTTTTATAGCTTAGTAAGTTTATAGCAAATTAAAAATACATATAAACGAACATATGTATAAACATTATATGCTTATAATCAAGTTACAAACATAATCATTAATTGCATATACTAATTTCTAATATACTTATCATTTGGATTTCATCGAATGCATTTCTATGATCTTTCCAATACATATGTCAAAAGCTTATATTTTTACTTATCAACTTCATGAACCAAATGCACATTTATACTTCTAATCCACATGTGCCGAATGCATACATGTATATTCAACAATCTTCATAACAACCAATATATATGTGCCTATTCACTAAACACATAGATCCAAACATTTATATGCTCATCAAATACATATAAATAAATGTTCACATACTTATCCATTATATATAACCCAAAATCATTTACATATTTATATATATATCAAATGCATATAATCACTTAATTTAACATATTCACCGGCACTTAACCTGCTAAGCTTATAGCCTGATTCAGATCACCGGCACTTAGCCTGCTAGCTTTATAACCTGATTCAGATCACCGGCACTTAGCCTGCTAGACTTAAAGTCCGAAAAATTCACCGGCATTAAGCCTGCTAGGCGCTTAGCCTGAAAATTTCAATTTCACAGATACAAAGATGATTCCTCGTACATTTCTTAATAGCAACACATGTTCATAACATTTATGTATAATTCACAACCTCAACTTTATCTCCAGAAAATTTGTAATCCATGTTTGAATCATACAAGCATTTACAAATTATACTTTTAATCCAACTCAAGTATTTGTATATGTATTTATATCTATTCGAACCACACACATGCATATGTAAAGTCCATACTTTACATTCATTTCAAAAACTTATATATATACACATAACTATATATTCGAACCTCATATATTCGAACCTCACACATATGCATGAATATATAGAATTCATACTTTTAATTCCATTCAAAAACTTATACATGTATATACATATATATTCAAACCTTATATATATATAAATATATCATCCATACCTTTAATTAAACTCAAGATCTTATACATATTCATATATACATATTCGAACTTCATTTATGCATATATATAACATTCATACTTAACTAATTTCAATTTATATACTTTCAATTATAGCTCATCAAATATACAATAGATATACATATATATTTACATATATTCGAACTTCATTTATGCATATATATAACATTCACACATTAACTAATTTCAATTTATATACTTTCAATTATAGCTCATCAAATATACAATAGATATGCATATATATTTACATATATTCGAACTTCATTTATGATATATATAACATTCATACTTAACTAATTAAAAATTCATATATTTTTAATTATAGCTCATCAAATATAAAATAAATATATATATGCTGATTTAATAACATTAAATTGCTAATAAACTTACCTCGGACGATGGAAAATCGAAGTCGGACGATTATTCGACTAATTTGGCTTTTCCCCTATCTAACTCTGATTTCTTTGGTTCTCGATCTAAATATATTCAAAATGAGATAATTTATTTATTAACACATTCAATTTAGTCCAAAAACACATAATTTGGAAAATTACTATTTTGCCCCTAATATTTACACTTTTTGCAATTTACTCCCTATTGCATAAAACACAATTTACACAAAATTTGCCCATACCACACAAGGGCCGAATATTCATGGTTCTCATACAAGTCCACACATTTCATTTATTTTACATTTTAGTCCCCCAAAAATTTAATTTCACAATTTAGCCCTATTTACTCAATTTCACTAAAAATTCAAAGACAAAACATTTTAATCTTTCACCCATCTTTCATATTTCACCATCAACTATCGAAAAGCTCAAACATTCATCAATGGCATATCTCAAAATCACCATCAAATTCTAAAATTAAAGCATGGGTCTTGTAGTACAAAAAGCAACGATCTCAAAAACGTAAAAATTATAAAAAAAACGAAACAAAACTAACCTTAATCAAGCTATGAAAGTGCCGAATTTTAGAAAGCCATTGTTGGGTTCTTCATGCTTAAAATTCGGCTAAGAAAAGATGAAAACATTCATCTTTTCATCATTTATTTTTAATTATAATGTTTAATTTAACAATTGACTAAATTAACCTTATTATAATAAATATATATAACATATATATTAAGGTCAATTATGTCATATGCCACTCACTATCTACTTTATGGTCTTATTGCATCATAAATCCTCCCATTTAAAAAGACATCAACAATTAGGTGCTTTTATAATTAACCCCTAAATTTTCATTTTACGCGATTAAGCCCTTTTATTAAATCGGACGCTTAAACGACGAAATTAAAACACGAAAATTTCACACAATCAAATGCACACAAAATAAACACACAAAATAATATTAAAATTTTTTTTGACTCAGACTTGTGGTCCCGAAACCACTATGTCCGATTAGAGTCGAAATCGGGCTGTTACAGCCACCTTGCCTACTCTCTTCACAACTTTGAACATCCCCTCATACCTTCGCACAAGACCTTTATGCAAGCCAGTATATCGCAAAATCAAGTGTAGTTTAGCGAGGACTGAGTCACCCACTTGAAATTGCACATCCCTTCGTTTTTTATCAGCCCACTTCTTGCTACGCTTACTTGCCTTGTGTAAACAAGCTCTAGCCAAGTCATTCTTCTCTTGCCAATCTTTTGCGAATCGATAGGCTACCAGATTTGGTCCTTTATAATGGGTCACAACAGCGTTGAGTGTGAGTGGTTGTTGACCCGTCACTATTTCAAATGGACTTTGATTCGTGGCCCCACTTCGCTGCAAGTTGTATGAGAATTGGGCTACATCCAACAATTTTGGCCAATCCCTTTGTGTGGCACTTACGTAGTGTCGAAGATATGTCTCCAACAATGCATTCATTCGTTCAGTTTGCCCATCGGTTTGTGGATGCATTCTCGTGGAGAAGTTCAAATCTGAGCCCATTGACTTGAACAACTCCGTCCAGAACCGGCCCGTAAATCGCCCATCTCGATCACTGATAATAGACAGTGGCACTCCCCAATATTTCACCACGTGTCTAAGAAACAACCGAGCTGCTTCCTCAGCAGGGCACTCCTTGGTCGCCGGAATAAATGCCGCTTGCTTTGAAAACCTATCCACCACAACAAGAATACTCCCAAACCTGTCAGACTTAGGCAAACCAATAATAAAATCCATGGATAAACTCTCCCATGGTCTTTCCAAAATTGGCAAGGGTTGAAGCAAACCGCTTGGAGTCTTTAACTCAACCTTGTCTTGTTGGCATACTAGACAAGTTTTCACATAGGTTTCCACATCAGCACCCATGTTATGCCAGTAATAACGTTCCTCCAAAAGGGCCAAAGTGCGATGCATCCCTGGGTGGCCTGCCCATTTCGAGTCATGACACTTCTTCATGACTTCCTTACGGAGTTTCCCATAATGGGGCACATAGAGGCGGTGCCCATGAGTGTATAACAGGTCCCCATCAAGCCAAAATCTTCTTGTTTTTCCCTCCTTTGCAAGTTCAATCAAATTTTTGGCCATGGGATCATGGGACAATCCCTCTCGAATGCGTTCCAACAAAGAGCCATTAGGTTGAATAATTGCTGCGAATTCCATATTTCGACTGAGTGCATCAGCCACAATGTTGGCACTTCCTGGTTTATATTCCATTGTAAAATCAAACTCCGCTAGTAAAACCTGCCAACGAGCCTGCTTGGGAGACAACTTTTTCTGGGTTAGAAAGTAACTATTGGCAACATTATCGGTAAGGACCACGAACCTGGAACCCAATAGATAATGTCTCCATGTGCGCAAGCAGTGTACTACTCTCGAAAGCAATTGGGTGCCCATCTTGCATTAGTACTCCCCCAATAGCATAATCTGATGCATCCGTGCGTACCTCATAAGGTTTTGCAAAATCTGGAAAGGCAAGTACAGGTTCCCTCGTCATTTCTTGCTTCAATTGATTAAATGCCTTCTTACATTCCGGTTTCCAATCCCATACCTTCCCCTTTTTCAACATGTCCGTCAAATGAGTGGTAATTCTAGAGTAGCCTTCTACAAAGCGTCGATAGTAATTTGCCAACCCAAGTAAGGATCTCAACTCCATTACCTTGGTTGGAGGCTCCCACTCTAAAATGGCTCGAACCTTGCTCTTATCCATTCGGATTTTACCACCTCCCACAATGTGGCCTAGGAATTACACCTCTTGTTGGGCGAATGAGCATTTCTCCTTTTTGATGAACAGCTCATTTTCCCTCAAAGTTTGGAACACCTCCCTCAAGTGTCTCATGTGCTCTTCAAGAGACTTGCTATACACCACAATATCATCAAGGTAAACAACCACGAAACGATCAAGAAATGGTTGAAGTACCTTATTCATTAGGGTGCAGAATGTAGCTGGGGCATTTGTGAGTCCGAAAGGCATCACAAGGAACTCATACAAACCATACCGTGTCACACAAGCTGTCTTTAGTTCATCTCCCTCGGCTATCTGTACTTGATGATACCCTGATCTCAGATCTAACTTGGTAAACCATCTTGCACTACCAAGCTGATCAAACAAATCTACAATAAAAGGAATAGGGTACCTATTCTTCACAATGATCTTGTTTAGAGCTCGATAATCGATGCACATTCTCAAGGACCCATCATGTTTCTTTTGGAACAACACTGGGGCACCGTATGGGGATTTAGATGGTCCAATGAATCCCGCACCCAAAAGTTCCTTCAATTGTTTCCGCAACTCTTCTAATTCTGGCGAAGACATACGGTAGGGGGCCCTTGCTGGCGGCACCACATTAGACACTAACTCGATTTTGTGGTCCACCTCCCTCTTGGGTGGAAAACTTTTAGGCAACTAAGCAAGCAGTATATCTTGAAATAATTGCAACAATTGACCCACTTCTTTTGGGGTATCACTAACAGACTTAGCGGTCTCTTCGATCTTTAAGGTTGCTAAATATGAGACTTCATTTCTCCGCACACCTTTAGCAAACTGAATTGCTGACAGTGTTTTTCCCTCAAAGCTTCTTTTCCTTGTCACTTTCACCATGCATTGATGTTTTGCATCCAAAATCACCATGTAATTGCTCGACGGGGCAATAAGAGCATTAACCTAATCTAGGAAGCTTAGTCCAACCACAAAATCATAATCATCAAGTGGTATTACCTTAATGGATACCTTCCCAGACCATTTGCCGAGCTGAAGATCCACTCCCTTTGCAACCCCCTTGATTGGAATGCTTTCTGAGTTCACTGTTTTAATCCGACCCACTTCATTATCTACCTTGAGGCCCATTTTATAAGCAACCTCCTCGGACATGAACAAATCATAAGCGCCTGTGTCAACGAGCGTATTCAATTTTTTGCCAGCCACAATGATGTCTACAAACATCAAACCATGGCTCATTCTATCTTCGACACCCCCTAGTATCGAACCAAGATTGTTATCCTTCACATCGGACTCCCCCTTTGCTTCCATAGCCGTGAGAGCGGCCTTCTTTGGGCAGTCCTTGATCATATGTGGACCATCACAGTGAAAGCAACTTATAGGCCCACTCTTTTTCTTGTCCCAAGGCTTCTTACCATTGCCATTCCTAGTGGGCCTTTCTTTATCTCCCCCACTATTACCCTTTTGATTAAATCTGGGCTTAGAAGAATTGGGATTGTCTTTCTTCCCACCAAATTCAGCAAGCGATTCTGCTACGGACATCGCCTTGGTGAGTTCTTGAACTCCTCGGCGTTGCAACTCTTGCTTCACCTACGATTTTAATCCATCCATGAAAGAAAAGAATGCCTCTTTTTCCCCCATATCTGAGATTTGGAGCATAAGTTCGCTAAACTCCTGCACATACTCCCTCATAGTGCCTTGTTGTGCAAGCCGACTAAACTTTTCCCGAGCTTCATCCTCGGCATACTCTGGGTAAAATTGTGCTTTGAACTCACATTGAAACTCCTTCCATGTTCCGATTTCGGTCCCACCACGTCTCACATCAGTGGACCTATGACGCCACCACAACAAAATAACGTCGGATAAATACATCGCAGCAGTAGTTACCTTAGTGACATCCTCCGTGATGCCTTTAGCACAGAAGTATTGCTCAATTCCCCACAAAAAGTTGTCCACATCTCTTGCAGACCTTGTTTCCTTGAACTCCTTGGGCTTGGAAACATCAATATTGGGCTTGGGTGCAACGGCAGCTAACCCACCATTGCCCAAAGCAACCTTGTAGATTGTGAGTTCACCCTTGAGCTCCGCAATCTCCCTTTTCAAGGCCGCCACCATAGCCTCAATGGCATCATCTTTACCAGTCAACTGTTCCACATTATCCGTCACATACACTTTGAGCTGCTCATGCATGGACTGCAATCCATCATGGAGCCTATCATCGACATCATCAATCCTCTCCCTGATATCCCCCACGGAATTCTCGAGAGTGACGACATGATCCTCTAAAGCTGACAATATGTCCCTTGAGCGACTAGCTTTCCTAGCCCTCCCACGGGTCTCCATTCCCTCAACGTTCCCAGCAACTTCTTTCGACATCTTTCAATGGTGGCTTCGAACCTTAGCTCCGATACCAACTGTCACAGACTTAGAGTTTTCCCACGCGATCCGTGCGGCCTTAGGCAGTTTCTTTGCTTAAAAACACCTAAATCAGCCTAACTCGCAATGATAAAGGATTCATCAGCAAAAACGCTTAAGTCGGCCTAACTTGCAATGATAACCTCAAGGCACCCGCGAAGAACAGCAGAAGAACGAAGTAAGAACGAACGTTGAAAGATGAACGAAAGCCACAGAAAAGCAAGAACACTTAAGAGAAAATTTGAGTGAATACTCTCAAAATTCTTATTGATAACTTAATGAATTACAATGAGCAAAGAGGTCTCTATTTATAGTTGAGCCTCAAAGTACATCAAAGGCTACAATTAAAAGCTGTATACAATTAGAACTCTAAGACACAATTAGAAGCTGTGTACAATTAGAACTCTAAGATTACATAATCATATCTTCTTGGATTACTTCCCATTTTTACCAGGCTATTGGGATGGGCTTTTAATCTCTCCAGGCAACGGGCCAGTTTGTTTGGGCCAAATGACCTCCTTCAAATATGATGGATCGCACAAGTTTGTCATGGTTGCGTGCTCCCATGCACAACCCATGACACTAGAAGGGAAGAAATAGAAAAATAATGAACGAAAGAAAAAAAATTAAAGAAATAAGAAATAAAAAAAAGGAGAAATCTTGATCAATTTTTTAACCTTAGTATCCAAATTAACAAAATTTTTTTAAATGATAAAAAAAAAAAAGAATGCGTAAAGGCAATTTACCCAAAAATAAAAAGGGTAGAAAGGTTTTTCCTAAAACCTTAAACCCTTGGAAAAATATCAGTGTAAGCGATAGTGTACAGATTCCTTCATTTCCTCTCCGATCTCCACAAAATACTGGCCAAACCACCAATAGCTTTAACTGCTATATCTCGCCAGACCCAGACAGAGAAATGGGGTCAACCCTGGAAGCAAAGAGTTTGAGAAAGGCGGTGGTGCCACCAACACTCCTAGAGAACCCATCTCCTGGAAACCTCCAGTCCACTCGCCTTGCCCTCCATGTGTGTGTCTTTTTTTTTTCCCCCTTATATGCATGTGTGTGTGTGTGTATGTATGTATATATTCCTCGCATTTACATGAAATCATTCATACTTTTTATTTATTTATTTAATGTTGTTTTTTTCCCCAATTCTTCGTAGGTGAATGAGGATTCCTCCTCTTGCTGGGTTTACATTGCATCCGGATGCAACATCTACAGACTTCAAGTATAAATAGATTGAAACTTTTTATATGTGTTTGGGTGTTTTAATGAATTCTTACAACCCCCGCTTTTTATTTTTAATCTTTGCTTTTTTGTAATTATTAATTTAAATAGATTCCGCTGGAAGATTCTTGGCTTAGCACAGGGAAAGAAGGCCTCCTTATTCCGGAGACAAAAGAGGTGCTCATTCTATGACTTTTAACAGCACGCCATTCATAAATTCTCTCCTAAAGAAGAATATGGACTCCAAATTAACCTGCCCTTCTGTTATTCATTAATTATGTATTGATCTTGTTTTGAGCTGTGATTTTGAAGGTTATAGAATCTTTGTTACTTAAACGGTGCCCTCATCGTTCAGAAATCCAAAGTATTGTACTTACTGAAATAGAAAGTAAGTGGCATTGGCATTGATATTAGTGTATCTTTCCATTGATCATATCCTAACAGAATTCATTTCTATGGCTTATGTTATGCATAAAATTGCTAATGGTTGGTTGTAGTTCGAAGAAGATGGGATATTTCTTACTCTTACTTTTTATTGACATTATCTTATTCTTTATCTTATTTCTCTAAATGATAACATATGATAGCAAGTTCCGTTATATTCATGGATAGGGAGAGTAGATAGAGATATGGTAGACACTGTGTGTGGTTGATTAGAAGCATTTGATCTTTAATACATTTTCGTTCTCAGGATACTTCTCTTTTCTTGTATCTCATTAGTATATTGGGGTTCATTTTTACATTCAAACAAATTGTCAAAATCTTGTTCTAGTGAGGTATCTTTTGGTACTAGACATTTAGGTGCCTCTTGCAAATTAACACAAGGAAAGAAAGAACATTTATTCCCCTTTAAAATGCTTCAAGGTCTAACATTGGCTTTTAACTTGCATACTTTTGTTTGTAGTTATAATTAAACCTGCATGAGTTTTACTTCTGTCTAGCTGTACTTTTAGCTGTTTGTAGCATTGGAGTGGTTTAATTTGTTAATGCTACTGACTTTAGAATACCAAGTGGCATTGGCTCCTATATTGCTTGCTTCTTTTGTATATTCTCTTGTAGCTATTAACTACTTCTCACGGTAAATCATCTTTCTCTTGTAAGGGACAAAATCCTATTAAGGTTTTTGGATTGGATTGACTTTAGAATACTTGTTCAAAATGTTACGTCTACAGGCACTGGTTACTTAGTATTGGCAAGTGTGGATGCTTATGGTCATCTTATTGTCTCTAAACTGGATGCCAGTGGTAAAGGTACATACTCATATCACTGTTGTTTGATTGTAGGTTTAATGAAAACGTTTCTGGTGTATTCTTCATATTTGAAACACTAGTAATCTGTGGTGCTTCTCTTTTTGAGAAGCAATTATGAGCTTTTATGTTCTTGTTTAAGTCTTTGGCTCTTTTGCATGTGGAATTTTCTGTTTCGTAGGCATGTCTATCTCAGAAGAGACAAAAAGAGTTCCATACTTTCTCCTAAGGCTTTCTTAAGTGTTTTTCATGACTTCCATACAATGATAGTTATCTTTTCTTTGATTGGATGCAAGTTCTGGTTCATCATCAAATAAGGCCAACCCCGGTAGAAACTTTTTTGCTTTCTACTATGCTGCCATGCTGTAGATGATCTGCGGTCTTGGTTTTTTTTCAAAACTTGCTAATTTTAGTTAATTCCATTATCTATTCATCTTTGTATATTACTTTTCTGCCACCCTCTTTTATTTGTTGATATGTTAGATTCATATGCTGTGTGGTTTTAGACAGCGAGCTGGAAATCTGGGGGGAAAAGCGTGTCTAGAACATTTAAAAATTAATCTGTTTGATATAAAATATCCAAATTTCTTTGTGTTAACCCCTTAGAATAATGAGGAAACGGGGGTAAACAAACAATTAATAGTGCCTCTATCTCTGCAGCAACAACTAAATGCAACTTATTTTCTTTGCTGGTGGACTTTGCATCATGTTGTTTGCCAACTTTGCATTTTTAAGTAATTAAGGTGTCTTATCAATGTCTACTGTTGAAATTTTCAGATGTTGACAAGATTACTTATTCAGTGTTACCTCGGGATTTTGGTGTTGGAGAAGGTAGTTGGTCTGGGGTTTGCTTCAGTCCAATTCAATGGTCCATGGTATGTGATCTTCCATTGTATAACTTAAACTAATAAAATTCTATAGGATATTACACTTTATGGTTTGTTAGAGTTTTTGGTCTCTTCTATAGGGTGTGGTTTTTCTATATCATTTTTATTCATGTCTTAAGTGCATAGGATCTAAAGGACAGTTGATTTTGCTAAATATTTCTTATACCTAGTCAAAGCCACTATGGTTTTGAATTCTGCATTTGCAGCAATGATAAGTAGAAGTGAGATTACATTAAGGAAACTCAGCTTTAAATATATGCTATGTTCTAACATGTCGGACATGTTACTTCAACTTCTAAACATCTTCTGGGTCAATACTTAATGCACTTAACTATTTCTACCATAAATTTTTTTTTTTGATAAATTGAATTTTATCCTTTCCAACATAAATTAGGGCTTCACTTTGCACTAATTTCTTAATCCAGGCAGCTGTGGCACGAAGCTTCTGCAAAAGTGTTGATGTTTATGACCAGGATATCCATCTTCGGACTTTGCGTACGTGAGTGCTATCAATCTATCTTCTTACATGTGTACCAGGTCATACTTATGTCCTTGGTGAGAGACTCGAGAATTTTGCATTAAAACTCTCACTAGAGTACTGTCCAAATAATAGTTCTCTGCTTTATGACAACATGGTTATTTGATTCTCAATTATGGACCTGGCTGCATATAATTTGAGTGCAGTCAACATGTCAAATAGAAAAGGTTTTGTGTGGGCATGTAAATTTCCTACTCTCATACTTCTTACAGCTACTTGTGAATCATTATTTGCTAAAACCTCATATCTACTTTCTTGAGCTATCACGGAGAACCAACATACAACATCTGCTTCTGCAGCCTACCTGATCGTCCCTTTGACAACATTGCAGTTTATAGAATGTAGAAGATTCAAGTTCCTAAGAACACTATAAAATATATTTAATGTTATTGACATCCGGAATTTTTTATATGGACATTTTATATTGATTTATTGACACCTTTCAGACTTTGGTATCCATCTTCGCTAAGCTTCATGCGGAATTTAGGTCATGGGAATGAGAGTTCTATATTAGCCGTAACTGAAGGCTGCCAGGTATATAATAATGCATTATATTTTATGTTTCTCAATGTGTTAAATAATCTTATGGTTCTGCTTCTTTTTCTGGTATTAACGTAGTTGTCTGTATGGGACTTGAGAATAAAAGAAAATGGTGGTTGTCTAAATCGTATTTGTGGTTCTGCTGGAGATATCTTTTATGCTGTCTGCAGTTCTTCAACTGGTAATATTGCAGTGGGTGGTGCTGATCGAACTGTGACTATCTATGATCCCCGCAGGTTGGTTGCCATTATATATGTCAGTTTTAAAAAGTAAATGTGCAATAACTCACTCTAATTAGTTTTCCCTCAATTCATACGGATGATTGGTTTATTATTATCTTCTGGATGATTATATTAACTTTTCCTTAGGGTGCCTCTAGTAGACAGGATTATGCGAGAATAATCAATCAATTTTATAAAATAATGTTTTTATACACATTTATAGAGGAGGATTGAATTTGGGCGATCTATGGCATTAGATTAGACCCCTGAGAAGGGAGTTGGATTAAGTCTGGCCAGGGTGACTTGACTTGTGTTGAGAGAGCCAACTTGTGAAGGTCACATGAATAGATACACAGACAATTTTCTGTGATTCTGATTGTATCTATTATGGGTTTATTTTTACCATTTCCTACATATTTGCATTTTCTTTTTTCAGATTTGAATTCCATAAATTGGTAATGAAGTCATAAACAAACCCATTAAAGTGTGAGCTACATGTTAGAATTTGTCTTCTAATAAAGGAGTAGAGATGAAATGATTTTTGATATATAATAGACTATTAAGGTTGGTCAAAAATAAAATCCATTTCTCCCATTTCCAATTTTGCCTATATGACGAACTCATATGACAATTACTTTATCCTACTGCTAATCATGTTTATGAAATCACAGAGGAGGATATAGTCAAAATATTTAATCCAATTTACAGTCCTCCTAATGGACTTCCATGACGGGCTGATTGGCTTGTGTATGGCAGTTTAATAAAAATTTTGTGGAATGTTTCTTCACCTTAGACACAATGAGATTATGCTGCACTAATATTACTTCTTCTATGTAGATGGTCAGCAATTTCAAGATGGGTGCACTGTTCAAAATATGAGGTTAGTTGTTTGACTAAATTTCCTCCTGGTTTGTCATTAATGTTTATCAAACCTAGAGATGGAAATATGGTAACAAAAGACATTTTTATGTGCTCATCTTGACATCAAGCATATGGAAGTGAACACTTACTAGAGAAGTTCCAATGCCTTTTTTCTTGCTAGAGAGGTTCCATGTGATTTCATCATCTTGGGATTTAACATTATAGCCATGTATGGGTGTTTTTTTTGTTTGTTGATACTGCAGATTACTGGACTTGCTTTCTCGTCTCTTGACCCTGATTACATCTTTGTTCAAGGGGTTGATTATGAGGTGACTGCTTTTCAACTTGCAATTTTATTTCCATGTGTAGTTGGATTCTAGCTTAGAAGAATGATTCTTATCTGTCTGACCTTCAGTTTCATGAGTCCCTTTACATATATGTAATATGTAGCTGTGTAAGTTTCTATAGCTAGCATAGTAGTTATCCGATCATGTTGAGTAGTTTACTTTGAGATTCCATCCAGTATGACTTTTGGATAATAAGGAAGCTTTGCAGGTTTTCTGTGGGCAGTGGCAAGAAAGCAGTAAGGTATTTTCATTTAGGGGAGACTCAAATTGGCTGGGATTCAGTAAGGTATTGAGTTCGTAGTAAATTCTGGTTGAAATATCTGTTCTTTCTTCTAAGATGTGGTAACCTTGTTGGTATTAGTAGTTACTATAATTTGTTTAGTTCTTTTGGTGATGTCTGTTTCATCCTTTTCAAGCCACCAAGATATCTTTCTTTAGAAATGTTAAACATGGATGTAATATCAGAAAAAGATTAAATATATTTTGTCCTAGGTCTGCTTTCATTTAAAGCGTTGATGCTTGCATTCAGTGAACAGAAGTTATTTAACTGGTCTTTTTGTCGATTTCTGCTGCAGTGCTCTAACAGGGATATACTTGGTGGATGGTGTGATTCGGGTAGCATTTTTGTAGTTGATGTTATAGCTAAAGGATAGTGAAAAGGCCACCTTGAAGTAAGTGTTGTTAATGGATTTTCCTAGTGGCTGTTCGTTGGCCTTCTAATCCAGGAATTCACATTTAACTCCAAAACATGTTTAATCTAAGGCTTTCACTTATCATATGTGCATGCAATCATTTCAAGCAGCCTCATTACCCCCAAGTCAAGCCCTGCTATTGAACACTCATAATTCCTTACAAAAATTGTAGTATTTGATTATCCTGTGCTGCCCCCCCCCCAACCTCCTGAAAGTAGAATTATTGAGGTTTGAAGTTGGCTGTGCATGAGTTTGTGCATGTCAGCCACTAGTTCATTGCATGGGATATTACATGCAACTTATGCACATATTATTAGTTTTACCATAATACATAAGGTCGAGCTGGTATTTCACTGGTTTCATTTTTTTTTTATTGAACTTGTGCACAAATTATTGATAATATAGTATCCATTCACCTAGAGGTGAAGCCTTCAGCTGATAATTTGGTTTATCAAGTTTGGTTAATATCCGTTTCTTCTGAATATTTAATGTTTTAAGTCAATATTAAGAGATGAACTTTGATGGTGGTTTATTATTATAATTATGAAACAGTCAAAATCTGGAGCCCTGAACAGAAATAGATGCATTTTTGGTTTTCTCCCGAGACATTTCATTTCATTTTATAAAGCTTTTGTCATCATCCCTTGAGTTATTCCATGTACATTGATCTTGAGAAACAAATTAATGGAGTATTATTATTATTATTATTATTATTATTATAAAAAGGGTGAAAATTTGCAACACTTTTGCAGTTGGAATGGTGGTTGTAAGATTACAAAATTTCATTCACACTCTCTTTACTTGTGAATGAAAACTTTTAATGGTTTCAACTTTCAAGTGAAATGCCCAGACCTGACCAGACCAGAACATACCATCAAAACTGAGAATTTGTGGCAGGCTGAGGCCCCCTCGTCCTCACTTTTTTCTTTTGGGTTAAGAAAGTTTAAAGGAGCGGTATTCCCTCATAAAATTTTCACTCTTTTTTAAATCTAAATATATTTTGCATCTCTATGTAATTTTTGGTATTTTGTTTATATTTTTTTGGTTTGGTAATCTTTTATAATTTTTGGTACTTTCTCATTTTTTTTGGTATTCTCTCATAAATTTTGGTTTGGTGCTCCCTCGTAACTTTTGTTATGCCATTTGATTTTTTTTATGCTTTCAAAATTAATTTTTGGTATATAAAATATTATTTTTGCATACTAATAAATTTGGTTAGGATTTTGTTGGGACAAACCAATGGTATATTGGTAGAAAAGATTATTTTTTTATACTAATAAATTTATTAATCTACAAGGATAAGTTAACAGATATTGAAAATTTAATAAATAAAGTAAAATTTTTAAGGCAAACCGATATTTGTTATTCCCTCGAAATTGAAGAAAAAATCTAATACAATAAGTGTTCTGTTTTTGTTATTTTAGGATTTATTATATCAGATTTTTAAGGAAAATTTGAAGTGATAACAATAGTTGATTACATACAAAATAACAATTAATTTTCAATAATGGTAGACTTGCCATTACATTTAAATAAATTACGTAGTATGCAGCAATAATATTTTCTGAATATCAAATATTAGTTTCTCCTCTTAACAAACTATATTGTAAAGCATACCAAAAAATCATAGGACATTTAAAAAAATAGAGTGAGTACCAAAACCAAAATTTATTAGGGAGTAAAAAGAATTATAAGGGTATGCTAAAAAAAAATAGGGAGTACCAAAAATTATGGGAGAGTATATGGTGTATAAAAAATTATAAGGAAATACAAAAAAAAAACATGAGTAAAAATTATGCTATTGGTTGGGCGACATTCCATCTGAGTGTTTGTTGATCTTGATAGCAATTCTCCTTTTTTTTTTTTCTTTTTTTCATAAAAAAACTCAAATACCTTTTTAAAATTACTCCAAAAACTAAATTTGTTAAAATAGATATTATTTTTCAAATTTTATTTTCACATTTGAAGTTATTCTTTCTTTATAAATAATATACATTTAAATTTTTCTTTAAATTTCCCTGTTAGTCTTTCATTTTTTTTGTTTGTTTTATTTTCAAATTTCTACTTCTAAACTAAGCCGTGCGATACGAAGGGAGAAGGAGAGAATGGTCCGAGAATTTGTGAGATTTTACAGATACAATTGAAGAAATTTGAAGAACATTCATTGATAACCCAACAATCCTTTGGTTCAAAATGAGAATCAGAAAAAAGACAGAGTCTCACTTAACCCCAAAACCAAGAGGGAAAAAAACCCAAATCTGCAACAGTTTTTGATTGTTTATAAGAAACTGGATCCAGTGTTCCCAAACGATCAGCTCCTAACCCCCTCGATCAACCCTTCAATCCTTCAAAATCCCAAGACCCTTAAACCCCCATGGCTGCAGAAAATGGTTCGGCAAAAAGATGGTGAGATGACTCAATTAAGCTATAACAGGAGACGTGCTGAGATGGCTCAGATTGAGCTTCAAAGAACCAGTAGAAAAGTGGCCTTCCATGCTCTTCATTCACATTAACATACCTCAAAAACTGCGAAATCGAAGGCGTCGCCGGCTGGTTTGGCAGCTTGATTACTCTATCGGATTTCAGAGCTGGAAATGCATTAATGCAAGGAATTAAGAAACCAAAGAAGAAAAACGTGAATGAGTTGGAAGTGGACTGGAGACTCTTTTAGGTGGAGCTTGAGCGCCCATCTGTGTTTCAAAGTTGAGCAACTACAAGTTTAAGAAATATTTAATGCATTTCACCATGTTTTTGTGTAGAATCTAAGGAAATGATGGGCTGTTTTCGAGGCTGCACTAGGCTTAAAAAGGTCAAACCAAGAAATTAAATGGCTATGGCTAGGGTTTAAGCATGAAAAAGTTGGAGAAAAATGAAGATACCGAGAAAAAAAGGAAAAATAAAGAAAATTATCTTTGAAAAATAAAAGAAAAGGAAATTGTTTATTTAATATTTTTAAGCTAAAAAAAGAAGAAGGGAAAATTCAACACAAACTTATCCCTTTTACACCAGTTTATAACCAAGAAAAATATATTTAATGAATTTCGGTTTCAATTTTCCATTATCAATATGAGCATATGCAAGACACCCAAAGATCTTTAAATCAGAATAATCAGTAGGATTACTAGACCGTACCTCTTGTGGAGCCTTTTTCTCAATGGTAATGGATAAAGATCGTTTGATCAAAAAATATACAGTAGAGGCTAATTCGACCCAAAACAACTTCTGTAAGTTAGCATTCGACAACATACATCGAACTTTCTCCATAATTGTTCTGTTAATTCGTTCTGCAACGCTATTTTATTGTAGAGTATAACGAACTGTCAAGTGTCTCATGATCCCTTCTGACTTGCATAGTTCATTAAACTCATCAGAACAGGACTCTAAGCCATTGTCTGTGCAGAGGTGTTTTATTTGATTTCTCGTCTGTTTTTCATTCATAGTTTTCCAATACTTAAATGCGGAAAACACATCGCTTTTCTATTTCAGGAAGAACGCCCAAATTTTTCTGGAAAAATCATCAATAAAAGTTAGTAAATAATTAGCTCCACCTCTCGAAAGCACTTTGGATGTCCCCCACAGATCAGAAAGAATATGCTCCAACGTTCTCTTCGTGTTATGGATTCCTTTGGTGAGTCGAACTTTCTTTTGCTTCCCAAAAACATAGTGCTCACAGAACTTTAGTTTGCAAATTCCTTACCCATCAAGAAGTCTTCTTTTGTTCAATTCTGCCATGTCATTCTCACTCATATGCCCTAGGCACATATGCCAAAGTTTAATAATATCATCATCTGATATGAAAGAGGAAGCGATAGCTGCATCACCAGTAGCAATAAATACCTACAAAATATATAACTTGGTAGTCTTTCTCTGCCATTTCATCACAACGAGGGAACCTTTGGAAATCTTCAAAACCCCACTTTCAGTTGTGTATTTGTAACCTTTTGAATCAAGAGTACTCAACGAAATTAAATTTCTCATCAATCCTGGAACATGTTGCACGTCACTAAGTGTTCTGACAACTCCATCAAACATCTTAACTTTAATCGTTCCAACACCTGCAATTTTACACGAAACATTCTTTCCTATCAAAACAACACCTTCAGACACTGTTTCGTAAGTTGTAAACCAATCCCAATTGAGACTCATGTGAAAGGTGCAGGCCGAATTAAGGATCCACTCCTTGATCACTTTAGAATTGTTGATAGAAGCGACTAGAAGTTCACCATCGCTGTAGTCTTCTACAACATCAACTTCACTGGATTTTTCTGGTTGTTTTCTCTTTTGATTCGTAGCCTCCCTTTTGATCTTATTCTGCAACTTATAACACTCATATTTAATGTACCATTTTTTCTTGTAGAAGTTACAAGTTTTACCTTTGTTTGAAGACTTTGATCTACCTTTAGATTTATCGCGAGGATTTCGTTCCTGTGTCATTCCACAATCATCATCAGCATTCTGATCTTGTCTCCCATGAACAATGAGACCCTTTCCCTGAGAGTCGGGTTTAACCACAATATGCTTCATCTTATCATACAAGGTCAAAGAATCATAAACCTCATCAACTGTGAGAGACTCGCGGCTATATAAAATTGTGTCTCTAAAGGTTAAATAAGACGGGAGCAACGAACAAAATAGAATCAACCCTAAATCTTTCTTATCATACTGAACCTTCATAGCATCCAAGTTTGAGAGAATTTTTTTAAACACTGTTAAGTGTTCGTGCACAGACACACCTTCCTCCAAACAATGAGCATAAAGATGATGTTTCATTTGCAGCTTGCTAGTGAGAGTTTTTGACATACATATTTGTTCCAGCCTCTTCCATAATGTAACGACGATCTTCTCCTTTATCACTTCTTGTAAAATTTCGTTACACAAATGTAGATGTAATTGTGTTAATGCCTTTCGATCCTTACGCTTCTTCTTTTCATCTGTTAATGTCGAAGGCATCTTATCTATCCCTAGTAGGGCATCCTCTAGATCCATCTATGCAAGAACTGCATGCATCTTAATCTGCCACAATGCGAATCTGATGTTACAATCCAACAGCGAAATTTCATACCTCAAAGTCGCCATTACTGTGATTGAGATGAACAACTTGGAAGCTCGGATACCAATTTATGAAAAATAAAACGTCGATAATGACAATGTATTGCAAAGAAAAGAGAAAAAAAATAAAGAACACAGATTTTTACGTGGAAACTCTTTTGGGAAAAAACCCACGGGCAGAGAAAAATAAAATTATAGGCTTGTAAAACCATATTCTAATAGAGTGTAGTAAGATTGAAACACATTATTCTAATCAATATCAAATAGATGGAGTTTAATAAGATTTAAAAAACCTTATTCTAAAATAAAATAAAAGAAGTGTAGTTCTATATGGATTTTACTTTTATTTTATTTTACTATTATATTTTATTTAAATAAGGATTCGGGTCACTCAATTCTAACATGCACAAATCCTTGTCTGCCCATTACAATTTTACTGGTTCTTTTCTTATTTTTTCTCCTTCAGTTCTTTTTGTTTTTTTTTTTACTTTTCTCATGTTGGCTGCCTTGGTTTTATATTCAATAATAATATATGGCTGGTTTGTTGTTTTGCTTTTAGGTATAAGGTTGGGAAATCTATACTGTGTTCCAATATCAGCCTCTGTTGGGCACAAGATCACTGCTAGATAGTGATGAAGTCCAATCGCATTGCAACTTCAAATTCTTGAGAATATATATAAGCAAGGAACTGGAACACCAAGCAAGCAAAAAAAATAAAGAGATAGCATCTGAACTAGCACAACATGGTCAAATCTTTGAAACGAATGTATATAACTAGTTTTAGAATAGGCGTGCTTGATCAAAAAGAAAGCTTCAAGCCTCTACAAGTTCAGTCAATGCAAAAGCAGAAACAAATGTGAGCACAAAAGAGAAAATGACCAAACCAGTAGGTTCGGACTTCAATGACAACATTTCACAAGAAGTTGAAAGCTTCTAACATATATACTAAAGTGAAACTTTTGGTATTCAATGTTTCTTTTCATTTTTTATTTACAAAAACATTTTTTTTGTAGGGATTGAACAGTTGTTTGGTAGGCTATGATTCTTACAATAATCTAGCTGAACAATTTGGGTTACTAGGATGATGTCTCTGTAAGAATTGATTTAGCAAGGATGGGATTAATAAATTTTTTTACAATTGAAAATTGAATTGAGCTATTTAAAAAAAAAGAGTAAATATTTAATTAATAGGTGGAAATTTAGGTTTCATAACATCAACTTCTTAATTTGTTTTAGTATTAGTTAAGGGTAAACTATTAAAATAGTCACTTTTGTTTGCCTCAGGTTACATTTTAGTCACTTACGTTATCATGTTGTAACATTTTAGTCACTAAGCCATTAATTTCCGTTAACAGTGTAACAGTAAGCTGATGTGGCACATTAAATCATCATTTCAAACGAAAATTTTAGGTTAAATTATAAAATTGGTCCCTATATTTTTACATTTTAAGCAATTTAATTCTTTTCTTTTATGTTCTTTTAATTTTTTTTCTTTTATTTTCCATTCTTTTCCACTTCTCCCTCTGTTTTCCTCCCTTCTCCATTTCTTTTAATGTAGTTTTTTTTTTATATTTTCCATTTGTTAAAATTAGTTCCTATACTTTTTTTTCTTGAACAATTTAATTTTTTTATTTTTATTTCTTTATTTGTTAAAGCAAATTATCTTTGATTACATACTCCGTGTGTAAACCCAAAGATTGTTTTTGATCATTGCAAGATGAATAAAATCGATCTTATTGCATCAATCAATTCCTATTCTTCTTCAATATATAATAGAACACCAAGCTAAATTCTACCAAAGACATTAATTTGTTTACCAAATTGGTGCCAAAAACTAAAAATCAAGTTAACTCTAATGGGATCAGAAGGGTTAACCAATATTATAAAAAACTTGATTGAAATATCAGGTCCAAGCAATTCTATAAAATCACCATAATAATCCATTTTTGGATCCTTTGTATAGCATCAACAATAAGTGTAAAATATCAAAAACCCAATTCACAATTGTTTACAATAAGCAAAAAAAGATTAAAAAAATCTTTATTTTGGATTTTCATTGAAGAGCAATACAAAATTGTTACCCTCAGTTGAAAATATATTAAAAACTAATCAAAAGGAAGATTAAACAGAACATACAAGAAATACCCAATATCAAAATAAAAGTATAGAGACTAGTTTTAACAAACGGAAAATATAGAAAAACTATGTTAAAAGAAACAGAGAAGGGAGGAAAACAGAGGGAGAAACAGAAGAGAATGAAAAATAAAGAAAAAAAAAAGAAAGTTAAAAAATTTTGTATTGATTTTCAACGAAAACCCAGAATAAAGATTTTTTAACCTAGAATAAAGATTTTTTAATCTTTTTTTTTGCTTATTATAGACAATTGTGAATAAAAATAAAAAGGAAAAAAATAAATTGTTCAAAAAATAAAAATATAGGGACTATTTTTAATAAATGGAAAACATAAAAAAAACCATGTTAAAAAAAATAGAAAAGGGAGGAAAATATAAGGAGAAATAAAAGAGAATGGAAAATAAGGAAAAAAAAGTTAAAAAACAAAACAAAAAATTAAATTGCTCAAAACGAAAAAATACAAGAATCAATTGTATAATTTAACCTAAAATTTTCATTTAAAATGATGATTTAATATGTCACTTCAGCTTACCGTTATATTGTTAACGGCAATTAACGGCTCAGTGACTAAAATGTTACAATACGATAACGTAAGTGACTAAAATGTAACATTTTAAATATAAGTAACTAAAATGTAACTTGAGATAAACAAAAGTGACTATTTTAGTAGTTCACCCGTTTTTTTTACTCGATAATTTTAAGAGCATGTTTGGTTGGCTATAATACTAATGCGTTACAGCTGAATTTGGTGGGCCCATCATAAGCCATTGTTTGGTTGGCTGTAATGAGTTATTACAGCCCTATTCCAAACAGGATTATTCGAGGCTAATTCAACGTTTACAATTCCATGGTCTGGGTTGGGTTTAGGGATTCAACGGGAAAAATTTTCTCTGATTACCTTTTTCACGTCTAAAGCATTTCAAACTTTCTCCCAACCTTATCTCCCTCTGATTACCCTCTTCTTCTGATTTCCTCCCAACCTTATCTCCCTCTTTTTCATGTTTCTATCCTCACCAACCCGATCTCCCTTTGACAAAATAGAGAGAAAATAGAGAGGCCTTTCGATCGTTTCTTCGGCGATATCGGCGGCGTTAGCAGCTGCTACTTTGGTGAGGCTGAAGGAGCAGCCTATTGAGGAGTTTTACAATGCGATCGAGATAATCTATGAACCAGAGGCATGTGTTTCATCTCTTTGCTTCTCTGCTTGTATTTCACTTTTCGAAAAAAAATTGGTCGATTGGTTGATCCAATTATTTTAGGGCAATTAAAATCTGGGTTTTTAACTAATGATTTAATATTGTTAGATTTTGGATGCATTTAAGCTTTTAGATTTTGGATGCATTTAAGCTTTCTTGATGTAATTTTTTAATAATTATAACTCATCATTTGGTTGATATCTTTAGCCCATCCTTTTAAACAAAAAAGGGTGTTAACATAGCAAATAATGGTCAAATGTAGATCACTCTACATGAGTATTTGTTAACTTGCAGAGGCATACCAATTATTCGACAAAGCACCTCTGCTAACACGATATAAAGAATCAACAACTAGAAACCAACCTAGATATATCATTATGCCCAAACCTTTAAGTAATTGAATTCTGGAATTTTATTAAAAGAATATAATCCTTTAAATAAATGACCTATCGTAGATATTGGTTGATTAAGACAAATGGTGAAACTTCCTTTTTGCGTGCTTAAATTTTGTTTAGTGGATTGGGATTCATAGTGTAGTGCTAATATTTTAACAATGATTCAATTTCATTTTGTGCAGCCTGTAAGGCAAGGGGTTCTAATCTCAGGGTTCATTCCAAGTTTGGTGTCACCGGTCGATCGAGATCATCTATGAACCAGAGGCATGTATTTCATCTCTTTGTTTCTCTGCTTGTATTTCACTTTTATAAAAAAAATTGGTCGATTGGTTGATCCGATTATTTTAGGGCAATTAAAATCTGGGTTTTTAACTAATGATTTAATATTGTTAGATTTTGGATGCATTTAAGCTTTCTTGATGTAATTTTTTAATAATTATAACTCATCATTTGGTTGATATCTTTAGCCCATCCTTTTAAACAAAAAGGGGTGTTAACATAGCAAATAATGTTCAAATGTAGAGCATTCTACATGAGTATTTGTTAACTTGCAGAGGCATACCAATTATTCGACAAAGTACCTCTGCTAACACGATATAAAGAATCAACTAGAAACCAACCCAGATATATCATTATGCCCAAACCTTTAAGTAATTGAATTCTGGAATTTTATTAAAAGAATATAATCCTTCAAATAAATGACCTATCGTAGATATTGGTTGATTAAGACAAATGGTGAAACTTTCTTTTTGCGTGCTTAAATTTTGTTTAGTGGGTTGGAATTCATAGTGGAGTGCTAATATTTTAACAATGATTCAATTTCATTTTGTGCAGCCTGCAAGGTAAGGGGTTCTAGTCTCAGGGTTCATTTCAAGTTATTATTATCTTTACTTGATGTAATTTGATTTAATTCTTGATTTAAAGTTTTGGGTATTAGTTGAAGATCGAGAAAAAAATCATTTGACAATAATAAATATTGTTAATCTTTAATAATTAAAGACTATATTGCTATGCTGCTCGGACTTTTCATTTTTCATGAATCATGAAGTACCCATATCTAACACTTGTGTCTGACACATAGATATTGGGATATGACCTCCAAGGATCCTTCCAATATAAAGAAAAACTAACCGTACCCGTATTTGACACTCACACCCGAGTTCCAGTAACGTAGCTATTTTGAATCTTCTCTGTTTATTTTCTTTGCTTGAGATAGAACTTTGAAGTGATTTTTACAACCTTTTTAGGATGCGTTGCTTATGGTTATAGAGTTGTTTTTGGGTATCTGGATTCTTAGATATGTGTTGTTTCTTTGATAGATTGATTTGTTTTAAGATGTATTACTTGTGCTTTAATTTTGCATAAAGTTGGTTTCTTATTTTAGTGTGTATATTGAAGATGGAAGTTGTTATTTTCCATGTCAAATCGATCGTGGGTGTTAAGCTAGCCAGGTTTTTTACTACTTTTTTTCTTGATGCATTAGTTAGTTTGTGACTGATTAGAGTATTATGTCCGACATTTTTAGTTTAATTTTCACCTTTGTCCTTGCCTTCTGTTTGAGTATTTTAATTTGATCTATGTTTTAGCTAAAGGAGTGGTTGAAGGTAGCAGCAAGAAGGGGAAAAATATCACTCAAGGGTGTGCTAAGGTAGCAACAGGACAATATATACATGTTAAACTACATTTACAATTTGGATTTGATCTTTTTCCTTTAAACAAGAACATTTTGGTTATATTTAATTTTCAATATGTTTTTATTTTTTATATGTTTCATTTTAAACTATTTTAATCTTTTAATATATTTTTAAACTATTTTTATTTTCGATATCTTTAATTTATGTTATATTTAATTTTGATCTTCAAACAATGTTTTATATTACTTATATTGTTTGATTGAAAATTATAATTAAACAATGTTTTACATTACTTATATTGTTTGATTAAAAATTGTAATTAACATTACAATAATTATCTGAACAAACTAAACAAAAAAAAGAAAGTAAAATGCTACAAACAAATCATGTTATGGTAAGAATGTAATGTATATGAAGTTTTTAGATTTTATTTAAATACAAATAATAATCGAATATTTTAAAATACATAATTTTTAAGATATTTAACACACTATATACCTATAATCGAATTGAGTTAATACAAAATAAAAAAAATTAAGACATTATTTTCTTTTGTCATAAAAATTATTAAATTCATATTATTTTTTTCCTGTTGCTAATTTTAACTATTCAAACAAAATAATATATATTTTTCTATTCACAATTATTAATTCAAATAAAAAATTAGTTAATTACAATGTGAGGATGAATACAAACTTTTTAGACGGTAAATTAAAGATTGAATATTTTAAAAATTTTCATATAATATATGTATATTTTTGTAGAATTGGAAACTATGTTATTTGGATGTGGATGTGTTAAATGGGTTTTTTTTTAAAATAATTATTAAACGTTAGTCATTAATTAATCAAATCCACAAAACACATTCTTTTCTTTTCTTTCCTTTTTTTTTCTTTTTTGGGTGATTGATAAAGAAATGAATTTCAAGTTTTTTACTTGCAAAGATAGTTGCAATTTCTATTATGTGCTTTGTAAAGATTTTTAATATGTATCGTTCATTTTTCTCTGATAGTGTGTTATTGCTTCCTCTTCTTTTTTGGCTTGTTTGATTGCTTCATCCACCTACAGTTGAGCGTCTTGTATTCACTGAATCACTGTAAGTTCTTTGGTAATTAAATTATTTGATTTTATTTACTATTATTGAAATTAGTATTGGAGAAATGTGACCCTTTTACTACGATTTGAAGATATGTAACATTTAATATCTTGCAGTAATGGCTCATCTGCCTTTAATAGTACAAAGTTTGAGGCATAAAAGAATTGGTCTTGCATTGACAATATGGCTGCAAATGTGTACAGTTGTGAGTTGGTTCTTACTTACATTGGGTGCCATCCATAGCCTACATACTTATAGACCAATGATTAGATCCTATATTTTAGTTTTTTATGCAAAACGAGATTATGTAAAAAGACTTGTATATGCTAGTGACGAGACATGTATTGAACAAGTTAGGATGAATAGAATTACCTTTTTTTAAACTGTGTGAGATGTTACAAACTTTAGGGGGATTGAAGTCGTCAATGAACATGCTTGTTGATGAGCAAGTGACAATGTTTTCACATATCATTTCTCATCACCTTAAAAATGGAGTTATCAAGCTTCACTTTAATAGGTCTGGGAAAATCATTAGCAGATCATTTCACAATGTTTTAAATGCTGTCATACGCTTACAAGATGTGTTATTTAAAAAGGCAGAGTCGATTACAGCTAATTCTACAGACCCAATGTGGAAATAGTTCAAGATATTGGAGTGAGTTCTATATATAGCTTGTACATAATTTAGTTGATTTAGATTTAAATATAATATCCTAACTCAAGGTTTTATACATGTGATGTAGAATTGCTTAGGTGCTTTAGATGGAACCCACATCAAGATTAGGGTTCCAACAGTTGATAAACCTAGATATCGAATGCGAAAAGGTGACATAGCAACAAATATGTTAGATGTTTGTACACCTGATATGCATTTTGTTTATGTTTTTCCTGGTTGGGAAGGTTTTGTTGCTGATAGACGGGTTCTTCGAGATGCCATTAGTAAGAGACATGGACTAAAAGTTCCTCATGGTAAAGTGCAAAATTAGAGGATTTTGAATTAATCTTTAATATCATACTTTTTTGGAAAATTAACCATGACAAATAGTTTTTTTATAGGTTGTTATTATCTAGTTGATGCTGGATACACAAATTGTGAGAGATTTCTTGCATTTTTTAGAGGACAAAGATATCATTTGAATGAGTGGCGTCAGGGTTACCAGCCAAGTACTACTGAAGAATTTTTCAATATGAAACATGCTTCAGCACGTAATGTTATTGAAAGATGCTTTGGGTTATTAAAACTTAGATGGGGAATACTTAGGAGTCCATCATTCTATCCTGTGAGGGTGCACAATAGAATCATTATTGCATGTTGTTTGTTCCATAATTTTATTCGAACTTATATGAGTCTTGATCCTATTGAAGCGGAGTTGGGAAAAGGATTAACTAGTAATGTGATAGATGACGATGAACTGAATATCGTAAATATTCATCCATCGGATGCATGGGCTACTTGGAGGATGGAACTAGCCAACCAAATATTCGATGAATGGCAAGCATCTAGAAATTAATTAGGTTTAGGGTAAAAATAGTAAACGTTAATTTGTTTATGTTATTCATGTATCTAGTTTATGAAACTTTGTTGGTGTTTGAATTGTTTTTTGTATTGTACTAGACTTGTTAAATTATAATTTATTTTCTTTTGATTCATCATGTGTTATAATTTTATAAAGTGTTGACCTTTTGATTCATAATATTGAGCTTAATTTTAATTTATTTTTTTAAGATAGTTATGTCAGGTTTTTCACAATCAAGTGTTTTTTCCCAAAATTCTCGAGGAACCAAAAGAAAATGGGTTCCAGAAGAAGATGTCGCGTTAGTTTCCTGTATGGTCGACTTGCACAATGTTGGAACCTTTAATGCTGATACGAGATTCAAAGCCGGTTATTTAAATGAGTTGGAAAAAATGTTAGAAAAAGTTTTATCGAATGCCATGTTGAAGGCTAAACCTAATCTTGAATCGAGGATTAGGACATTGAAAAGAGATTGGTCAATCGTTTATGACATGCTTAATGGAAAAAAACAATAGCGGTTTTGGTTGGGATGAGCATAGGCAGCTTGTTGTTGCTGAAGATGCGGTGTGGAACTCATATATAAATGTAAGAATTATTTCAAGTCTTTATTATCTTATTTTGACCAAACTTATATTTAATATGAATTTCTCATTTTTATAGGGTTATAAAGAAGCCGGTTAATTCAAACATCGTACTTTCTCTTATTATGATCAACTTATTGCCATCTACGCAAAAGATCGAGCCACTGGAAAAGATGCTCAAACAACCGCTGATATTATTGAAGAAATAGATGTTGAGGATGTAGCTATTACAAATATTCATGAAGAAAGAAACGATTTCTATGGATGCAAAGCTGATGTTTCTTTGGATGACATGGATGTTTCAGTTACACAATCGTAACCAGCTAGAAACCAAGGTGATTCCACATTTTCAAAGAAGAGAAAAAAGATTTTTGATGCAAGTGATCATATTTTTTCTACTTCATTTCATGATGCTGCCACTTTATTGGTGGAAAACATATGGACCGTTGGCGTTGAAATCAGTAGGAGTATTGCCTCCGAAGTGCTAATTCAACAAAAGTCAAAAATGACCATTCAAGAAAGAGCTCTAAATTTATATCCAACATTATGTGAAGTGGAAGGTTTAACTGAGGATGAGTGTTATCGCGCATTGAGCAAAATTCTAGATCATCCAACGCAAATGCTCATTTTCTTTAGTTTACCTTCTTCTGTGCGTTTGGAATGGGTCAGAAGATTTCTTGCTGACAATTAAAATCATGGTTGTGTTGATGATATTTTGGTAACTTTTTGTGTTTGTAATATTTTGATGGTATAATGACATGATAGAATGCCATTACAATGTTTTAACTTTTTGATATTGTAAAATTTTATAACATATGGATTATGACATATAAATTAATAAAATCATGTAACTTTTTGTTAATATATGAATATTATGTTTGGATGTGAAATATAATTCTCAAGTTATTTATTACTTCTAATATTTTGTTTTTTATTGTAGAATAATTAAATTATTTGTTTCACTAATGATATTTTAGTACATTAAATATATATTGCAGTTTAAAAATAATAAAGTAGATTTTATATATTATTTTTATAGTATTATATATTATGATTTTTTAATTCATATAATAATAATTATATTAAGAATTTTATTAAATTATATATTATTTTATTAAATTATATTTAATAATAATTATGTTAAAATATGGTTAAATTATTTATTATTTTTATTAAATTATTTTTAATAATAATCTTATTAAAATTTAATAACAATAGCAATAATTATCTACCTAAAAAGAATTCTGCTAAAGGTATTCTAGTCATTTTAGTTTTTTTTTCCTTATGCTATTCCATTCAACTAAACACAAGAATACTATTACAGTTCTATTCCATTACATTCAACCAAACAATTAAACTACTGATTACAGCTCTATTCAATTACAGTGAACTAAACGTAGCCTAAATAGTTGTGAATAATTTATGGGTTTGATGTTGATTTCAGCTTTTTTCTAGTTTGTAATCAATTATTGATATTGTTTATAAATTATGTACCCCGTCACAGCATAATATTAATCAAATTTCACTTTTGATAAAGAAATGACAAAGATATTTCCTTTTGATTTATTGTTTAATTAAACAATGCTATAATCATTAATTATCCTGAATTCTCTGTCAATTAAAGCAAATAAAAAAGTGGACTTTATTTAGTGGTGCTATACCAAAATTATTATTATTTTTATAATGTTAGTTATATAATTTTTAAAAAAATTACTTATAATTGGGTATACATTGAATCATTTACACAATTAATTAATTTTAATAAAATCCTCTTGAGCTGCAAGTTTTTCTTAAAGAAATTTTCTACAATTTTCCTTTTCGGGTGCTAACATTGAGACCACATTATGTTGAATTCAGAGGTTTCTTTGAAAAGGTAAAATTGTGTTATTGTGTGAGGCAATCTTTTTTTCCTTTTTATAAAAACAATGAGAATTTGATTAGTGCCATTCTTTAGTGTAGTTGGAAGTAGCTGCCTTAACTACCAATTCGGATTTTAGAAGCAAAAGGTGCGTAAGGCAATTGTAGTGAATAGTTTCTAACTTTACCATTTTACCACTTACAATATTTTATGTATTTTTTTTATTTTAATATATAGATTTAAAAGCATGATTTGACCTTTAAAATATATTATTTTTTTATTTTGATATTAAAATTTTATTTTAACTCATATTGGTAATTAAAATTACATTCCGTTAATCGATCCAATCTAAATCGTTTGACATATTCCTCATTTAGAATGCACCATGCGACACTTTCAACTAATTAAAATATGATAGGTGGTGTCCATAAGTATGAAATTATATATACATAAATTCTTGAAATTTTAAAAAAACTTAAGAATATATCAAAATGCAAAAATAAATTATAAAGATTATAAACAAGAATATTACATTTGACTCCAACCGGTTGTTAACCAATGTTGATTGGTTGTTGACCATTATTGACTAGTATTGACCAACCACTGACTAGTGTTGATCAATCGTTAATCGATCATTGACTGGTGTTGATCAGCTGTTGATCAATGTTCACCAATGAATGATTAAATATTACTTTGATATTTGTTTTAATTTTCTTAATAATTTAAGAAAATTTTTGAACATTAAATTTTTAAAAAATTAAATTTGATTTGTTGAAAATTATTTTTTTTGAAAGTTAAATTTGAATTGTTTTGAATTTAAATTTGATTTGTTGGTCGATGTGTCTTTCAGTACAAATTTGAGAGCCTTTTATAAAGTACTCTTGCCTCTTTACAACCTCTTTCTTTGGAGAATCTAATCCCTTACATTATTATAAAGATTTTTCATTTGCAACCTCAAATTTATTATTACATTTGCAGATAATATATTCTTTGATTACAAAACTTTTACAGAGAATCTTTACTGTTGATCTTCGTCCGCATTTGGCAGGGAATCACTCATGTTCATCTTCGATTTCTTTTGGCAGAGAATCACTCCTATTCATCTCTATCTTCTTTTGCCAGGGAATTATTCATTTTTACCCCTATTCGTTTTTATTTTTTTTCTAGTTTTGGTGATTGTTACTGCGGTGGTGTCATCTACGAGGTCCAACATTTTGATCGAAGATGTCGATGATTTCTCATCCTTTGAATCAAAATCCAGGGAGTTGAGCATCTCAGCCTTAAGTTTTTTGTATTCCTTCTTAGTTTTGGCCTGAGCCAACATTGCGTTGGCAATTGATTTGGCTTGAAAAAACTTTGCCGTAGTTTGATCTTAAGTAGCGGACTTGCATAATATTGGATTTTTGTTCAAAAAATCATTTAAATACTTGGAATCATATTTGTCATTATTAAATTTGTCCCACCATTCCGTTCTGAATTTTCGAACTAATAATGAAACTCTCATATATGGATCTTGTTCATAAGAATAATTCTAGGAAATAATCCAAGAAATACACAATTTTGAGAAGAAATGAATTGTTTAGTAGATGCGTTTTGGTGCGGTTCTGGCTAGAATTTTTCAAAGAACTTGGGCTATAAATTTTAAAATTTTTTTGGTAGGATTTCAAAAAAAAAAAGGTTCATACCGGTTCTACCATTCTTGAAATCAATTTGGGAATTTGAATTGGGTGCTATATTTGAAATATATGAGCTAAGAATGTCTCATATGTTGATTGTTAATAAAAAAATGTATTGTACCAGGTTGTTTAATAATCCCAGTACGTAAAATATGGGTGTGACCGCGTGCGCAGAAAACAAATAATTTTATAAAACAATTTAAAAGTTTGGTTTTAACTGCAAACGTGCAGTGTCAGTTGTAATATTTGTAGTGTCAATGGAACACTAGAGCATTCCAAGGATCGAACTCAAGGAATTGCCGGTAAATGTATTTATCAAGTTAATTACAAGTTAAGCAATTACTAATCTAATCAAATTAGAAATTATTATTGCAAATTCCAAAATGAATTGATTATAAATTATATTTAAATTATCAATTAAACTAACTAATCTAATTTCCTTCCCTATTACTTTAGACAATATAAATGATAAAACAATGGTCAGTTGATTTCTTCCCTATTGCTTTAGACAATGTAATGATAAAATAATGGTCGGTTGATTTGTTAATTGCTAACTAAGCTAATAAACCTATACCGATTATATTGTTTGTCACTCTTAGCTGAGAATCTCTTCTCGATCTCATCTTAGACTAAAAGATACTATCTAGGTTCTCCTCTCGGACTCACCTAAGCATATAGATCTCCTCTCGATCTCACTATTCTACACAATTATACCAAACTATCTAATGATAAACTCTCCTCTTGATCTCGTTTATCTAAATTTTCCACTAGAGACGTCAATTCTAGCGTATTAAGCATTTCGATATAATTGAACAATCAATTAATCAAGTATAAACATGAGCTTAAGATAACAAATAACTAACAAACCAACCATCAAACAATTTAGAACATAATGAAACTTAAATTCCAAACAATCATTTTATTAAACACATGGTAGACATAAAGTAAAAAGTAAAGAGTTTGAGAAAATGCTCATTTAATTGATTGGAATCCGATGAAGCCTAAAAGTTTGATTCTTTCCCTTTTACATAGTCTTAAACAAGAAGAAATAAATAAAACAAAAAAAAAATCTATTCTAAAAAGAAAAGAGAAAACGTAATCTAAAAAAAGTGAAAAGAAAAGAAAAGAAAAACCTAACATAAACTATGAAAACCTAAGGAAAGTGTTCAACCACCAAAAATCTGAAAACAAAGGCTTATAAAGTTGTATCTATAGCCTACTAACAATTAATCTAATACTGACTATTATGCCCTTAAATGAAAAATAGACTTATTTGGACATAAAATTGCCCCTACAGTTTTTTCACTCGTCAGACAGCGGTATCACGATACCCACAACAGTCTTGAGATTGGGAGTCTTGGGCGTCTCGGTATTGCGATACCCATGGTCTTTGAATTATAAGAGATATCTTTAAAATTTAAACTTAATTATAAAAATATATAAAATATCAACTAAAAATATTTGATAAATGTTTTATTAGTTTTTGAATAGTAAAATAGACTTTTTGGGTGGGGCAAGCTAAAAACGGGCATGGTTTTGAATTTTTTTGGAACCAAGCCTTGGCCTGATGATACGACCATGCCCCGGGCACACTTTTGGATCAGCTCCCTAAGCATTGTTTGCAAATCCATGCGAGCTGAATTAGTTCAATTTCATTTCGTTAAGCTCCGTTTAGCTCGTTTCCAGCTCACTCGAGCTCAAGTCAACTCACTCAAGCTCAATTCAGCTCAGTCTTAACCCAATGAGCTTATTTTTAGCTTTCTTTAGCTTGCATTTATTTTGCTAAAATAAACCATTTAATTTGTCATTAGTTAAATTAGTTGTTTATCTTAAGTTAGTTAATTTGTTAAAATCTGGACAAATAATTAATTAAGTGTTTTAATTATATCTAAATTAAATACTTAATTAATTATGATGTTTTAAATATGTCTAAAATTGTTAATATGTATGGCCAAATTTAATGTGCAAATTATTGAGTTCATATGCTGCTAATTTAATGTGTTTGAAATGCATTTAACTTGCTGATTTAATTTGCTGCAGGTTCATGAACGGATTGGTGCAATGTATGGGAGTGTGCATGCACAATTGAGGTTCAATGGATGGCATTTAAAGAAGCACATGCATTTGGGACGTTCATGCAAGAGGGAGTTGCTGAAAGTTCATGTATTTGAAGATTCATGGATCATATTTATGGGGGAAAATACATGGGACGTTTCATGCATGATTCATGCATTTTCAAGATGACCATTCAAGTATTTTAGGCACATTAATGCCTCATTCAGCCAAGGGAGATGTAGGATCATTAAAGAGCTGCACATTCATGGAATTATCGAGATTCTTCAAGGCTAAGGATGCATGAATGCATCAAGTGAAGCATCATGATGGTTCGGCCAATTCATGTACCATCTTCAAGCATGAACTAGATTTTAATGCTATTTGTGTGAACATGTTAAATACCTGTGTGAACAGAATTTAAGTTAGTGTGAACAACATAGATGCCGAATATCAATAGGCATTTTAGGCTTATAAATAGCTTACTTGTTTATTGTAAAAGGTTACAGAATTTGATCAATTAAACTTAATAGAACTTTTGTTCTTGTGAGGTTACCTCCTCTCTTCTTTCGTTCGAGTCTCGAAGCGACTTATCTAGCTTGCTAGTGGTGTCAATCCGAACTCCATTGAACTTATCACCGAATCGGTGTGGCGTTCAACCATCTTCCTATACCTTTGGTTCTTACCTTCATATAGGTAACGGGTCAAGGTCCGCTTCTATCCTTCATCAAAATTCACCTTAAGCAATATAAGACTCGGGGCAATACTTTTTAGTATTGAATCATTCTTAAAGTTTGAGTTCTTTATCCATTTCCATTTATTTATCATCTTTGTAACTTAATTCTTTGTTAAACCGAACCTATCTTTCATCAAACCAAAACCCATCCTTTGAACCCATTTTGCCTACCTTCCGCTTATAAAACATTCAAACTCCATCTATCTACAAATTTGAACGAGCTTCTCGTCGACGATCGGACATCTTAAGTGAACCCGACTCAATTAATCGGGCCGGATCACATCATCTCATGGATACCTCTAGCAATGATACACATTGCGCACAACTCCATCTAATCATAGGTTTTGATTTTATCGAGTGTTTATAACTACGTTGAGGTTATGATATTTAGTAATTACTAGTTTGTTTATCCGTTATAAAATTCAAAACTTAGTGCATTGTAAAAATTATGTTGTGGTTACGGTATTTAATAATATTTCACAAAAATGAGCAATATAAAATAAGTTCACAAAGCAAAGTAATACTTTGCAAAAAGTGAACAATATAAAATAAATTCATAAAACAATGTAATTTATACATGTAAAAGAAGTAATGCATCAAGTACGTACCCATGTTAACTATTTCTTTCCATGGCTTAACATTATGGAACTCCGTCTTAAATTTACATGCAATATGATAGATGTAGTAGATTGGGTAAGCTTTGGAAGAACTCCATTGACTTCCAGAAAGTGTTATTAATGCACTGATTGATTTTTCTCAATGAGATATTGGGCAAATATAATAGGATGTTAAGACCTACAAAAATAAAACCGACTTAAAAAGATGAATTAATAGAAAGCAACAAGTAGGATTGCATCCACAAAGATTAATAATAATTCTATTTCTTAAATAAAACCAAGTGAAATAAATAAAAGTGGGAGTTTTTTTAGAAAATTAAAAATTTAAAGAAAAAATAGTAAATAAAAATTTGAGAAAATCAATGAGGAAAAGCTCTAGCCAAAGGTAAAATATTTGTTTAATTCATAGATTCAATCATCAATACAAGGATAACTTCAATGTCTTTAATAAATTAGTTTTAATTGTTGACTCAACACCAGATAACTAATCTCTCCTTACTTATTTGATAACCAAGAGACAACTCATTTGAAATTACTTCCTAACCAATAAATAACCTTGTAACCCAAGGCCCAAAGTTTAATTTACTGGTTACATTAAGAATAAGAGAGACCTAATTCTAACCGAAAAAAAAATTACCCCAGTAGGGTTAATTGAAGCTAGATCACACATCCACATCCACACCACATAATCATAAACTATGACATAAACAATTTATGCAGTTCGTCACTAGTATTAAAATGAATTAAATAATTACAAATTTAATTATTCTAATTGACAAGATCATTCTAAGCTATCAAATACTAGTAAGATATTTAACATACTTGAAAAATCATAATTATAATAGAAGATGCATGAATACTAAAGAACAATAAAGAATTTAAGCACAAAATAAGTTTTATGAATTTATTGAATCAAACTTCAAGTAACCTTCGATTAGAAAAGAGGAGTTTAGAAAACCATAAAATAAAGAAAGCACAAAAATAAAATAATACTAAGAGTGGCTATGTCTAAGTACCTTTCATCTTAACTTAATAATGTCTATTTATAGTGTGAGAAAAATACAAAAGTGCCCTTAATTAACTAAAGTGGAATTTTTCTAGGTTTCTTGGCAATTTTCGCTTCAAACTTCTAGGCCATTTTTGAATACCTTCCTAAATTTTTTTGGGCTTGAGTTGTGAGATAAATTTGGTTAGATCTTTCAATTTCCTTTGAATTGGTATATTATGGATCCAATACGGAGCTCTATACCTTAAGTTATGACCAAAATATTGACATTGTGTTGTGTTGATAGTCTAATCCGCAAAAAATTGGCAAAAATAAATTCTAAGCTCATTTTTCTCTAATTATTTCCTAAATCAATAATAAATAAAATATAAGTATAAATAATATAATTAAGAACATAAATAGCATAATTTAAGGGGAGAAATATCACAATTAAATCGAGAAATTACGCTTTTATCAATATACCATGTTGTTTAATAACAAACCGTCATAAGTTTGTCAAAAACATAATGAGACTCCATGTTTTCTTTCTCCACAATCACACTCTATCCGAATGATGTTTCAGTTCCCGTCTTAAGCAACAACAATTAGAAGGATCTGCTTATACTTACTGTAAATCCAAGTCCTGTCTATTTGGACAATGGGCTTACAATTTGGCCATTTCTTAATCAATGGATCAAATGTCCAAATTTATCGGTGGAATATTTTCATGCCTTCCACTAGTTAACTGAATGGATCTTATGTACTGAGGGTTTGCAATTCCACCACAATACTTGGTGCAAATTGTCGCATTGTTGCTAACGATGACTGCAACTCATTGTAAAAGTTGTCCCAATCTCCAAACAATCGGGAAATGACCTTCTGTTTTGCATGCTAAGCTTTTCGATAACTGATGGTGTACTTATATTGAGATTGCACGTCGATGATCATAACAATAACTGGAATAGTTGCGCGTGCATTCACCAATGGCATAATGCAACTACAAATTAAGTCCAAATCTAATTTCTGGTGATCTTGTGAAAGTTGAGCAGAAGTGCATGTGTGGGTTTCGTTCCATTTTCGGATCTCTAAAACTTGTGTCCTCTTCCTAAGCGTAACCCTAACTCTCTAATTACACCCATTCTTGTACTTCCAACATTCGCTAACGTACAAAGCCATTGAAGATACCACAACTTTGTAACCAACACAAGTTTTGATACTGTAGTACTTGATGGCTACCATAGTTTCATCCTTGGATGGAAATTGTGCCCTTACATATAAATCTTTAGAGTTTGCATTTGAACTTATTATATAGCTCGACACTATGTCAAGATATTTCGAAAATTCCAATGCCTCAATTGCATTTATGTCAATGTTGTGCATGTGGGATAGAGGTTCGTGGAGATGAAGAATGATATGACCAATCATCGTTGTCATCGTTATTGTTGACATTAGGAACTCCTTCAGATTCAGGATCATTAAAATCATTAGTATCTTCTTATTCATTTGGAAATTTGTAGCGCTCATCATCCATGTTCAAATTAATAGGAATCAATGAGGTAGATGGTGCAACATACTGGTATGAATCATCTAAAGCTTTGTTTGAGTTAAAACCCAAATTGATATAAATGATAAAATGAATTTTTGGTTGAATGGTAAAGTATAAATGATGAAAATTATAAAAGCTTGGGTTCAAAAGCTGTTATGTATGAATACATATTTTTCTATTTTTATGTATAAAATATATAAAATGATATAACTTATTTTGTAAAATAATGGTACTTTTATCATTAGCCAATTGAGTTGGTGCCTGATTGACTCATGATACAAATTCAACAAAATGCTTAATATATAATATAGATTATTACTTTGATTTATGCAATTCAAATCTTTTAGTCAATTTACTAACGTGTTATGTATTTGGCTGTGACACTGACACTAAAGTCAATCACTCCCATTATATATAATATCGACAATAAAGAATTATATATACAAAAACATATGTTTATTAACAAATTAAAAATGGATGTGGGTGAAAAAGATTATGTAAAAAAATAAATGAGACTCTGGTCAAAATAATAAGATTGGTTAACTTTTTTTCTTTTGTAGTCTCTAGCTGTTAAGTTACTAACATAAAAATAACTTGACATCTTTTAAGATTGGCATAATAGCAATTTAACCTTTGATATTTATACATTGTATAAATTTAGTCTTGATTCTAAAAAAATTAGCCCTCAACATTTACACATTGTCTAATTTGGTCTTTTTTGTAGTTTTATTTTTCTTTTTGACATCGAGAGTTAATCTTAAAAAAGAAGAAGAGAAAATATGAAAACTATTATATTAGATTTTGGATGTTTCTGTTTTTGGGATATTTTCTATTAAATTTAGTTGATAAATTTGTTTTTTTAGCCTTTTAGGTGAAAGTGTCACAAAAAAAAGTAAAATTACAAAAAAAGACCAATTACGCAATGTGAAAATGTTAAAGAGTTAAACTTTTTAGAATCAAGACTAATTTGACACAATGTATAAATGTTAAGTGCTAAATCAATTTTAAAAGGTGCTGCGTCATCTTTTAGTTAGCCATTTAACTGCTGGTGAAAAAAAAAAGAACAAATTGAAAAATTAGGTGACCATTTTATAATTTTTTATAATTGGGTGGTAAAAAAAAACTTAACAATAATTGAATGACTATTAGTGCAGTTTATCAAAAAATAAACGTGGTGTCGTGGAGCAACGTGAAATAAAGACCGCCGCTACCAGCTCCATTGCGATTCCAGATTTCATTTGTTTGCTAATAATGTGCTTAGACTTTGGGCTTTATCAGTGGAGGTAGATGGTAATGGACTCCAAGAAATATTGCAGTTGGGTTGCCATGCGACTAAGCCCATATCATAATTGACTCCGATTGTCTCTCCTATTTCACCCAGTGCTTAGATTGAATCATTTAGGCAGTGGTCGTTTAAATCGCTTTTCTTCTCTCTCCACCTTCGTCTTTATTATTGCTATTCATTCTCCTCTCCTCGATCTCACCACCAAACACCCTAACTCCCATTCTATATCCACTCTCTCTGTTTTATCGCGTGTACTTTCTTTCCTTTTCTTTTATTGTTCAAATTGTATTTCCTATTTCGAGATTCAATTGTTTCGATTCTTTTTGTAACCTGTTGTATTTCCCCTGTACTTGAGTTTGTGATCTGGTTCTGGATTTTATTTTCCTAGCCTGATCTAGGAGAGCTATACAATTAGTTCAGAATTCGCTTCAATTCTTTGTTTGTGGGCGTTTCTATGGCGGGGCAAACTCAGGATCAATTCGAAGTTTACTTCAGGAAAGCAGATTTAGATGGGGATGGCAGAATTAGTGGAGCTGAGGCTGTTTCTTTCTTTCAAGGATCCGGTTTGTCCAAACAAGTCCTCGCTCAGGTCCCTCTATTTCTCCCCTTACATTTCATTTCTTATCAGAATCGGGATCTCTAGGAACTCGCCTTTTCCGAATATAGGTTAGATTGTATTTAGTTGTAACCTGGTGAAACTTCTCAATAAAACCTAAAGACTTGGCTGCTGTTTTTCTTTTCTACAATTATCACTCTCCAGCTTCAGATTTCTCTTAACCAACTTGTGGTTTGCTTATGGGTTTTGTTCCTTGTACGTCAAGAATTTATCAAATACTTGAAAGGTTTCAATTGTCTACTTTTTCGAGGATGTTATTAATAAGCTTTCAGAGTGCTAAAATACTTGTCTTTTTGGTCGAAGTTTCACTTGGAAGTACAATATCATACATCTGCAATAGGAACTTATCTAGCTTTTTTTTTTGTGATTTAAATGTTGAATCTTGCCTTTGTTAGCTGCTGAACCAGTGACTGTTGTTTTGTTCTAGATTTTATTAATGTACTGTCTGTTACTCTGACACATAGGGGAGGCTACAAGTTGATGGGTTGTAGATCACTACATCTATATTTCGATATAGTAAAAAAATCGAAGAATCATTTTAATTCTGATGAAATAACAGATGCAATGCCTTCAGCGTTGCGCTACTTTCTGTAGCATTTGGTGGTCTATGGTGGATTTTCACGCACTGAATGGCATGGTTTAGGGATTGGAATTTTTTATTTCTGGATTTGAATTGGATTAGTACACGTGTAACTTGTTGTACATATCTTATAGCGATTCTTGCGACCTATACCCTCTGTTTTTGTATAAACCTATTTGGCCAAGGAAGTTGATATTATGGGTCCATTCATATCAATTTATCCTATGACTGCAGATATGGGCATATGCTGACCAAAGTCATAGTGGTTTCCTGAGCAAGCAAGAGTTTTTTAATGCTCTCAAGCTTGTGACCGTAGCACAAAGGCGTGAATTAACACCAGACATTGTCAAGGCAGCATTATATGGCCCTGCTGCAGCAAAAATTCCAGCTCCGCAAATTAATTTTCCTGCCACATCTGCTCCACAGATGGGTGCAGCTGTGCCACCATCCTCTCCAAGTGTTGGGTTCAGAGGACCAGGAGTTCCAAATGCTGGTATGAGCCAGCAGCATTTTCCATCTCAACAGAACCTGTCAATGAGACCCCAACAAACCATGCCTGCTGCTACTGCCCTGCACCCTTCTCAAGGTATTGCAGCTCCAGAGTCTTCTAGGGGAGGTAATATAGTTGGTCAACCTCAAGCTAGGCCTGCTGGTTCTACTCCACTTTCACATCAATCAATGCCCACCGGTGCTACAGGTCCCAGTTTAACAAATCAAAATATGTCTAGCAATTGGCTTTCTGGAAGGCCTGGTGGAGCTTCAACTGGGCCACGAGGGGTCGCTCCATCAACAGCACCAAGGCCACAAGCTGCAGTTTCAATGTCCTCCCAGCCTACTGCTAATGATTCTAAAGCATTGGTTGTTTCTGGAAATGGGCTTGCTTCTGGCTTGGCATTTGGAAGTGATGCATTTTCTGCAACCTCGTTTACACCAAAACAAGAATTATCTACACAAACCTTTTCTCCCCACAGTGCACCCGCCTCACCAGGGATTACACCAGTTTCAAGTGGGGCCCAACCCTTAGTTAAGTCCAACTCTCTTGATTCATTGCAAAGTACGTTCTCTATGCATTCTGCTGGTAGTCAAAGTCAAAGGCTATACTCGTCTCCAATCCAAGGCCAACCAGTTTCTTCCCCAAGCTCCTCTTTTACACCATCAGGAATCTCTGCTGGAGCTGTGAATGCTGCCCCAAATAGTTCCCAGCCTCCGTGGCCAAAAATGAAACAATCTGATGTTCAGAAATATACGAAAGTGTTCATGGAAGTGGACACTGACAGAGATGGGAAAATAACTGGTGAGCAGGCAAGGAATCTATTTTTGAGTTGGAGGCTACCTAGAGGTATGATAATTTCTTATTCTGTTATTATCCAAATAAGTTTCTGAGATATGAATCTATGCATGACATAGATGGTTTATCTATTTAGTTTAACATGTATGGTGATTTCTTATGAATAAAAAAATAGTGTTAGGAATTTCACCATTGTTGAGATGCTGAGAACATATAATTCGTTATTGTGCTCATGGTCTGATGTCTTTTATGTTTTCTTTTTTCAAAATTTTATTTGTGAATATTATCATATCAAAAAAAGGTTTGTTTTTGAATATTCTGGTTTAAGATTTTATTCTTGTAGGGTCTAGGTAGTGAAAATATTTTTTGCTGCTAAGGTGGTAAACTGATGATGCCTATGTATTTTTAGATGGTCTCATTCCATGAATCCTTCTTTCTACTAAAACATTTTGCAGTGTTGTCAAGGCATGCACCTAGGTGCGCCTGTGCATTAGCATTATACAAAAAAAAAAAAATGCCTCAGACCCTTCTAGGTGAGACCCATTTGATCAAGCACACACTTGGTGCTCCTAAACACTTTTTTGTAAGAAAATAAGCAAAAAGAAAGCCCACCTGATTGAATTTCTCTTTAATTATTTTCACTGTTTTCATTTGATATACCTTTAGTAGTAAGAAATGGATACTTTTGAACTCTATACTTCTCAATATTTCAGTATTCAACGACAAACATTGACCATAAGGAAATCATGCATATTGACTGATAAAAAAAGTTGCATGTTTTGTAGGTAAACTAGACCACACTTTAGAGGTTACTATATATATTAAGCTGTATATGTTATATATACATATGTAGACTTTCAAGAACGAATGCATATGCATATTGTGCTTTACTTCACTCAGGCTAATGCTTTTTTGCATCTTCTGCCTGAGGCAATATAAGGGTTCTAGCACCTAGAATGCACCTTTCACCCTTGAAAACACTGATTTTTTGGCATACTTACTGAAGAAGTCCTATTAGTGCAGTGTTTCTTTGAAATATTTCCATGGTTGGTCCTGTTGGAGCAGAGGCCTTTGTTACTTGGGGTAAACATATTTAACATTGTCTCTTTTGTCTTTCACAGAGGTTTTGAAGCAGGTTTGGGACTTATCTGATCAGGATAGTGATAGTATGCTATCTTTGAGAGAGTTTTGCTTTGCTCTCTATTTGATGGAACGGTATAGGGAAGGCCGTCCTCTTCCACCTGCACTCCCTAGAAATGTTTTGTTTGATGAGACACTCTTGTCCATGACAGGCCAACCCAATGTTTCATATGGAAATGCAGCTCGGGGTCCCAATCCTGGTATTAGTTAGGATCCCTTCTAATTTATTTTCCTTCTCATTGTTGCCATCCAAGATTTCTCTTAATAAAACAATTATTGCTGTTAGGTTTTGGACATCAGTCGGGGATGGCTGCCCAGACGGTGACTCCGTCAGCTGGTGTAAAACCTCCAGTTCGCCCCAATGCTTCTGCTGATACTACTACAATGTCCAACCAACAAAAACCAAGAGAACCAGTGTTGGATGATTCCTTTGGAACCCAACCCAATAACAATGGACAAAATTTAGAGAATGGGGCAGCCGAAGATGTAATGGCTGATGGAAAAAAGGCATGGCATCTTCTAGATAAAGCTCAAATACTTTCTCTCTCTCTCTCTCTCTGGTACATACACACACATGTGGGTGCGTACCCACTTCACTTTTTCCTTCTCTATTCTTCCTCAGGTTTGGTGAGAGTTTGGGGACTGCTTTTTTATCACTTCTGTAAAGCATTTTTTTTTAACTAAGCTAGAGTTTCAGTGGTTTTATATTCCTTCCTGAATAACAATAAGGAGCTTGTTTCTTTGAAATTTAGCAGGTTGATGGAACTGAAAAGGTGATTTTGGATTCCAGAGAGAAGCTTGAGTTCTACCGTGAGAAAATGCAGGAACTTGTGAGCATTTTCTGTTTCACGTTTTTTTCTTATTTTCTGGAAATACAATGTGCTTGGAAAAAAAATCTCATTTTGATTAGAACTGTACTAAAGGATCTTATTCAATGATCAGGAACTAGAATGACTGACTATTAACAGTGCATGCATGATATGCTTGTTAGGTTGCTTCAGCATACTGAAACAATTCCCCCCCCCTTTTTAACATTGCATTAATAATTCAACATTGTTCTCATTAAATGCAATGCCTGAATGCGGGTTAATTATTTTCCTAATTTAAGTAAGTGGTGAGTCGAATTGTATGGCATGCCTGGGGAAATTTGGAACTTCAAAATTCAACCATCATTATACGACTTTCTTATTTTCAGGTCCTGTATAAAAGCAGATGTGATAATAGACTAAATGAAATCACAGAAAGGGCAATTGCAGATAAGCGTGAGGTACTGCCAAAAATCTGTAAAAGTGTTTGTCTCATTTATTTGGACATAATGTCATTGATTTCTGACTGACTATTTGTACTGTAGGCTGAAATGTTGGCTAAGAAATATGAAGAGAAATACAAGCAAGTTGCAGAAATAGCTTCCAAATTAACAGTTGAAGAGGCAAAATTTCGTGAGATTCAGGTAACCTTACTCTTCCCTTTATGCGTGAATGACCTTGAGTTGGTTTGGGCCAATGTTGTTAAGGGTGCTAGGTGCACTTGAAGCGCTAGGATCTCTATATAGCCTGAGATGCAAGGTGCAAAAAAAGTGCTCACCTGAGTAAACCAAGGTGCTAGCATATAAATATATATATGTAAAATGTGTATAAAAACATATGTAACTAATACATATAATTAATAAGCATTTATTAATTAATTAGTAAAAGAAAGATGAATATTAATATAATTCAATTTATAAATTCAAAACATTGGTTAATAGTTTAAGTTTAATAATTTACTGTATTGTAAAATACAACACCATAAGAATGAAATTGAATATCATCATCAGAAACTAGCTCTAAATTTCCTTCATCTTCATCTTCTATTCAAAATTTTTAACTTTTAAGAAATTTTTTTAAACCGGACTGGTGGTTGAACCGGTCAGACCACCGGTTCTTTGGTCCAACCAGTTTGATTAAAAAATTATTAAAATTCATAAAATAATAAAAAATAAAAAATCTGGTTCAACCGCCTAGTTGAACCGGTTTTTTGCCCGGTTCAACCAGTCCGTAACAGTTCTGGGGTCAACCGGTTCAAAACCCCTCTCCGGACTGGTACCCCGGCCAGTTCCCGGTTTGGTTCAAACAACATTGCTTTTAAGAGTTAACTAGGTTTTTATATAATAGAATTAAGAGTTAACTAGGTTTTTATATAATGGAATTAAGTCGTCTCACCTTGAAGTGCCTGAGGCGGTAATGGCCATTTGAGCCGCGCCTTAGTGTCTAGGCACTCGCCTTGACATTGCTTTGGGCTATTTGAGGTTTATGACCCATGTAAACTGTTCTATTGGGTTAACATCACTTTGTTTTACATGGAGGGGTTGTCACATAAATTTTCCTGATTGAAATATCTAGATGTTGACTTTTTCATCTTAATGCTTGAGTGTTTGTCGAGGCATCAACCTTTTTCCAGGATGAGAAGAGATGACTTGTTAACCTTTAAGCTTTATATAACTTGTCCGAGTCTTTGTTCTCTTGTTTTCTTTTTCCTTTATTTTCATCCGAAAATTATATCTCTGTTTCAGTCTTTTATTTCCTTCCATTGTTTCCTTAAGTTGACATATGGCTACAACCTTTTGCCTACTAGCTGTTGTTACCATGTAGTATGTTGATCTTAAAATCCCTTACAGACCCCTTTTCTTTATTTCACCAACTTTTGTAATTGTCTTGTTTTTAGGAGAGGAAGACCGAGTTGCATCATGCTATTGTTAACATGGAACAGGGGGGCAGTGCAGATGGTATTCTTCAGGTAAATTTAAACTGATCAAGTAAGTCATGGAGATTGAGTAAAATTTTCTGACACTGAGGCATTGTGGCATATCTAGGTCCGTGCTGACCGCATACAGTCAGATCTTGAGGAGCTAATGAAGGCCCTGACTGAACGATGCAAGAAACATGGATATGATGTTAAGTCAGCTGCAGTAATTGAGCTTCCCACGGGTACCTTTTAGCTTTTATTAGAAAGAAAATTCTTCCTCACAACTTCCATTTTACTCTTTGATCTTGAAAGCCCTATTTGAGTTCAATTCTTCCTTTCAAAAGTTATATAGCTTGGTAGAATCTGTGGATGTACTATTTTATTTGAGCATGTTTTTATGATTGTATTTGTCGATCTATCTACTGTAATTTTCATGGTTATGTCAAGATATATCATTTCATATTCCCTTAATTTCTATGTTTGTCTTTGGTCTCTGCTGACTGTACATGGTGACTCCCCCCATGATCCTTACCCACAATTTTTGCTTTTCCATTTTAAGCTGTTTGAGTCGTAATTAAAATGTTTCTATTGGAAAAGGTCAAATTATTTCACTCTTAAACTTTTCCAAACCTACCTTCCTCATAAAGATTTGACAGCAATAGGATCTATTAAACAAACAATTTAACACTGCTTTCCATTTCTTCTTTTGCTTTTGACTTCTTAAAACACATGTTTAGTTGAAAAGTGGCAATAAAAACAGGCAGCAAATGGATGGGTTACCTCATTTATACCTTTTCAAAACTTCAGAGCTAAAGTTCTATACTTTGGCTGCTTGCAGTCATTTAGGATGCTAATGTCTGTTTAGATTCTCTTTTGGCATGGAACTGTAAATTTTTTGTTTTCATTTTTTTTTATGATCTTTAAGGTCCTCTTAGTCACTTTAATAGAAAGAAAGAGACTTCTGATGTATGTTAATTCTTATACCTATTATCTTTGTTTTGTATTTGGAATGACCCTTAGTTTTTCTTGAAGTAAATACAATTCCATTTACTAATTGTTTTGTCCTTTTCATATGCAATGCCTATTTAAGGTTGGCAACCAGGAGTTTCAGAGGGAGCAGCACTCTGGGACGAAGAGTGGGATAAGTTTGAAGATGAAGGTCTTTCCTTCCTTTACTGTTTGAGAACTGCAAATAAAGTTTTGTGAAACTTGGTGGGGTTCTGTAACAATTTTATTCATCTGACTTTTCATTTCAAACTTCAGGATTTGGCAATGAGCTCACTATTGATGTGAAAAAAGGGGCCGTCTCTCAGAGAGGAAAAGCTTCTCCAGATGGTAGCTTGACCCCTGATTCCACTTCCTATGCTGATGAAAAAACTGCGAATCTCTTCAGTGCTAGTGATCGTGCCATCGAGAGCGAGTCTGCATATACACACAGTGAAGATGAATCTGCCAGAAGTCCTCGTGGTAGTCCTACTGATAGAAACTCTCTAGAAAGCCCATCTAAACCATTTTCTGATGACCCTTTTGGAAAGAGCACTGAAGCAGAGGCAGAAAGACACCAGTATGGATGAATAAACTTTTTTAAGTTTTTTCTGTCAACTATTGAGTTTGACATTTTTTTCTCATTTTTTCCTTTTAAATTCCTTTCTATTTCTGGACAGAAGTTTTGATGAATCAGGATGGGGGACCTTTGATAATGATGATATGGACTCTGTGTGGGGTTTTAATTCTCTTAATACCAAGGTGACCCCGAACGTCTTGAAGCACATTTTTGTTTTTAGGTTACAAAGATGGTAGCTTCATCATTTGTGTAGAATTCTGACTTAAATGGTATTTACCCTTCCTGTATGGTGGTGATAGGGTAAAAGTAATTTGGGATACTTTGTTGGTTAGTCTAAACTTAATAGATGTCTTAACTCTTCATATTTTGTGAAGTTTTTTGTCAAGTTGCATGTAGGTCGCATTGTGGAAACCTTATGTTCAGAGCTTTTAGTCACAAGGCATAAATCTGGCTGCTTTACCTAGCTTACCCTCAATAAACTCGGATTCTTGTGTGTTCAAAATATTTTAATGTGCTTGTTATGATCCTTTCTTGGTCTGATGTATTGAAATATATTTAGTCTTGATCTTTAATGTCACATGGCAGGACTCGGACAAGGCCAGAGACTTTTTTGGATCAAGTGATTTTGATGTACACACAAGAACAGAATCCCCAAATGCAGAAAGCTTTTATGATAAGAAGAGTCCATTTACATTTGAAGACTCGGTTCCCAGTACTCCACTCTCCAAGTTTGGGAACTCGCCATCAAGGTTCAGTGAGGCATCAAGGGATCAGTTTGACAGTTTCTCAAGGTTTGATTCCTTCAGCATGCATGATGGTGGATTTTCACAGCAACCGGATAGGCTTACAAGATTTGACTCCATAAACAGTAGCAAGGATTTTGGCAGCGGGTTTTCAAGGTTTGACTCCGTAAACAATAGCGAAGACTTTGGCAGCAGATTTTCCCCACAACCTGAGACACTCACGAGGTTCGACTCCATAAGTAGCAGCAAAGACTTTGGCCATGGGTTCTCTTTTGACGACTCAGATCCATTTGGCTCCAGCGGTCCATTTAAAGTCTCATCAGATCAGCAGAGTCCGAAGAAAAGTTCTGATAATTGGCGTGCTTTCTAATTGGTAATCCAAAAGTTAAAATGATAAGAAAAAAGATAAGTAATTTTCCCTCGGGCTCTTATACACCTTTTCCTGTTTTTGTTGAGGTTTTGTTGGGTTGCCTACCTTTTTACTATGTGCTGTTGTGTTTAATATTCTGCAGCATGGAATTGGATTGTTGTAAAGTTGTGCTGTATTTTTTGTTATATGGCGACATTTTTTTGAGGGGTGTTGGCATGCCAGAATAGTGATTGGAAAATAATAAAACACACACAAAAAAGTCTCCTTTTAAGTTGCTGATCATCATGGTAGGTTTGCTTTTGTAATCTGCATGGTGATAATTTTATGTTCTGTTAGAAAATAATTTGATATGCTGCTGCTGCTGCTGCTGCTGCTGCCGGAAACTAACCTATATATTGTTTAGAGTTTGAATGGAATAAAGCAGGCAGCGAATCTGTTGTGGAACTGGAGCTTGTTCGGTGTTTCAATCATAGCGATAGCAGAAGTGGTTGACTTGATGGGAATCCTTTTTACTCTTAACCAGACTCCTCATTAATTTTACTGAGTCTGAAGCTGCAGGGTGAAAACTTATTTATTGGTCATGCCCACAATTGCAGTCCCAATAGTGCATTTTATGATGTGGTTTTTTTATTATAAAAATATATATATATTTCTTATTGCCATAGCACTCGAACTTGGGATAATACATGATTAACCACGATTAAATTCACATCTTGTTGTCACACCAGAATAAGACTCAATAAGATATGATACTAGCATGCAATGCTGTATATTTGCATTTTTAAAAATTAATTAATGTATAAACATTAAAATATCATCTCAAAATAAATAAATTATTTGTGCTAAAAATGTGGTATATAATAGATTCGGATATTTGTGAATTTGAATAACAAATATCAAAATTAGAATCCATTATTTGAATTTGAAAACAAAAAAATAAATGACGTGTAAACCACATACTTCGAAAAACAGAAAAACAGATTATGTTTACTAAACCCACTTACAATGAATAGGGAACAGGCAAAACCCCTTCTGTTTTAGTTCATACATTAACGATCTCCAAAATCTAAGATAAGTGTAACAAGCATAGAATTAAATCCTGTTATCAGCACATTCACCCTCCCAGAACTATACATGCGACTCTTCTTTTTTCTTGAAATATTGGCACGAATGACTGAGTTGTTAAGTTTAGAAGAGTAAAAGAAATGTGGAGGGATAACATAAAGGGGAATAATAAATATTGTGCAGAGTTACCAGAATGAAAACAACTATTTTTCATCCTTTCTGCCTGCCAATTTCATGTTGACTTGATCAAAAGTGCAGACCATTTCCGAGCGCATGTTCGCTATCTCTACAAGTGTCTCTAGTGCTGCAATAATACAATTTGTAAGCTAAGTCTCATCTTGTACTGAAATATGATCAAGAGCATTGACCTAAAAGTTCACACCTGCCTCAAAGGATAGCTGGGCGGCTCGAAGCTTTGGAGAAACAAGAGTTCCAAACATTGACAGTGATTTAGATCTCTCCTTTTGAACCTAAACCGGAGACACAAAGTTTTCCAAAATGAGTCCATGTGATTGTTTCTCTATTCGAATTTACTAAAACAATCAAATTTAACAGGAAAATCTATCATGTAAGCTTCCTTAACAAATATATCATAGAAAAAGGTTTTTCTAGTTGGCCCTGGAAACTACTAAAACAGATACATCACAGCTACTTTCAAATAAATAAAATAAGCATTCTGCGAAACTGAAACTGAAACTGAAACCGAAAGCAAAACAACAACAAAGAAGGAGCAAGAGTGGTAGAAATAGGATACTTACTGGGTCATCAACTTCACGTGAAGCTTTATTCTCAGATGAGGTCTTCTCCTCTTAAAACAGACAGAAGGAAAATGTGAGAAAACATACCAAACCATTAAGAAGCAATTATGGTTTGCAATTGGAATTCTGTAATTCCCATCATTTGGTTTCAATTTAAAGATTACCTAAGAATGAGCCTAACAACAATAGTTCCAAAACACTTTTTTTTTTCTTTTTTGCAAATAGTTTCAGACTTTCAGTTGATTGTATGTCTTCGTGCTATAATTAACATCCAAAGAGAGTGTCTACTTCTATATAGAGGGCCAAAACATACCATAAAGCTCGGTACTGCCCCTGTGTCGCAGCTGTGGATGTAATTTGTCTTGGCTAGATTGTTTCTCCCCCAACAAGGAGTTCTCATTGCTAGAAGATGCCCATTTGCATAATGTAAAGTGTGGTTTGCCCGAGTCAACTATTACAGATCATAAATCAAATAAAATTCCTTATAGCAAAAAGGTAAACGAACAGGTAAAACCCATAACCATATGTTTCAATATGAATGAGAATTCAATAACAAGGGGCTTTAGATCTAGCTGTCTAAAACAGTAAAACCTAATAGAGTAAAATCATTTCATATTCATATACAAGTACCCACATGCAGGTGCCACCAGAACAATCACACCTAATGTTGTCAAGGGCATGAGGAGCACTCTAGGCACTAGAACCTTTACATTGGCTTAGGTTCAAGGCACTAAAAATATATTGGCCTGAGTGAAGTAAAGTGTAATATGTATATGTGTGAGTTTTCTATGTGCCAGTATGTATGTGTGTATTTCTCTGTGCGTGTATAAAGCTTAAGAAATAACAAACTCTAAACTGTGGTCTACAAGCAAACTTTTTATTAGTCAACAAGCATGATTTCTTTATGGTCCATGTCTATAGTTGAATACTCAAGTATTGAGAAATATAGAGTTTAATACTATCACTTTCTTACTTATAAAGGTATACAAAAAAGCGCATCTAGTGGCGCCAGGTCAAATGGGCCTTGTCAAAAATGGCTTGATGTGCAAGGTGCAGGTGCCTTGACAATATTGACTACACCGAGTCCACTACTATAAGATAACCCTCTGCAGTCTAGTTTACAAAGTCTGCTTGAAGCACTATGCCGAACAATTTATACCAGGATCTGATTGCTTTTGTAGATAAAGCTGATAAATACCTTTTCCCTCATCTTGGGTTACAAGCAATGATGTAGCAGCAGGATGAGACGTATGGTCCAACAAGACAGTATTCACCCGTGAAGCACCCATGGAATGTCGAGCACTTGCCAGTTCCAACCATCCCTGATTTTTGGTACTTATTAAGACCAAAACAAGAAAAAAAAAATTGGGGAAAAACAAAAGCAGAAAAAAAGATCGAAGCTGGGTGGCATAAACAGGGAACTACAAGTAGATAAAACAATCAGGATTCAAAGGGTGATGCCTGGATCAATGCATCTTCTTATTTCACTTGGTAATGAACTTAACCCTGATTTACATGTTCATTGTCTAAAGCATTTCTGATAACTGAAGAACTAATTATATCTAATCAAAGTTGAAATTTCATCATTTATCAATCCAATCAAATATATCGGAGAAAGGGCGAAAAAAAGAAAAGATGTTTCTTACCCGGCGAAGTGTCGAAGATAAAGAATGAATGAGGGTCAAATAAGCGTCCATGGAGTCCATAAATTGTAAAACATTTGCATTCTCTTCTACTTCTTTGTCAGTTTTCCCATTTTCCAAGCTTGGGGTTTCATGATCTACTACTTCCATCTTCCGAAACCCAAAAATACCACCTTCTTCTCCTTACAGTCCCAACTCCCAATCCCAGTATGACTGAGATTGAGTTGCACAACTCGCAACTTAAAACATTGAGGGCATTATGGATTACATAAATTATAGGATCCTTTAGGCCTATAGATTAGAAAACTCATAGGTAAAGGCCCACGAACACATGTAGAAACACATTGAGCCAGGCCATCTGGAGTTTAAGCCCAATATCCTTGGGACGATGAACAGTATTGACTGAGTACACACCCAAATAGTCGAATATGAGAGAGTGATTACTATCCCATCATTCAGGATGATGAATTTGATTGTTATGTACTCTTAATTTATTGACTTTTGTTATGGAAAGTGAAGCTGCAGCTTTGATTGCGAGTATTATTTAATTAATGAACGGGGCTCATTATGAGGAACTGACAATCGATTATCTACAGACCAAGTATGTATCTTTTACACGGTTTTGTCTTCCTTTTCTTAGTCATGGACTTGCGCTGAACAATACTGTTGTATTATTATCAGCACCTTGCCAGAATGGTTTCACCATCCTCACCCCCATATAGTCTTAACTTTGTTGGTGATGATTTTGCTTACACACATCACTCCATCAAACATGAATGTATACGTGCTTGACACATGGTATAGCTCTAATTTACCTCGCCAAGGGCAAGTGTTGATTCCCTCCTTTTGCATAGTCTAACTTGATCCATGTCAATCACATCGTCCCCCATCTAAAAGGTTATCATGCTCTCTAAGTGATCATCTACAATAAGGCTAGCATAGACACGTGCCAAGACCTAGTGCCAAGGGATGGTCATCCTCACCTATAAATACCCATCCTTGGCCTTAAGAGTTCTCCTTCTCCTATTTCTTCTTCTTATTCTTCCTCTTCAACTTTCCTCTTCCATGCCATATATTTCTTCCTTTTTTTCCTCCGACGACTTTTAACACCTTACCATAATGTAAATTGTCATCTCCCCCTTCTACCTTTTTTAATCCTCAACAATTGGTGTAGTCAATAGTGATAAAATGACTTGTCTTGTGGAAGCCATCACCGAAAATCCCACTTTAACCACTAGTATTACCACCCAACACGTTGACTAAACAAGCTATCCTCACCTAGCTTGTCCTTACAACCCCTATAGTGACACTTGAAAACTGGTATAATCAACAACATAGGTATAATACCACATTCCTCCCCCCTCCACCAAACATATGCCTAATACCAAATTCTATGAGCAAACAACCCAAAATCCTAACTGTAACCCCAATTCATTCTCCCAACAATTTCTAGAACTAAAAAAACACATAAAGGCCCTAAGAAACCAAATGACAATGAATTATCTACCTAGAACAACAACTTCATCAAATTGAGGTAATAAGAAAGTTAAGAGTAGGACAACCCCCGTTTAGTTTTAAAGGCATAATGGTTATGTTGTTTCTTCCCTTAATGCTCATGTTCACGATGCACACCTAAAGTACTAACCAAGATCGGTCTTTCCTTAGAAGCAAAAACCTAGCATGACGAAATGGAGGTATTGAAGTAAGATATTCAGGCTCTAAAGCTTGATACTGAAGACATGGATTGCATATCATGTTCCAATAACCCCCTCATACTTAAGGTAGTAGTTGTCAATTTGCCACAGAGTTTCGAATTCCCTAAAGAAATCTATGAAGGTGACAAGGACCCAACCACTTAATGCAATACAATGACTATATTAATGTTTCAGGAGCTTTTGATACTCTTAAATGTAGAGTCTTCACCACCACCATAAGAATAAATGATCTGCCATAGTTTAATACGTCAAATTAGACTCTCTAATACACTCTAGGAGCTTATTCTCAAGTAAATTAAGTGTCATTTCTATGCTTTTGTTGAATTTTAGCTTTCACCATTAATAAATGTTTTTGGTTGAGTTTTTCCCCTTTTAAGAACCAAATTGGCAACATGGTGCCATAGGGGACCTAACGAGGTGTTTGAGTTAGTGTAGGAAGATGACAATGGCCCAACCTCAAGGAAAACATCATTCAAAGTAGGTGTCGCAACACTGCTGATATTAATGCTGCAACACCAAACCCTTTCATCTTGAGGATGTAAAAATTCAACGCGAAATCAACATAAAGCCTACTATCGAGAGAGTCGCGCCATCAAAGGTAGGATGTCGCGACACCAAGCCAATGTTGCGATATCGAGCTTCCTGAGTTGTGATATCCCTGGAGGTGTTGAAATGAAGGAATTGGAGCCAACACCAGTGATGCCGCAACACTGAAACCCCCACAACAATGAGTTCACTACTGTCTAAGGTACTACGACATTGAAGCCTAGGTGTCGCGACAACACTGCGTGGCAGAGAGAAAATAGCTACAGGGGTAGTCTTTTGTCCAACATTAACCCAAGCCAAAACATAACTTTTAGAGGCATTTTTGTCTAAAAATTGGAGTTGTATTCAGTTGTTGAAAGGCACTTTTGGCTGATAACTTTAAATGAGCCACCTTTTATTTTATCTTTTAAGCTCAGTAGTTACTCCTTCTTCATTTTTTAGTGTTTTAGTTCATAGCTTTTCTGATTTTAGTTGGTAGTTTAGTTAGTTTTTATTGTAGCTCTAGTATTAATTGCACTTTGGTACTTTAAATTTACTTTGTTTTTTATTTTCATCCAAGTCCTTCAAGATATTTTAGTTTATTTTCTTTCCAAAGTCTAAAAATATGAACTTTATTTGTATTTGTTAGCTCCATTGTTGCTGTCATCATCTTCTTCAAGCATCCATCAAGAAATTTCTAAGCTTTTCTTAACCATACTCTTGTGCTTATTTTTATGTATGATTTGAGTACGTGTTGGATGATTGTATACATGTAAATGATAATTGGTAATTAAATTTATGGTGGTTGGTTGATAGAAGTGTTGTTTGGTTAGTTTTTGGGTACATAAACTAAATCGTAAAAACTAGATTAAATTGAATAGACTTCAAAACTTAGAATTGATGCCTCTAGGTGAACATTTAGATAGGTGAGATCGAGAGGAGATCCTATTGAGCACCAATTTGATTATCTTAAGTTAGTTTAGTGAAGTTGAGAGATAAACCAAACTAAATCGTCTAATTGGGTAAAGTGGGCGAGTGAGAGGTAAAATTGAGCCAATTAGAAGTTTAAGCCTTTTAGATCCTTAACCCAAAGACTAATCGGCAACATGAAAGTCAACCAACCGCTTGTGTGTATTGAATCGTTAATTGCATATTTTTTTTTATTTTTTTACAATTTGGTCATTCTTAGCGTTAGTTAGTCAATTAGTGTAATTTACCCTGGATTATGAATAGTCGTAGTATAATACCTAGTGAGTAGTTAGCTAGACTTTCTATTCGTATGCTTGTTGCTTAGGAATCACTTTGTCCTCGAACTCTCTTGGGTTCGATCCTTGGATTACTCGAGTGTTCCATTGTAACACTATAAATATTACAACTCGACTTGTCACACTTGTAGTACACCATTAGATATTTAGAGACAATTGTGTTGATTCATAGCCCCGGTGTACGTATACTGAGGCATGATTAATAAATATAAAGAATTGGTACTTATCTCTCCTAGAAAGCTTTATTCATGGCTTTAAGCAACTATTTCACCTATTTTTATGTCACTTTTACGCATATAAGGTTATTTTGAAAATACCCACTAGCCTTCTAACTATTAGACAGAAACTTGGGGAGCCACTGTGAGATTACATCAAATGCTTTCACTTCGTGACCATGACCACCAAGGATTTGACATTAGTGGGTCATGGATGACTCTATAGCAAGATTGAATCAAGAGCATTTAAAATACACCTTCACGGAGAATAAGCCTCAACCCCTTACCAACTTGTATGAAAAGCCTACAAATATGTAGAAATAAAGGAAATGAATTTTTTCAACAGTGAATTTGATTTTGGATATAATGCCTCATATTATCAAAGATCATATTGCCCCTCTTACAGACGACTTTTTAACAAGGAACAACACATAACACATATTATCTTATGGGTAAACTTGGGAGGGCAGCACCATTCTCATTCCCCAAATTCACCAAAGAAGGTTTCATCTCTGAATCTTATAAAAAGAGAAGTTGATAGGGTTTACATAATAAATTTACATATTATATTCCCTAAATTCCATCACAAGCATATATATTAAGTCAAGTTCAAGAGTAAACCTCTTTTAATAAGTCCTAATTGATATCGTGGTTGATCCACTTAAAGGTGTCAGTTTTATAGTGATATGGTACATAAGATTAAATATTGCACCTCACTAAAGGACACTATAGAAGAGGAAGTTAGGTTAGGGTAGCTTAAATAGTTTGTACCTTGATATCCTCGCCATAGGCAATATTCTGAGCGAGATTCATACTTGTGTAAGCAAGATAAAGGCAAAAGGAAACAAGTAGTGATAGGGGGTAATATATATGATAGTATAAACTTATGAGGAATGACTATCTCTAACACCAAGATAAAAGTTTATTTAAGGAGTATCATATTAATAAACCCGATAATGAATAAATCTCATTAGATTGACATATGTTAGGTTTGTTTTACCCAAGAAAATGAAAATGTAGCCTTTGGAAAATAAGGAAATGATCCAATGGTAGTTACGATGATCATCAATGGATTTAAGGAAATGATCCAATGGTAGTTACGATGATCAGTAGGCTTTCAGGTAAATGGTCCTTGAAGAGAGTATGTTAAATAAGGTGAACCCGATTTATGGGTTTGTGAATCAACCCATCAAAGTCATAGGATCCATAACTCTCCAATGACCCTAATGTTGGATCTGGTGCCCTAAGTGTAGTATTTTCGTTAATGTGCACTTGTAATTTTTTCGAGCAGATTATTTAATAAATTTATTCATGAATTACATTAATACCATTTGTATATCTTCCTCACGTGGTTTTTGCATATAAAGAAAAATAGTAGCAAATATTGGCTCACTGGTTGTCTAATGTTTAAAATAATACTAAGCGGTATTACGTGGTCAGATTGTAATATGGAAAGAAAGCTTAATTAGTAGATGAACTAAACATACCCTTAGTTTAATAGGAAATGAGAAAACAGATTAAAAGACTAATATGACGTTTATCAAGTCCAATTAGGGAGATGCCTTGTCTTGGGTATCGGAGTGGATGACTCCTAAAAGATAAAGACATAGATGTGACTAACTAGATTGATAGTACATCGGACTAGACCTAAAAAGAATAGATCCTGAATCTATTTATAGATTTATTCACTTGTGACATTCATAGTGTGACGTACCTAAATCCTGAGTGGATAACAGACTATGTATGTGTTTTTTGTATACTTTTATTTAAGTAAAAGTCTGAGTTCAAATAAATAAGGAACTGAAAGCTAGTGTGTTGGGTATACGACTTCTATAGTGTAGCATCCCAAAAGCTCAACCGATCGACTAGCCAAATGAAAATGTTACAATCATACTAATTTCTAGTTTGGGACATTAACATATGAATTAATGATGATTCATAATAACAACTTCATTAAATTGTAGCAATCAACCTATGTTGGAATAATTACCATGTTGTTCATACTCAGTTACAAGAATTCCTAATCCTGAGGCTTAGCCTACAGGTCGCCCCCACTATATGCATGTTACAGTTAAGAAGAAAAGCCTCATATAGGTTTAACAGATTCTGGCTTAGTCCCTCTCCAGTGTCTCGTGTAGCCCATTATACCTAAAAAACATAACAAAAAGCTAGGTAAGTTCTAATGAACTTAGTGAGTTATTAATATAACATACCTGATCATGATATTATCATATGATATGACTTCAATGGCCTAGGCTCATGCTTGACATCACTTGCACGAGGGCAGATCGCACGTATTCATAGTGCACAATTGACATCATTCGCATTGGCACAACTTGTAAATTGGCACATTTTATACATTGACACGATTCTCTATTTTCATCGTCCGTGCGTTAGTATTTCTTGAAGGATGGTTTCGCTTACACATTTGCCTTAATTTTATACAAGACAGCTCGATAGTAATTTTGGTAGTCAATCTTGTATGGAATATTTTGGCAGATAATACTATTGCAGACTAACATTCAGCGGTTGGTCCCTAAAGACTAATGCATGAAATTTCCCACTTGGAGGACCTTTACGTGCGGACTCCCATACGATGAATTATACACGTGGATCCAAACTTGGTAGGTTCATACATGCAGATTCATACTTGCAGGTCCCTATTTAGTAGACATGCTCCTATGAACTCACACCTACGGACTCACATGCTCGGATTCATACATACAAACTTATTCTTGGAGGACTTACATTTGCGGAATCATACCTTGGCAAACTTAAACTTTTGGATTCATACTCATTAGTTAGTCCTTGCGGACTCCTTCTTGAAGAACAATCCTTGTGGACTCTTACTTGAAAGATAGTCCTTGCGAACTCTTTCTTGAAAGATAGTCCATGCGGACTCTTACTTGATAGATAGTCCATGCTGACTCTTACTTGATAGATAATCCATGCAGACTCTTACTTGAATATGCCATGGCCATGAGATTTGCATACATACATGAGGCTTCGAGCTTCAGGCTCCGCAAATTCTCATTCTTGAGAAAAATCCTCGTAGGGTCATCACATACTTGTGCTCATATAACCCTGTACAATCCAACTGAACCTTTGCAAAACCAAATAACCTGTCTATTCATTCTCTGTGTCCTCCAACAAAACCTTTGCATATCATTATTTTTCATCAAAATAACATATATCAAGCATTCAATAATATAACAAAATCAATAGTACTTTACCTAGAAAAAACTTAACAATACAACAAATTTATGCTTACAACAGGGCATAAATTTGCACACCAACTTAACATGTATCAACAACACAGTAGGAATCTCACCAAAACTATAGATATGTAAGGTAACTGTCATATAATTTAGAATTTAGCAAACACCATAGCATTGCACTCATCAAAATAATTCATCAATAATATGACTCAAGCTCACAACCAACATGCACCTTATCTCGTAACATACATCCACGATTGTGGTAACTTTCCCACGACAAGGTAACCCTTCCTCGTAAGCATAGGACACAACCTGAGCATCATAGTATAAAACATGCAAACAAACACTGAAGATTTGAGTCTAGGAACTCACCGGTAAAACACCTCAAGGACACATCACCTACTAGCTTGACTTTCCCCTTATTGTTTGGTCCTTCCCTGTCTTCGCCAACTAAATAGTAACAATCATATAGGACCAACCATGAGACATTTACGAGTAAGACAATCGATTTCTAACAACATGTTGAGTAAATTCTCTTCTTAACATGCTTATTTTTGTTACAATCCACAACCAATATTTAGTTGGATGTCCGCGGTTCATTTCTTTCTTTAAAAATAAAAAAAATACAGAATAGTATAGGAATGTTACCAGTTCACAAATTTCATCTCTGATTAAACTACTTTTCTATATATATTTTCCAGCATGCAGTTCGATCCCTTTATTCCTATGTCTCTCATTCCAAAACATCCAGAGAGAAAATGACAGTGGAGAAGAAGTTGGGAGAAGGAAGAAGAAAAATAATATGTTTACCCTGTTTCTTTCCCCCTTAAATAGTCACTCACTTTTTTACTATTCAACCTTTTTTATGCAAGCACTAACCCAAATTAAGATAAAATATTAGAAACAAGCCATTATTTCCCAACAAGCCTCTCAGAATAATTGACAATCATCATTAATACCCAATTTATCTCTCAAATTTTACAATTCAGTACACATAGGATGTATCTAATTAAAATATATAAAATAATTCAGGGTCTTCGATCCAATATGGCCAAGTTTTTGATCGAATTATCGGGTGTGACAGCTCTCTCACCTTAAAAAGAAATTTCATCCCTGAAATTTCCTTACTTATTGAACAAATGAGGGATTTGATCCATCAAAGAACTTTTTTACTACCATTAGTAACTTGTTCCACCCCATGACATATACATTTTAAAGATCGTGAAATAGTAGACTGGTCATAGTAGAAGATCTAGAATTAAATTCACACTATCTTATCTTTAATCTAGCTAACTTGTTTACTTACCTTCCAGCGGCTAATGTGAGTGCTTGGCACAGTTCTCATATAGGCAATCTTGCGTAATGATGTAGCACGCATGGATAGAACATACACATTGGCGTGAACTACGCTTTGGTGTAGTACATGCATTAACTCCATTCATGCAATGGCATACCCCTTGCATTAGCACAACTCGCGAGGAATTTTACATGCACTTAAGGTTAGCTCACCGGCATATGATTTGCATAAACAACAAGACCGTGAGTATTGAAGTGTACATCGTTTAATAATTTGTGTGAGATATGATAACTATTCTCGCACTCTGACACCTGGCGATAAACTTGTACATAGACACGATGCGGGTATCTCTGTGCGTGGTCTTTGCGTGAGACGTTTCCTTGAATAGTCTTTTGATTAGTCATAAGGCACGTAGTCTCCGCACATAAACAATTTTGAAAATAGTCCTGTCATAAGGACTTAGAATATTTCCTTGGGGGATGTTATAGCATATAATCTTGATGGATAAATCTGTGGCTATCGTGTTGTGGACACATTTTGCGGATACTTGGTCTATGAACCTTATTAGGTGGGTACTTCTCCCTTTTTTGCTGGTCGTCAAAGGGTTTTAAGGTAATTCGTCTAAGACGTTGACACGTGCCATCCGCGGATTGGAGGCCTTTTATACGGTTACTTGAAATTTTAAAACTAAAGCTTCCAAATGACGATTTGTTTTATATATGAATTTAAAGAAGTGAAATCATTGCTTACCCTAGTATCATTTCCCCCATTTTGCCTTTTTCTTTAGCTGGCTGATCAACTGCGCGCTTGCACATTAAAACAAAAAATTTATACAACAAATTTTAAACTCTGCTTTTACTGCAAGCCTACAAGTCAGTTGTAATATTTGTAAGTGTACAATGGAACAATTAGAGTATTCTAAGGATTGAAGCCAAATGAGTCAGCAATTCAATGATTTCTATTCAAAAGTACATGCAAGAAAGGAGTCTAGCTAGCTACTCACTAATTTCTATAGTACGACAAAGTATAAATATATATTCTTAACACTAATTTCTAAATTAGCTATCCTAAAGACTAAATTGTAAAAAATGTAAAATTAAAGGGATTATCTAATAAATAACTAATAGGGGTTGATTGACTTCGATGTGGTTCATCAAATCTCAGGCTCGAGACATAAATCACTTAAATTACTAAGTGACTCCATTTTATCTTTCGATATCAATTTTATTGACTTAGACGAATTAGGTTCGGTTTATCTCTCTATCTCGTCGGTTAATCTGGGACTAACAAACGGGTGCGCGACAAGATTAATTGTTAGTCTCACTATATCTTGATATTCCCTTAGGGGTATCACTACTTAAGTTCTTAGTTTTATTCAAATTAGTTTAATTTGTTACAATTTAGCCCTTTGTCCAAAAATCAGCTTACCCGCATCTCCACTAACCAACCCCTTAGGGTTTAGTTACCCATTACCATATTAAAGCTAACAAACATGAAAGAAACAACTATGGAAGCCATTAACATAAACTTGAACAAAACGGTGAATGCTTTGATTTTAACTTGATAAACATAAATTAAAAACAACTAACACAAAAATAAAGAAACAATAACACTAAAGATGAGAGCTTTAACAAATAAAAAGAAAAAAAACTCAAATAACATTAACTTAAATATTAAAGTATGATTACAACTAAGTTTAAAGTCTTTGACATGTAAATAAAACTAAGCTACAACAAAAACTAACTTTACTAACAACTATGAAACTAAATAAATCCAGAAAGAAACATAAACTAAAACCCTAAAACTATAGATAAGAAAACTACCCTATTCCTAAGCTTAAAGATGAAAGAAACCCTACAACTAAAGAGCTTTTTAACCTAAAACTATAGCCTGCTTTTTCCTTAACCAAGAGTGACTTTAAATTAGCTCATTTCTGACCCAAAAATGTTGCCTAAAGTGCCCTTAAACACTAGCTTTTGATTGGTGCTTCGGATGGACAAACTTTACCCCTAATGTCATTTTTTTGTCCCCACACGATAGGGATATTGCGATACCCAAGGTAGGATATCATGATATCACCGATAGTCTCCAAAACTGGGTGCTTTAGGTGGATGTTGTGAAACCCAGGGTTGGGTATCGCGATATCACTGTAGATGGCCTCTTTTCTTCTTTAATTCGGGCCTGTCAGAGGTGTTGTGATTTCAATGCTTCGATGTTGCGATACCCTTCTTCTAGGCGATGTTTTCGCTTATGTTCGAGCCTCTGATGGCTCGCTACAACACTCAATCAACCTTTAGGGTCCCCAATGGCATAATTGGCCAATTTAGGTAAAAAAAAGAGACAAAAATGAGACATTTTCATTTATTAACTGAAAATACGAAAGTAACGATAAACTATGCTAAAACTCTAATTTGTTCAAGAAAAAGCTCCTTAAGGGCATTGGAAAAACCTAATTTGCCATATCAATTTGTGGTAGATCACTAGCCATTCTCATTACCAGAAGATCTCTTTTGTTTTTCTTTTGGAACTTATATTAGTCCCAAAGGTAAACCTTTATTCTTCGTTTTCTTTGTTTTAAGTATCACTACCTAAAATGGTTAGAGTTAAAGTGGGTTTAGGAGGTAGAGTAGGGGATCATGATGGTCGAAATCAACGAGGCCATAAGGGTAATTTGGTTGTAGAGAGTGGTGATAAGCCACGAAATCACGAATCTAACACTCCGGTAGAAACATCTGCCTACTACTGCCTAACAACCAAAGATGAGATGTACGACACTTGGTGGATAGGGGAATACGACTGCCAAATTTTGCTTATAATTTTATATCATCCAGGGATGCCACACCACCGTCTCATGCCATACTCATAGTAAATTTTCACATTATTAAGAAATCCTCATCTTTATCAGTGATCTTTTGAATTTTTAGTCTAACATATATTAATCATCATTAGGACATGCCAAACATACTTTAAATAAACTTATAATAATAATTAACATGCATTAGGACCACTTAGCAAAATTTCCAAGACAATCACATAGGTATCGATAGTAGGACAAGGGTATCGATATTTTCTTAGTACGATATCAATACCATATGAAAAATCGATACCAAATCAGCATTCTATTTCTCATCTAAAATCAAAAGACAATAAAATATTGATAGAATTGAAAAAGTATCGATAAAATTACCCCGAGTATTAATACTCGTGATAGGGTATCGATACCAATTTACGATGCTAACTTCCTGCACATTTCAAAATCACAGAGGTACCTTTTTACAATACGAATATCAATACATCTGCTTCAGACTAAAAAAATAAAACATTTTAAACATATAAGTCATATCCACTTGTACCAATTCATCATGTTATCATATCATCATCAAAACAATTGTAGCAATAGTCTCAAACATCAAAAGTAAGTCTGAGCAATAATCAACGAAATATGAAACTAAACTCATAAACTTAGGAACAAATAATCTATGAAAGCATCCAAAACATCATGGAAAATAGCAGTAAAAGTCTACCACATTGCCTTATTCCCAAAACATAAACAAATAACAATAACACCTACAAAATAACGGAAAAAGACTTACTTGGATCACCCCTTGGTACCACACCACTCACACCGGCACTTAATTATTCTTCAAGGGTTTAAGAAGGGAGTGGATGAGCTTAACAAGCTCAGTAAATGCTTAGAACAACTACCATGCAAACAATTCATCAAGCATTAACGAAACAACCATATAGCACAACCTCAACAGTTCCAACTTTAGTGTCATGTTATTCTTACTCGTGCATTATTTACTAGTTCATTTATAAGGTAAGCATATTCACTTTTAAGCATATATCACATTTCACATATAATCACTTAACATTTAAGCATATATCACAATACTCATATAATCACATAATATTCAAGCATATATCACAATACTTAAAAACATGTTTATAGATAATGTAGCACCCCTAACTCGTATCCGTCGCCGAATTAGGGTTACGAGGCATTATCAAACAAACACAACCATTTTTTTTATAACCAAACTGATCACAAACATGGAATTTAAATCATTTTTGCATGACTATTTATATTTTACGATCCAAAACTAACCAAAAACATATTCAAACCTATACATGCCATAAGATCGAGTTCAAATTTTTAACAAAATACCAAAAGAAGTCGATAGTGTGATAGACTATGCTGATGATCCCCGAGCTCGTAACGCGTCTCCAAAATCTATAAAACAAATGGACAAAAATAATCAAAGTAAGCTTTTATAGCTTTGTAAGTTTATAGTATATCTAAAATACATATAAACGAACATATGTATAATCATTATATGCTTATAATCAAGTTACATACATAATCATTAATTGCATATACAAATTCCAAATATACTTATCATTTGCATTTCATGAATGCATATCTATGATCTTTCAAATACATATGTCAAAAGCTTATATTTTTACTTATCAACTACATGAATCAAATGCACATTTATACTTCTAATTCACATGTGTCGATTGCATACATGTATATTCAACAATTTTCATATCAACCAATATATGTGCCTATTCACTAAACACATAGATCCAAACATTTATAAGCTCATCGAATACATATAAATAAATATTCATATACTTATTCATTATATATAACCCAAAATCATTTATATATTTATATATATCACATGCATATAATCACTTAATTTAACATATTCACCGACACTTAGCCTGCTAGGCTTATAGCCTGATTCAAATCACCGGCACGTAGCTTGCTAGGTTTATAACCTGATTCAGATCACCGACACTTAGCCTGCTAGGTTCATAACCTGGTTCAGATCACCGGCACTTAGCCTGCTAGACTTAAAGTCTGAATTAATTCACCGGCACTACATCTGCTAGGCATCGAGCCTGAATACCACGGATATGAAATTGGTCTTTCACAAAATTCTTTATAAGAATATCTAAATATTCTTTATATCTCATATAAATCTTTTCAATAATCGTATCTCAGCAAGAATCGAATTATTATTCCAATCTTCGTAGCAAACATACATTTGAATAACATCTCTATAGTTCATATCATTAAATTCAGCTCATAGAACTCAATACCTGCATTCGAATATTATATATTTTTTCTTTTATATTATAAGCTTCAAGTTATAAAACTCAAAGCAAACATTAACTAACATACATATAATTCATGTGATTAATTTCAACTTATCGAATTCAATACATACATTCGGCTAACATATATGTAATCCATAAATTTCATCCAACTTATAAAATTCAGCATATATATATTCGGCTAAATATATATATATAGAATCTATGCAATTTGTTTTAACTTATAAAACTCAAATATACATTAACTAACACATATATATATATATACAATTCATACATTATATTTTAACTCATATACTTACACTTATACGAAATAACTATATACGAAATAACATTTAAACCTTGAAATATGTTTAGAACTTATTCGAAAATATACATGTATGTTCTTCAATTCACACAGAGACATTCATTCAAAATTATTAAAGTATATACAATATATACCCTTAATCAAACTCAAAGATTATACTTAATTATACATATACATATTCGAAAATTGTTCTTACAATTATAACCCTCATATCATCAAATATTTCCAAATGAAGTTTCAAACATATAGCTATACTATATATAATTATATCCATCTATGCACCATTCTTAACTACATTTAATCCCCAAAGCTTAATTAGACTTATATTCATATAGCCGAAAATAAGTGTACACATATAAGCCATCCATATATCAACTTAATTAATCAAAGTATATTATTTTTTTATATCTTAACATAAAAATACAGTAGATATTCATACACACAAATATATATATATATTTATATTGAATTATTAGCATTAAATAGCTAGTCGACTTACCTCGGATTTTAGCGAACACGATTGACTATTCAATTACTTTCGTTTTCCCCCGATCCAAATCCTTTTTCTTCTTTTCTTGATCTAAACATAATCAAATTTAACCTTTTTACTCATCAAAACATTCAATTAAGTCTAAAAATACATAAATGATAAAATTACCATTTTTCCTCTAACATTTTGCACTTTTTGCAATTTAGTCCTTTTTGCAAAAAAACACAAAATACACAAAATTTGCCCACACTAAGCTAGGGCCGAATATTCCTTATCTTCATACAAATCCACACATTTCATTTATTTCACATTTTAATCCCAAAAAAAATTCATTTTCACAATTTAACTCTAATTTCTCAAGTTCACTAAAAATTCAAAAACAAAACATGTTAATCTATCACATTTCTTTCATTTTTCATCATCAACTATCACAATTTTCAAGCATTCATCAATGGCTCATTTCAAAATCATCAACAATTCACAAAATTAAGACATGGGTTATAAAGTATTCAAAGCAACGATCTCAAAAACGTAAAAATTATCAAAAACCGAAACCAAAGCATACCTTAATTTTGCTATGAAAGTGCCGAAACTTAAGAAACCATGGATGGTTTCTTCGTTTCCAATATTCGGCTAACAAAGATGAACATATTCATCTTTTTATGACTTATTTTAGTTATAATATTATAATTTACTTAATGACTAATTTAACCTTAATTAAATAAATTATAAATCACATAACTTAAGGGCAATGTTGGCATATACCACCCACTAACTAAATCTTGGTCTAATTACATCTTTAGACCTCCCACTTAAAAAGACAACTACAAATGGGTGCTTTTAAATTTTAACCTCTAAGTTTTATTTTACGCGATTAAACCCTTTTTATCAAATTGAACCTTCATACGATTAAATTTCCACACGAATCTTTCACACCTATAACTTAACATATAATAAACACTAAAAATAATATTAAAATATTTTTTTGACTCAGATTTGTGGTCCCGAAACTACTATTCCGATTAGGGTCAAAATCGGGTTGTTACAGATAAATTGCATAATGGTCACATGTCATATAAACACATATTCATAATTTAAGATAATTTGACACTTGATCTATGAAACATAAAAGTGAGCTCTATCATCACTCATCAGATACACGGATCTCCAACACACCACATAGACTCATAGAGTCAAACATGTCCCAAAGGTGAAGCATAAAGCTAACACTCTCTTGATGAGTAAGGAATCGCGCCGGGGTAACTCACCGACCTATCTTGGTAGACATTGGTGACTATTTTATTGAATAATGTAAATGGGATGAGCCATATATGTTCAACATCTTCCAACATATCTATCAATTAAAGGCCTACAATGAAGGGGACTTTGTAGGAATGCTGCATTTTAGTGCCCGTGAGGGTTGCGAGCCTATAGTTCGTAATTGGGCTTTGAATCTCAACCTCAACCGCAATAACTACATTCGGGTGAGAAGAAAGCTTTAGGGAAACTATGACTTCCCAATAAAATGGTCCATCCCTAGCAAAACTACCTGTCTCCAATGACAAATTTTTTATTCGGAGATTGTCGTTGAACAATATAATTGAATGAAGATGGGTCGCACCTTAATGCTTGAAAGTCTTTTGACTGCCAGAAGCATTTTCATCTATTGTCTGGGCGAGAAAAATTCAATGGTTGTAAGGCGATTGAGATTATGTATGGAGTCGATCCGGTGGAAGTGTTACCCGTTAAATGTGCATGTGGCCATATGAGGCCAATAGTGATCTAGCTTTAGTCTTTATTAGTGAAAAAGAGGGAGCCTAAAATCTTTTTCTACAATGTGTATAAATTGCATCCCCATCATTGGTCCTCCTTACCTGTGGGTGTTCAAGAGGAGTCAATAAGTGCTCGTGTAAATAATGGTGCTGATAATGTTATTTATAATACAAGCTCCATCAATTCCTCCAATTCTTCGAACACACTAAGGCACTAAATGGATCTAGATTCAGTGATGGACAGTTTACGGGGAAGTGAGAAAGCTGCTGCCCCAAGGAAAAGGGCTAGTAGTAGCAATCGCAAAAGGCCACGGGTAGAGGAAAAATCTCAAAGCACAGAAGATAGTAACAGTGGAAGGCTGATTCGCCATAGAAGAGGGAAAAAACCAACCACAACCAGAGGGGAAATCGTTACATACACCATTCCCATGGACTCTAAGTATCCCACTGAATCTTTCAACTTCGTAGTTATTGAGTCTCTAAAAGTTCCCGTAGACCCGCCTACCTTGTTTACTATGTCCCCTCCGGCGGAGCCATGTTTTGGTACCATCCGCTCTATCCTGTGTGCCTCTCCTTTCAGATTATTGCAACAGAATTCTCCCACTAGCGAGGTAAACGCCCTTTTCCCTTGGAGTGATAATATTAGTACAGGGCGATATCCCTTCTCCCTATATGCGATCGAACAAAAACGGTAGAAAGACTTACCCCGAGAGTTAAAGGAGTATGCTTACCCTTCTTCGCCCCTGTCCAGTGCTTGAAATCCCTCAATGAAATAATTAGTGAGTACCTTCCAAATGATGGTAGCAGAGTGTAAACTCCTTGGTTGGGGCATACAAAAAGCTTGCAATGAGAATGAGGCCAAACGACCTGAATTCAAAAAAGTAATGAATTCAGATTAGGAAAACTTTAACCAACTCCGTAAACTACACGAGAGCATTGTTTGCCAAAATAATGAGCTTGTTGAATCTATCTCAGCCTGGGTGGCAAAAAGGAAAATATAGGAGGCTGAGGAAAAATAATTGGAGGAAAGGGTCTGCCAATTGAAAGCTGAGAAAACATCATGGGAAGGGTAGAAGAAGGCCATAGAGGAACAACACCATATAGAGATGAAGCGGTTGCATAATGTGAGCAACGAGGCCCTAAAAAGCTATAAGGCAGAAACTATAGCCAATATATGGGATTATCTGCCTAAGTTAAAGTCGAACGTTATGTTGCACGCCAAGTCGTTGTATGTATAAACTTACCAACACTGACTTGGGCTTTGATGTTCTCTGTCCTTCATGCAAGAAGTGGGAGGAGTTTGAAAAAGAATTGAAGGAATCAAGTAGACTCTTTTTCTCGAAGGAGCCTAAAGAGACCTGTACTACTCTCCCTAAAGAAAACAACCAAGATAAAGAAAAGGAACCAGAGGATGCTACTACCACAATGTTGATTCAATCGATGAATCAAATTAAACTTATTTTCCCTTGTACTAATCTTTTTTTAACTACATTTGAACTATCATACTTTGATTTCTTTTTTATATGATTTGGTTGTTTTCTTTTTATTATCTTGTCTTTGGGGTTTCTTGAATGCTTTACGACTGAACCATTAGCATGCGAATCCTTTCATTTCTCACTTCTCTTGCACTTTTAACCAACATGAATAACTATACAACATAACTTAAGTTTAATAGTGGGATGAGAGTTTAAGCCAGAATAATGTAACATGCATACCAAGGCCCAAAACCCCTCATGTAAAGAGGTGGGATGGCAGAAAACCTAGTATCATTAACTAGGGTTGCCATCCTCTATCTCTTAGATAAACTAGGATATTGTTTTTCTAGTGAAAATAAACTTCTACAAGAGTTCTACCTTCTCTTCCTATAAATAGATAGCACCAGTAGAGCTATTTACACAACTTTTGGGAGATTGTTATTCTGCCAAAAAATAGAGAGAATTTATTCTCAACTTATAAACATATTTTTCAGAATAAAAATTTTACTAGTTTCTATTATTAAATAAGAGAGAATTTTTAGTTTCACCCTAAAAAAGGAAAATTTTTCTAGTTTTGAGTTTTAGTTTAGTTGGTTGGATCCCACACTCGAAGCAATTCGTGGTACAAGAATAGCAAAGAAGTCATTTGGTTGAAAGTCGAAAACATCAAGGATCCTCTTATCAGAAAATACATGGGCGTATTCGGTTAAGGTTTATTGTTATAAATATTACAAACTGGATTGATTTTCAAAATTTTAATTTTTTGCTATGCAAGAAAATCAATTTCAAACTAGATTTTTTTTTCCAACAAGTATCTCTAATTGATGATGCCAAAGCAAATTCATTGCCTAAACACGCTTCATCATTAGAAATCCAAAAAAAAAGGTTGGATACTGTTGGAATATCGATAAACTCCTAGCTACGAACAATAGTGAAAGGACTTTTGCATCATCGAAGAAACCACATGAATGACGCCTATCATTAAATTTCTAGCTAATATTGAACTCTCAGATGACGTCAAGGAGTGTGCCAAAATTAGAAACAAAGGAATAAGGTAAAATTTATTCAAAACTAACAATTCCTTTAGACGATGTACTCTACAAAAAAAAAAGGTTATTTCCAACCTCTCCTTAGATGCTCATACCTAAAAGTGCTCATGGGTTGGGTCAATTCGGGCTTAAGCGTGAAATTAACACTCGTTATACTTGCCAAAGATCGACTTAACTTAAAATATAGGCTTAAAATTTTGTCTAAACCCGCTAAATGGCTAATCCAAGCGTATTTTAAGTATGCCTATATTATATTTTAATGTTTTGAAAAATATTTTTATTATTTTTAATTTAATATTTATTGATTTTATATATTTTCCATTTATTAAAATTTATATATGGGCAATTTAATGTTTTTTTAAATATTTATATTATAATATTATATTACTATAAATTTAATTTTTATGTTGGAAATTATATAATATATATAAAAATAACATAACTTCTCTGACTGCCCTCACCGGCCATTGTATAGAAACCCTAAGTTTAACTCTATTATTCTCTAGAAATCTTTTCTAAAAAAGCCTAAAAAATAAAAACAAAAGGCAAAATTTTAAAACTTAGGAAACAAAATTGAAAGTAGAAAATTTGGAAAGAACTAAGGCAACAAATTTCTCCTACAGTTCAAGCACACAACCTACAAAAGTCCTATTTATACAAGTCTGAAACATGTGAAGTAATATTTAAAACAAAACAACTCACTATGGCCAATGAAATGTAGACACATTTTCTCTTCATTATGGCCCTCTAGATCAATCAACTTATGAACAGTAAACATGAGTCTCCCTTATTAACTGGCGAAAACCCAAACGACACCTCTCTTTGTTAAAGTTAAAGTCTTCACAAAAACGACTTATGTGTGCAATATGCACCTCTTTCTTATCACATGCATGCTTTACACACAATTTTCTTGACGTTGTACCTCCTTCAAAAAGCAAACATGTCAGTCATCTTAGGGCATGTCACTTTATAACCTTCTTGTCGGTTTAAAACAATTGTTATCAGTACCTCGCCAGAAAGAACATCGCCACCCTCACCTTTTATGGATTCGCTTATGGACAACACTCCATCAACCATGGGCTTTGTGAAAGTACGCATTTCTGGCACGTGGTATATTTATGATCTACCTTGCCAAGGGCAATTGTTGTGTGGCACCCCAAACTTGGTCGGGACAATCTAAATTGAATTCAGAACGTCACATTAGCCACTTATGTGACTCTCCTTACCGATCATCCAAACACACCATAAAACCACCGATAACACCACACAACAAATGCATAATATTCAATTAAACTAGAAATAAACACACGACTCCTAAAACATGCATCATCTATCGCAACACAGTAAAACAACAATAGGGGTGAAAATGTCATTTCACAAATTATATTTTATCTCGCAAAACATAAACTTAAAAATAAAAGCATGCAATAGAGTATTAAAGAATAAAATATTTGAAATAATTATTGAAAATCGATAAGTAAAGCTCATTTAATTTAAAAACGAAGTTGAAGGACTAAATCGTAATGTTTGAAAAATATCTGAAAAAAACCATTTTATAAAATTAAGAGTGAAATTATGAAATTTACCATATATTACTTAATCATGCTAATTTTCAATACATTTTAACATGTTTAAGGACTCTAATTGCCTAGTATAAAAATTAGGACTAAATTCCAAAACTGTCAAAACACGCCCAAAACACTTAATATGTCACATCATGACCACGCGATTTCACTCGTCATGAAGTCATCTGGAAGAAGCTCGTCTTCACAACCACATGAAATTCCTCATCGTGACGTTGATCCCTCGTCGCGACGTCAGTTATATGCTGTTGTGACGTCACTTACAATTTCTTTAGAAACAACCCATAAACCTACTTTTCACACTTTGACACTAAACTAGACATACCATTTCGTGTTACCATGCCAATTCTCATTTTCCAGCATATCATATAATATTTAGAGATCATATAAAACATGTTCAATTACACTAAATCATGCATTAACATACTTTGACATATCAAGTAAATTGTTATGCTAGCATGCAATCTTAGAGTCACCATTCAATTACTTAACATATCAAATTTGCAGCTCATGCATTTATAAATGCAAAATAGGTTCATTTCATACCAATATGGAATTTAAAACTTGTTCAAATATTTAGCATACCATTTTAACAACTATGTCATCAATCCACCAATGAACATACTACCATTCATCATGCATATTCAAGCATTAAATCCAATCAAACAATCATTCATAAACCAAATATAAAATCCTTAAAATAGTCATTAAAAATTTCATTACAACTAGCAATTAGTAAAGTCTAAAACCCTCAACTTTGGTCTTGCATTGCCTTTCTTATTGAAGTAGAAAACACAACACATACTCAAGGTATTTTTGCTTAGTTTTGGATCACTTGGATGTCTCACTTATCCTCAAGTAAGCTATTTCTCTACAAATTTTTCATAAAGAGTGTGATCTTTTTCAAGCTTAGTGAGTACTCAAAGATTGCCACAAAGATCCATAATGTCAAGGTTAATTGAAAACATATTATATCATTTACTCATGGTATTACGTCAAGCATGTATCATAGCATTTCATGTTAATATATTGGCATTTTGTGACACTTTACATACACATCAAACAAAATACATAGGCATTACAAACAGCAGCAAACACAACTAAATCACTCCAAAATTACATATTAAAGCCTCTCATTCTCAATACAAAAAACTTAGCTAGTTTTGCTAAAATAGATGTTTAACCACTCCAATCTCGTTTCTAAGCCTAAATTTTGATTTCATACATCCTAAATATCATCTAATTATATATCTAAACCATCAATTTTGTTTAATTACACGGATCTAACTTTTCCAGAAAAATCAAGCTTATATAAATCTTAAGAATGGGAAAACATTTGATTTGATTAAATTCCTTAAGGACTTGTTAAATTAAGATCAAATACATTTTAATTAGATCAAAATGAGTTAGAAATCACTTTAAAATAGAAGTTTAGCTTAGTAATACGAGATCTATCATTTTCAAGCTATAAATCTATTTAAAATTAATTGATCTATTGAAATTTTGAGTAAATCAATTAAAAATCGAATTGAAATAACAATACACTTAGTTTAATCATAAAAAGTTGGAATCTCACCTTAATTTGACAAAAACGATGAGTTCAAGATCAAATTCAAACTAGGACATGTGAGGAACAATAAAGGAATTGAGGATGAAAACTTGATTATTCTTTGAAATTGAAAGAGGAATTTGTGTTGAGAAAACTTAAGAATAAAAAAGGATGAACCAATTCAAAGAGAAAAGCTCTAATTTGGTGTTTGGAAAATTTTTGAATGATATGTGAAAATGAGAGCGAATGGATGGTTAGGGGTTGTTAAATAGGTAACCAATTTTAAAGAATTTGGCTATTGTCCATTCAACCTCCTCCAGCTTCTTTCCTTTTTCAATTAAAGCTTATTTTCTAAATTATTTTCAAATTCGACCTCGTTTTAAAAATCTGTTTTAACCTAATTAATTTCCATGCACTTAATTTTAATTTCTAAACCTTAAGATTTAATTCTAATTGTTTTCATATTTTAATAATGTATTCCTATTTATTTTAATTATCTAACCTAACTCTGGTTTTCAATTCACTAACCCTTGATTTTCTAACCCGATTTTGGAAAGTGAAATGTTGAGTCCTTCATTTTCATGGAACATATGTTGGGTCATACCTTGTCCATGTCAATCCCATAGCCATCCATCTAAAAGGCTAGTGTAACATCCCCACTTTAAAAAAAATAAATGAAAAGAAGAGAGAAGAAGAATATTTATGGTAGAAGTCCTTGAATAAGCAATCTATAAATAAATAGTAGTATAAGAAATTATAATCGTTTTTAGAGGAAACTGTCACACATGAAAACTCTGAGGATTATTAGTAAGAGCATGTGGTTAAGTTAAAAATTTGGTATCGAGTTCAGGGACTAAATTGAATAAGTTGGAAAAGTATAGAGGCTAAAGTGCAATTATTCTATTTTTATATTGATGGAAAGGACTTAATGACAATTTTATCAGTACTTAAAAAAATCAATGGTTTCATGATTACTTTTAAATGATATTTTTATTAATAATATTTTAATAAGTAATAATATTTTATTAATTAATATTATAATATACAAAAAAGAGAAAAGGAGAGAAAAGATGAAATCTTTCTCATATCTTTCTTTTTTTCACGGAAACAAAAAGGGGGTAGAAAAAAAATTTCTTTCACTATTTTTCCTTCAAATTCAAGCTTAAGATATGATTTTTCTTCAAAATTTTCATAGATTTTGAATCTTTGAAGCTTTTTTTACATATATACACCAATAGTTTTTTTTTAATCTAGTATTTTGAAAGTTGCCATTAAAGAAAATTGATAGAAGCTTAGAAAACTTAAGTGAAGTAGGTATGTTTTTTTGGATAGGAAATAATTAGAAAATGAGTTCTAGCTTGTTAGAAGTGTGAAAAAGAAATAAAAATGGATGGAAAGTTTACTTAGTATATTTGACCATGTTAAGGAGGAAGTAAAGAACTTTAGCCACTTTGTGTAATATTGGTGCTAAATGATAGCTTGTGAAGTAGTGAGTACACTGGTGAAGACGGAATTGAAAACGGATAATCGAGTCGAAAGATATGCGAATTTCGGACTAGGAAACTTAAGTTGCTAACTTGATTAAATATGCATATTTAAGTTTGTTTTTATTAGTTTTAGTATTAGAATAGATAAATGACATTGTTTCGTATTGAACTGCTCTTATTGTAGCTAAAAACAAAGCGAACATCTTGAAAGAGAAAGGCAAAGAGGAGTAAAGCGATTGAAACTTCAGTTTGTGCTAATATCTTATTTTCATTACATAAAGTTTTAGAATATTTAGTTTACTATGATTAGTTATATTTATTTTATTTTATTTTATTTTTATGAGTTTTGGATGAGTTTGAATGATTTAGTTAATATTTATAAAATTATGTTTCGAGATGAATACTATATTTTTCATATGATCAAATTAGCAAATTCATGGTTATGATTTGGATTTGAGTATTATGATTTTAGATGATTGAGCAAGAAAATGATTAATATGTTTTGAATTGGAAGCCTAATTTTACATTAGGCGATATGTGGTTTGAACATGAAACAGAATTGAAATGGATCATGAAACTTGGTTTTTACCCAGTTTTACTAAGTTAGACTAAATCAGATATAGTTGGCATGTCATAGAGTCTTTATATCAAAAAATTTAAATCTCCTCAATTCCCAGAGGGTCGAGGGAGAACAGGCCAAATTGAACAATTATTATTGTTAGCGCCAATTCCTAGAGGGTCGTGGGCAATCCCAATTCCCAGAGGATCGTGAACTACTCTAATAGCCATCATTGCCGAACAAATCGGGATGGGGGATTTGTGTATCTAGTTAAGAGTCAAAACTTTAGTACGGGATCCAAATTTAAAGAAAAGCAAAAACAAAAATTGAATTTATTTTTATTTTCATATTGTGCAAATTAAATTAATTACACGATTTTGAATTTGATCAAAAAGCTTATTTTCTTTATTCGATTTGTCAATATCAAAATATTAGAGTTTATTAATATTAGAATTTTCTTTTATTGTGATGTTATTAATGATATTTATAATCATGTTTTAGTTTATTTCTATCAATTAATTTTTGTTTAATACTTATGTAATGATTTATATTATATTAGCACCACTGAGCATAAAAATTGCTCAGCGTACGGTTTGTCTATTTTTCTGTACACAGGTAGTTAGATTCATTAGGTTGTTCCAACAGCATCTGAAGTACCGAAGTTTAGATCAAACAATGTTGGTAAAAATTTTACTTTATAGATGATGTAAATGGCATGTACCTAGGCTTGTATATATATAATATTATGTCGTAAACTGAATTTAAATATTTTCGTTACATTTTCTTTGCTAGTACTTTATAACTAATGTTTTGATAAAATAGTAAAGCGTAGAAATCTAGTTTATTGATATGTTTTGAGAAATCGTAGTGTTGGGAATTGATTTGGGAGATTATTTGAATGTGGGTATTTTGTGAAATCTAAATCTTACAAGGGTTTTTATGTAAAATAGAAAAAAATGCTACCAAAATTTTTATAAAATAATTTTACCACTATATTTCCTTTTAAAAAAAACATGAAAAAGTGAGTTGCTTCAGTAATGAAATGTGGCATTTTATATTCGGATCCAACAATTGAATCGGGTATAAGGTGTCATAGCTATTATGCTCCCTAACTTACCTCCCTAAGGGATGGTCATCCTCACTTATACATACTCATCTTTGACCTTCAATTAATAGTCTTTCCAAGGTAGTTATCAAAAAGGTGGTTACAAAAGAAATGTCATATTTTATAGAACCTGGGTGAGGGAGGTAAGTTATCAAGAACATGCTACAGGTGATGGGTAATGAGAATGTGAAAAATCATGTTCATGTGATTGTGTTACCAGTTGTGAGTAATGAGAAAGAAGTTATAAAGATAGTGGGTATTGTGGCGATTATGTGGGCGTTACACTTAAATAGCACATTTTGTCAAGGAGAATGCTACTTGCACACTTGAATACAACTGCACTATTTGTCCAACAATGAGAGGGAGAGGAACCCTTGTTTTCCAAAGAAATGTTAAGAAACAAAATTTTTAATAATGTTTGTATTTGAATCTCAAAGACATGCTCTCCTAGACACCACAATAGAGAAAACTCAAGAAACATGTCAATATTCTTCCTAAGTTTAGCTTTATAGCCTTTTCAACATATAATGTTGTTCTTAATGTTATCTCTAAAGCCTTTTGAATATGATTTTTTTTTTGCGAAGGTTAATTCCACAACACATCCAACATGGAGTGTTGTTCTTAAAGTTAGCTTTACAAGCTTCTCAATATAGAATGTTACTCTTAAAATTAGCTCTACATCTTTTTCAACATTCACATAAAGTGCCAATAAATGATGTTTAAGCGTGTTAAGAAGTGCTCGTACTAGGAATGTGATTACTTTGCAATATTAGTGTCAAGATTGTTAATAACCAAACACAATTGTTTACATTTTACCAAGTACATGAGATTTTATTTTCTTGGTGTTAGGAAAACAATATTCACATGCATTGACACCAAAGGATAAATATGTGTAAAATAAATAAATAAAAGAGCAATAATAAATTAAGTGTTATTTTTATTAAGAAAAATTATCTTATACATCCTCAATAAAGTTTTAAGTATCCTATAAGATGTAGTAAAAATAAAAAAATAAAAAATATATATATGACATTTGTTACACCCTTAATCTGTTTGTGGAGTCTAAAAAATTTCACAGACGATGTATCAAATTACTACTCTTTTATTAATATATATGGAAAATTATTTGGTACACTGCCAGTGGAATTTTTTAGACCTCCACAAATGGATTAAGGATTCAACAAATATATTATAAGGTGTAGTAAAAAAATAAAAAAAATTAATTACATAAATAAATATGACAATTTTTGTACTTATCGTCCCTTGCTCCTCTTCACTATCTAAATTGATTTTTGACTCCTAAACTATAATACTTTGAATTTCTATCATTTCCAAGCATTAAACCTCTCTAAATCTTCAAGAAATTACCCAAAAATCTCACCAATTCCATCATCTTCTCCACTTGTGGGTTTTCTAGATTTGTATTGAAAACTCATTATTCCTCTCATTAAAGGTAACTGTTCACATTCTCGTTAGTTTTTAATGTTATTGGGTCCTTGAAACTGAGTTTTTAGCCATTAAAATGTATGTTTTGATTAAAAGCCGAAAATCAGGTCTTTAATGGTGAATTTCAAGTTTATGGATAAAAACTTGGTTTTTTAAAGTGTTTTTTAATTATTTTTAAGCTAATTAGAAGCTTTCTAAAGTAACTTTGAAGTTTCGTCAAGGATTTCTCGAGTTTTAATGAATTTTCATTGTAATGGCCAAAACTTGTCGAAAAATTTTGGTACCTTAAAACACGTAGTTTTGTGAAGTTTAAAGGTTGGGAATTAGTCGTAGATGAATAAGTAGATGAATAGAATTCATTTTAGGCGAAGATATTAGGCGTAGACTGAGTTATTCAAATTTTAAGTCTATCGTGCTAAAGGTTTTGGTTAGAGAAGAGTGTAACTTAGGCTTGTGTTTATAGTTGTTTGAGGTGAGTTATTGATTGATTATTGACTGAATATATGTGTGGTTTGTCTTGTTGAAGTGTCAGAGTCGATAGGACCTTCAACGAGTAGAGATAAGGGCAAAGGGAAGATTGTCTAAGCTTTCGATTTTTCGACAAAATTGAATATTTCAGTAAGTTTTTTAGAATTGCTGCTCATAGATGATTCATTGTGTATTTGGGAATTTAAAGGTAGCCTAAACCCATACTCTAAATTCTGAGTGTAAGTGTTCTCGAACCTGTGATTAAATGTGAGATAAGTTTATTTGTGAATTTGTGAATTTGTGAAATCATGAACATATGAGATGTTATGATATGTGCTATGAGTTTATGTTTACTGTTGTGAAAGTGAATATCAGAGTATATTATTCATGCCATGTGACGGTAAATACGAGGGTATGTTCTCATGCCTTATAATAGAGATTACATTATGTTAATAATATGGAAATGTAGCGAATATGTGCGGAAAATCAATAAGTGAATGTGTGATATTAATATGGATATTTTGGCCTTGTGACTTAATGAGACAGTTGGATATAGTTGGCATTCCATAGGATTGTGAGTACTCACTTATTTGTGATTGTGATATATGGGCGCTAACACCCAGGGACAGTGTTTGAGAGATAAGGGAATGTGAGCAAAGCTTCATTCATCGGTATATGCATGTGTGTGGTGTGATGAAGATTCATGTATCTGATGAGTGGTGATAGAATCCACTTTACATTTCATATCTCAAAAGCCAAATTATCATACACTTTGATTAAATGTGATTGTATGTAATTATATGTGCTTATATGTGATTGATGTGTGTCAGAATATATATATGCCTAAACATTCATATAAATAATGTGTAACAGAATGCATGAAATATGGTTAAATATGTGAATTATGGCACTTAGTTAATGACATTTTGGGAATATGTTGTATGTTGTTTGGTTACTGCATGACGACTTGTTTACATAGTGGTTGTTCTAGGCATTCACTAAGCTTGTTAAGCTCACCCACTCTATTTTATACTTTGTAGAGTAGTTGCATTCCCGGTGTGAATGGTGTGGCTATTGAGGGATTGATCCAAGCCATTCTTTATTAATTATAGTAGATGTTTTGCTTATTCTAGTTTTAGGGAATAAAAAGGCAATGTGGTAGATATTTATATTTGTTTGTTAAGACGTATTTTGGATTATTTGCATATTATGTATGTTTCGAAGCATGTGGACTTGGATATGGTATTCGGACTATTGTTTTAGACATTTTGATGCTTATATGACTAGGTGAATGAAGTGTGATGTTTAGGGATTGAGTTTCAATGATTTAAATGCTCTTATATGCTGAATTTTTGTAACTTGAAGTAGCAGTATCGATATTAGGGCTTTTAAAACGACACCTCTGTATTTTTGAAAGTGCAAGGAGTTAGAATTTCAATTTGGTATCGATACCTTAGCCCAAGTATCGATACTCGGGGTGTAATTATCGATATATTGCAAAAGGTACCGATATTTCTTTATGTTTTAAAATTTGGCGAGAAACAGAATTCTAGTTTGGTATCAATTTTCCAAATGGTATAGATACCACTTAAAGGAAATATCGATACCATAAAGGCAGTATCGATACCTGCATAACACTGTTAGGAAAATTTGATAAGTGGTCCTAATACATGATTAATACCTATGTTATGTTATTTTATGAATTCTTGGCATAGGTTATCAACAAAAAGTGAATGTATGGTTTATAATTCATGATAATGACATGTTATTATTAATCGAAAAAAATAGATACATGAGAAATAACATGCCATTTTAGATGAACATGTAGTGAGAAGGTGATGTGGCATCTCGATATTCAGCTTGGCATCCAGGCCGAATATGGGGTGTTACATTTGGTGGTCTCAGAGTTTAGGTTCAATAACTCTCGAAACTAGGTGATTGTTGTTGATCTGTTGATTGCGGTTTCGCAACCCATAGATCTTAGAAACCCAAGTGATTAAACTATTGAATTGCATGAGATGTCTCTTGATTGTAATGCGTGTGGGGTAGGAATGGGAACACATTACCTTTAATTCTATAGTTGCTTGCAGGAATGAGACTTGGATCATTTCCCCACCACTCACACCGTTTGTTATTTGTTTTTGTGTTTGTGTATAGTAGATTACTAGATATACCTCCTAGACATGTGAATTTGAGAGCTAGTGCTCAAGAGGATAGTACATCCTCTGCACCTTCTATGCTTCTGCGTAGAGTGAATATTCCTAATGAGATAGTAGGCCCTCTGATAGAAGCGATAATTTGAGCGTGGGTTATCGTTTAAACGTCTTCGAATATTAGGTGGTAAAGAGTTTTTTGGGGTTAAAGGGACTAATCTGACCGTAGTTGAGTATTGGTTGGAATGAGTGGAAAGGATCCTTAAGCAGATGTCATGTTCTGACGATAAGAGGTTGGGTTGCACCGTGTCCTTACTTGATGAGGAGGCGCATTGTTGGTGGAAAACGGTTAAGAGAGGTACGACAATTGATCGTTTAACTTGGGATTACTTCCTTGAGGTTTTTAGAAGGAAGTTTATGGGCGAGCAGTATATGGATCTTGTGCAAGGTAGCTTGTCTATGGCTAACTATGAGGCAGAGTTTATGCGCCTTAGTCAGTATTCTTTTAAGATAGTTTTGACTGAGAAGGATCATTGTAAGAGGTTCCGCTTTGGGCTCAATCGTGAGATTCAGGTTTATTTAATGGCCCAAAATACAGAGTTGTTTGATGAACTTATGGTGGTAATTTTTAGATCCTGTGCAAGGTAGCTTGTCTGTGGCTGACTATGAGGCAGAGCTTGTGCACCTTTGTCGGTATGCTCCTGAGATGGTTTTGACTTAGAAGTATCATTGTAAAAGGTTCCGCTTTGGGCTCAATCGTGAGATTCAGGTTTATTTAGTGGCCCAAAATACAGAGTTGTTTGATGAGCTTGTGGAAAAAGCCAAGGTTGTGGTGGAGACTTGGCTGAGCCAGCTTATTCTGTAGTGGCTAAGACTGGTAATAAGGCTTCCGATGGAGCTTCTAGATGTCCGCCCAAGAGGGGCGTGATAATTACAGCTCTGGTAGGGATGCGAGACGTGGGTCTCGACTGAGTCAGTCTAAACAACAGAATAATGTTGTGACTAGCACTGGTAGTTCTGGATGGCCGCTTTGTGCTCATTGTGATTGTAGGCATCCTGGCGAGTGCCATAAGTTGACTAGCGGCTCCTTTAAGTGTGGTTAAAAGGGACATTTTCTGAGGGATTGCCTAAATAAAGTAGAGGTAAAGTAGAGGTTTTGCAGACTCAGAGTTTAGCACCTATTTCTGTGCCTACTAGAGGCCGAGGTCGTGGTAGAGGTAATGCGAGACTGGTTGGGCAGCGGATTTTTGCTCACACTGTGGCCTCACAGGTTGAGTCTGGTGGTCCCACTCGGGTTCATACTATTAAGGAACTCGATGATCAATATCCAACTGATGTTATTACAGGTACATTCACTTTGTGATCTTTCCCATTGTTTGCCTTAGTAGATTCTAGATCTACTAGTATTGCACCAATGTCTATTGCGCCCTATCGCATGGCACTAATAAAGCTCAAGGAGTTAAAGATTTAGTTGCAAGAGTTGTTAGATAGAGGGTTTATTCAATCGAGAGTATCTCTCTAAGGTGCGCCGGTTTTATTTGTAAAGAAGAATAATGGTACGATGAGGATGTGCATTGATTATAGGCAGTTAAACAAGTTAACTATTAAGAATAAGTATCCCTTGCCTTGAATTGATGACTTGTTTGATTAGTTTCGAGGTGCAATAGTGTTCTCAAATATTGATTTAAGATCTAGGTATTAACAATTAAAAGTGAATGAGTCGAATGTGTTGAAAACTTCTTTTAGGACTCAGTGTAGGCATTATGAATTTTTGGTAATGTCGTTTGGATTAACAAATACCCCTGCTGCATTTATGGATTTAATAAACCGAGTATTCCATTTATACTTGGATCAGTTTGTGGTTGTCTTCATAGACGACATTTTGGTGTATTCTCGTTCTAAGAAGGATCATGACGAGCACTTAAGGGTTGTTCTACAAATTCTTTGGGACAAGTAATTGTTTGCAAAATTAAGTAAATGTGAATTTTGTCTTAAGAAAGTGGCATTCTTAGTCTATGTGGTTTCGGCAAAAGAGATTCATGTGGACCCAAAGAAGATTGAGGAAATTTTAGAATAGAAGCCGCCTAGGAGTGTTACTGAAGTTCAGAGTTTCTTAGGTTTAGTTGGTTACTACCGTAGATTCGTTGAAGGGTTTTATCTCATTGCTGCACCCTTAACGAAACTACTTCAGAGGAGTGTGGTGTTCGAATGGACTGATGAAAGGCAGAAGAGTTTTGATTAGCTGAAGGTAGTGTTGATAAAGGCACCTGTGTTGATTCAACCGAAGCCTGGAAAAGATTTTGTAGTTTATAGTGATGCTTCTTATTCGGGACTTGGTTTCATTTTGACGCAAGAGGGTAAAGTTGTGGCTTATGCTTCAAGGCAGTTGAAGACACACGAACAGAACTATCCTACTCATGATTTGGAGTTAGTTGTTGTGGTGTTTGCACTTAAGATTTGGCGTCATTATCTTTATGAAGAAAAGTGTGTAATTTACACTAATCATAAAAGTCTTAAGTACCTCCTCTCTAAAAAGGACCTGAGCCTTTAAAGGACTATGATTGTATGATTGAATATCACCCTAGTAAGGCGAATGTTATTGACGATGCTTTGAGTAGGAAGTCAATGACGGAGTTGAGAGTTACGTTTGCGCGCTTGAGTTTAGCTAGTGCTGGGGGTTTGTGTGTTGAACTTCAAGTGAGGCAAACTTTGTCGCAACAGATTAAGGAAAAACAACTGTTAGATGGTGATTTGTTGAAAAAGATTCGACAAGTGGAGCAAGGTGTTAAGGGAGATATTGATATTAATGCAGAATGTATTTTGAATTTTCGAGGTAGATTGTGTGTGCCACAAAATGTGGATTTAAGGCAAGTGATCCTTAACGAGGTGCATAGTAGTCCTTACCCTATGCATCCTGGTAATGGTAAAATGTATCACGATCTCCGTAAGATTTATTGGTGGGCTGCGTTGAAGCATGACGTTAAGGATTTTGTGGCTTGATGTTTGGTTTGTCAAAAGGTGAAAGTTGAACAACAATTTTCTTCAGGGTTGTTACAACCTATTGCGATTCTTGAATAGAAGTGGGAAAGGATTATTACAGATTTTATTTCGAGTTTTCCATTGACTCTGTCAAGGAAAGATTTGGTACGGGTTATAGTTGATCGATTTTTGAAGAGTGCGCATTTTGTAGCAGTGAGAACCAATTATTCGTTGCAGAAGTTGGCAGAGTTGTATATTGTTGAGATTGTTCGTCTTCATGGGGTTCTAGTTTCGATTATTTCTAATAGGGATCTGAGGTTTACGTCAAGGTTTTAGAAGAGTTTGTAAGAGGCTTTGGGATTAAAGCTTACTTTCAATACGGCTTATCACCCTCGAACTGATGGCCAATCTGAGAGGGTAATTCAAGTTCTATAAGATATGTTACGAAGTTGTGTGATCGAGTTTAGTGGTAGTTGGGAGCGATATCTGTCCTTAGCAGAGTTTGCTTATAATAACAGTTTTCAAGCGAGTATTCACATGGCACCGTTTGAGGCATTGTATGGTAAGAAGTGTAGAAATCCTTTCTGTTGGACAAAGTTGGATGAAAAGCGAGTTGTTGGAGTGGATTTAGTTCGAGAGACCGAAGAGAAAGTGAAGTTGAAATGCGAGAGGTTGAAGGAAGCGACAAATAGGTATAAATTTTATGTGGATTTGAAACATCGAGACATCGAGTTTCAAATTGGCGATAAGGTGTTCTTGAAATTTTCCTCTTGAAAGAAGGTTTTGAGGTTAGGAAGGAAGGGTAAGTTAAGTCCAAGGTATGTCAGACCAAATGAGGTTGTCGAGAGGGTTGGACCTGTAGCGTATCCACTCAAATTACCGCCAGAAGTTGATCAAATTCATGATGTTTTCCATGTGTCTATGCTTCAAAAGTATCTTTCGGATTCGTTACATATTGTGCCAGTAGAAGAGATTGAGGTTCAACCTAATCTCACTTTTGATGAGGAACCAATAGAGATTTTAGATCATGAAATGAAAGTGTTGTGAAACATAAGAGTCCCATTGGTTAAATTTTTGTGGTGCAACCATAAGGTGGAAGAGGCCATTTGGGAAATCGAGGAAGCGATGAGATGTTAATATCCGTATTTTTTTAGCTCAGGTAAATTTTGAGGATGAAATTCTTTTTAGTGTGGGAGAGTTGTCACACCCCCGAAATAGGGCTTCAGAGTTTTAGGGGTCTTTTAGGAATTTTGGCGTATATGAGCTCAGAATTTTGAAAGGTTGGTACTCAATAATGTTTTCGACAATGATTTTCATAAAGTTAAGTCAATTTTTGGAAATATGTTTTAAATGTCTTTAATTTTAGAAAATGGGACTATTTTGTAAAAGATTCAAATTTTAGAGCATTGATGTTGCAGTTTAGCCCATTTTTGAAATTGAACCCTTAAACCCTCCATTCCCAGTTTTGTTCACGATAGATTTATTCCCCATTGCCCTACCTGCCAACCCTTACTCCTCTTCACTCTCTCAATTGATTTTTAACTCCCAAACTATAATACTTTGAATTTCTATAATTTCCAAGCATTAAACTTCTCTAAATCTTTAAAAAATTACCCAAAAATCTCACCAATTCCATCATCTTCTCCACTTGTGGTTTTCTAGATTTACATCAAAAACTCGTTATTCCTCTTATTAAAGGTAACCATTCTCATTCTTATTAGTTTTTAATGTTATTGGGTCCTTAAAACTGAGTTTTTAGCCATTAAAATGTATGTTTTGATTAAAACCCGAAAATCGGGTCTTTAATGGTGAATTTCGAGTTTGTGGATAAAAACTTGGTTTTAAAGTATTTTTCAATTAGTTTTAACCTAATTAGAAGCTTTCTAAAGTAACTTTGAAGTTTCGTTAAGGATTTCTCAGGTTTTAATGAATTTTCGTTGTAATGGCCAAAACTTGTCGAAAAATTTTGGTACCTTAAAACTCGTAGTTTTGTGAAGTTTAAAGGTTGGGAATTAGTCGTAGATGAATGGAATTTGTTTCATACGAAAAGATTAGACATGGACCGTCGCACCTAAAAATAGGGCTTAGGAGTTTTATGGGTATTTTAAGAATTTTAGCCTTAGAGTGTTCGGAATTTTGCAACATGGTTTATCGGTAATGTTTTTTTTACTATGGTTATTAGAAAATTAAATAAATTTCTGAAAATGAGTTTTAAATACCTTTAGTTTTGAAAATAGGACTGATTTGCAGAAGAGTCAAAATTGTGAGTCTTTATGAAGCAATTAAACTAAATTTTAAAATTCAACCTAATACCTCCCCCACTTATATATATTGCATGTTAATTCTTCCCCTCCATTATATTTTTTTTTTCCTAAACTCAAGTCTTTTGATTTTCATCATCCTTACAACATTAAACCTCTATAATACTTCAAGAAAAACACCTAAAAACACCATAGATTCCTCAATTGTCAAGGTTGTGGGTTTTTTTGAGTTTTTAATCAAACACTCAGTTTTTTATCAACTATTCATCTTCCTATTAGTTTTAAATGTTATTATTCTTTAAAACCAAGTTTTTAGCCATTAAATTGGATGTTTTAAATAAAAGCCGAAAATTGGGTCGTTAATGGTGGATTTCAAAATTTTACATTAAAATGTAGTTTCAAAGTGTTTTTCAACTTTTTTTTAACATAATTAGAAGGTTTCTAAACTTACTTTGAAGTTTTGTTAAAGAATTCTTGAGTTTTAATGAATTTTTTAAAAAATAACCATAAAACATGTCGAAATTTTTGATATTATGAATTGAGTATTTTATTGTATTTTAAAGGTTGGGAATTATTCGTATGTGAATTATAAGATGAATGCATTTGGTTTTAGGCGAAAAGATTGAGTATAGACCAAGATATTTGAGTTTTAAGTTGGCTATGTTAAAGGTTTCGGTTACATAAAAACTTAGTTTAGGCTTATGTTTTGTATGCTTGTAATGAGTCCTTAACTGATTTTTGGATGTATTGTTGTGTGAATTTGTTGTGTTGAAGTTTCAGATTCGATAGAACCTTCTTCGAGTAGAGATAAAGGCAAGAAAAGCTAGTTTGAGCTTTCGGCTTTTCGACGAAAGCGTAATTAGTGAGTGTTTGGAATAATTACTTGCAGACATGATTCAATACATTATTTTGGAATTTAGTAGTAGCCTAAACCCCTACTCCAAATTTCGAGTGTAAGCTTTCTCATACCAATGTTATCTTGTGAACATAGTGCTTATGTGTTTGTGAATATGTGAAATGAAAAGAGATGCTATTACACGCGATATGTGGTTATGATAACTGTTGTGAAAGTGAAAATATGTACATGTTATGTATATGTTAAATGTTAGTGAAAGTGTTTTACTAAAGATGCAAATATACAATAGATATGCACGGATAATCGGTAAGTGATATGTGTTTGAATTCAGATATTTTGGCCTTGGGATTTTGCAATAATTGGATATAGTTGGTATGCCATAGGATTGTGAGTACTCACCTATATGTATAGTGATTTTGGGCATTGAAGCCCTGGGACATGCTGAAGGGATAAGGGAATGTAAGCTAAGCTCCATTGAATGGGACATGTGAGGGGAAATAATGAGAGTGCTAGCTTTATGCTTCACTTTTGGGACATGTTTGACTCTAGGAGTCTATGTTTGGTGTGTTGGAGATCTGCGTATCCGATGAGTGATGATAGAGTTCACTTTTATGTTTTATAGCTCAATTGCCAAATTATTTTAAAATGTATATATATGTAACGTGATGTATGCCTAAATGAGTATGTGACAATTATGCAATTTATCTATAAACCTATTTTTTAATATTGCGATATATGTTTGAATGTTAGGTGATTATATGCTTAATAGGATATATGCTTAAAAGTGAATATGTTTACCATGTAAAAGAACTAATAATATTACATGAGTAAGTACATTATGACACTAACTTGGAACTATTAAGGTTATGCAATATGGTTTTTTCATTAATGCTTGATGAACTGTTTGCATGGTAGTTCTTCTAGGCATTCGCTGAGCTTGTTAAGCTCACCCAGTCCATTCTTTAACCATTACAGATTAGTTGTGTGCTGGTGTGAACGGTGTGGTTCCTAAAAGTGATCCAAGCAAGACTTTTGCATTATTTCGTAGGTGTTCTATATTTATTTACGTTTTGAGGAATAAGGCAATGTGGTAGACTCGTTACAACCCTGTTGATTTCTAGACATTATGCTGGTTTTTGGTTCAGTTTATAAGGATTACATGTTATTGTGATGCTTGGGTTCATGAACATGAGAATGGATTAACTCTACTTGCTCGAACTGTTAATTAGGCTGTTGAATGATTATTTGTCGAAGTAATTTATGTATGATTTTTAGAAACTAAATTGGAATGGATTAGTTACATATGTATGCTCATTTTTGAGGTCTGGAGCAAAGGTATTGATAATCGGGTTTTAAAATCAATACCTTTTGTGTTTTGAAACGTGCAGGAAGTCAGAATAGAGATTTGGTATCGATACCTTTGCTCGAGTATCGATACTCGGGGTAAATTTATTGATACTTCACGACAGGTACCAATAATTTTTGAGACTTTGATTTTTAATCGAGAAATAGAATGCAAGTTTGGTATCGTTTTTCTAGATGGTATCGATACCACTTAAAGAAATTATCAATACATTTGTGTTAGTATCGATACCTACGGACCTAGTTTGAGAATTTTGCTGAATTGACCTTATGCATGTATTATATGTTTATAAGACTATTCAATATAAGTTTAGCACGTGATAATGATAACTAGCTAGTATGATTGACTTAAGAACGATGCGAATAGCAAACTGATAGATGTTTCGTTGGAATGAGCTTTTACTTGTTGGTTACGACATGAGACGGTGGTGTGGCATCCTGATATTCGGGCTTGGCAATCAGGCTGAGTATAGCGTGTTAGATAGACTTAGTTATTCAAATTTTAAGCTTGTCGTGCTAAAGGTTTTGGATAAAGAAGAGTGCATCTTAGGCTTCTGTTTGTGGTTGTGGTTGTTTGAGGTGAGTTATTAACTGATTGTTGATTAAATATATGCGTGGTTTGTCTTGTTGAAGTGTCGGACTCGATAGGACCTTTAAAGGGTAGAGATAAGGGAAAAGGGCAACATGTCTAAGCTTTCGGTTTTTCGGCAAAAGTAAATAGTTTGGTGAGTGTTTTAGAATTGCTACTCTTAGATGATTCGTTATGTATTTGGGAATTTAGAGGTAGCCTAAACCCCTACTCTAAATTTCAAGTGTAAGTGTTCTCGAACCTGTGATTAAATGTGAGATATGTTTGTTTATGAATTTGTGAAATTGTGAAATCATGAACATATGAGATGCTATGATATGTGCTATGAGTTTATGTTTGCTGTTGTGGAAGTGAATATGAGAGTACATTATTCATGCCTTATAACAGAGATTACATTGTGTTAATAATATGGAAATGCAGCGAATATGTGCGAAAAATAGGTAAGTAAATGTGTGATATTAATATGGATATTTTGGCCTTGTGACTTAATGAGATCGTTGGATATAGTTAGCATGCCATAGGATTGTGAGTACTCACTTATTTGTGATTGTGATATATGGGTGTTGAAACCCAAGGACAATATTGGAGAGATAAGGGAATGTAAGCAAAGCTTCATTCATCAGGATATGTATGTGTATGGTGTGATGGAGATCCATGTATCCGATAAGTGGTAATAGAATCCACTTTACGTTTCATAATCTCAAGTGCCAAATTATCATACACTTTGATTAAATGTGATTGTATGTAATTATATGTGCTTATATGTGATTGATGTGTGTCAGAATATATATATGCCTAAACATTCATATAAATAATGTGTAAAAGAATGCATGAAATATGGCTAAATATGTGAATTATGGAACTTAGTTAATGATGTTTTGGGAATATGTTGTATGTTGTTTGGTTGATGCATGATGACTTGTTTGAGTAGTGGTTGTTCTAAGTATTCACTGAGCTTGTTAATCCCACCCACACCATTTTATCCCTTGCAGAGTAGTTGCATTCTCGGTGTGAGTGGTGTGGCTATTGAGGGATTGATCCAAACCATTCTTTACTCATTATAAAAAGTGTTTTGCTTATTCTAGTTTTAGGAAATAAAAAGGCAATGTGGTAGATATTTATATCGGTTTGTTAAGACGTATTTGGGATTATTTTCATATAATGTATGTTTAGAAGCATGTGGACGTGGATATGGTATTCAGACTATTGTTTTAGACATTTTGATGCTTATATGACTAGGTGAATGAAACACGATCTTTAAGGCTTGAGTTTGAATGATTTAAATGCTCTTATATGCTAAAATGTTGTAACCTGAAGTAGAGGTATCGATATCAGGGCTTTTAAAATGATACCTCTGTATTTTCAACAGTGCAGCAAGTCAAAATTTAAATTTGGTATCGATACCTTGGCCCAAGTATTGATACTCGAGGTGTAATTATTGATACCTTACGAAAGGTACTGATATTTTCTGATGTTTTGAAATTTGGCGAGAAATTGAATGCTAGTTTGGTATCAATTTTCCATGTGGTATTGATGCCTACGTAACACTCCTGGGAAAATTTGATAAGTGGTCTTAATGCACGATTAATACCTATGTTATGTTATTTTATGAATTCTTGGCATGGGTTATCAACAAAAAGTGAATGTATGGTTTATAATTCATGATAATGCTATGTTATTATTAATAAAAAAATAGATGCCTGAGAAATAACATGTCGTTTTAGATGAACAAGTAGTGAGACGGTGGTGTGGCATCTCAATATTTGGCTTGGCGTCCTGACCGAGTATGGGGTGTTACAGGTGGACCCCCAGGTGATCGTTCACAAGTTGAATGTGCTCCCAGAGGCAAAACCAGTTTAGTGGAAGATGAGGAAGTTTGCTCCACAGGTGGTGGAAACAGTAAAACAAGAGGTAGCTAAACTGTTATCGGAAGGTTTTATTAGGGAGGTTGAGTATCCAAATTGGGTGTCGAATGTGGTTATGGTGAAGAAACAAATGGCAAATGAAGAATGTGTATTGATTTCACTAACCTCAACAAGGCGTGTCCTAAGGATAGTTTCCCTCTACCTTCGATTGATCATTTAGTTAATGCCTCTGCAGGTCACAGGTTCATGAGTTTCATGGACGCTTTCTTAGGCTATAACCAGATTCTGTTGGATAAGAGTGACCAGGAAAAGACAGCTTTCATCACCGAATAAGGACTTTTCTATTATCGAGTTATGCCTTTCAGTCTCAAAAACGCAAAAGCAACCTATCAAAGATTAGTGAACAGAATTTTCAAAAACCAGATAGGGCACGGACTTGAAGTCTATGTGGATGACATGTTGGTGAAAAGTGGATCTATGGAGGAGCATGTGCGAAACTTATTCGAGGCATTTGTAGTTTTGAGGGCCCACAACATGAAACTAAATCCTAAAAGGTGTGCTTTCGGTGTGTGAGCTAACAGATTCTTGGGCTTCATGATTTTAGAAAAGGGAATAGAGGTAAACCCGGACAAGATCTGCGTGATCTTGGAAATGCTTTCCCCGCGAACAGTAAAAGATATTTAACGCCTCACAGGTAGAGTCGTGGCACTCAACAGGTTCATTTCCAGGATGTCGTACAAATGCCTCAATTTCTTCAGGGCCTTGAGAACCTCTTTCTTATGGATTGAAGAGTGTCAGGCAGCCTTTGAAGAACTAAAGTTGTACCTTACCTCTCCATTGCTTCTAAAGTCACCACTAGTGGGAGAAACCCTCTATCTATATCTGGCTACCTCGGAGGAGATAGTTTCAGTAGTGTTAGTCAGAGTAGAGGATGTTTGCCAATTTTCAGTGTCTTACATCAACAAGGTACTCTAAAACGACAAACTAAGGTACTCAAAAATAGAAAAGTGTATCTTCGCTTTGATTATTGTAGCTCTTAAGTTGCATTGGTACTTTCAGGCTCATCCAGTCGTTGTCATGACTAATCAACCTATGAAGGAAGTTGGAAATATGTACTATCTTTTGGGTTTCAAACATCCAACAACACTGCAGAGTATGAAGCTTTGATATCGAGACTACAACTAGCATGCCAACTAGGGGTGAAGGATCTAGCCATCCACACAGATTCACAGTTGGTGGCAAAGAAAATGAATGGTGAGTACGATGTAAAGGAAGCGATGCTAAAAAAATATCATGCAATTGTAGCCCAATTGCTCACAAGATTTGATAAAGTCCAGGTTAAGTAGCTCCCAAGAAGTGACAACACACATACAGATGTTTTATCCAAATTAGTATCCTCTGTTGTCATTAAGCAAAGAGGAAAAATCCAGATCTAGCATAGGGATACCCTGAGCTATGATCTGCCACAAGTTTTATGCGTAGATCAGGAGGAGACTTGGATGACTCCCATAGTTCGCACAGCCCAAGGCACACAATATAATCTGGAAAAAAATGGAGCTCGCAATACTACAATGCAAAGCTACAAGGTATGTCATTATTGCAAACTAAAAATATCTAAAATATTCATACTGAGTGAATTAGATATCTGAACACTAAGTAGATATTTGTCAATTTATTCAATTACATGATAGATTAAAACAATTTATTGTGTCCTATAATTGCTAGGTATACCTTTTTAGATGGTATATTATATAAAAAGGGGTTTTCGTATCCACTACTGCGATGTTTATCACCACCTGATGCTGACTATGTGATGCGAGAAATTCATGAGGGTATTTGCAGTGATCATTTGGGTGGAAGACTACTTGCCCAGAAAATCTTCAGACAAGGATATTACTGGCCTACAATCCAAAAGGATGCACATCGGTTGGTTCGCACGTGCAACTCTTGCCAGAGATATGCCAAGGTACAACGGCAACCACTAGAGCCTCTTCAGGTTATGTCAAGCCCCTAACCATTCGTGTCCTGGGGAATAAACATCCTTGGCCCGTTTCCAATAGCCACGACACAGAAGAAGTTTATAACGGTGGTTGTAGATTATTTCACCAAGTGGATTGAAACTGAAGCTTTAGCAACCATTATAGAGAAACAAATGGAGTATTTCTTCTGAAAGTCAATTGTTTGCAGGTTTCATTACAGACAATGGTACACAGTTTCAGGGAAAATTCAAAAACTTCTGTACTAACCTTCATATAGCTTTGGCTCAGAGTTCAATTAAAACACCACAAAAGAATTGGCAGGTAGAAGCGATAAACAAGAAAATTCTAACAGCTGTGAAAAAGAAAGTTGGTGAGGCCAAAGGCACTTGGTTAGAGGAGCTACCATGAATTTTGTGGGCTCTGCGAACTACGCCCCACACTACAGCAGGAGAAACAACTTTTTCTCTTGTTTATGGCATAGAGGCTGTAATCCCTACTAAGATTGGCATGAGATCGCACAAAACCCAGTGTTTTGATGAAGAAATCAATTAGGAAGCCATCAGGCTTAACCTTGATTTGATCTATGAATTCAGAAAAGCAGTAGAAATCAAGAACGCAGTGGGTGCTCAACAAGTAGCTCGTTATTAAACCTCTAAGGTAAAAAAAAGCAGCTCCAAATAGTCGATCTTGTCTTAAGAAATACTGAGGCTAGTTTTCCAACTTCGTAGCAAGGAAAAATGGCTCCGAATTAGGAAGGATCATACAATGTCATAGAAAAAATTGGTTTTGGAATGCGCGCCACCTCAAAAAGTACTATGTATAATTTTTTACTCTTTGAATAAAAATATTTTCCTCACATACACTTGTACTTAGTATTATTCAAAGGTTTTTCAGTTTATGATCACAACCTCCAAAAATAGCTAGCGGACCTATATTCTCAGCTGATATTCTAAGAACTCGCAGCTCTAACACAGCTAGTGGACCTACGCTCTCAACTAATGTAATAAAGGTTTTTCGATTTATGATCGCAACCTCTAAAAACAACTAGCAAACCTATGTTCCCAGATGATATTCTAAGAGCTTGCTCGCATCTCCAACAAAACTAGCAGACCTACGCTCCCAGCTAATGTTATAAAGATTTGTCGGTTTATGATTGCAACCTCTAAAAACAACTCTAAAAGCTTACAGGCTCAAGCTCACAACTCTAACACAAGTAGCAGACCTACGTTCCCAACTTACTGTATAAAAGTTCACACATTCGAGCTCGCAGCTCCAATGCAGTTAGTGACTCGAGTTACACTAAGTTGTTTAAGGATTTTAGATAAAGCAGTTTGAAATTTACTCAAATTAAAAATTTACTTAAGTTCAAAACATACTTAAGTTCAAAAATTCACTTAAGCCTAAAATTTCTTTAATTTTAAAACATGCTTAAGTTCAAGGTTTGATTAAATTGAAAATTTTGCTCGAGTTTGCAGAATGATAGAATACCATAACACTGATAACTAAACTTCAATTTTTCTTATTAAGATCATAATAAGAGTAAAACATATTTACAATCATTTAAGGCGCATCATTCCCCCTTCAAGATCCCTAGTGATCTCATCTTCCCTTTCTACAACTTCAATATTTTCAACAGGTGTGGTGGTGATATTTTCATTAGTAGGCATAACGATCGACTCAGAAGGACCTTCATCAAGGTAAAAATCTTTTGAGTTCTTCCACTTTGATGCAAACTCATCCCAACCAACTCCCGAAGGGAAGTGAACATCAAAACAAGGTTTATCCATATCTACCTCGTAGAGGGCGTCAAAGTCAACTTGGCAAGCATTGAAGGGTCCAACCACAACTTGAATATGCAGAAGAATGTTGGACTTGTGCTCAGAAGTGAGATTACTCATGGTTTCTAAAGTCTTCTTAATTTTTTTAAAGGCTTTGACTTATTTGTGCTTTAACTCGCCATTGCAGCTTCATACTCAGCAACGACTCGACTCACAGTTTCCTTGTGCTCTTCAATAGTTCTCCTTAACTCAACATTTAAAGCCTTACTTCTTTCTCTTTCAACCATAACCTCGCTAGATAATTCATCATTTTTCACTTGTGCAACCCTCAATTTCTTAACGAGCTCTTCTTTTTACTTATAGAGTACTTCGTTTTCATCCCTCATCTTCAAGTATTGCTCCCGAGTGCTCTCAAGATTTTCTTCGAGCTATTTCTAATTAGCCTATGCCCCAACAAGATGTTCGTCAAGGCCCAAACTAATCACAATAGCCTTGGCCAAGAGAGCTTGCAGAAAGGAATTGAGTTTCGATAAATTAAACTTCTGCGAACTCCCTAATGACTCACTGGTACACATTTTCCTTTTTATAGCTTTTATCACAAAAGCTTTCCACTTTTCAATCATGTTTTGCAACTCCCTTGTGCTTAAATTCCCGCGACCTAGGACCAGCTCGCCATCATCTTCAGCAGATGGCTCATCAGCGAGAGGTAGAGGAAAAAGAGAAATACAAATAGGAGCAAGAGGAAGGGAACTACCACGATAATAATAGGAGAACTTTTATGAGCTGTAGAGTGTGATCTCGCTGAGGGAGAAGTATGAGTGGTGGCCATCACAACAAAATGTCTAGCATGGTTTGCCCTCATTTTACGGCGAAACTCTAACCTGCCACTATCTGCTTCCTCTTCGCTGCTGGTAACCACGTTAACATCCCCCATTTCAATCCTGCGCTTCTTGCACATGTCCCTCAGAGCAGCTCGAAGGTTCATAGCTTCATTAATTTCTCGCAATATACTGGTAGTTTCCTCATAATCGCTTCCTAAACTGCGAGCTGCATCTACACCACCAACAATCTCAGTATCAATAGGAGCAATTATCAAATTAATATTGGCATCGCTTTTTGCCCGTGATAAGACCACCAGAATCTAGGGTCAATACCTCATCCTATAGTAATTGTAAAAGAATTTCTTGGGTTCCTCTTTAAATCCTGTCAGGATTAGACCCAAGTCATCGTGGGCATCTTTGGCTATATAGGGACATGTCCGTCTTTCAGGGTTTGCACCTAAGGCATCAGTAACTTTTCTGCTGTCACCTCGTCTGTATCTATTAGGACTAAGGCCCTCTAAACAATATCAAAATATGTTTCTCACGGTTATAAGATCTTTGATAACCAATAAACTACTAGCACGAAGCCTTTCCAACTAGGCTGAACAACCATTTGTCCCAACGGTTCGCCTAAATGAACACATGTCTATACTTGGCGTGGACCACTCTGTAGGAAAACTAAATCCATCTACGAGCCTACATCTCACCCTGATATATTTTCCCCTGTTTAGCCAAAGATTAGCACATTTGTTCGCAATTATGGCCTTGCCTTTATCATGGGGAGAAAAATAGTAAAAGCCTGATGAGCTACCTCGATTTTGGGCGTTTAATAGATATAAGCTTTGGAACACTGCGAGCTATAGTGCTTCATTACGTTAGCAACAATCAATAAAATAAACCATCGCAATCCACCAAAAGAACCCGCAGAGTTGATCGCGAGCAATCTGGTAATCTTGAAGAAAATGACAGAAGAAATGATGTAAAGGCAAGTAGAACCCCACTTCCAGAGCATAGAGGGGGAGTAGGAAGCTGCCATCACTAGTATCACTAAGCCTGTGAGACCCATCAGGGATGGAAAATTTGTAAGCAAAATTGGGGATTCGAATCCCTTGTGCACTCAAAACTCGACTCATTTCTTCCTCTTTTGTAGTGTAAACAAAAAAAATTAGCTTCTACAAGAACCTTCGAAGCATGCGCTCGCGGTGGACAACTAAGAATTATTCGACCACCAGCACATTTTATTTTTAACATGTTTTTTATGTAGAAAGAAAAGAAAATGATAGAAGATGTTACCTTGAAGAAAGTCTCGATCAAGCTTGTTTGCAGAAAATGTTAAGATTATAAGTTTAGATTGTAAGTTTAGGGTTTCTAAAAACCCCCCATTTTAAATAAGTTTCTCTTTCCCGCGTTTGGACAATTCAAATGACCGAAGAGCACCAACAGCCAGATATAAACGGATGTGATCCACCTGTACACGTGACAAAGTTAACATCACGTCTCAGTGGTCGTTGCATATTTAGCAAGGTTGTATAAATGTGAAGTGATGGCTCTAAGAAGCGCCACTTTATAGCCCTCTTTAAACCTAATAGTGGAGACTAGATTTTTATGTGCTTAAGATCACCAACCCGAGAACTAGATAAGGTCTGGGTCGTCCACCTTAAGTTCGCAAAGGGAGCTCGCGGTCTCAGTTCACACATGCCACGGGGTGCTCACAAGGGGAGCCTGCTGTCTCAATTCGTATATGCCCAATGAGTTCCCATGTAGGGGCCACAAAGTCCAATAGGCAGCCCAGAACAATACACGTGTCCTACATGCATAGAGTCTACTAAGAACGTTAATTCCATGAACAGTAACCATGTATATAAATATTCGATTGTCCCATTTAATGAAACACAACAAAAAATTACTCAACAGTACTAAAAGTTTCTCCTTAGTACTAACCTAGCTCCTAATACTCTTGGCACAACTCCTTGTACAACACTTGCCATTGAAATCCAAGTGTTTGGCTAGACAAGTGTTCTCTACATTACTATTTTGGATAGGGTAACTTCAGTGGAAATATTTTTTATGGGTTAGTTTTGGGAAGTGGTGATGTTTGAAAATCATATAACTTGATAGATAATTTCGATCATGTTTCCTATTATTTTCTTCCATCATTTATGTCATTTCTCTCGTTTGTTTTCATCATCTTCATTAAGTCTTAGATATAGGAAGGGATAGAGTATTTGAATTTCCAACATTCACTATGATTTTCAATGAAATTTAAAGAAAAAAAAAGGTAGAAAGTGTCACATTACATGTAATTGCTTCCCCTTATTAGAGTTTCCAAAACATAAATGGTTATTTTGTTATGGTAATTAAGCGTTATAAACTAAAAAAATGAAGTATCATGGAGAGATGATAAAGAGAAAGATCAAGGCAGACTCCGAAGAACAAGTGCGGTGCTAGATGATAGTTGTGAAGATGATAAATGGCTAAGGATAGAGATCATTGTGGTGGTTGTAGTGATTGTAAATGAGAAAATTATAAAAAGAATGTAGAATGCTCAAGTTTGTCAAATTACCAAAAGGTCTCGAATGAAACATTTGAACCACTATTTGTAGCATTTCTAAGATAGCTTATGTATATATATATCATTTAAGTATAACTCACATACTCACTCACACATACAATTACATTATCACACAAGTTAAATTTGCGAATTGCTCCCATATTTTGGAGATGGGATGATCACCCTTGGCCAATGGGTACAATGTTGGGTCCAGCATTTTCATGATAGTTATAAAAAAAGATCATATTTTATAAAATGTGAGAGAGATAAGTAAATTAATTTAAAAGAATGTATGATAAAAGTGAAAGAAATCACATTAATATAGTGAACAATAAGAAAGATATTGAGTATGATGATGGTTGTAACCCATTTTAAGAGATTATAAGTTTAAGTGCAAGTTACACAATTGCTTTGATAAATTTTTGGAAAGTGCATTCACTTCATCTATTGCACATTAGCGCAAGTGCATTGTCAGCCCAACAAAGACGGGAAATGAAGCACTTGCGTTTATGTTTGAAAATAGTATTGCTATAAATAGGTGTAATAAATTAAAGTAATTAGTGAGTAGTGTATTTATGTTTGAACAGATTTTTACTAATTGAGCACATAGATTGACTTTGAAATAGAGTTGAATCAATGTTGCTCTTAAAATACATCCCCCAAGGCAATGGCAGCCACCCTCCCTCTATCCCTCCGGTTGCAGTTGTATCATTGGATACCAAGCAAAATGGCCAAAAGTAAAAGCAAATATATTTCATGGTTTTTTTTTCTTCTTTTTTTTTTGGGGGGGGGGTACGGTTGGAGCACTGATGGGGGAGTGGGGTCACCGGAGGTTGAATGGTGAGTTGGTGCCTCCATTCCATACGCCCCCCCTTTCTCTCTCTTTGGCAAATGAGATGGGATGACTACTGTACTCGTTTTGGGTCAACTTTTCCTATTTTTCCAACTCTTAATCTTATTTTTTAATTTTAATTTTAATTTTAATTTTAATTTTCTCCACTGCTTTCTTTCGTTTCTTCCTATTCCCATTTGTTTTTTTCTTCTCAGCAAAAGAAGAAACCCCATCATCAGCACTTTCAACATCAAGATCCAAACCCTAATTCAAATTCTTTCTAAACTCCCCCGATTTTAATCATTTCATGCAAGTCAAACACCTTATGGGAAGAATCCACTTCGCCCCTTTATTCCAACCTCAGTTGTGCAGCGATTTTTCGAACTAGAACTAGAGTTTTGTCAAACGCATCCTTCCTATTCCTTTTTTGTCTCTCTTCAAAATCTAAAAAAGGGTATTACTCCTTTCTTACCTTCTTTCTTTCTTTAAATCAGCTCTGAGTTGCAGCTGTGGAACTTGCTGCTTTTCTAATCTAAATTTTTCTCACTTTATATTTGGTTGGTGTTAAGTAGTTGCTACTTCTTTGATTTCCATTTTTTCCACTTAGATTCTAATCTAATTTCATTAAATTCATTGCTCAGTCGACTTCCTTAATTTAGATTTGGAAATTGAGCTTTGGGATTTTGTGATGGGATTTTTTCCCCTGTATATATGTATTCTGTAATGCTTTATTTCCATGTCTTAATTCTGATACAACCAATTCTAGATAAGCACTTAGTTTCTCCTAGTATCCTGCATCACCTTGGCAAGCTAATGGAGGGTTAATATTGGAATCGTGTTTTTCATACACTCTTTTTCCATATAAAAACATAGTGTTGTTTATGGTCACTCTGTAGCTGCTTGAATTTGGTTGAACCTTTGAGCTCTGATTTTGCTGTTTCTAATTGTACCCTGCCTGCCTTCTAAAGATTGTTATCTCATTGGTTATTCAGTTTGTTGTTGTCTCTGTTAATAGTATAAGTTTCTAAGAAGCTGATTATTTGTTAAGCAATTTTGTATTTTGTGTGGTGACTATATAAGTCAGATGGCTGGGAGCTGGGACGGAAGTTACGACCCTGGCAGTCAGTCAGATGATAGCCATCATTTTGAGAGACTGCACATAGAGCCCCTTTATGATGCATTTGTTTGCCCTTTGACTAAGCAAGTTATGCGTGACCCTGTGACGTTAGAAAATGGCCAAACATTTGAACGTGAAGCAATTGAAAAATGGTTCAAGGAATGCAGGGAAAGTGGAAGGAGGCTGGTTTGCCCATTGACCCAAAAAGAACTGAAAAGTGCGGATCTAAACCCGAGTATCGCTTTGCGGAACACCATTGAAGAGTGGACTACTAGGAATGAAGCAGCCCAGCTTGATATGGCTCGTAGATCATTAAATATGAACAGTTCAGAAGATGATGTTCTGCTGTCTCTGAGGTTTATCCAACGTATCTGCCTAAAGAACCGATCAAATAAGCATGCTGTACGCAATGCTGATCTGATACCTATGATTGTTGACATGTTAAAGAGCAGCAGCCGTAAAGTTCGGTGCAAAGCATTGGAGACACTCCTTGCAGTGGTCGAGGAAGATGAAGATAATAAGGTTGTTCTAGGTTTGATGTTTTCCTGTTGAGTGACAATGAGATCATTGTAGTGTATGCATCCAGGACTGGATTATTAACTATTGCATTATTTTTCAGGCAATATTGGCTGAGGGGGACACTGTGCGCACAATAGTTAAATTCTTGTCCCATGAACAGTCCAAGGAGAGGGAGGAGGCTGTCTCTTTGCTGTATGAACTTTCAAAATCTGAAGCCTTGTGTGAGAAGATTGGTTCTATTAATGGAGCAATTCTTATATTAGTTGGAATGACCAGCAGTAAATCTGAGAACATTTCAACTGTTGAGAAAGCTGATAAAACTCTAGAAAATCTGGAGAAGTGTGAGAACAATGTCCGACAGATGGCTGAAAATGGTAGACTGCAGCCTCTTTTGACCCAGATTCTTGAAGGTGCTTTCCCTTTCCTTGACATGTTTATGCTTTTGCTAACTTGCTGCCAGCATACTGGTCCTCCATTTTTTTGGGGCGGAGTCATGTACTATTGGCTTTGTCTTTGTTTCATTGAAAAATTTGATGCTCCCTTTTTTATTATACCTGCAAACGTGCTCGTCAATACACTATTTGTCAGTTGACTGCAGATCATTTTATGTAACAATGATTGCCTTCTAGTGTTCATATATAGTCCTTAGTTCATTTGTCCTGACCCTGTAACTTGCTAGTTATTTCTTGCTGCTCACTCTGGGATGAAATATTTGAGCTGGAAGTATTTTATGTTTGACCTTTGACATCTGAATTTTCATGCTAATCATTTACATTGCTATAGTTGATGTAAAATGATATTGCTGCAGGTCCACCTGAAACAAAGCATTCCATGGCTGCATATCTTGGTGACTTGGTTCTGAATAATGATGTGAAGGTACACGTTGCAAAAACTGTAGGTGAATCTCTAATCAATATCATGAAAAGTGGTAACATGCAATCAAGAGAAGCTGCTCTGAAGGCACTTAACCAGATTTCATCTTTTGATGCAAGCTCGAAGGTGTTGATTGAGGCAGGAATACTTCCTCCTCTTGTCAGAGACCTCTTCACTGTTGGTGCAAATCAGCTTCCCATGCGACTTAAAGAAGTCTCTGCCACAATTCTGTCCAATGTTGTAAACTCAGGATATGATGTTGACTCCATTCCTATTGGGCTGGACCATCAGACTCTTGTTTCTGAAGACAATGTCCATAACTTACTTCATCTAATCAGCAACACTGGTCCACCAATCGAGTGCAAGCTTCTTCAAGTTCTAGTTGGACTCACCAATTCTCCGACAACAGTTCTGAATGTTGTTGCTGCAATTAAAAGCTCTGGAGCTACTATCAGTTTGGTTCAGTTTATAGAGGTTCCACAGAAGGATTTGCGGATGGCATCCATAAAACTTCTCCAGAATCTCTCTCCTCACATGGGTCAGGAATTAGCAGATGCACTACGTGGAACAGTTGGTCAGCTCAGCAGCCTAATTAGAGTCATATCAGAAAATACAGGAATTTCTGAAGAACAGGCAGCAGCTGCTGGCCTCTTAGCTGAACTCCCAGAGAGGGATGTGGGCCTCACAAGGCAAATGCTAGATGAAGGTGCTTTTCAGTTGATCATCTCTAGAGTTGTTAAAATCAAGCAAGGAGATATTAGGGGCACTCGCTTCGTAACACCATTCCTTGAAGGACTTGTTCGGGTGCTTGCAAGGGTTACATTTGTCTTATCAGATGAGCCTGTTGCTGTTGCTCTTTGCCGTGAGCATGGTCTTGCAGCGTTATTCGTTGATTTGCTTCAGACCAATGGTATTGACAATGTCCAGATGGTCTCTGCCGCAGCTCTGGAGAACTTATCTCTAGAATCCAAAAATTTGACAAGATTGCCGGAGATGCCACCACCAGGATTTTGTGCTACTATATTTCCATGTTTCAGCAAACAGGCCGTTATAACAGGATTGTGTCGCGTCCACCGGGGAACATGTTCACTTAAAGAGAGCTTTTGTCTTTTGGAAGGACAGGCTGTACATAAGTTGGTTGCTCTCTTGGATCACACCAACGCAAAGGTGGTTGAAGCAGCACTTGCTGCACTTTCCACCTTGTTGGATGATGGTGTTGATATTGAGCAAGGTGTGTCCGTTTTGTGCGAGGCAGAGGGAATTAAGCCCATACTTGACGTGTTACTCAAGAAACAAACAGAGAATTTGAGGAGAAGAGCCGTTTGGGTTGTAGAGAGACTTTTAAGGAATGATGATATAGCCTATGAAGTTTCTGGAGATCAAAATGTGAGCACTGCACTTGTTGATGCCTTCCACCATGCGGACTACAGAACCCGGCAGATTGCGGAGCGCGCCCTGAAGCACGTTGACAAGATCCCAAACTTCTCTGGAATTTTTCCAAACATGGGATAAGCTTCTTGTATTGCACGCTTCTCATGCATATTTGGGTGAGTAGCAACGTGTATGTAGTTTTTATCCTTTTGTCTCCCTACGTGGATAGTTTTGAAAGTAGATATATTGCTGTATATGTGAATGGATTTCCCACTTGTAGAGGGTTTCAAGAAATTGTTCATTTGTTCTTAATGATGCTATTTTCATTGACCTTCATTTCTTTATACGAACTACTATTGTTTTTGGCATTGAATGGTATAGACCTCTTTAGTTCTTTTATTGCCTTTTCATTTTTATTAACACTTTAGAGGCCCCTTTTGTGGAATGAATGAAAGGTTGGGATAGCCATTTTACTAGAAATTAGATAGAGGTAAGCTCCCCTCTAAGATTAGCAGTGTAATCGAGTCGAGCCGAGCTCCAATACCGTTCAGTTCGAGCTCAAACTTGATATTCAGCTTGAGCTTGATCGAACATCTATTTTTAAGCTTGAACTCGGCTTGAGATATAATTGAACTACTCAAGTTCCAGCTCAATTAAGCTCGTTTACCAATTTTTATACTCAAGCTAATAATTAAGCTTAACATAATTTAATAATATAAAAATATGAATAAAAACTTTATCGAGTCAAGTATTATTAAATTTGAATTCAGTTCGATCAATAGCTCAAGTTTAACTCAATAATGACTGAATCAAATTCTAACTTTTTTCAAGACAAACTCAAATAACTTCCGAGCACTAGTCATATCTAAAATGAATGTCAGTATTCATTCATTTAATGGACGCAGCAACGGTATTTTATATGTGATAAGCTCATTCAATCAATCCTTAAGTTCAGCATTGACATCATTCAATCAATCCTTAAATTTCTGAATTCAAGAATAGTGATGCTTTTTGATTCTCAATCTCCAAAAAAGCACATTTTTTCTATAATTAGAAATGAGAAATGATGCAACTTGATCTAAGAAAACATAAGGACAAGAATATTGATGAATGAACGGACAGAAATTTATTACAGATAATGCAACAGAAGCAAGATGAAAAATACATAATCAGTTTATGAACAATGGTGAAGAAATTACTAGCAAGGCTAAGTACTAGAGACCAGATGTGGTGGTCGCCATTGTACAAATTGTGGAAATTCCAAGAAATAAATAAGAAAATTCACAGGTAGGAATGCATGAGCGAAATCCCCTAAATGAGCAGCTCTCATCTCATGTTCTATAATTTTCTGGTTGAATTACAGTGCATTGCAGCAGAAGACATTATAGATGTAGCACCGCCATTGTCTTAGTCATGCAAGAAGAAGCATCTAATTCATGAGCCATGTGATTCCTAGAAATATGGCTCCAATTCATCTCCACATCAGACACATCACACACTGTGAAGAAATCCAAAACCTGACCAAATATTTTAAACATTTCAACACCAAATATTAAGTTCCTGTCAGCAACAAAAACAGGGTTCCAGTCCATTGGAGCATCAGGGTGTACTGAGACCTCGGTCCATGTAAGATACATCAGATCTAGCTCCCACAATTTTCTCACGGCCTTGTTTCTCCGACCAATTTGCCCATCTCCCTCGCACCAAGAGACAGACAGCAGAAACAAGGAACCATTACAAGAAACAAGTTTTGGATAGTACTCATGAACGTGGGGAGGAAATGCAGAGGTTTGGATTCCAATCCAGAAACCTCTTTCTATGTCATAGCCCGCTAACTTGTCATTCTCAGAGCAAACATAAAACATCCCATTACAAACAACACCAGCACAAACGACCCCAAAGTCTATAGGCAGCTTCTGGATTTCACTCCATTTATTTGATAAAGAATCATAGATTTCACCAGAATTCAGTGGCTCATCCCAAGATCCAAGACCTCCAACAGCAATCAACACGAACCTTTTACAACCCTTCATATTTGCTTGTTCACTTCTTTGTCTAATAAACTTGTATGATCTTCTATTTGGTAATAATGAAGGCCCATTTTCATCAAAAGCATTTCTGTACTGACGTCTGAGTGAAAGCCTGTGAGGATCCTCGTAAACATCTGACACCCCACCAACTCGGGATCTGGGAAACTGCCTATCATGTCGATTCTGATGGCTTTGAATGACCGAAAAATCTGAACAGACCTCGGATATTCCTAAAATAGGCATTGATCTAGCAAACTTCATAGATGAAGCTTTACGCCATGATTTGGTGAGAGGGCTAAAGACTAACACACCTTTGTGTGTCTTGAATGAGCTCCTATCTACCCTCCCAAAGTTGGTTAAGCTTGAACAACCTCCAACAATATAAATATCATCCTGCATACTGGCAACTGAGAACATGAACCTACCTCTGAGTATATCAGCACAGATCCTGTGCCATTGATCTTGAGACACGTCCAGTGCATGTATCTCCCCAGAGCAATAGCCATCCTTAACAGCACCAAAGAGAAACAACCATGGTTTTTGACATGAACCTTCTCGTCTCATCTGTAAAAACCGAGGAGTTGTGGTCAAGTGTCTCCATTTCTTGCACACAAGCCGGGCATTCATAAGACTGGTTAATGGTAGTCTCACCAAGCACATCTCTAGAATGTCATCAGGCAGAAAGATATGCATCCTGCTGTTTCGTACTGACTCCTCAAGATCTAAATCCTTTCTATTGTTTTTCTTCCAAAACTTCTCCCTCACACCATATGAGAAGCAATCGAAATTATTGTCCTCTATACCACAAATTGACTTGTACACCTTTCCTTCTTCACTGGCACTTGACCTTCTCCTATAACTTGGATCACCAAGTTCCTCACCTGTGTCAGCACCCACTTTGCAACCACCACCTCTACCATATAGAGTAAGACATTTCAAGGAAACCCCTCTCACCTTATCCTCTTCACCCCCTTCACCTCTATGATTTTTTTTCCTCAACTTCTGGCTAACACTCCTCACAAGTCGTTTAGACACAGTCAGCGTCTCAAAATCCTGGCGAAGCGCTTCCTCACTCACACTCTCAGAAAACATTATGGTCTCCAACTCAGGGCATGCAAAGTTGCAGACACATTTCTATATTGCCGGCGGCATTTTGGTTAAGACTCTTGCATCTACAGAAAAACAGACTGATGAGATTGCAGCCACACATACACACAGAACAGGAAAGAAATATTAACATATAGCATTAGAACTATGAAATAGCAATGCTAAACAAGAAAGGGTGAAACCCTAGCCTGCCTAATACTGCTAATGAACATAATATCAGAGAACAGAGTCAAAATAGACAAATATCCAAATATTGAATACAAAGACAATAAAAATTAGTTTGATTAGCAAGAGCTTCTTAAAAGAATCAGAAAATAACGCAAAGGCAGATGAATGCAAATTGAAATTAATGATGTAAAAAGAAAACAAGAACAACGATGAATACCATTACATTAAGGTAGAATTTAGCTAAAATCAAAGTTTTTTTTTTCAGGAATAAATCGTCGTTTACAGATCCATAGACTCCATTTTCGAATTGGAAAGTTTCATAGCCCTCATTTGAATCAGATCCTAATGAGATCGGCAGATTTCGTTTCCCATTACGTTTCAAAGTAAATAAATGGCACTAATCTAGTTTAACAAATGACTTAAAGGAGAGAGATTAATTCGTCATAAACCTAAATCTTAAACACACACACACACACACACAAGATAAAAAAGAAGAAACTTACATTGCAGCAAGCGAGGAATGGAGGATTACGATCAAGAAAAATAATTAAGCAGAAAGGGATCGTTTATTAGAAACCCATGGAAATTTAATCGAAAAAAAAAAGTGTTAGGTTGGTAAAGCGACTCAGCACTGAATAAAAAAACCAACTCGTGAGCTCAGCTCAGCTCTAACTCAGCTATTCGCTTTACCCTTTTGCCATTATCTGCTGCCTCTCTCTATTTTAATTTTGTAAGCATATTATTCATCCTCTTCCTATGAAGTTTCCATCCACGCCTTTCACAATGTTTATTGTTAAGGTGCAAGCCATATCACAGCCGTTGATCCATTGGGCACCAACTTCGAAGATGCGCAATAGTGGGCTCGGCTCTCGATGATCTCGCGGCTGTCAGGTTTCTCAAGGTAACAGACAGTAGTAATATTTTTGTTTCTTCTTTTCCTTTTTATTAATTAAATAAATCTTTAAAAAGTAAATCAAATTATCAAAGAATTTAAAAATTGGTTGGGTTGGGCTCGGTGTTTTAATTACAGCACGTTGGATGCACGCACACAGCAGTGGGTGAGGGTAAGTGAGTGATATAGCGAAAAGCCCGGCGTGAGAGTGGCGGTCTATTTTCTAGGGTAGTTACATGTGTGGACCCATGTTTCATCGTCCAATTTCCACCTTTGAATACAACACTTCAATTCTTTTTTATTTTTAAATTAAAAAGTTATTTTTTAATATATTAATACATTTTCTTGTAAATTGGTTAGTTGAATTTAGTAACCCACTATAAATCAATTAATATAATTTGATAATTCATATTGATTAATTAAATTTGTTAGATTTATAAACTTTATAATTAATCATGTGAACGAATGTAAAATAAAAAAATGCATAAAAGCAATAATGCGTGCACCTGTTGTAACACTCATCGCCCGATCCGGTCGTCAAGTTTGAGCTATGGGAATGTTATAGTCGTTTCCGGAGCAACTACTGTAAAAAACACTGTAAATAAATTAATCAAACATTCGAATATTCCACACATGTAGTCATTACATGCTAAACAAACTTTTTCGAGACTCAATCGAGCTTATGAAAGCTCATTTACTAATCCGAACATGAAATAAGATCAAATTGCAAAGCTTTCAAAGTTTCAAAATAGGTATCGATACTCTTGCTAGGTACCAATACCATTTTGAGCTTTAATGTTTCAAAAAAATCAATTTAAAACCAAAAGTATTTATACCAGACTTAAAGTATCGACACTTTCTTCAAGGTATTGATACTTTACCTTTTGTATCGATACCATTTTAAGGTTCAAATTTTGAAAAACTTGAAGAAAATCACTAAGCATCGATAACTTTATCTAGGGTATCGATACCTCAGTGCCAAATATGTCAAAACTTACATTTTTGTACTTATTTCATGCCCAAACCAACTCAAACTCAAATAGTGATTAAAAGCATACTAAAAACCTGCAAAAAAACCAATTCAAAGCTTACCTAAACACTTCATTTCAACAACTTCTCAATCAGTCAAACATTTATACATCAATAAGGTACTTAAACCTATCAATTAAACTTTTGAAAATTTCAAACCATCCAAACTTGCAAATTCGTTCAATTCCATCATTTAAACATACCATTTGACTTCCAAATTTTACACTCAAGTACTACATATATAGCTTAACATATTACCAACATACACACACGTATATATAACCAATACCAATCCAAAATCAAGCATTATCCTAGGTTTATGTCCAACTATCATTCAAGGTAAACATATATATAGCAACACCTATGTATATGCCACATAATCGAGCTTAAAACGAGCAAAAGTCTATCGAGTCAATAGCAAGATAGTGTGAGCTTAGAGGTGATCCAACCGACACATTTCGCAAAGCAAAAATCTACAGAAAAAGGAAAACAACTAGGTAAGCATTTTAAATGCTTAGTAAGCCCATATGGAATTTACTTAACTTACATTAACATTACAACAATTTAGCAATTGAAACACATTGGTACAAACATGGCATCTTTTGGCAACCTTATACTTTCATGCACAATTCAATCACACAATCACTATGTTAGTTCATTTGCATATGAAACTATAATACCAAAATCATATACATATATAATCATTTCATATTATAACATATACTATTAAACTATACTCAATTTATAAATATAACATTTCAATCCATGATCAATCATTTCATTTCCATTTTTAATTACCGTTTCGTTTTTGTTTTGCCTAGGGAACTATAGAAAATTGAACTCGGATACACGAGATTGATTTGCTCATACGAGTTGACATATTTGGGCTGCTAACACTAGCTTCAGACTAGGGTTGCTCATACGAGCTTAGTTTGATGTTACTAACACTAGCTTTAGAGAATTCGAAATATATGTTGGATCTCAAGCCACCGTATTAATCCCTTATCAAACACCCTTTTTCATTCTTTTCGATTGAACCATCCATTTTTCCGTTTGGACCTTAATGGCATGTCATTCATATCTTAATCGTTTAGTAAGTTCACATGGGCATCGTTATTGTTTCCGTACCATTTCAAAGATTTTAATATCATCATATACATATCATTAAATAACATAACGATTTCACATGCATTCAATACATTGTATCTATTCAGAATAACTATATTTTTCATACTTTACGATTTAGTCCTTTAGAGGCCAACATTATCAAATTACAATTAACCTAAACTAATTGACATTATAACATAATTCAAACATAACACATATAACATAGTAAGTCCCACATGAACTTACCTGAAAAAAACAACAACAAACGAAATATCAAGGACTAATCTGTAATTTTTCTTTTTCCTCGATTATCTTCTGATTGATTCAAATCTCGATCTATATGATAATTCATTTCAATTTACCAATTCCAATTACCTTATAACATCCTATTACATGCATATGTAAGTTCAATTTTATTTTTTGAATGTTTTCTAAAATTTTTGCATTTTATTCAATTTAGTCCCTAAAACTGAAATTGTAATATCTTTTAAATTTGAGCTTCGATTTCGAAATCAATCTCAAATTCATCATTTTAAAATCCTATATTATCTATAATTATATAATTTTAACATCAATTTGAAAATTTATGCACTTTAGTTCCTATGTTCAAAAACTAGTAATTAAACTTTACAAAATAGTCCTTTTTCATTTCTAAGCTTAAAAATCTAACAATTTAACACCAATTTCATCAAGCATTCATCAATAATAACTTTTAAAAACTTTAACAGTTTTACAAAATCGATACACGGGTTAATTAAATTAAGCTCTTGGGACATTAAAAACATAAAAATTACAAGAACATAGTTCTCCATCTTTGTTTTCTTGAAATGAAAAGATGATAAGAAATGGCTTTCATTTCTTTTTGATTTATCTTAAATACATAATTTAACGTTTAATTAAACTTAATTATTTAACTAAATCTTAATTAATTTAATATTAAGCTTGATTAACAAAATTTGTGGATGACACTTATGCATCCACCACCGTTTGGCTATTAACAATTGGTTGAATTTCTCAATTTGTCATTTGATTAATTGAAAATCCATAACAATAAAATTTTACCACTTTTACAATTTAGTCCATTTACTTTAATTAACTATCTAATTGACAAAATTAAATGACCAAACTTAAATTAACATTAATACCTCAATCATCGAAAATGGGATTTCAAAACCGCCATTTTTGACACCACTAAAAAACGAACTATTAAACCTATTAACGTCTTTTAATTGTTTTATTTGATTCCCACCATCTTCTTTCTTTTTTTAACATAATTCTCACTTTGTTTATTTGATGGAAATTTATGATATGAATTTTATAATAAGCTTACAACAATTATCTCTCTATAATAGCATCTTGTTATAGGTGTATAACAACCACCTTTCCATAATAAACAAAATTTGGATAGACGAATGAGACTCTTATAGAGAAAATTGACTGTATATATATATTTTTAGACAGTATAATATATTAAGTTGTTATTATATATGGTTGATTAGTCTTAGCTTATATAATATTATTTTTATTGCAACAACTTAGAGACATAAGTTCGGCTTCCTTAAGCGCTTGATATTTTTCAATTTGAACGTAGGAGAAAGATTAAATTTAAGGTTAAGTGTCATTTGAAAAAGAAAAAAAATATAAAAATACAATTATAACCAAAAACAATATAGATATGAATAACTACAATATAGATAATAACAAAATATAAATATAAATTAAAATAAATCTAGATAAAATTCATACAAAATGAGAATTAATTAAAAAACCTCACACAAAAATTTACATATGATAAAACCCGAATGTAAAATATTGAAATTATTCAAACTTTTTCCTTAAAAAAACACTTTATAATTAAACCAGTATTTCATTAATTTATACTTGATTTCAACTTCGTCACTACATTTACAATTTATAACAATTTTTTATTAAAAAAAATCTAAATGAAATTTAGCATGCAAGTAAAACCATTAGACATGTGCACTATCTCCTCCATTTGTAAAATCCTCTAATTTCAACTTTTTGAAAAAAATATTATTATCAACTATAATTAATATAAATAAAAATTCAAATTCTCAATTGAATTTTAGCTTAAATGTTATTTGATATTATTATTATTATATGGCGAAATTAGGGAGGCTGACAACCCCGACCCCTTAAAATAAATTTTTTTTATATGACCCCTATAAAATTTTTAAAAAATTTAAATTAGTAAAGGTAAAATTACACTTTACCCCCTAAAATATAAAAAAAATGATTTAATTCTTTACAAATAATAAAGATATAGTCTATTAAAATGATGAAATTGATCGTAAAAATTACAATTTAATTTCAACCCCTAATTTTTTTCTAATTTCACCCCTGTATAGAAGGACGTGAATTCGAATGTGATACGACACATTTTATCCTCTATTTAAGTGATTTAGATTTAAATTGAGTTTGATTTTTACCACTTACATATTTAACATTTTGAATAACAAAACGACGGTGTTTTGAGGTTGGAATTTATTTTAAACATTTTGGAGTATGTTTAAATTTAAGCATGAGATTAAGTTCAAGTACCTATGTTTACTTAATGTTGATATGATACTATTTGTCTTATATATCACATCAATAAATAATTTAAAATTTATAAAATATTAAAAAAATATATAAAAAGTTCATGAATTTTTAAAAAAATATATGAAGTACATATGATCTGTCATGTGAGCTATTGTGTTTAAAAATTTAACGTTTTAGTTATTATTTTAAACAAAAAAAACAATTCAATTCATTTTTTAAAAGGTTGAAGGTCAATTTAGTTTAATAAAGAAAAAATGACTAAATTGATAAAAATATAAATATTAAGGGTTAATTTTATTATTGTGCCATTAAATTAAACCGATCAGTTTGCAATTTTTTAAGTTGAATACTTGAATTTGAATAAAGTTCGGCTCATAGGGGTGGGGTGGAATATAACTTACCATGCAATAAGGCCTGTTGGTGGCTGTAAAGAAAAGGCCCGAACCCGGATCTAGCCTTAGCTCCTCAAAATAAGTAACTCAACTCAACTCAACTCAACGATCGCGGTTCCCGTGCCAAGGGAAAATTCGAGAACATTGAACAAAAGACCAGAGATGGCAGCTCCCATGTTGTGGCTCCTTTCCATCTTCTCCATTTTTTCCATCGCCGCTTGCATCGATGACAAGTGTGCCGCTTGCAATGCCGTCGCGGTAACAATGGAAACCTTTGATCAACATATGCTCTTTCACTCACAATCAAAACCACACCGATCCCATCCTTTTTCCTTTCCCCTCTTTATGAAATAAATCAGCTGATTTTTGTTTTCGTTCGATGATTTGCAGGCAGAGCTAGAGATTCAACTATCGAAGGTAAGAAACCTTTAAATCAACGCCACTTTCTGCAAATTGAGCTGTAATTTGGTAATTAATACAAGAATTTTTATATGTAGGAAAAACCCAGGAACCATTTGGATATGAGACATCGTTTGGACTCGAAAGGTCAACGCCAAGGAAAGGTTATTGATTACAGGTAATAATAATTTTCATGGAAAACCAACATTGCAGATTTGCATGCGCTAGTTAGTCTCGATTAAACTCTTAATTTTAGAAATTGAATTAACGGAGCTTCCGGTCTTTCTTTTGGTGTTGGGCTTCGTGTTGAAGAATATATTACGAACATCATGAGACAATAGCAATAAAAATAAGTGAAACATCAACAATGGTAATAAAAGGAAGCATTAGAATTAAGCAAAACATTGAACAATGAGAATAAACTTTTTAATAGGGAAATAGAACCTAAAAAATTTCGTCTGAAAATTGAGAAGAAAGTTGATAATGAACATTTTAACAATGACAAATAGTTGACATTTTGGATACCACCAACGGTTCAGCTCTGACAACAGTTGAAATTTGTACCAGTAGGTTTTTGCTAACAAGTATTTACCATTGCAATAAAATAAAATACTATTATTAATACTAACTTAACTAGCCTTAACAAGAGTCCTAATGACATTCTTTAGTAAAATCTAACACAAAATGATAACTTTTTTGCTATATTATGACTTATGAGTAACATGTTTCAGAAGGGAATGTTTTACTAAAGCATGCCTAATTGATGGGTGCTGCATATTTGCTGCTGCTTAGTCCTTTGTGATTGATGAAAGATTGCATGGATACCTCATGCACGGGTGTTTACTTTTCATCAATGGATTATTTTCCCCGGACCCTGTACAAGTGATAACTTTGCTAATTTTTTTGTCTTTTTCTATTTAGGATGAGTGAGCTTAGAGCTGTTGAGCTATTGGATGGACTTTGTGAAAAGATGCAAGATTACACTCTTGAAAAGGTAGCTCATACTTGCACTCTATTTCTTACTTGCATTTATTCGTGGTAGAAACACATCTTTAAACATGATATTATGTTTCCCTTGAAATTTCAGATATTTAATATATCTTGTAGCAACTGTGCCGTTAATATAATTATTATCATGTAGCATTAGATACTGAACTTGTGGCAGCATTGGCAAAACATGCAAATTTATAGGTTTCACTACTGTGTTCATATGTAAATTGTTCATATTCTCTGATACCTGTTTTATGGTTGATTATGCTTTATGACATGTTGTATTCAGGCATGCAAGTGCATATATCTTCATATCTATTTTTTACTTTGCAGTTAGATTCATCTCGACGTGAGTGGATCAAAGTGCATAATTGGGACATCCTCACTATTGGTACTGATCATTTTTTTTATTTTTTTTATTTTGGGAAGTGGCAAGTATAAATAATCTAATTATGGTTGGTGCACAATAAAACTGGCTGGTGAAGTCCTTGATCAATCATAAGCACTATCAGAGACAGGCTGAAATCATATGTTTCTCTGCAGATGTAATTAGTCCCCTAATCTGATTTTGTGCACAAAAATGCAAGGACTTGATCTTTGATTCACACTTCTGCATATACTGTTAATATATATGAGGCAAAAGTTGCCTATGCATGTGCATATGCCATTTCTCCGATGGTTTTGCTTGATATCTCTAGGATTTCTGTATTTCTTCCTAGCCATTCACCAAGCCATTGTTTCTTTACTTTCATAATACTGGCTGCCTCTATATTTATCGTGTTCCTAGAAATGCTGTTAATTTCTAGTTCTTTTTGTTTCCAAAGTCCATCGTTTCCTAAGTTCTAAATTATTTCCCTATTTCTGCATTTTAATTTATTGATAGATAAGCAAGAAGCTAAGGCATACTCAAAAGATATATCCTCTTATTGTGGACGGTGAGACTGCATGGAGCTTGCACTATTCTTTGTATTATGTCTCATTTATGAATTTCTATTTCTTCGCCAGTAGTTTGTTTGATATAATATAATTTGTGAATGTCAACTATAATAACCTAGTTTATATTTGTTCTGGTATAGGTTACTGGAGGAAACTGAAGATGAGGTGAGTTTTCAAACCTGCTTGTGAGCTTAATGCATATCTGAAATATTGATTCTTACTTTGCTATCAAACCCATGCAGTTAACAGAATTGATAAAGAAAGGATCCGTTAAGCAAGGAGATGTAAGCAAAGTTCTATGTGAGGACTTGAGTGAGCACTGCAGCGGGTCAAGGTATCCTTGATTTTATTTGTTGTTCTCTTTCCCCCCTTTCCAAGTAACCAGTTCTGACTCTATCCTAAAAGTCTATTTTATATAGATTTACAGTCTACCTTTGTTTTATATCTAAAAAAAAAACAGCCTACTTTTGTGGCACTTGCACAGACAATCTTTCCTAGGTTTCTGGTGTTCTGACATTGACACTTGTTTGTATGCAGTGATAGAGACTCCGATAATGATGAACTATAACTATTGTGGTTCAGCTGGAGAAGAGATTGTAAGGAAAAAAGTTTCCATGGTGGCTGCAGTATTGAAATGCGACTGTTTAATTTAGACTTCTTTCTGTAACTTGAAACAAAATTTTGCTCTATGGACCATATTGAGACTTATTTCCGTAACTTGAAACCAAGTTTCGCTCTTTGGACCATGTATTTGCTGTTTCCAACTTCTAAATTCAAGTCACTGTCTTGCGTTGTTTTTGATTCTTTAAAGTAAAACCTCTTGGATTCTTCTCGTTAATAGCTTAATAAACTGGTAGTGTATTACTTTTCCTTCTCCTTGTTGGATGGTTTGACACGAAAGCTTAATTTGTTATTGCTGCTGGATTGATATCCAGTAAAAAGAACCACACTGCAATAGTGTTGCTGTTTTTCCAATTGCACAGAGGGTACACTGAGCCTTTAAGACTTGAGATGACACCATGACAGTATACTGAGCCATTAAGACTTGAGATGACACCATGACAATCATGACCTAAAGTTCTTCGACACTTGACTCGACAGCTGCTGTTTAGCTACTGCTGCCTGCATAATTGCGTATTCCTTGGCTTGGTGAACTCTGAGATGGAATTACGGAAAATCTTCCAACGTAAAAAACTAGGCATGGTACCCAGATAACTAACCATTAATGGTCAATGATATCAAATTATTTGATTTAGTGAAAGACTGCTAGAACATATCTCTCAAGATTCAGTTTATTTACAGAGGAGTAAGCAGATGAAGAAAGAAAGAAAGGAAGAACAATGAATCCTGTAAATCGGAGCTACATCATGAGTTATCTCAGGTGTACAGGATTTAAAAACCAAAAAGAATGATATTTTACACGACAAGGATGTCCCTGGATGAAGGATGAATGTTAGCCATGGTGTGAAGGGGGCAGCTGCAGCTACTCAGTAGAAAAATGCCACGACCATTTCGCCCTCCAATGCATTCATGCACAAATCTGGTTCAACCCTCGCTTGTTTCATCAGTTAACAGTCCAGCACACCCTTTAGTAAATTTAGCCCTTCTGATGATATGCTCCTCCGAACACGGGATTGTGGTATTTCTATTCGAGGGGGAGGCTCAGCAGAGAAACAAACCACTATGACTGTTAAATTATCACAGGTGTTGCGCTTCAATGCTTCCCTGACAAGTTCTCTTGAGCATCTTTCAGGATCATTATGAAGCATCAGCTCTTTCCTCGCCATAGTCACGGCACACTGGCTGCTCATAACATCCCACAACCCATCACAGCCCATTACCAAGAATTCATCCTCATCACTAAGGTCTGTCACCTGCAGCTCTGGCTCGGCGCTTAAAGGACAGGCAGATCCTTTCGGCCCCTTCATGTGCCAGTCTCCAAGTGCGCGTGCCACAGATAATTGCCCATTCAGGTAGCCATCATAAATAACTCCACCAAGTTTCTCAATTCTTAGTCTTTCAGATGTGCAATTAGGTTTGTGGTCCTTGGACATTTCAATTGCTCTACCTCGCCTTCCCAGCACAGCTCGACAATCTCCAGCATTAGCAATTATCAAGGTCCTTTGAAAAGATAACTAATATTAGAGTTTAGAGGGACCCAATTCCTGGCTTTCAGAATACAGAACAGTAAAGACTACTAAGAAGACCTTGAGTTCAGGTTTGACTAATGCATAATATATCCTGATAACACATTATTTCCAGTTTCAACCCAGCACCAATCACTGAACGCACAGGATTTCAGATCATCTTAAACCAAAACAAAGGCTGCTAGAAGAGGATTTAAGGAAATAACGTCAAAATGGAATATTACCATTGCAGATAAGTGGGTCACTCACCTTCCGAAAATAAGTGCAGTTAATGCAGTGGTGCCAGATGATATATCAAGAGAACTAGCATCTGCAAATGCATAATCAGCTTTCAGAAAAGCACTCTTGATTGCCTTCTCCACACAAATTGGAAAATGAGAGTCTTCAACTATAAATTTAAGGATATTCTCCCTAATAAATATGGCTGCATCTGTTCCTCCGTGACCGTCAAAAACCTGTTCACACGTATTGGCAAGGTTCAATTCACAAGGATGGCCAATAAAGATTCCCAAACCACCTTCATGCTAATTGTATATGGAATAGAACTGACATGTTTAGACACCTTAAACCTAGAAATTAAGTAGCAAGTTATAATGAGGCAGCAGATCTAAGGGAAAAAGGATCTTGTAATGTTCAAAAACTTGCTGGATTGCTACTCTAAACCAGGCTGCAGTTCACAATATTAGAGACAACTATGTGCTGGTTTCTACATATTTTTCCTTTTGGCCTGGATAATATCTTCAGGATCCGTTTTCCTAGAACATGCTTCAAACACCACATCCAAACCTTGTCAACACTAACCACACAAAGGTATATATATTATATTATCTCAGTAGAAGCTATAGCAGGACACGAGTTTTTAACTACAGACAAGCAATCAAGACAGATTGTCAGAAGGAAGTGCATTAACAAAATTTGCTATTTCTAATGAAAATTAAGATGGTTCACCAAGATTACTTATTAACCACATCTGCCAGGTCATATATGGTAGATTCAAATAAGCATACCCCATAGAAAGCTCCCAGAGAAGGGACCTTTGTAGTTGTCTCGAGATGTCCAATAAGATCATCTATGCAAATGTGTTCATCTTCCATATACTGTTTGGGTCCTATCTCAGCACAGCTTCCTGATCGCAAGACCGGCAAAAACTCAGTCTTTTCATCAGAAGATGACTTGAGGACTACAATACCAACATCCAATTCCTAGAGAAGAGGAAAGTAGTTAGTAAAAGCAATTCAGGAAACTACTTTTATAGCATCAAATAAAACAATGTAAAACCTTTCTCAAGGTGATGATTTTCAACAAAATATGAACAGGATAATAGTTATTCTCTCTAAAAGTGTCAAAAGCCAAAAGGTTATGCAGCACAAATGCAGGTGACAAGAACATATATCATCAGAATCACAAATGTTTCAGAGTTTTCATTTTGAACTAATAACTAAGCTGCATTCAGATTTTATGCTAATGTAGAAAGTCCTTAAAGCTCAAGCTCCTCAGTTCATAATGATGAAAAGAAGGGTCAGATAGAAAGGAATTAAACATACCAAATTAGCCTCAGCAATCAGCCTCCCTGAACTCACACAATGTTGCATAATGGAGAGGTGGCGCGGAGGTTTCCCGAGAGTGACTTGTTTTTCATTATCCAATTTTTCATTATCCATGTCTGGTACATTATCGTTAGTGTAACCACCTTCTATGATTGCAAATGGAGGTGAAAAATCCATACGGGCAGCCATATTCCTTTCCCAACCATAAATCAAAGACCTCGAAGAACACTTTCAAGTTAAACAAAAATAAGCCAAACCCCTTTATATAAATTTATTGGAGTAACTTCTGCCAAAACAACCAAATTCTATAGCAACTTCTCAGATATGTGCCGAATAAAAGATTGAATATTCAAAAACTATCCCAACTTATATTTTCTTGAGACAAAATCAAAGGTCCAGGGATAAACAAAATAGCTAATAAAAAATCACCCAAGCAATAAAAAAATCTGAGAAAACCAGTTGGTTGTGGAAAGCTGTGAAAATTTCTAAAATATCCGAATCGAAGTCAACTCCCAGATCAAACTACCCTTACGCAGATAGCATCAAAACAAGAAAAATCCTAACTTAATATGATACCAATCCCTTAATTACCTTTGATGAAGGCATCCAGCAAACCATCTAAAAATTGGGTTATTCTTTTTATAATAACTTGAAGCAGTTGGGGTAATTTTATGTTTCCAAAAGAACCCCAGATCATAACTCCAAAAACTCCCACCCAATCGAGGAAAACAACATCAGAATATTCATTCAAGGTAACAAAAATTAAAAAAAAAAAACCCAGATGATTAGAGCAATAAACAAGAAGCTCCAAGGATTGGAGTAAGCTGAAAAGGAAAAAAAATAGCAAAGAAACTCTCACAAAGGGTAGAAAATGATGATGCTTTGGTGCTTTGTCTTTGGGTAATCTGTAAGATGATGATGATGATGATGATGATGATCCAAGAGAAAGAAAACCCTGAAACAGACAGAGACAGAGAGGTAGAGAGAGAGAAGCAAAAGGCGTCGAAAAGAGAGAATTGGACGATGAAAAAGAAAGTTAATAAAATTAAAATTATAAATTAAAAGGAAAAAGTTGTTGCTGTTCCTTGTTGCTATGTGGTTGGCCACCGGCGATTCCAGGTAATCAGCTGGATCTTGTAAGCTGTCGCGGGCCGAGGATGGTGTTAATCCAAGTGGCTTTCAATTATTGGTGGGAACTATAGGTTGACCGGATGGGTTTCATTTTAGTTAGTTGCCGCCAGTGCTTCCCAGCCGTTGGATCTCTCTCTGTCTTGCCTTTTTAACGCCTCTCACAGCTCTGTGGTTATGTTCGTTAACGTCCGTTAGTTAATGGAGCCTCGGATTCCCGGGCTTGACGTGGCTGCCTTTCATTGGTAAGAACTTCTAATTTCGGCTAAGATACTTTTATATATATATACACAACTAAGTATAACTCTTTTTCCTTTTTCTATTTAATGATTAATTATATTATGTATATGAGCTCTTTTTGGGGTTCATTTATTACGTTTAGATTTGTTTATGATGATATTATGTGTAGCTTATTAATTAATTTTTTGTATTTTATAAATTTGTGAGTTTTAAAATTATTTTATATTAAATTACTAGTTAAATAGGAGATACTATGTAGTGTGTTAAAGGCAAAACAAAAAGCAAGCAAGCTGGGTATTCATACCCATAATTATGTATACTACCATATGCCATTGTTGATTAACCAACTCTTAATTTTATTTCAACTTGTACTAAATGGATAATAAGTATTAGATATTGTGTTGTGATTGTGCATGATTATAATATTACTTAAATGGTAATTAGAAATGATGGGTTTCTTAAATCTTAAGCCTCATCCATCCAATTTTTTTTTTAAACTTTATTCCTTACTTCATTTCAGCCAATCAAATCAGGGTATCCCCGCCCTCCATTTTTCATTCTGATTATGCAATGCAATGCACGTGATGTTGCCTGCATTCCCCCATAGCCATAGCTACTGTAGGTGAAAGTACCGAGTTCTCATTCGTTGATTTGGCTTTTCGGGCTGTTGATGAGTTTATATCATCTGCCCCTTTTTAATTTATTATAGCTAGCTAAATAATATGCTATTCTTGATGGCTTATTTTGCTATATATATATATTAAATTTATTATTGGTTTTGATTGATCCAGGAATCCGATTCTGATTTCCACTACGTTCCTTTGCCGTCATATATATATATTCTTTCTTTTATCTGTCACCTTGATGATGTTCTAGCATGCATATGTTCTAGGTATAATCATATATACCTTCCGATCAATATATAGAAATACAATGAAGCACTGAGGTTAGTAAGTAGATAAGGTTGAACTGATGGTGTTCTTCTTAACCGTAATAAACATGGCTTTTCCATTATTAATGGGAAGGTATCATGTCCCTCAAGGTTTTATTCTTTGATTTTGCGCAGAGTTTAGAAGAAAGACTAAAAGCATCTCTTGATGCTTGAACAAGCAAAACCATGACAGTGAAGAGTTTCGCGAATTGCATCTTAGAGCACTGCTTTTTGTTTGTTCTATAAGTAGAGCTAGGTATCTTCTGAATTTATTAATGGGATACATCTGGGCACTGACCAACTTGATTTGTAGTTAACTGAAATGAATGCATTCGCACTGCGTAATGGATGAAGCATTGAATGATAAAGTTGCAGAATCCTAGAGCTGAAGGTGGACTTGGGGTTCTTTGGAATAAAGTTGGCCAATTCTTTCACCATGGGTTGAGAGTTATATTCTAAAGGGTTGCTTGAATGCCCTTTTTTTCCCAGTCAGTTATGGCATGTGGCTTTGCAGCCTTGCGATGGTACAAGTTCTTTGGAGTTAATTGAAAAGCATTACGTTTATAGCATTAGCAGCATCAAGGGTGGCTTCGCCTTTGTAATTCTAACCATTGTCTTTTCTTGCAGCACTACATAAAACGGAGCAAAATCTTTGCTTACTTTGGATAAATAAAAACATTTTTACTTCCAGCAAGAACCATATCCTGATATGAAATAATTTGCAACTTGTTTGAGATCCTTGCATGAGGGAACAAGACATATCAAGTGAATTTGGATATAATTTTTGTGTTTAATCCGGTATAAGTTTTAAGTTATGATCGGTTTACTTTCCAATTTTAAAGCTTGGAATTAACATTGGGCTGTATTTAAAGGGTAATTTTAGTAATTTTGTTTATTTTGCGTCAAAATAAAAATAATAATTAGTTCTCTAATAAAAATAATAATTATGAACCAACCTTTTTTAAGAATAATGTGTTCTAAGAATGTTCAGCAAAAGATATTCCATATCATACTGCTTTATTAAAGTAGAAGGAATGAAAATAAGCCTAAAATATTATAAGTTCTTAAAATGTTTGATAGCTTAACTTGATAAATCAAATATAGAGATTTCTTGTGACATTGAGTGCTTCTCATTTCCTTAGTCACATGATGAACTTCTATTCACTCTTTACAATTACCAATAACTTGAAATTGTTGGGTTATACGATGACTTGAAGTTAAAAGAAATTTGTCTTTGACAAAGAAGGCATACACTTGGTATGTCAACCTTATTCCTAATTCCGTTGAGTTGCAAAGCCAAAAGGATGTTACGTTGAGTTGCATCGGAAATTAAGAGAAGATCTCATGGAGTATATACATCGCTTCAAAGACATCCAAGACTCCCATAATGAGGAGTGGTGAAAGTATGCATCCAACGAAAGCTTGACGAGTATAGGGTGCACTTGGAGAATAGTTAATTGGTTGAAGCTTCTAAAAGAATCAATAATACAACTTCAAGGCAAAGAATAGTTAATTGCTTCACCAAGAGAAATACTCTTATAGAGAACCCAATTCAGGACCTAATTTGCGTCCAATAATAGAGAATGTAAAAATAGGGTAGAATAAAGATGTTGATTCTCCGTTGTTTCTAGTTCCATTAGACAAATTTATTAAGAACCATTCTCGAAGGGTTTTATCATGATGGATTATAGTGATGGCGATAGATCTGAGATGACGATGAGAAGGATAGGCCATCTAAGACTTGATTTTTTGTGCACTAGTAATGTGGCGGGTAGAGGTGTCCATGGGTCGGGGCAAACCAAATTCTTTGGCCCGACTGGTAGGCTTGACCCAAAAAAGGGGTTTATATTTTTGTCCAAACCTGGCCCAGATTATATATGTTAAATCCGGGCTCGACCCATTTTTTAAAATTTATATTATTATACAAAATAAATTTAAAAAATATAGTATATCAAAAACACTACAAACATGAAAATAAATATTTCTCAAAAAATTAAAAGTACATTAAAAAATATTTATACTAAAAAAAAAGACATTCGAGTTATACATGCAGTGTGATAGACCACAATCCGCATCAGATTCACTCACCAAGGGTGCTCGGTATAGACATTGCTTTTACAATTTACACCATTTGTTTTGGATTATTTCATAATATTTTCATGGTTATTTTAAATAACATAATTCAATCTTCTGTTTTTCCCTTTGATAGGATCGACACTATGGTACATACCATGAAAATTATAAGCTAAGTTCCAATAATGTTCCTTGAAGGCTAAAAACTACAAAATTAAGAGTCTAAATAGCCATGAAAATGGAAATAAATAGAAACAATAGCTTTCATCTTTAGTGTCACATTGAAAAACATGAAATCCAATAATTGGATGGTAAAAAGTTGAGGAAGAGAAAACAAAGAGGAAATATTAGAATCTCATTATAGGTATCAAATTAGTAGCAAAATTAATAATAAAACAAATGTTCTACAATATACAAACAAAATTAAAAGTGACGCGGAACATTAAAAACAACAACAGAACAACAGTGACAATACCCAAAATAGCACCAAAAACAACCTGTAAAATGTAATCAACCAATCAAAATATTTATATATCAAGCAACCAACATATTTGATTTTATATAACAAGTTCTAATTTCTAAGCTAAATTATATACCTAGAAAGGAATCAAAGAATCATCATCCTCATCGTCATCATTATTCTCATCATTCTTGAAATCAATCTCCAATATGAAAAAAAGAACAAATAGTTAGATAATCAACTTGATAAAATGTTATAAAATTATAACAATAAAACGAGAATAATAATTACCCGTTGAAAACCCCTTAGCTTGCATCCAGTCATAAAAGCAAACAATGACTTGGACTATTTTTGGTTTAAGGGAACTATTCAAAGATGTGATAACTTTCTTCTCCATGTTAAAAGCCGACTTGGAAGCTACATTCGATATTGGAATTGCCAAAAGATTACAAGCCAAAAATGAAAGCTACAGTTGAATTGAACTTTTGCTCCAATAATCCAATACATCTATTTGGCTATTCAACTCAAGCTCTAGTTTTTCCAAATAAATGTTCAATTGTGACGTTTCAATCTTAGTACTAGATTCACTTAAGTAATGTTTATAATCATCACTCTCATCATAATCTCCTTCCAAATCAGCCATATTAACATTGAGTTGATGCAAACTAGAATCAATAGGATCATTATCTGAAACATTGGAGCTCCCGGCTAAAGAGGAAGACGTGGATTTGGAGTTCTTAACATACTCATCAAACAAGAGTTTAAGATTGCTAATCATGGTTTGCACAAAGTCTGAAGCATGAGTCCCGATAGATTGTAGTAAAGCAATACTGCACATAATTTAACTTGTAACGAGGATTAAAAATTGCAGCACATGACAATATCAAAGAATACTCAACCTAATATTTATTAAATTTCTCTTGCATTTGCATAATCATTGGAGTTAAAAAAGAATGAGGGCCTTTAACTGTATCAATTAAGACCTTGTGAACATTTCAAATTCCTCTAAAATAAAGTTTAGTCGTTGGATAATTAGAACCAGAAAAAACACAAATCACATAATAAAAGACTTTAAAAAATTTGCAAACAATAGCAACATTGCTCCACTCTTCATCAGAAAGTGAAAATATTTGATAATCTTTATCTCGTGGGCCCTAATAATCTAACACATCTTTAAAGTAAAGAGCATATTCAAGCATCAAATAAGTAGAATTCCATCTCACACACATATCTTGATGTAACTTTTTGATCACATTCAAATGAAAGCTTTTGGCGGCTATATCATAAAATCTTTTCTTACGAATTCCTGACTTTTTTATGTACTTAATTTCATTTCGAATCTTATCAACAACATCATCAGCAAGTTCCAAACCAGTTTTAACTATAATATTCAATATATGTGCACATCTAACTTGAAAAAGAAAACACCATCACACAAAAGAGCTTCATTTGCACAAAAATAATTTTTAAGACTATAAACCATAACATCGTTATAATAAGCATTATCTAAAATGATGCTAAAAATTTTCTTGTCTATACCCCACTGAGATTAACATAAAATAAGTTCATCTGCTATGTGCAAACCATCATACAGAGAAGATAAAGCTCTAAACCTTAGGATTCTCTTTTGTAGCTTCCAATCTTTGTCAACCCAATGAGCAATATTGCAAATGTATTCATCATTAGTATGTTTAAAGTTTATCAAGAGTTAGACAAACTAAACTAGGTGCTTTAGCCAACTCTTCTTTAACATGATCTCTCTCTTTTGCATAATACATTAGGACATCCCTAGTAGCTGTTTGTCTACTTGTATTCTTAAAATTAGGACTAGCAATACTCATCATGTATCTAATCACGATTCTTCAATTGTCCTAAATGAATGCTTGCCACACATAAGAAAAGTAGAAACAACTCGACGACACTTATCAACATCAAACTTGTAGGCTTTTATAGATGAAGCACGTCCTAAAAATGATTGAATGGCTATAGTGTAATAAGTGATGCCTTTATTAAATGTTTTCAAACAACTATTTAAATGACGTCTTAAATGAGAGGTTCCACTAGACTATTTAGCAAGAAAGATACTTATACAAGGATTACATTTTGCCTTCAATTTGTCATTGTTCTCACATTCAAGCTTTGTCATTTCATCCCACACCTTTGATGTAGTAGAATTTTGATGTTTGAGAGCACTTTCGTATTCATTAAACCTATCATCCACAACTATGTTCGAACTAGCCATTGTCATAAAAATTCAAGTCTTAAAATCGTAAAAACTCAATTAATATATAAAAGATAAAAAAAAAGAATAGAATCAATTTTTAAATACATATATGGTTGACTATGATAGCATGATTTCAAAGCTTGCTAAAATACAAGTACTGATGGTGGATTTTGATCATTCATTTTCGTAGGCATACATATTTAACATTCCAAATTTGAACACAAAATAATATATTTCAGCGGTTGGTGCATAATATATTTCAATGCTTGCAATCCAATATGAACTCATGCTTTTATTTTTTAGCATGAATGCAACATATTAATTGAATAATCAAAATATTATTTAAAAGGTTTGAAAATGTAAAAGAGTGAAAGTAGGCATGAATTTTATTTAAAATTCGATCTTGAACACCTATCAAACATTGGCCAACTTGTGAAGCTGGGTGTTTGGGAAGAAGAGATGGCAAATAGGCTGGTAAATTCATATAAACACCATCAACCAACACATAATAAATTTTTTCGATTGCATATAACCAAGACCCTAATATAGGGATGCCCTTAAAGAAAGAATAAAGGTAAATTCATCTTGGTAGGTGAACTTGAATCCCAAACATCATCACCAATTTGACTCCGAAAATCTCAACACCATCAACTAACACATAATAAATCTTTTAAGTTGCATAGGACCTAAAACCAAATAATAACTCACCTTACTACTATCATAATCATCTCACTATTTCGATTATAAAATACCCCATACGATGTGTGATAAATATAAAAAAATCACTAATAATACAAAATATATGAAAAATGAAATTTATAAAAAAAAGTTGTTCAATAGTAATGATTGTATGCAATATTATAAATTACCTATTTATAATAAGTTAATGTATATAGAAATAAATTAAATTTATTATTCTAAAAAACTAATAAAATAATAAAATATAATTTCAACATTAATATTTAATCAAATTACAATTTTCATCCTTCTACAATACTTGAAATCATATTATTGTGAATTTGCAAATTGACATCTTTCATTTTATCAGGTTTGGAAAACATATACATTGAAGCAAAGCAAAATAGATTTGGAAAAAATATTAAGAAAAATAAAAGAACAAAATATATTAATTATGGAAGCAATAGTGGAAGCAGTGGAAGTATGGTGTATATATATTGAGCAAACCAATGGGAAGACAACGATGATGAATGAAGGCTGGAGCGAAGAAGGCGACAGAGAAAACAACAGTGGTGAACGCCAATGATAGAGGAAACAATTGGAAGATGGACAACACAAGTTGTAACGCTAATGGGGTGGAGTGGGAAAGTTAGATGGACGGATGAGCAGCAGTGCTGGAGGTCCTTGGTGGAGAGGGTGAGCGACACTAGGGGTTTTCTTTTTACGAACTAATAGTCGAGAAAGAGAATTAGGGACTGGGAGTCTGGGAATAAGGTTAAAAAATTTGGGTCGAGTTGGGCCCGGTTGAGCAAACCTTGCTCGAAACACAACCCATTTTTTAAACGGGCTTTATTCTTAAGCCCAAACCTCTTTTTCAGGCATATATTTTTGCACAAACCCTCCTACATTTCGGGTAAGCCTTCGAGTTGGGCTAATGGACATGTCTAGTGGTGGGTTTCTTGGGGCTTTTAGCATTTTTTTATTAGTGTCCATCATCTGGTTGATTTGATAATGGCGGGGTTAGGATGCAAATTTCAGCGGTTTAATCAAGTTGATACATCTCTGGTTTGTTTTTGAATTATTCTAGTGTTGCAATTACTGTCAGTTTGTCCTTCTCTTTTTTTTAGATTCTTCTATAGACATGACATTTCTGCATTAGTTTGCAATGATTTATTTATCGATTGTTCTATGTGTCATGTCTTTATATTATTATTACAGTTAATGGTTCCTATCAATAATAGTTGTAATATCCCAAAATTTTGGTTTCCAAGAAATGAAAATTATTTTAAAGGTGGATTAAGTATTTGGAGAGAAAGTATAAATAATGAAATTTAGTAAGGACTAAATTGTAAATTTTTAAAAGTTAAAGGAATAAAAGTATAAATTTACTATTTTGGAAAAAGGGGAAAAATTTAAGAAATATTTTTTATGAATGTGACATGGAGATATATATTGATATGTGGAGTTGGAAAATTCATATATATGGACTAAATTGAATAAAGTGGAAAAGTAAAATGATTAAAGTGCAATTTTCTCATTTTGTGGAGGAGGGAGCTAAATGCAAAATTTTCATTTTTAATGATGTTTGGAAACATAATGATGATGTTAAAACACCTAAGCTCATGAGTTGTAAAGTTTTAAGGAAAAAATGTGGTAACTATGGATGAAAAGTGGAGGAATTAAATTGGTTGGTGAAATAAGGATTAAATTGAAAGAAAAGGAAAAATGTAGAGGTTTATAGAGGAGAGATAAAGTGGGATGGAAGCAACTTGGATAATAAAAATAAAAGGGAAAGAAAGAAAGGAAAGCAAAAAAAAATTCTTGATATTCTATCTTAAAACCATAGCCTAATTTCATATCCTAGAGTGTTATGGGATCATTTTCTACCATGGAAATCAATTAGTTGAAGGAAAAAGGAAAGGAAAACATAGGAAAGTAAAGAAAAAGGTTGAGTTCAAGTGAAAAAAAGAAGGTAAATACTTAATTGAATCCAAGCTTGTTTATTTTATTTTTAACATTTGAGTATTTAAAATTTTAATAAATAAGATATGATTATGAATATTGAATTTGGTATTGAATATGTAAATAAAGGTATGTTAGTATTGTAAGAAATGATAAAGTGATAACTTAGTGATTAGTACATTTAATGAAATTAAGGATTAAATTATAAAGAGTAAAAATTTATGTATTTGTCATAAATTGATAAGTGAATAGATGTAGTGTAGTGAAATTACTATAGAGAGGACTAAATTGCAAAGTATATAGAAGGTGTTATGTGAAACCAATATTGTAATTAAACACTTAAATGAAGTATTATGTGATAGTAATGAAGTGTAAAGTGGTATAATGATTATTGAATTCTCATGAATTTAAGGACTAAATTGTAAAATATTCAAAAGTTATTATGTGTGCTAAAATAGCAAGTGTTATAAGAAAGTAAAGTGCTTAATGATAGTGAATTGAAATCTAAAGTGTTAAGTGTTGTCAATATATGTTATGCTTGTATTTTTATGAATAGTGAATAAAGTGTATGTGAAATAAAAATGTAGTGAATGTGTTTATGTGATTTGAAGTGAATAACTAATATGATACTAAGTGATATATGTGTGATATATCAAGTATGTTATATGAAAGGGATATGTGAATAAATGCCTTAGTGAACTCAGAAGAAATATCATATATGATAATGAAATGATTTTGGAGTTGAGAGAGGTTGGGGGTTCGGATGGGAACTAGGTTGGTGATACGGAGGTTCGAAGGGATTAGGAGAGGAGTATTGGGTTATATGATATGTTTACTGGAGTTCCCATAATCAGAGTTTCATTATAGGCCGATAGTTTGTATTTGGCTTGGATCTCTGCAATGTATCGAAATTATTGAACTTCTATGAGATTCATTAAGGACTACAAAAGTGATATGTATGTTTAAGTAATACATGTGAATTAAGTGTTAAATGAAATATGTGAATCAAGTGTTTATGTTACATTTATGAAACAAGAAAGATTTTGATATATGAATATGAAAATTAATTAGTGATAGTATATATTGAAGTGAAAACTATAAGTTATAAAGTTAATTTAAATGATTTTATGTTTTGGTAAAATAAACTAAAAGTTTAAATATATTAGTGAAAGAAATTGTGTGAATAAATGTTATTCAAAATTTATTTAAATTGTATATATAAATGGTAAGATTGAATTTAGTTGAGTATTTACTAAGTTATTCACATAACTTAACATGTTTGTTTAAACACGTAGATGAAAGAAAGTAGATTGAAGATACAAGAAGTACTTCTTCATGAGGATCACATCAACTCTTAAAGTTTCAAGACTCTTTTATATGATTTTGGACTTTAGAAATGACATGTACTTAGGTTTGGTAGAATAAATATGAACCATAAATGTATATTCGAAATGTTACAACGCAAATGTATGAATGTGATTTCAAAACAATATTATGTGCCTACGTGTAACATCTATTGCTCGAATCTGTGATCAGATCGGATGAAGGGTGTTACAATGATATTTTCTTTTTAAAGAATTAATAATTTTTATTAAAATGATTTTTATTCTATGGGGTTTTAAACTTTTATAGAAGTAATAAAAATCAAATGGTGCAAAAAAAAATTAGAAACCTAAAATCAGACAACATTTATAGTAATGTAAAATAAAAATATTTAATATAATTGATTCCAAAAATAGATGAAACATTACAAGTGATAACTATTTATGAAAAACAACCATGAGAATTGAAATTATTTCTACTATTATAAGAAGGAGAAAAAATCACACAACTATTCTTTTTCTTTCTTTCTCCGATTTGCATTGGAATGGGAGCTTTGAATCTTGATCCTAGTTTATCAATTTTGTTCATTCATGATTTTTGTGTAGATTCTTACACCATTGCCTATGTTTTTTATTTAGGCATTGGAAAAGGCAATACTCAAGTTTTTATTATGATTGGAATGTTTTATTATGTGCAAATTGCAATATGTGGGACTTGGATTTTATATAGTAAATTATGAGATTTTTTAGTACAGTTTATATGGACCTAGTCTCTTCAACCTCAATAGTTAATTTTTGAAGTGTGGTTCTTTAAAAGTCTGTATCAATTGGTATTAAAGTCAACCATTATATCTTCCAATTACAATTGTGTAGTGCGGGTGGTGACTCTGACATTATAGTGTTCACTCAATGCTAGATTAAACCAGCACAAAGCCAGCCCGCATGGGTGATAGGGCTATGGAGAGTGGTAAACTGTTATGTGCCAATTGCAAGCTAGCTTTTGAGGCGAGATATTGTAATAGTCCGTATCACATTCATGGGCACCAAGATTTTATTATTGAGATTGAATATTTCAAAATTTGTAATTCAAAATGAAATGTTCGAAAAAAAAAACCAAGAAAAGGGCCTCTCCTAAAAAGATTTGAATGATAGATTAAAAACAACTAAAATATTGAAGATTGAATTTTGTGGGAAAAAAATTGAAGGCAGAAGAGATAAAAAAATATTTGTTGTTAAAAAGGAATGAAAATCACAAGTAGGAAGGATGTTAGTTTGCGGGACATGGGTAGAAAATGAGCAATCCCAATCTATAAACTAGTATCGAAATTAAGAGTTTTCGTCTTCAGGTCTTTCATGGGTGGGCGAAAGAGTTGTTGCGACCGGTTTTTTCAAGTTAGCAATTAAATGTTGCTTTGGCATGTTTTAGGGTTTCAGATTTATCTATCATATTTTTGTTCTTCTACATTTTTTTAGAGGAAAGTTTTCATTATAGTCCTCATCGTGAGTCGAAGTCAAAAAATTTATAATTAAAAATCGGGAATTAAATTGAAAAATTTTAAGAAATCAAAATAAAAATTTTACTATTTATTAATTAAATTTTATCGCTATTTAAAGGACTAAAGACGCAAATATACTAAGAGAGGCCAAGCTCGTACCAAGCCCCTTTGGTGCTGCCCCTATTTGCATGGAAACCTTATTTAGATCATATATATACATATGATTATTAATATTATATAAAATATTATTTTAAAAAAAATAATTTTATGAAAATTTACCGAATAAAAAAATTATTTTATGTAGGATTATTTAAACACTTAAAAATATTAATATTTTAAAAAAAATCAATCTATTTTAAGAATTCGTTTTCGTTTTTCAGCCTACAAGTTGCAAAATCAAAGGATAAGCGGAAATTCTGGGTCCGGCACAGGATGCGATGGCCCATTTTATCAGTCCCCGAGACGGGTCCACAGGCCTAGCCAAGATTCCCGCCCAAGAAAGAGGAAGAGCTTTTCTCTTTGAAGTTGAAAAGCCTTTAATGGTGGAGCCTAGAGGCCATGTGCCAATGTCCCACCTTCTTCCCACAAAAGCAACACCCTTTTTACAATCAAATCAAAATTCAATCAATTCGGCCTTTCGGCGCCGATTAAACCCAAACTCTTTCCGTAAGATAATATTGAACTTGGTTCACGTTACATTACTCGAATTTCAAATCCACAATACCAGCAATCAAATACAAAAGAGTTGTCAATCAACCACATCTAAGCTGTTGAGTCACTGTTGTCGATACCGGCATGTCCCATAACCTGACCCAGGAAGATTAATTGAAAGTTAATGGGGGAAAATGAAAGAAAGATTTAAGTATTGGTGTTTTAAATAGTATCAACTTACTTGGATCACTGAAGGTGACTAGGCCAGTACCCTTGAAATCGCAGTTCCAATAATTCCTGCCGTGCATCTGGTAGTAAGCATTCATGGCATATGATGCATGAGCGTGAAGCTTGTCGGGCTCAAAACATTTACCGCTTTCATAAACTTCCCTACAGTCAACTCCACCAGGGCCGCAGCAAAAATCCAGCACAGTTTGAAGTACTTTCTCATCTGCATGTGGTTTAGCCACGCACCATACTGACGGACCCCTTACTTGGCCGCTTGTCGACATCTTCTCGAATGCACCTCCATTGCTGCAGAACTCGCAGCTCAAGTCCACTTCGTATACCTTAGACCCGTCCCCATTAAAAATCCCAAAATTTCTCTCACTCGCACCCCCTGGCTTTTTGTTCTCGTTAAACAAAGCAAACACAAATATCTCTATGTTATCCTTAGGTTTCATGGGTGTCCCTTTATTAGACTGTGCACGCTCAATCAACCTGGTATTGTAGGTCTTTGCATTGTTGGGTGTAGCTGCGGTGTCTTCTGAATCTCCTTTTGAGGGCCATCCAGATTCCGACACTGTGATCTTCATTGATAGATTCCCAAAGCCAATGGCATCGATAGCTGACCTAACAGCATCAATCTGGGCGTCCAGCATGTTATGGTAGATGTAACCCTTAGGGTCATGGACCCCTGTCGAGTTCCCTAGCAATGCATACTCTAAATCAACTGTGCTGGGGTTATCCCTGTATGCAAAATAAGGGTAGGCATTGACCATGAAAGGTGCACCAGTATCAGCCAAAAACCCAACAATAGAGCTCATGGTGGGAATAAGCTTTGTGGCAAAGGTTGAAGCCGAGGGTGGAAACGAGGAAGCAAGAACAGCCATGCTATGCGGGGTAGTGACCTTGATCTTACGGTCAAGACCACGCTTTAATAACACAGCATGTAAGTTTTGCATGGCTTGGACCAGTGCATCAGGGTCCAAATTATCATCGGAGGTCAAATATTCGTTGCCTACACAAACGGCTACGATGGAAGTGGCGGGGATGAAGGGCTGCACACGAGTGGCAAACCAGTCGTCGGCTGCGGCTGCGTCCTTGCTAATGTTGGCGACGTGGTAGTTTTCAACGGCAACAATAAGGTCAATTCCGGTGTTGGAAAAGGCTTCAAGGATATCAGGGTTGGTGTCATAGATTTTAACTTTATCAATGAGCGTAGATTGGAGGAGCTGAGCAACTTTCTTTGGAGAAGGCAGGTTGTTTCCTAGAGTGCCATAGTTAATGCCAACGCTAGAGACATAAGATAATGGGCTGAGAAGGAGGAAGAGGAGGAGGTGGAAGAGATGAAGAGCCATTTGGTGGTTCAAAGGATCAAGGTATTGATGTTCCTAATGAAGTGAAGATATGTGTAGTACCTACAGTTTCCTGGCATGAAATGCCAAATGCATTTGAGCAGAGAAATTGGGAGGATGTCAGATAATGTGGGGACAGAACGTGATGAAAAATTCAGAGGAGGAACAGTATCTTTCCACCTTTGTCAAAAATATTATTACTACTGAAGCTGATCAGTGGGTCCACACCAACATTAGCAGAGGATCCAACTATATCCCACAACAAAGCAATGTGTTTGTGTTCCCACCTATGAAACGCGTCTCTCACACTTATCCTGAGGGGAGTATATAAATTCATAATTAATAAGAAGACCCTACATTTATTTCTCCAAACTGAAATTTTCTATACATGCCCTTGTTGTATTCTATAATGATAAGCAGAAGCTTTAAAACTGAGGTTTGTCGGATTAACCCATTATGTATAAAGTATAAGAAATGCTTCGTCACGGACTGGGGAATCATACAAGAATCTTTTTTAACTCTCATTTAAAATAATAAAAATAATTCTTCACCTGTTTCTATGCCAAGCCAACCCTGTTATTTTTGTTTAGATTTTTTTTCCACTTTGGCGGTATATGAAGCTGCCAAAGATCTAGAAACACACAAGGTTAGTTTCATGAACTGCCTTTGTTATCTTAAGGTTAGAAGAGATGAAACTACAAAATGAAACTTAAGGTTAAATTACAATATATTACATTAATCACAGACACTTGTTTGCAGTATGATACAATTTCTATATACAGTAAGAACAGCAGTTAAAGAGGAGAGGAACAAATGAAAATTAGATTAGATTATACTGCTGTTCATATATTTCTGGAAGAATTTCTCCTCCTTGCAGTGCTTATAGAGTACCTTATAAACCTCAATCAACAGTTTTGGAAATCGACTAGAGAAATAACCATCAAATCCTTCTGGAAGTGGCCCCAATAATTCTTGGATATCTTGAGGAATTTCCCTGTAGTGGTTTTGCTTGTTCCTTATTACCCGCAGTAGGTCCCGAACACTATCAAATTTGTATCTCCTATAGTGTCCAATGTTATTAAGGAATGCAGGTTCCAGCTTTTCATCCCACTTCCCATCCAAAGCTACTGCTGCAATACTTTCTAATTCATTTAATACTTCTGATGCACTCTTCCTGTCTTCCAATTCAACACGATCACTAGCCTCTCGAAGAAATGAAAGCCTCATCTCAGAACTCCAAAATAACGGATGATGCAAAACATCCTGTGCCTTTGGCCTACCACATATCAAAATATAGTTGTTAGAGGAGACGTGTTGCGTACAACCCCTGGTAAGCTTAAATATTTTCCATCTGTTATGTTTAAGAATGCACTTCACAGGCTTTTCTATGTGCAGATAGACAAGAAGATCTGAATGCTCAAATATTAAACCCAGGGGCATTCAACGAATGCATAGTTATAGGATCATCAAAATGTGGATGATAGATTACCTCAATTCTGGGTTGGGATCCAAGAGATGAGAGAAAAGATCCATTGCTTCTGGTATACTCTCTATTAAGAAGAGGTCCTTTCGGTCATTCACAATATTTACATCACGTTCAATACTATCCCCATATGGGTGTTTACCACCAGTGATGCAAAAAAATAAAACACAGCCTAAACTAAATAAATCCACAGCGCGTGTCTGGCGTCCTTGACGAAGTTGTTCAGGTGCTTGCCAGCCTGAACTTCCATAACCTACATTTAGCAACATTATAAAGAATTAATTTGACCAATCTTTACACAAGCAATGTATCACGAAACGTGCATGGTTTAATTGTTGCTGAATGATGCCAGACGTGATTGATAAGCTTACCAGTAGCACCGCGGGTTAAGGAAGACATATCCCCAGTCAAGCGTTTGCTAATGCCCATGTCAGAAAGCTTTGCACATAGAGACTTCTCCATGATTATCAAAACATTTTGAGGCTTTAGATCTCGATGTATGATGCCAAGTTCATGTAGATGGGCAAGCCCAGAGACTATATCTCTACAGAAAAAGATAACAATGTCAAATTCTGACCAATTTCACACAAAGAAACACACACCCACGAGCAGAAGAGAACGAGAAAGCTTTAAGGATATGAAATTTACCTCATTAGTTTCAACAAATGGAGCGAAGGATGTCCATTGGGCTTCCAGAGTTCAATAACCTTGTTATTTTCCATCACACTATGCAATCGAACATTACACTCATTGAAGAATTTTGAATCTTCATCCTTGACAATGGCTTGATTTTGAAAAGATTCAGAGCATACATAGATCAGGTCATTTAAGCTACAGGTACAACGCTCTAGAGAGAGATAAACAAAATCCTGATCAAACTCGACCCCATACCAGCGAACAATATTAGGGTGTTGATCAGAAGCAATAAGGTTCTGAATCTCTTTCAAAGCCACATCATGGTGGGTCTGCACAAGACGTTTAACAGCTACTGGACGACCATCATAAATCCCCTCAAGCACAATGGTACCGTTGCTTCCTTTTGCTATTTCTTTGTTGGAAACAAGTAACTTACCAATTCGGCGCCCATCTACTCGGCCATCAACAAGATCTGTAAAGTTCAGCAATGATTTCGCTTCATTCCTTTCAATATAAGGAAGTGTGTTGGTATTTCCAACATTATTCTCCTCTGAAACAGGCTTGTTCTTTTTCTCGTTATTGCCACTGCTCTTACTATTCCCAACTCTCTTAGGTTTTTTCTTTTTAGGTACTGATTGCAATTTAACTTCCTGATCCTGCTTACTCCCCTTACCTCGTTTTAAGCGGTAAAAGGCAAAGACAATGATAGTCAATAGGGTAGCAAAGAAAGAAATGAAAGGTTGTATGCTTGATCCAGCGATGTCAAACCTTGTAGTGATGTTTGTATTAGCGGTATCCAACATAAGAGGGTTTTCCATCTCAGAAGCTGGCAAAGCAAGCCATGGTTTGTCACTAGGAAGAGCCAGTACATCAGCAGGCGGCAAGCGAGGATTTTGATTTGAAGAAGGCAGTGGGATTATTCCATCAAGCCAGCCAAAGACGGGGAGAGATTCCAACAATTTATGATCACGAACTTGGATAACAACAGGTCTCTTCTGACATGGCAATTGCAACTCAAAATCATGCATGTAATCTGCAGAAAGTTTTTCCTCTGGTCCTTGACATCGAAATTCAGCATCAATTTTAGAAAATGCCACATTCCATAATACTTCAGCAGAGTTTGGAGAATAATACTGGAGGACATAATCTGTCCTCATAATATAGACAAACTGCTTGACTGTTGTTGAGTTAAAAGGACCAAACTCCACCAGTGCATCAGCACCCTTTGTCCAACGAACTGTTTTACCTGCATCATTCTGAATATCTAGCGTAGAGGGAGGATCATCTGACCTATAAGTTTGTATTATTCTACCAGAATTAGCATCAACAAGGTAAATAGAGGTCTTTTTTACTCCCAAAGTGATCCCTCCATCCTCTGCTATGTAGGGTGTTCTTCTAACATATTCTTCAGCGCTCAGTTCAAGTTTTTTCTAGAGTGCAAAACCATTGAGATGAAAAAGATGCTATCAGTATGAAAGCAATAAAGCATATAAACAAGATTTCCAAGCCAATCAATCAGTCAAATTTAATAGTTATCATAGACAATAGAATCAATGACTAAGAAACCCCAAAATTAGTATGGGACAGACAACCGTAAGAAAGAGAAGCAGGATAAGCATTGATACCAGTTTTCCATGGCTCCTGCTATGAACATAGAGTTGCAAATCATCCCCACAATCAACATACAAATCACTGTTGGGTCCAGATGCATTAAGCTTATCATTGTCCTGGTCAAGGAAGGCCTGATAAGATGAATAAATAGGCCTGCCCGATGCAAACGACCAATGAACTTTCCTTGATACTCTGTCCACTAAATGCATTGTTCCATCCAGAGTAACTACCACTGCTAATCCATCGTCACTAAATAAAGACACAAAATACAATTTGAGTAGAACTGATTTCAGGGTTTTAAGCGAACTCCACATAGCTTGCAGCAGCCATTATAGACAGATATAGCAAAATTCGTAATTCAAAAAAAAATTCAAAGATCAGGTTTTTTTTTTCCTAAATGCATTAATCCAATGAGAATAAGGAGCTGAAGATACTTACGGAGGAGGGGGCGGCAGGAAACGATTGGAAAGAGCAGTTTGCGAGATCTGAGAGCAGAAGAAGCCGCGTATAGACGGAGAAAATAAGATGGCTAACAGCAAAAGGAAAATCCGAGATCGCCTCATATCGTGCCAGAGTTTGGTAATGAATGATGGTAAAAATGTTGGGAGTGTAATTGGGTAATGCTGAATCTAGGGTTATGGAATTGGGAAATTTTGCAGAATACCGCAATAGAAGGGGAAAGGTCAATTAGGGGTGGCAAGGCAGCCTGGCGAGCTTGGCGTATTTTCAATTGATTCGTGTCCAAGTCCAACCTCCTGGTCCGATCGTTGCCATGCTAACCAATCATATCCACACACATGTCATGTCAGCTGAGTTAACTATAAAACTTGTGTTACGACTGCTGACTTTGGTTATTTGCATTTTCACAATCTTTATTTAACAAAAATGTCTAAATTTTGGTATAAATAACATCTAAATACCTTTTATATGTTGTCAATCAGTTGGATCACATTGGAATGGCTTTTTAAATAGGAGATGCCCCTTCATTCAATTGGAAATATAAGCATTTAGTAGAAACACACTTAACACCTTCCTTTTTTTCCTATTCTTTTATATTTATTTGGTTTATTCAGGTTAACAGAAAATATTTTTCCTCTAAAATAACTTATCCTTTTTAAAAGCATAAGACATTTTCTAACAAAAAAAAATTCCTTTATAGATAATTTTTTTCTATATAAAAATTAATTTTCAAGCCTAAAATTAATAATAAATTTTTATTTTTAAAAATATTTAAAATTAACAAAATATTAATATATAATATTATAATTTTCAATATTATTAAACATACATATTTAATTATCTATATCTAATCATATAATAAATTGTTAATATAATTTATTATATTTAATATTTCAATTTTATTTTAATAGTAAATTTTAAAAATAATAATTTTAAATAATATTCTTCAAATATTATTGAAAAATATTTAATATTAATATTTTAATGATAAATATTTATTACAATTATAAATATATTAATAATAAATGTTTTGTAGTACAAAAGTTAAAATATGCTATAAGTCTATGTTCTCTTCACAAATTTGGAATTTAGTCTCTCTACTTTTTAGATTTGAAAATCAAGTATAATTGTTAACGTTATTATTATTTTTTCAATTTTGTTGATGTCACGGTTCTAAATAAAAAAATACTCGGTATTCATGTAACTAAAAAATGACGTAATAATGAATATGAATTTAACAAAATATTTTTAATAACGCTAACAGTTGAACCTGAATTTTGATATTTAAAAAGTAGGACTAACCTAAAAATAAAAGTACATGGACAACATTTCAAAGTTACGAAGAGTACAAGGACTTATAACATATTTTAACCTAGTATAATAATATGAATGTTTTAATTATATAAATATAAGCATTTGTTTAAATAATGCTTAGCTTCATTTATCTCTTGCAACTCTAATGTGTCAATATGTACTCTTATATATGCAATTTAAATTAAGCTTTAATTAAGCATTACTTATTATTAAGGTTATATATGAGATTGATTATTATTATTATAAAATAAATTTTGATTGTTAAAAAAATTACATTATAATATTTTATAACAAATATATTTATATTGTGTTTGTTTTACCAAGAAAATGTAAAATATAAATTTATAGATATAAATTAAACTCAATTAAACAATGAAAAGACAAGAAAATCTCATACGCATGTTTGTTTCATTGAAAACAGCTTTTATGAATTTTTTACGAAATTTATTATTTTACACAAATTCATTTAAACACCAAAAAATATTAACTTCTTTTTAAAAGCGAAAGAAATGGGTAGGGAACAGTAGACTTATGTTTAGTTTTCCATTATGTTTAATCAGTTTATGTTGACTTGTAATAACCCTGCTTGCACAGTATCTGAGTAATACTTATGAAAATGTCAAATCAAATCAAATATACCATGTAAAATACAATTAAAGATATTTATCTCTTTTTATTTATAACTTGAGAAAATAGGCTTTTGTTAGAAATGAAGTCTTAGTTTGATATCAAGTTTTGGACAATGACAAGTGTATCACACGTGATTTTATTTTTTAAAATTCATTAAATAATATATTTTTATATTTTTTAAAAATATACATTGCTTATTAAATGATAATTGATCTGATTTATAATACAAGTCTATTATTTTTGAAAAATAATTGAGATAATAAAACAACATTTTAAAAGTAATGAAAATAAAGAAAAAAGTAGGGAAAAAATATGAAGCTAGAGCTCTGAAACAGAGAAGAGGATGATGCTACCGATGTTGTGGCATGTATTTTCCTTTTATATTTTGCACCTGTTCATGCTTTAATTGATTTTAACTTTATGCATTTATACATTAATTTTAGCTTCTTGAAATCGGGAAAATTGAAGTTGGAGTTATAAGCATACCAATATCCGTTTCAAGTTCTTTGGGACAAATAGTGCTCGTTGATCAAGTATGCAAGCGTTTCCTATTAGAAATCCAGAATAAATCATTTCCAGTTGATCTATTGATCATGCCGTTTTGGTGATTTTGATGTAATTTTAGAAATCAATTGGTTAACCAAGCATAAAATGATTTTGGAATCCCGTAAAAAGAAGTTCTTTATCCAAAGTCCTGAAGGTGACATCATTGAAGTCAAGGGCATAAGATTGTGTGATTCTACTCATATCATTTCGTTGGTTCGAGCTAATAAACTTCTGAATCAAGGTTGTGGAATATATTTGGCCTATGTTATTAACTCGAGTTCGGATGAAAGTCAAATGAGTAAGATTTGGACAATATGCGAGTTTTCGGATGTATTTCAAGAAGAATTATCATGATTGCCTCCTGATCGCGAGGTTGAATTTGTAATTGAGGTTTACCCAGGTACAACTCTAGTCTCTATTGCTCCATATCGTATGACACCAACGGAGCTAAAAGAGTTGAAAATTCAATTACATGATCTCCTAAACTGAGGCTTTACACACCCTAGTATATCATATTGGGGAGCTTCGGTGCTTTTTGTTAGAAAGCAAGATAGGTCGATGCCACTTTGTATTAATTATTGGCAGTTGAATAAGTTGACAATCAATAATAGATATTTGTTTCCGTGTATTGACAATCTATTTTGTTAGGGATCGACCCGATTAAGCAATGAACAAGTAAAAATAGCGGAAGAAATTGAGAAATTGAACACACAAATTGAACGTGAAAAAATCTCTCCAAAAAGGATAAAAAAACCACAAGCAAAGATAATTTTACTATAATAGCAAAAGAACGAAGAGTACAAAGATGGAGATAAAAACTAAACCCCGAAACTCAAAAGAACAATGAACCATCAAAACATAAATATAAAATTCTCCAAAAGTGTTATGAGTTCTAATCTCTAATGGGTTTATTTTTTAAGGTTGTAAAAGAACCTATTTATAGGCTAAATTCATAGATCAATTAATAATAAAATAATCTAGACTAATTAGAGTTTGATTAAAACAAATAAACAGAGTTTGATTGAAATAAATAAACAGAGTTTAACTGGAAGATTATTTCTCAAATTTGACTGAAATAGGAGTCATACTCAACAAATCTCCAAATTAAATCATATTTCCACAACGCCGTCTTTGCCAAAGCCCGTCACTGGCCTATCTTGAACTATGCAGGGAATTAACTGAGTCGAATCTATGCTTAGAAACTGGAAGACTTCTAGCCTTCAACTTGTACACTGCCAAATCAAAACTAACCTAGGTCTAATTTTTACGAATACAATGCCCTAACTTTTTAAAACCTGCATCCAAAAGAGAACCTCTTCTTCAACGAAATGAACATATATTTTCCCTCCTATGACCAAGTTGCCTCCGCTCTAAATGAGTTGACTTCGACTCCATAACAGACGAGGGACATTCGATTTCACCGGTTGTAACACCCCTAACCCATATCCGACGCCAGAACAGGGTTACGGAGCATTACTGGACTTATAACTCAATCAATCAAACATTTCATGTACATTTCTCATTCAATTCAAAAACCATTCATAAACATTCATATGATCCCAATTACGAGCCCTCGAGGCCCAATATAGACATTAAAAGTGGTTAGAGGCTAAATCGAGTACTCAAGAAATTTTTAGAAAAACATTACAAATTTTCAAAGTGCAGGGGATACACGTCCGTGTGGCCAGGTTGTGTGTCTCACATGGCCAAGAGACACGCACGTGTCTCAGGCCGTGTGGGCATTCAAAATAGGGACACACGGCCGTGTCCTAGCCCGTGTCCGACCCCGTGTAACTCAATGACTTGGGTCACACGGCCAACCCACACGCCCGTGTGCCAGGCCGTGTACCCTTCGAGATGGCCTCACACACCTGTGTGTCAGGCCGTACGTGCTAGGCCGTGTGAAAACTGGACGGTATACTAACTTGTATCACACGCCCAAACCACACACCCATGTGCTAGGCCATGTGAAGCTACTGATTTGATTTCTAAGAAAGTTACATGGGACATACGGCCGTGTCACCTGGTCGTGTGTCACACACGACTGAGACACACTCCCGTGTCTCTGCTCGTATGGACAAAAATAGGTCATTTTTCAAACCATATTTCTCACCCAAATTGGTACCATCCTACACACATCAATATGCATACAACCATGACATAAATAGGCATTCAAAACCAACCAATTTCAAGTTTATAACATGTAATAATATCACCTACCATCATGATACATATAGGCACCTCAAATGACCACTCATAATAATGCAAACTATGTATCCAAATGTACCTAATTGGTCAAACACATATATGAAATCTTTGTGCCTAAAACTTAGCATGTATGCCACTTATAAATCTCAACCATTTGATACCCAAAATACCAACTCAAAATAAAGACATTCATATAACTTCCATACATCATATACTATAAGGCTATTTACATATATATATAGCCAAATTTAAGCCAAATTAAATGGCTACAACACAACAAAACATATGGGTTTCCAATAGCCAAAAGACCTATACATGTCATTTAACCCAAATATTTATATAAGTCAAAAGTACCAAAATATTGTTTGATAGTGTGATGCGACCCTTGACGACTTCTAATCCGAACGAGCTTCCGAGACATTATAAAACACAGAAAAATAAACAGAGTAAGCAATTAAGCTTAGTAAATTCGTAAAACATGGAATTAAACTTACCATATAACCACAATTTTAGGTAAGTAACTCAAAGCATAGCTCAATTCAATTTGGCCAAAGCCTATCACATAACCATTCACCAAGTTAGTCATGTATACACATAAAAATAAAGAATCATGTATGAATTCAACAATTACTAAACCATCTCTACTGTATATCCGTATATCATATATATAAATCATCTCCATGTAAATATCTGTACTAGTTCGTATCGAACTTGTATAATCTCGTAATAACACTATGCCCGTTAAACCGCTTAGAATATCGTTAGATACGCGAGTAGTACACGCGAGGTGTATTGAACTGTAAGTCCGTCAATTCCTGTACATGTATGCTCTTACGAGCCATAATCGGTAAACTCTTCAAAGCTAAAATACGGTAAGCTCATACGAGCTGAGAATCGATAAGCTCTCATGAGCTGCAAATCGGTAAGCTCATACAAGCTGTGGTGAGTCCGCAACACATGCAGGATCTCAACCAAAATTGGTAACCCTAATGACATGTCATTTGTATCCTACGAATTTTTAAGGTTCAAATGAGGCTCGGTATTCTTCATACTTCATCGATTATGCATTCGATAATTATACATTGAAATTACACAATCCACATACATATATTTCAATTAAAGTATATAACTACACAATTTAATTACACAAACTTACCTTAAACTCGCACGGAGAATTACGATCGTTTAGTCCACGACTTTATCCTTTCCTCGATTTAAATCCGAATGTGGCTTTTCTTGATCTATATAATCAAATTTAACTAATTTAAGCATCATTCTATTAAATTCAATCCAAAATTCATGTTATGGAAAAATTATCATTTTGCCCTTATACTTTTAACTTCTTTACAGTTTAGTCCCTAGGCTCGTAAAATGAAATTTATGCAATTTCACCCCTATGTAAGCCTAGCCAAATTTTATATGTGCATATAGTAGCCCATACATTTAAAAATTTCACACATTTAACACACAATTTTTATATTTCTCAATTTAGCCCATAATTGACAATTCCATTAAAAATCTCTTTCCAAAAGTTGTTTAACAAACAATAAGGATTTATTTTCTTCCATTAAACTTCAAAGCCCTAGAATTTTCATCAATGGAAAATCTCAAACTATTCAACAATTTTTCAATTTAGTCCCCTAGTTAGCTAGGTTAAGCTACAACGATCCATAAAACATAAAAATCATCAAAAACAGGCTTAGAAATCACTTACATGCAAGGAATTTTCTTTGCAAATTTTCAAGCTTTTGAAAGGCTCCTCTTTGCTGCGGTGGAAGAAAACACAAATATGATGGCCTATTTTGTTTCATTTGATTTAATTTAGCTTTTATTACTTAATTACCATTTTACCCTTACATAACTTTAAAAATTACACAATTACCAAGCCATGTACATCCACGTACATCCACTATCACATTTAATGGTCTAATTACCATATAAAGACCTCCACTATAAAGTTATATAGCTATTTAACACCTTTAGCTAATAGAACACAACTTTCGCACTTTACGCGATTTAGTCCTTTTTCACAAATTGAGCATACAAACAGTAAAATTTCTTAACGAAATTTTTATGCAATCATAATATCATGCTGTAGATCACAAAATAATATTAAAATAAATTTTTTGACTTCAAATTTGTGGTCTCGAAACCACTATTTCGATTTCACTAAAAACGGGTCATTACACCGGTCACTGTAGAACCTTCCAGAATATAAAGACTGTCGGTTCTTTTACCTTTTAATAAAACAAGAGCCCCATGAGGCACCTTAATGCCCTTCGACTTAATGTTGATTCTACAACCTTTCGAGTCTAAAATACTCAATGAGATGAGATTCTTTCGTAAAATACCTAATATCTAAGAGTGTCCTAATCGCCCCATTGTGCATCCTAACTTTAATAGTACAAATACCAATTATCTTATTGGATGAATCGTTTCTCATGCGCAAAACTCCACCTTCAACCAAACTGTATGTGGAGAATCATTCTCTATTGGGACACATATGAAAAGAACATCCTGAATCTAGGGTTCATTCAGACGTAAGTTCGGAGCTTTCGCTCATTGACACTAACAAGAAATCATCACCGCTTTCATTGGCCAAATTAGCACCAGTTACATCTTCCTCGTTACTCTCAGTAGCCCTTTTATTTCGCAGTTTAAAACAATCTGTTTTGACGTAACCTAACTTCTTACAATAGCGGCACCTTTTGTCTCGCTTCTTTGATGTTATCAAAAAAGAAGCTTGCTTATCTGTCTTGCTATCAAAACCAAACTCATTGTTGAGTTTGTCTTTACTCAACAAATGACTCTTCACATCCTCGAACGAGAGTTTGTCTCTGTCATAAATCAGAGTCTCCCTAAAAGACTTGTATGAAGGGGGTAAAGAATACAATAATAGCATAACCTGATCTTCATCATCAATCTGAACCTCAACGTTATTTAAATAATTTAAAAGGGTAATGAATTGACTGATGTGATCTCTAAGAAGCTCACATTTGTTCATGTGAAACGTAAATAGACGTTATTTTAACACTAAACGGTTAGCCAGAGACTTAGCATAAAGAGTTTCTAACCTTTTCCACAAGGTGGATGAGGTCTTCTCCATTAATACCTCCTGCAATACTCTATTCACGAGGCACAACTGGATTGCAGACAAGGCATTTTCATCAAGCTTTTCCCATTTAGACTGATTTAGATTCTCGAGCTTTTTCCTGGTAACGACCTTTTTCAGCCCAGTCTGAATTAAAATTGTCATCATCCGAACTTGCTACAGATTGAAATTTGTGACACCATCAAACTTCTCAATGTCAAACCTTGTTGTTTCCATCTCTGAACGGGCTGATCTACGAAAATTGAACTAGCTCTAATTACTTGTTTGTTGCTTAATCGGGTCAATTCCCAACATATTTGATCAATTGAAAGGTGTAATTGTATTCTCCAAAATTGATCTGAGATTCGAATATTATCAACTAAAAGTGAAAGTTAGTGATGTGCCGAAAACAATGTTCCGTACATGGTATGGTCACAATTCCTAATCAATGTTTAAGAAATTCAACATTATAAAGATAATCAATCCTAATTTCTACAGGGATTTTTATTAATCAACTTTTAAAAATTATTAGTCAATCAAGATGCTAGAGATCTCATACAAAATCAATATCTCAAAATCATTCAATCAATAAAAAACTAAATATTGTTCTAGAGAATGTGTGAGAGATTAAAAGAAATTTGAGACAAAATTTAAAAGAAAGTGAGTGGAGAGAGATTAATTTATTTTTATATAAAATAAAATTTTGAAAAATTTTGGTGGATTATTTTACAATTTTTTTGTGAGCTCAATTTACTAATTATATAAATTAAAAATATATATATAAGCAATTTTTTTTTTGAACCAGTTGAGTTTACAATCACATATGTAGTTCCGCGACTGAGTCAGTACATACAACCTTTCGTGTTCGTTTCCGTGGTTTAGTGAGTCCATCATGATATCATAGTGTTTAACTCAAAGTGAAAAAGGGATTTTAGTTTCAAGTATGGCAAATACAGTGAGCGTGGTGACTTACCTTGTGAGGTATATGATCTTAAACTTCTGCATATGTAGTTATAAACTTCATGGGAACATCATTCTTTCTTGTACTCTTGGAGGAGTCATTACTAATACTGAGTTCGGACATTAATGCTTTCATTTTCATGTTTTGCTAAGTGAGGATTGTTGTCTCTTTCAGATTTTAAGGTGCTGTTGTTATTGAAGCTTTTTCATGTTTTGTTAAGAGTTCATGAATGATGGAGGGCTTTGAAATTGTGTTTGTGAGGCATTCAATTCATGTATAGTGTTATGCTTGGCGATGGAAAGGTGAATATTATGGTGGTTGTTTGGTAAGAAACCCTTTGGTTTGTGATGCTAGAGATGGAGTAGCTACTGTGACAAAAGAGAAGATTATATGTAATTATAAAGAAGATTTTTGCTGAAGAGCTCAACATTCTTGGCAGCAAAGCAAGAACTCAACGACCATTATTGGACTGGGCTCGAGGGTTTTTTACATTGATAATCAATTCTCTATTTGGATTATGTATAAACTAGGATTTTTTTTATAATTAAGGATATTATGATTGAATATTGATTAAGAGCCTAACATTCTATATCACCACATGCTAAATGCAAATGGTTGTTGTCGGGTTATGCATGGTAGGCCCCATTCTCCTTCTGCCTCTTCTCTTCAAACTTTTAAAGCTTAACACAACTTTACACTTTGGTGTTCAGTTTTTGCTTCGTTTTTTCCAACTAGCTGAAGTGTATGTATGTATGTATGTATGTATGTATGTATGTATGTATGTATGAGAAAGTAGGATGCAATTGATAGAAGGACTACACACAGCAACAAGTAATTAATTCAAAAGATGATTGCAGCTGCATGCATTGAAATGTTATATGTTCATGTCACTCTGCTGTCATTACAAAATGAGCTGTTTATTTTTTTGTTAACATGAACATTGGAAAACCCTTGGCCACCAACTATACCATCTGCGAGTAAAAGAAAAAAACAATCATAAAGTTGCAACTATTTAAGCCTCGTAAACTTTGCATTCCTCATCTGCTGGGTTTGTCTTGCAGTAATCCTCCAAGGGGTCACCGCTTCCAGCTACAGGCATGCCCGGCCACTTGCTTGCCACCAAGTGTGCCAGATCAACAACCCTTTGGCTGCATATTACATTGTAACAGTTATTAATCTACAAAATCAAATATAAACATCACCTACACTGATTTTAGATTGCTTGCTTAAAGCTCACCTGTAACCCCATTCATTGTCATACCAGGCCACCACCTTGACCATGTCATCTCCCATGACCATGGTCAAGGAAGAGTCAATGGTGGAAGAAACATCAGAGCACCTAAAGTCCACTGAGACAAGAGGAATATCGCACACTTCCAATACACCCTTCAATGGTCCCTCGGCTGACTTTCTAAAAGCAGCATTCACATCTTCAGCTGTAATGCCCTTCTTCTCAACATTCACAACAAGGTCAACAACTGATACGTTTGGTGTTGGCACACGAAGTGCAATGCCATTCAGCTTTCCCTTGAGTTGAGGAAGCACAAGAGAGACAGCCTTGGCTGCACCTGTGCTTGTTGGTACTATGTTCAATGCTGCAGCCCTGGCTCTCCTCAAGTCACGGTGCGAAGCATCTAATAGCCTCTGGACCATCACCAACAAATAATTTTAGTTTTCTTCGTTGCTCAAGCAATTCAATTGGGTGTGAGTGTTTGTGTTTGGTTAATTAGTATGATTACCTGGTCTCCTGTGTAAGAGTGAGTGGTTGTCATTGTACCCTTCACAATGCCTGCAAATCAGTTTTGGCAAAGTGAGAAAAGGATCATTCTCAAAATGTTCAAGCTTTGAAATGATACATAAATATGAGAAATGCTTACCAAATTCTTCATCAATGACTTTCACAAAAGGAGCCAAGCAATTTGTGGTGCATGAAGCATTGCTGCAAGTACAAAATGGCAATCAAATTCTAAACCACTAGAACAGAAGGAACAAGGGGAATGATTTTCGTTACTGCTCTATTAGCATGCAACTCTTCATTCAAAACTGACCTGATGATGTTCGAGACCTCATGGTCGTAATCCCCTTCGTTGACTCCAACAACATAGGTTGGAATGTCTGCACCTTTAGCTGGAGCGGTTATGATAACTTTCTTGGCACCAGCTTGTATGTGCTTTCCAGCTCCAGGGCCATCTACAAAGACTCCAGTTCCCTTTAAGGTGCATGTCAAATGATTCAATTATAATTAATACTCTTTAGAACAAGCTGAATAATAGATTGCAGGATATGTTTAAGGGCACTTAAGGGCAAAGGACCTACCTCGATTACAATGTCGATACCAAGTTCAGCCCAAGGAAGCTTGAGAGGGTCCCTGTTAGAGACGACCTTGATGGGCTTCCCATCAACACTGATGGTTTCATTGTCAACTATTTTCACATCAGCTTTGAAAGTTCCCAGCATGGAGTCATATTTCAGCAAGTGTGAAGCCTGTGTTTATATTGTATACCGCAGTTTAATGAATGAAACTAATCAAACCAAACCTCATAGGTTAGCTCTTATAAAGCATGACAAGTGAAACTTAAGTTACTTACATTCTTGACACCACCACTGTCATTTACAACAACCACCTCGAGGGGTGAGTCCTTCCTGCCATGCCAGCATCGGAGGAAGTTCCTGCCAATGCGTCCAAATCCATTGATTGCAACCTTCAGTTTGGCAACTGTTTCTCCCCTAACAGATGTTGATGGTACCCCTACACCCTAAATTTCAAACAGTTTCAAGCCATCAGCACTATCATATGCAACAGTAGTAAGACTAGCAGGACAATCTTATCTCTTAAAAAGTAAAGTTATTTAGAAGAGTGCAAGAACCTTGGGAGTAAGTTGGGCAGCCAGCACGTCGAAAAAGGAAGCATCTCTAACATTCTTGGCAAAGGTGACGCATGAGCTGGATCGAAGTCCAGAGAATTCAGTCACTTCCAGTCTCTGCACAACAAAACCGAAATGAAAATAAAACCCTGAAGCAAATTAAAGAGCAACAAAAAGCAGAAGAAAGAGGGAGACCTTGGAAGAGCATTGAGTGGGGAAAGAGTGAGTGGTCTTAGATGGAAGCCTGGTGTTGGCAGGGATTCTTGAAGGAGCTAAAGCAGCGTTTGTTGCCATGGCTGATGGCTGTAGTTAAAAACTAAAAGATCAACGAACCTCCCCACTACTATTTATACACTTGAATTTGGTGTTTTGGTTAATATATCATTGGATATAAATTATGGTTGAAAGTGAATTAACGTAACGTGTGGTGAATATGGAGGGTGTTCAAGATATATGTGATAAGATTGTATGGGAGAACTGAAGCTCATAATTTCAGCCACAGCTCCATCCCTTGTCATTTCTCTCAAGTGCATTAGCAGTTTTGCACTGTGTTAAATGACCACAAAAAAAAAAAAAATCTGCAAGTCGTCAAGAGAGAAAGGACTCAAGCTCAATGGAGCAGTGCCCAAGATGTGTACAAGCAATAATTTTATGGCTACGAGGAGATTATTTTGGATGGTGGTGAACATTTAGATGAAATTAAAATATCCATGTCATTGTACGTTCGAAGGATAAACTAATTTTGAGGCTAATAATAATGAAACCCCACATCGGAGACTGAGAGAGGGGTATTCTATTTCCAAACAAAGAGATTCGATTAAAATTTTCTTCCAAACATCAAATGCAGGATATTTATTTTACGTAAAGATTGTTCCAAGTATTAAATCAACATTACAAGTAGGAAACACCTCAAATGCTGCTCTGAAAAACTTGTCGCAAACCTTGAGCATCTTACCTTCATGTACGGCAAAAGTTTTTAAAGTATTCATGTTTTTAGCAACAATCACCACATATTCAAATGACAGAGTTACACTGTTTTGTCGAGAAAACAGGAAAATTACAACAAATTCCCTATTATTTCTTAATAACAGACTAGTTAAACCACCATTCGTAAGGCAATTCATATGGCAGCTTCAATTTCATCAGAGTTTACAGCAACTCCATTCGGGGCATCTTCAGATCGAAGCTGACCAGAAACATCATCAATGGCAGCGTTCAGCTGAGCAATCTTCTCGGTCAGTACCTTCCGAGTTTTCTACACATTAAAGGTCACTCATTATTCTGCTTTTAAACCCATAAACTTTAGACAACACATAAATGCTGGTCCATCAACTTCAAAGCACACACTACTCAGGCCATTCCAATATTTAGAGGACAATAATTCTGAACAGAGTAAGTGCTCACCTCCAAAGCTTTTTCTTCATCATATATGAATTTAGGCAGTCTCTTCATAAGGTCCTTACTATCAGCTACAGCTAGTGCCTTGCTGATCTATAGAAGGCAAACAGCATAAGAATCTAAGTAGTCGACAATCACCATCATATAAGTCAATAATAGTAAGTTGACATAGGAAAAATAATAGTCAAACATAAATAGTTTCCAGAGTTCTGGCTGTATGTTTTAGACATCAAAAAGGGGGGGGGGAGTTAGTCAATTATGAAACTATAGCTGTAGAGTGTAATCCATTGAAAATTATATGGGGGCTTTTTAATTGGTCAAAATAACAAATATACATAAAGGAGAGCAAGGAGATAGTTTAGTATAATTTCTACAGCAATTTGCAACGGTAATATCACCTGAGGGGCAAATACACAACCAAGTGCACCAACCACGAGCCCTCCCAAAACAAAACCTCCAACAAAGGCATTAGCACTGCTTGACCTTTCGCCATCACTGTAAGAACATATGAAGCCGACAACTTGGGTAATAATACATGCTAATGTTCCCAACAGAACATATCCAAAAAACACAAAAGAGAGAACAGAATATGCACGTACACAAGCACACACACAAACCTAAGCATACGGTTGCTAGTACTTCTTTAATTATCTCCCAGTTATAGGAAAATTAACAGGAATAATCATTCATTATTTGGCTCAAATTGTCCGAAAGATGATACCTGTATGAAGCTTGAACAGTGAGAGGCCTTCTAGAGGTAGAAATATGCAGTTTCCTTAAATGACTAGAATTGAATGCCAAGTTGGTGGAGCTGGCACTCCCATGAGAGCCTAGCAAAAAAAATTGCGCAGGGAAGGTAAGGAACAGCCTTTCAAAGCTTTTAAAACCAAATGGATGGTACACTTGTAAATGCACAAAACATAGCTTGGATGGAACAAAAATTAGAGTTAATGATGCTATGATCTCAAAGGTAAAACAATCTTATGATCTCAGAGGATGGAAAATAACATGTTGATGATGCTATGATTTAACAAATTCTAAAATTGAAATTTTGAATTGATGTTAAACCCAGATTCTTGCATCAAAAGATGTAAAATGCTGAACTAAAATGAGAAATAACGAAAAATAAAGCCTAACAATTAATTCCACAACCAAAGTACTTTCAACAAATCCTATTGGCATCTTTCTTTCGTTTCTACCTGACAGCACTTGCAGTCAATATTACCTTAGGTTTAATAGCATGCCAAAAAAAAAAACAAAAAAAGAAGACAAATATGCTAGGAAATATAATAAATTATAGGCTTGAATCTGCAAATAGGAGATTAGTTTAGAATCAATAGCCTCAAGGTGCCAATGTTCTAAGACCCATCAACAACTTCAACAATGAGATATGAATCCAAGTCCATGGAAACAGCGAGCATGGATTTATATTTTGCTAAGAAACTTTCTTCTTTTTTCTCAATCATGATGCATTAGACGTTAAATCGTACTCCATTAAAAATAAAAGAAGCTAAAAAGATCGAATCAATTACAATGAACAACAATAAAATTATAAATAAAACAATTAAGAATGAAGAAAAACGAAACGTGAAGGGATTGTTACCAGAAAATAGTTGAAGGGGAGGATTTGTCGATAAAACCAAAGAATTTGAAAGGGTAGTCATTTTTTAAGAAATGAAACGAGACAGTTGAACGAGGAGGGAAACAAAATAAATAATCCAACCCGGTTGCTACTCCTCCTGAGTTGTGAGTGAGTGAGTGAGCGGACGAGTTAGTTCGATGATACCTATGCTGCCTTTTGCCCTTCAGCTACGAGCTTGACGACCAAATTTCGCCGTGGATCTGTTGCTCTGCTTTCGGCCCAATCTCTTAACTTTTTAGATTGGACTGTTTCCTTCTTCTTATTGGATTCGACCTAGAATAATAAATTTTGTATTGAATTGTTGAAATTTTTTTTTCGTAAGTTTCGATTTAGTCTTTTTACTCTAATTTCGTCAATTTTAGTTCTTCTATCTTTTGAATTTTGAAATTTCAATCATAACCCAAACGGAACCAGTTAAATCTGTTTGACCAATTTTGTTATTAGTCTCATACTATGTATAAGTTTTGGATTTAGTCTCTATTCTCCGATTTGATTATTCTTAGTCTTTATCATATAAATCCATCAATTAAAATGAAACAACTTTTTTTTTATAAGTACTATGTGGAAATAGTAAACTAACATGGTATTACCCGTGTAATAATATGATTGCCGCATAAGATTATGAAAATAGTATAATTTAATTTAACAAATTTAATGAGAAATTTTAAATTTTAAAGAATTAATACACAGATAGTCACAAAAACTTAGGTATTATATAATTTTATGGACGGTTAATTAAGTTTAGTGAGTTTAATTTTAAGAGTGTCCAATTCACTAGCCACTGTATATATTAATTTTAAAATAAAAGATGTTTGATGGGGTCATCTCTAGCAATGGAAATAGGAAACATGAAGCTGAGGAGCAATGCTGTATTCAATACCTTCTAAGAAACAAAAGAATGTTCAAACTTAATTATAGAAGGCGCATGTTAACAAGAAATACAAAACAAAATGGACAGTGAAATTTATTATATGTTAACAAGGTTTATTATATGTTTGAATCCTTCATCATTAATACCCTACAAATCTACCATTATACTAAATAAATCCCAACAAACCAATCTCATTTACTATATATATATATGTCATCAATTAAATTTACATATTACTTATTTCTTTTAGTTTGTATGATCTTTTTTGGTACGATAAAACTTCAACTTCAGGGGAGAAGTCAGAAAATTTGTTTACCATTTTAATAACCTCTATCTTTATAATTTTTAAAAGATTAAATCAAAGTTTTATCATTTTTAAGGAGGCCAAAGTACAACTTTACTTTTACTAATTTAAATTTTTAAAAAATTTATATTTTAGAAGGGCCAGGTCCCTGTCAGCTTCCTAGTTTCGCCCATCTTCAACTTTACATAAAAATCATTTTAATCTCCATTTAATTTTTAAATTTTTTTTGTCAAATCACTCTAAAATAAATGGAAAAATTAATATTTTTTAACTTTATTGATGTAACATATACGTGGATTGTCACATGTACATCAATATTTAATTAATTTTTTAAAATTTTAAAATTTTAATAAAAGTTATAAAAAAATATTTTAAAACATTAAAAATATTCAAATGATTTAAAAAGTATACAACTTATAAAAAATTAATATTTTTAAATTTTAAAAATTAATTAAATATTAATATATTATTCACGTCAATAAAATTAACAAATATTAATTTTTCATCGTGTTGTGAAAAAAATATAAATTAAGGGTCTGTTTGATTGAAGGAATTAATTTTCCGGAAAATCATTTTCAACTTTTCCAGCGTTTGATTGGCGGAAAACATTTTCCATTTGGAAAATGAACTCCAAAACAAGGGAAAATGGGTTACATTTTAGGGAAAATGTCTTGCCCTTTCAATTTCCGTAAGACATTTTCCGTGCTCTCCTCTCTATCGCCTCCTTCATTCATTCCTTCATTTCCGGTAGAAAATTGCTTCTGTTTATCGATTTTCTAATAACTTATTTTTTAATTATTCAATACTTGTTTTTTTAACACAATTACAAATAATTTATTTGATATTAATTTTTTTCAATTTATAACGATTAATATTGTAGCTTAATAATTGAGTAGTATTATAAATAAATCATTGCAATATATGTAAAAATAATTTAAAATATAAAAATTTATTAATATATATCAATATATGTAAAAATAATTTTTTCGAAAAATATTTTCAGGAAATCTGCCAAACAGCCGAAAATATTTTACACAGATTCAATCAAACACTAGAAAATATTTTCCAGTCAATCATTTTACAGAAAAGTAAAACATTTTCCCGAAATCATTTTACGGAAAATATTTTACTGGCAATCAAACAGACCCTAAAAAAAAGACGAAAGATTTAATAAAGAATTAAAATAATATTTTTCTAAGTTGAAGGGGAAAAAATCATTATGTTTTAGAACTAATAGGACCCATAAATAAATAAATATTGTACTAGTGGAAGGAGTAAAATTCATTAGGTACACGTGTTCTAAACCCCCCTCCCTCCAGGGTAATGAAGAATGTTTTTCTTAGGAAGATCCACAAATATAAATCTCACATCCATTAATAAATATACGGAATAACATAATATTTATCTCTTAATTTTGTAATTAGGTTCATTTGGTATATTTATTTTTTTTCATTTAACACTTAAATTTGATAATTAAATTTAAATTTAAAAAATATAAAAATTTAACGATGTGACATTTTAAGATTATGCCGAATCATTACTTAAAAAATTTATATAAAATTTTAGGTGATGATGTGGTGTATAATCTCAATGTGTCTTATTTACTATTTTAATAATTAGACTGGTGGTTGAACAGATCAAACCACTCATTTTTTATTCAACCAGTTCAACCAATTCGACCATTAAATCAACAATAATTAAATAAGTAATAAAAATTCATAAAAATCTTTAAAAATTACTAAACCGGTTGAACCTGCTTAACTATTGATTTTTGTCTTGATTTTTTATTTTTACCAATTTCAAGCAGTTGTCGAGTTAATCTAGTCAACTCCTTTGTTCGGCCGTTATATCGTCTAACTCTCAGCCCGTTCGATCCGGTCCTATTTTAATAAAACTAATCACATCATTAAATCTTGACGGAATTTAAGTTTAAATACCAAAATGAGTCTAGTTATAAAGTTAAACGAAGGAAGAAACTGAAAAGTATATTATTCCCTAAAATTATATTTAGAATTGTAGAATACGTCTAGACCGGAGAAAGTCAGGCTTGTGGACCACGGTTTTGACACAGTCCAACACCTTTCAATCTCAGACAAAATATAATATATATCAGATGGGTGTTGATTAATACTAAGTGATAATTGAATATAAATAACCACCGGTGGATCCCAATATCTGTTTCTTTATTACATTAATTCTCTCCCTTGGATTGGCTGCATTGGCTGGCTTGATTCTATATTGTCCTAAGCTACGGGATTGTTAACTTAGATCACCATATTGCCCATCACCAACCTTCCACATAAAACCATGCAAATCATGACAAACTTTTGTTCATAGAAACCGTGTCTCAAATCCAAACGCGCTGCCCACTTGCATTTCTTCACTCCATTTTTATATGCATTCCGCCTTCTTGTTATACTTTTACATTACTAAGCGTTTTGGTTTTTGCAAAAATGGCTACCCCTAAGGAAAGGTCACTGGAGGAAACGCCAACATGGGCTGTTGCAGTTGTGTGTGCAATATTTGTGATCATATCTATACTCATAGAACATGGAATACATTCTCTGGGAAAGGTATTTAATCTACAAATGAAAAGTTCATACTAATAATTATGATTATGATTATGATTATAACCTTTGTTGATGACATGCAGTGGTTTCAAAAACGCCAGAAGAAAGCCATGATGGAAGCTTTAGAGAAAATAAAAGCTGGTTAGGTTATATATATATAGTACTTGTTCATCATATTGTAGGCAAAATGCAGTCTAATCCTTAATAAATTAAATTCCATTATAATTTGCAGAGTTGATGCTACTGGGATTCATATCCTTACTACTTACTATAGGAACATATTCCATTCCAGCGATATGTATCCCAGAAAAGATAGGATATACGATGCTTCCATGCAAACGGAAGCCTGGGTATGCAGGAGATAGTGGTAAAGATGGCAACAAAGGGGGCGGCGGCGGCGATGAAGATCGCCGGAGAAAGTTACTTTCTTATGCTGAAGATATGGTTTGGCGTCGAGTCTTGGCTTCATCCAAAGGAAAAGATTCTTGCCCTAAAGTATGCCGCCGGCCCTTTTTTTTAATCTATTTTCAACATTGTTGATAATTAACCTGATCATTAATTTCTGTATGAAATGATAGGGTAAAGTTGCCCTGATTACACAAAGCGGGATGCACGACTTGCACATATTCATATTTGCGCTTGCTGTCTTTCATGTTCTTTACAGTGTAGCCACCATTCTACTGGCTAAGGCGAAAGTAAGTTTTTTTCTTTTCCCCTTGAAGATCAACTGGTTTGGTTGTAGAGCTGATATTATAGTTGTGGTGAATTGAATTTGAACAGATGAAGAAATGGGAGTCCTGGGAATCAGAAACTAAAACTCTCGAGTATCAGTACAGAAATGGTTAGTCTTTCTACTTTTCGCCTTGCCTTTTAGGTCTAAATTATGAAGGTTGTATGGAAAAAAAAATGTTTGGAAATTGTGATTGATATTGATACTTGCATTTGTATATGTTACACATCAGATCCTTCAAGGTTCAGATTAACCCATCTAACTTCCTTCGTCAAACGTCATTCTGGTTTCTCCACAATTCCGGGCATGAGATGGATAGTAAGACTCTTCCAATTTCTTCCAACTTCTTCGTCAAACCTAATTTTAAAAAATTTCAAATCCAATTAAAAATGCTAAAAATTAGTTCGAAAAATTTAATTTGTCATTCTCTTATTGAAAAGGAATAGTGATAATGTGAAATTACAGTTTCATATAATCCTTTCTCATTTTAATTGATCCTCCGTTTAATTTACATAAAAAATTATTAACTTTATTGAAGTAACACACGTATAGATATCATGCAACAATTAATTATTTTTTTTAAATTTAAAAATTAAAAATTATAAAAAGTTAATTAATTGTTGGTGTGGCATAACAAAGTTAACAAACATTAAACTTTTTCATTTATTTGAAAGTGATTTAACAAATAACATAAATTCAAAGCATAAAAGAGACAAAAATTAAATAAATAATTTTTTTTTGTAAAATTGGAGTGTAAATAGGTAGAGAGACAAACAGAGTTATGCAATTTTACAGTTTTACATTTCTGATTAATATTTGATATATTAATAAAGTAAAGGGATTTATAAATTTACTTTTGAGTATATTTGGTTAGCTGGAATAAAAAAAATCTAAAAATATAATTATAGGTGGCCTTCTTCAGGCAATTCTTTGGTTCGGTGAGCAAGGTGGACTATTTGACCATGCGCAATGGCTTTATCAACGTAAGTAATTGGCCGGCGTACATCATCTAATAATTTGATTAGCAAATTGCTCAGCTGGTGAGTTCAACTTTAATCACCAAATATTAATGGTTAATGCAGGCACATTTTGCGGCTAACACAAAATTTGACTTCCATAAATACATCAAAAGATCCATGGAAGACGATTTCAAAGTCGTTGTCGGTATCAGGTCTGTTTAAAACCACTTTAAATTTAAATTAACTTTATATTGCTACTCTGAAATTTATTGGTTGTTGGTTTTTGGGATGTTGCAGCACACCTCTGTGGGCATTTGCTATCATCTTCTTGCTTCTAAATGTTTACAGTTTGTAATTCTACCCCTTTCTGATTAGCATATCATAAATTAATAAATGGAGTACTTATAATATAATATACGTGGTGCATGCAGAATGGCAAACTCTCACCTGGTTGTCTTTAGTCCCACTGACTGTAAGCCACCCACATCCTTAATTAAACTTTATATGTTATGGATTGAGAAATAAAAGTAGAAAGATTTGGTGAATTGTGTAGATACTTGTATTGGTTGGAACAAAGCTTGAACTGATCATAATGGAAATGGCGGAAGAAATCCAGGAAAGGAGTGCAGTGGTAAGAGGGGCACCAGTGGTGGAGCCAAATAACAAGTTTTTCTGGTTTAATCGACCCCGGTGGATTCTCTTCTTGATACATTATACATTATTTCAGGTAAATTAATCATGTTTTCCTTAATTAATTACCAGCTTGACATCTATTGGTTTATTAATTAAGTTTGATTGATATTTATGCAGAATGCATTCCAGATGGCATATTTCCTTTGGGTAGTGGTAAGTAGTGTCTTCCTCTATTCAATGTTTGACTCTATTTATTCTGAAATTCCATATACAGTGATTCATATGTTTTATGGTGCAGTTTAAGTACAGCCTAGGTTCTTGTATCCACGAGAAACCGTACTTTGTAGTGGGAAGGGTGGTTGTTGGGCTGTTCCTTCAAATTCTATGCAGCTACATTACCTTCCCGCTCTATTCCTTGGTGACGCAAGTGAGTAGTAGAACAAGTGATTATCATTATTTGTCCATGTGATTTGGTTTTGCTGAAACTCCCATGAGTTTACAGGTTGAGAAGTACATCAATAAGGATTTTGTTTTCCTGTTCTGTCAAAAGCTTTACAAGTTCAGAGTGCTTAACTCAAGTGATACCCTCCTTCGAGATTCTCTATATGCTAGAGGTCTTGAGTACTTTAACCTTGCCAAGACACTACGAGTCACTTTCGTTCTATAAACTTGTAAGACTCCTGGCAGAGTAAAGAGATAAAACCCTGGTCAAGAATTACCAAACTTGTTGACGTATTCTTCTGACTTGTGAACCCATAAAACTTTGGGTTGAACCAAAACGCATTAACATTTATCATTATGATGATGGATTTGTTGTTGAGTTATATGTTGGAATGAATGCAGATGGGATCGCACATGAAAACTGCAATATTCGAAGAGCAAACAGCCAAAGCTCTGAAGAATTGGCGGAAGGCTGCCAAGAAGAGAAACAAGCAGAAGGAAAAGGGAGGAGGAGGGATGAGTAGCCCAATGTCGGTGTCAATGAGCGGTAACACCACACCGAGCCGAGGGACATCGCCTTTACACTTTCTGCACAATCACAAACATAGGTCCACCGCCAGTGATCAAACCGATGGGGTTCTTAATTCCCCCACCCATTCCAACTTCTCTTACCCCTCCGACACTGATCTCTCTGATATTGAAGCTGCCGCACTTTCTCCTCCTCAACATTTAACACAACTTGATGATGATGATGATCATCATCATCAACATAATATTGATTTTTCCTTTGACAAGCCTTAAGTTAATTCACTAGTTCCATTGTAATCCAAACAATATTAAATTGCTTAATTAATTTCTGTGCTAGGATTACTCACCAATAGTTATTGTCGAAACCATCTTTTGAAAAACAAAATTTTTAGGTTGTCGACTTTAAAAAATGAAAATTGGGAGTCACCACCAATCTTTTATTGAGGTGTGATTGGATCACCTAAAAAGACGGCTTTGGTCTACGAATTTCAGAAAAATGGATTCAGGAGTCGGTTACGTATGAGGAATGATTAGCACCCTTATTACGCCCAAAAATTGGTACCTAGTTAACTAATTAACGTCTTAATGTCGAAAATTTGAAAAATGTAATCCTTAGAAAAACTAAAAAACGTTACGTATTAGGACCTTTATCATTTCAGAGAAAGAAAATACCACACCCAATGTATTAGGGCACGACATTCTAATTTTCCCCAAAATGAATTAAGCCAGAATACTCGTGTAATAAAAATTTAAAAGAATATCCATTTATTCAAGATTTAAGAAATCGCGGCCCAATACGTTAGGGCACAATTCCTCTAAAATCCCAAACTCGGAATATTTCCGTTGTTATTTTTTAGAAAAAATATTCATTTCGAGAAATCAATGCGTCACACCCAATACGTTAGGACACGACGTGTTGAATTCCCAATAATGAGTTCTTATTATTTTTTTGATTAAAGAGAAATACTCGATTGTTAGATTTAACGAAGAAAATCGGAACCCAATACGTTAGGGCGCAATTTCCTTGAAAAATTCTAAATACAAGCATTATCTCAATTTTTTTTAAAAACATTGAAATCGAGTAAAAAAATGATATGATGTCATATTATACATACAAATGCTATAATAATAAATACAACAATAATAAACAATGGTGTAATAACATGAAGTTTAAACAAGCTGAATTAATATAAAAGCAAAAATAACGAATGACATATAAAATATCAAATAAATGAGAAAAATAAAATAAATGAAATTATGAAGAACTAAAGGCATACATATGAGTTTTCATGTAAAACTTTGATTTGTGAAATTTATAATGTATTTATGCAAACATAAGATGTATTAAGAAAATTATTAAATAATGTCAATATTATCGAAAATTAAAAAATATATACACACATAAATATGAAAAACATTAGTAAAAAAATGGGCATATAAAATAAAAATATATATATTTAAAAAGAATAATTGCAAAAGAAATAAAAAAACAATAACAATCGTTAAAGTTTATTAGGAAAATAATAATAAAAGACTAAATTGAACAACAATTGAAAAATTTTGGGTAAATCCGCAAATAAATGAAACTCAAAGGGCTAATTTGAACACGCGAATTACATAGAGGGGCTGGAAGGAAAATTTTCCCTTCTCCTCTAAAACGGCGCCGTTCAGGGCGGATTAAATTGAAATTAAAAACAAATTAAAGGCGAAGTTTTAAAAAAAGAAAATAAAATTAATTGTAAATATATTAAAAGGCGGAGGGGCCAAAAGCGCAATTTGCCCCTCCGCATAAAAACGCGCAGATCCTGGGTCCGGGTCGGGTCGACGCGCGGATCCTCACCTCAAAACGGCGCCGTTTTCAGTTGGCTATTTAAACCAAAATTAAAACAAAATTTCATTTCAAAACACATTTTTAAAAAAAAAACCAAACCCTCAAAAAACACTCTCTGCCTCTTGATTTTCCGGCCATTGGTCGGTCATCGGCCACCGCGCCGGCCGCCAATATTCGGCGCCGGCACCACCATCTGCGGTGGCCGGAAAAAAGGAAAATTTCCCTTTTGGCCTTCTCGACACCCTTATGCCCAAATCCGGGCTTAAATCCTTCAAAACGCCAGCAAGGAAATTTCAAACAACACGAAACCTTTCGGTTTCTGGCCACCGATCCTCGGGGGTGGCTCCCTCGGCCGTCGTACGGCGTTTCCAAAGAGAAAAGGTTGTTTCTCTATTTTGATTTATAATAGTATATATAAAGAAAATAAATAAATGATAAAATAGAATAGAAAACAACCTTAGATTTCGTTTGTTTCTGTTTGTGTTGTAAAAATTGTGCTTTTTTTATTGATTTTTGAATCGAGACCCTCGTTACAGTGTGTTTATGGCTTTTTTATAGCTGAATGAATAAAATAAATCAAGAAACAAATATTGTTTGATTACAAATCTTTGATTTTTTTCCTTTGTTGTTTTGTTTCTTTACAGGTGAAGATCGGGGAAGATTCGGAGGCTTGCGGCGCTGTTGAAACCCTAGGGTTTCTGCCTGTAGTTTGGGCCACCGTAACTTTGGGCCCTTGTTTGTTTTATTATTTGGGCCATATAGGCTTATCTGTAATGTGGGTTTTTTAAAACCCGGGCAAAATATGGCATGTACAGTTATAATTTATGAAAAATAAATCAAAATTTTTTTATTGGGATAAGTACAATAAACAATTAAACAAAATTTGAATTTGCCTTGAAGCTCTCATGCACTCTTTTATGAAAAAACAATCATATTTTTTTAATCCAAGTATTGCGGTAAACTTTTCTTTTATAACATCGTAATTAGGGTGAAGTGAAATTTATTGAAAGGGGAAAAAATATATTTATATAAAATATACATGTTGAATGGTTTAAGTCTACCTTCAACTATATATTTTTAAATTTGGAATAATCTTAATCCCTAAAATTAAAAAAAGAGAGTTTAATACTCAATTTGTATTAAGTATTATAATTATTTAAGTTTCTTAATTAATATTTAGATACTATTCATACTTAGTATTACAATTATTGAACTTTGTTTTTACTAGATTAATATTTAGATGCTACTTTATATTATATTAGTTACTAAAATTATAAATTCTATAAAAGAAATCAAATTATAAAAAACTTTAAAAACTTCGAGGGCTAAACACAAAATTTTTCCTTTTTTAATAATATTAAAATATAATGGGGCTGAAAATTTTTTTCCACAGTTTGGGCGGGGCCGGGGTGTGCCCCTGTGTACCCCTAAATTTGCTTATGTTTGTAATAGACCTGACTATGGGTCAGGCCACCCGGCCCAGTCTGAAGGCCTGCTCGAAATGTGGAAGAGTTTAGGCAAAAATATAGACCCGAAAAATAGGCTTAGAAAAAAAATAAGGCCAGTTTAAAAAAGGGCCGGACCTTGGGTAAGGCATTTTTGGCCCAAACCGAATTCACTAAATGATAAAAAAAAATCTGTTTTTTTTTGCTTTTTAATATTATTTTCTTATTGTTTTCTCCTTATTTTGCTACCATTTTACTATTATGTTACTACTATTTTGTTGTTATTGTTTGGATATTGTATAAAACTTATTTTATTGTTAATTTTGTTATTATTTTAGAGGCATTTGCTTGTTAAGTTACATCTATTTTAGTATTATTTAAGTATATATATTTTTTAAAATTTATTTTCAATTTGTTGAGAAACATTTGTTTTGATGTTTTTAGTATTTTTGTTGTATTATATATATTAAAATTATATAAAAATAATATAAAAACTAATATGGGCGGGCCGGGTCGGGCCCGAATTTTAACATTTTTATCTGGGTCAGGCTTGAACAAAATTTTAAGCCCATTTTTCAGGCCGGGCCTAACAAACGAGCCTAAATTTTTAGTTAAACCCGACCTAAATCCGACCCGACCCATGCACACCTCAAAATTTATTTTCCTGTACCTTCTAAAAAATGTACAGGGTGTTCTATTTTTTTTATGTATGTATTTGTAACGGGTAGTGATTTAAGCTTTATAAATAGAGCACGCATCCAAAGTTAAAAGAAGAAGAATTATTCCCTCATATTTTATCTTTCTTTTGTCACCTATTTTATTGTAATTATTTTTAGTTTCATAATACAGTTAATAGCTTATTTGATAGTATTCAATATTTGGTTGGAGGTTAAGTAGTTTAGGCATGCAAAATTCTTGTTCCAGCAACATCAGCTTGAAAGATACGAAGATTTTAATATTATTAATGAAAGAAAAAAATATATATTGTGAGATATTTAAAAACAATGCTCATTATTTACAAGTTTATTTATGGATTTATGTTTATATATCCTATAATCTTTCATAATAGTACCATTTATAACGTCAGAGTTTTGAAGGCATTACATTTCTTTCCCTTCCCTTAAGAAGTGTATCGTATCTTCATTTTCCCACATTGTCTCTTCCATATCATGATATCTCCACAATATCTTTACCAAAGGAATTATTTTATTTTTAAGCTCCTTGATCTCTTGAGTAAGTATTTTCACAAATTCCTCTTCATAAGTTAAATCAAGATAAATCTCAACTTCTTCAAAAGTTATAACATGAGATGAGTTTGATCTATATCTTCTTAACATAGAGACATGAAAAACATTATGAATCATATCCAGCTCAAGTAGTAAAGCTAATCGATAAACCACTTGACCAATATGTTCAAGTAGCTCATAAGGTCTAATGAGTATCAAATTTAGTTTACCTTTCTTATCAAATCAAAGAATCTTTTTTCAAGACAACACTCTTACAAATATTTTGTCACCCACATTACACTCTATATCTTTTCTTTTCAAATCGTCATTAACTTTTGTCTATCAATTATTGTTAAAGGATTATTATTATTATTATTATCTTACATTAGTATAGAGAAAGGGAAAGAACTAGTTAACCTACGAACCAGTTGAATCAAGATAAAAATTGATTTAGTTGATAGTTAATTCAAATTTTATAATTTTTAATAATTTATTTAATTAAAATTAGACTGACCATCGAATCAAAAATTGGTGACCTGACTAATTTGATCACCAATCTCGTTTCAAAATCCATGAGTTTAAGGGTTCGTTTGTTTGCCAGTAAAATATTTTCATTGTTTTACGGTGTTTATTTGGTGGAAAATGAATTCTCAAAGAAAAACATTCTCCAAAATAGGGGTAAAACCAATGCATTCTTAAGGAAAATTTTTTATTGATTTTCATCCCGTAAGACATTTTCCCTTCTCCTCTTCGCTCTCATCACTGACTTGAATAACAGTCATTCTCCCTTCCTTGTCATCTCTATCCATCGGCCTCCACCTCTCCTCCTCATCTCTACCCGTTGGCCTCACATCCTCATCTCTGCCTTATCATCTCTGTCGGTTGACCGTCATTCTTACCAAGTCTTCCTTTCTTGTTTGCATTTCGAAGAAACCCTCAAAAATAAAAATAAAAACAAAAACAAAAACGATCTTTCTAGTCTTATCAAGGTACATCATTGTCTTTTTCATATCAAGGTTTTGCATTCAACTTATTTTTTTTAGAGAAATGGAAGCTAGTTGCTTCATTCGAAATAGGTCTGTTTATTTTTAAGTGAATTTATTATTTTTATTATAATTTTTTTTTTACTTTGGGCTAAACTGATTTGCGTAAATCAATTAAAGTAAATACTTGCCAATATATCTTGTACAACTCCCTTCTTTCTATTCTTAATGCTTTGGGTGGCGTTTAGGTCGGCTTGGTTGCTTTGATTCACTTTGTTGGTTTCTTATGCAGTTTATTGATATTTGCTTCTATTATCTTTATTCCAAGTTTGACTCTACAGGTATACTAAAGTTTTGTGTATTTTATCTTAGAACCTAAGGAGCTTAGTATGTAACACCCCTTAACCCCAAATTGTGGCCGGAATAGGATTACGAGGCATTACTAGATATCTCAGACAATTTACAAATAATTCTTAAATAAATAACAAACATATTATAAAATGATTATAAATTCATATAAATTTATGCTAATTGGCTTCATTTATTTTTTTTAAAAAATTTCGACAGTATTTCTGCTTATTTTTACATAAAACCCCTGCAAATTTCAAAACACAATCAACCCATTCCAGTATTTCAACCAAGGCATTTATTTACTTAAATATACTTAAATCTTACTTTACAACAAAATTATATAAACATACCAAAATAACCATTATAATCCTTATGTACATGCCACTTTCACTTAAGGAAGAAAACATCACCAAAATCTTTATGCTGGAGTCGAGATTGATCTGGATGCTGAACCGGAACCTTTGATTTTTATCGACCTGCGCACGGAAACAACCGTACACTGAGTATTTCATACTCAGTGGTATTACCATAATTCAAATAATAATAATAACAATAAAACATAATCATCAAACATATCATGCACAAATCATACATACAAGTTTAAACTCAAATTTCATAATACAACAATAACAATTTATCAATTAATATCATATATCCACAATTTGGGCTTTGAACACATCATGAACCTTAGATTCATTTCTCAATCTCATATCACATTTCAATTCACAATTCAACTTTTCATTTCATTTCAATAGCTCGATTGATCAACTCATTCAGTTTATCATTTCATTATTTACCCTATTAACAAAACTCGGACTTTGGCGGATACACGGATCCAACCAAACACTCCAGTATAGCACCCAGTGCCTCATCGGATAATTCGAAGCGATAGTTGACACCCAATGTCTCATCGGCCAAGCCGAAGAAAGTTGGTACCCAGTAACTCATCGAATCTATCCGAAGAAATATAGTGACACCCAGTGTCTCATCGACTCGAGGTCGAAGTATCCCTGAACTCTTCCAATCCTATGGCATGCCAACTATATCCGACTCAGCCTGACTAGTTAATAGGGTTTTAAATCACATATAACCTCAACTCAATCACAATTTCTCATATTTTCAATTCAATCATTTTCCACCTTTCAATAAATAATTAATTCATAAATTCACACATTTTCACAACTCAATACATTTCCATTCAATTTAATATCAGTCACAATTCGATTCAAATTCACTTCCCGCTTTCAATCAACAAACAATTCAAATATTAATTCATATCAACTATTCAATTTAATTCCCACTCATCTTAATAATAATAATAATAATAACACTTACCTCACATTTCATTTACCAAACACATAAATTAAAATTTAACATTTAATAATAAATAACTTGAATTATAGTAATACAAACCGTAAATCTCCCGTTTTAGTCATCGATAGCTTTCTTCTTTCCTTTCGATGTCGATGCCTCGAATTCTTTGTTAGCTATGAAAATAATAATTATTTTCACTATTAATTACAACATTAAATTATAAAAATAATAATAATAACAATTAAATTTTATTCAATTCCTACTTATTCCCAATTTAATTCTACTAAGTTTACTTACTTTTCTAACTTAATTCATACTTCTTTTCTACTTAATTCTTTGTCATATTTAACTCAACTATTCAATATTCATAATAAAACCCTAATTTAAAACTTCTTACAACTTAATCCCAAATATGTAAAACTTATAACCTAGTTTACAATTTAATCCTTTTATCAATTCTAACTAGAAATTCTATCAACCAAACCCCTAATTTAACAATTTGTTCAACATGAATCATGTTAAAAAATCTAAGAACTTACAAAATTTTAGCTTAATTTCAACAAAACTTTGTTCTAAGACTTCTAAAACATCAAAATTAAAAGAAAAGGACTTAATTGACTTACCTTTAAAGCTTTAAAACCTTATTTTCCCTTTTTCTTTCTTTTTCTTCTTTCTTTCCCTGTTTTCGAAAGAGCTTCTGTTCTTTTTTTCTTCTCTGTTTCTTTCTTTTACTTTATTTTATTTGCTTTATTGTTTTTAATTACTAAATAATTAATATAATATTAATATAATATATCTTATGCTTAAATATTAAGTAAACCAATTGTTTAATTACATTTGTACATATTTATTTTATTACACTTGTATAAATTTTATACCATTTATTTGTCAATTATTTTATTTATTTAATAAAAATCTATTTAACAACAAATAATAATATTACAAATGTACACATATACATATTTTGTTTATAAATGTACAATATAATCTATACCATGCATTTATCATCATTTATTTTATTTATCACACAAAAATCTTATAATTTAATTATTTAATTAATAAATATCTCTTAACTTAATACTTATAATAAATAATAAATATCTTTTTACTTAAAATTCAAGAAAATATACAATTATATTACAAGTGTACAAATATATATATTACACATGTACAAATTTTATTACCATACATTGTCTTTATCTTATTTATTTCCAATAATATAATATCTTAACTTTAATTAATATAATTTATAATGTTTTAATTAAATAATATTTTTATAATATTAATCAAGAAAAATCTAAGATTTTTCCATGTATTGCCGCCTACTCTTAAGCCATTGGCTTATTTACCTATTTAGTCCCTCTTATTTTCTTTTGATCTCTAATTAGACTTTTACCCTTTATTCAATTTAATCCCTTTTTCCTAATTACTCTTAATTAAGCTAAATTCACCTATCTAAAACCTAATTAAACACACAACTAGTCTCGTAAATATTTCTAATAATTATTTTCGAACTCAATTTACTAAGACGGAGGCCTGATATCATACTTTTCCGATGCCCGTGAATTTTAGGTCATTATGTAGTATCGAGTATAAAGAAAAGAAAGGTTAAGCAACTGGATTGATTTGCAATGACAATTTTTCATTATTGAGGAGTCCAAGATTGAAATTGCGTTGATCGGTTAATAAATTGTTTATGGCCCTATGATAATCAATAATTTATTGGTCAATCTTCAAATGGCAATTTTGGAGGTCTTATTATTATTTGGGATTCTTTTGTGTTCTGTAAAGATTGGGTTCAACTTAGAAAGTGTTTGATAAAATGCATCATTGATGAAAATAAACAAGCTTTCTAAATTCTAATGTTTCTGATGATTTTTTCTTATGGGGTGTTTTTGGTTTTTTTGTTTGAGTTGAAGTGATTTATATTAACAATAGAAAACAAAGATGATGAGGTGAAGAATTCTTGGGTTTAGTTATTACAACAATTCTTCCCCCTTCTTTTGGATCCCATTTTATATGTAATCATTTCCTCTTTGTAGAGGCGTTTCAATTTAAAACGGTGTAAAAAGTAATTCTAAAATTTCTAAAAACCTTGTCATCCTTTCTTGCTCTGTTCGTCCTTTTTGCAACTGTTGTCCCATAGATGGGCTTCATATCTTCTTGGCCATCTATGTTTGAGTGGTAAACACAACAAACCAAGAACAAATAAAAATGAAGCTTTTTTTTTTCAGTTTAAAACTTCCATTTTTGAAAAAAAAAGCTTTTTTAGTTAAAATGTAAATATTGATTAAAGACAAACTAATTCTGGGGAAAAACATGTACGACAGACATGATTAAAAGATTAAAGGAAAACACTTACCTTGTGACACCTCTATGTTGAGAGGTTTTTTTGACTAACTTAAAATTTGTTATGGTACTTATTGTCACCCTACAAAATCATCTTTCTCTTCCAGCTATTGATATACCCATTGCATGTATAAGCTTTTGACATGTATTTTGCCAATCATAATAGGATTCAAACAAGTGGACTTTGTACTTGAAATTTTAACATAATGAATCTATCCACAAATTTTTGTTTATTTATTTATCTACATAATACTTTTCTTTTCTTTTTTTTTGTTTTTACTGCTTCTGCTCTTATTGTTATTTTTATTATCTCTACAAAATTCCATGTTATGCCCTAGAATAAGAAATAACTTGTTTTTATACTTAGTGGCCGTAAAGGAGGGACAACACAAAATGTATTGGCTGTCATTACAATTGATTTAAAATTTTCTTACGTTCTAGTTGGTTGGAAAGGTAATGCACATGATTTTCGTGTTTTTAGTAATCCACTTGCACGCCTAAGAGGATTTAGAATTCCGGAATGTAAGAATTAACATTAATTATACAAAATAGTTCAATTAAGCTCATAATTTATCAGTAATAATTATGTTTTGTAAAATTGTAGGTAAATCTTATCTTGTTGATGCTAGATATGGCATCCAAAATAGATATATTACTCCATATCGTGGTGTCCAATATCATTTAAAAGATTTTTGTGATCAGAGGCCAGAAAATGCAAATGAACTTTTTCATCTTCGTCATTCATCATTGCAAATCACTGTTGAGCGTGTTTTTGAGATTTTGAAGAAACAGTTTCATGTGTTAGATGCTGAACCATTTTGAAATTTCCAAACCCAAGTAGATATAGTGTTGGCTTGTTGTATCATGCATAATCATATAATGGGAGTTGATTCTAATGATTTAATTAGTCAAGTATTATATGAGGAGTCTGAGTCTGATTTGATAATACCAACTCTTATGGAGCGAGAAGAAAGAGAAAAAGCAAGAGAATGGTCTATTAAGAGAGATGAGATTGCACAATATAAGTGGACTGATTATATGGCTAGAAATATTAGGTAGGTTTAGGGATTAGGGTTAACATTTCTATATTATGTATGTTTTAGTATTAATTTGTAGTACTAATTATGATTTGGAAGCTAATTTATTATTATTTAATATTTTCTTTTTTGTTTTTTTATAACACAATCAAGAGTATCTACTCGACTTTAGTTGTTTTCAATTTATGATTGTTAATATTCTAGTTTAATAATTGAGTATTATTATATATTTATATTTATTTATAAATAAATCATTTCAATATATGTAAAAATAATGTAAAATATAAATTTAATAGATATAAAATAAATTTAATTAAACAATGAAAAGACAATAAATTCTCATTTGTATGTTTATTTCATTTTAAAACAATTTTTATGAAAAAAATTTATGGCATTTGTCAAATAAAGGAAAACATTTTATACAGATTTATTCAACTACAAAAAAAAATATTAACTTTCCAAAAAAAAACTAACTTTTTATAAATCATTTTTCGAAAGCAATTTACAAATGTATACTAAATAACTAATTCATAGTTTTAAAAGAGAAAAAAAAACTGTAGGGAAAGAGTTGGGTGAAGGGTATAAAGGTAATTGGAGGAGGAAAATGGATGGGGTTTGGTGTCTAAAGGTGTAACGACCTTAAGCTTTTAACAGAAGAGAAAAGATGGGTTCAGCTTCAGCCACTATTCTACAGAGATGGATCCTTGATTTTCATAAACTAATCTTCTGCCCCAAATGCACTGCCAATCAAACCCTAAACACAAACCAGCTCGTTGTATCAGTGCCCATTTCCAGAAGGAGTGCCATATTGCTCTCTTCAGTGCCTACTCTCACTCTCATTCCACTGCCCCATTTCTCTGAGGCGGGAGCCAGGGAGAGACGCAACAAGAAGACCATCCCCATTGAAGACTATCTCACCACCCGTTAGTTGCTTTTATCATTGTCTTTTCTGCATTGTTTCTTTCTACAATTAATTCCCATTTTTTTTTGTTGAACTCAACAGCCGAGGGATTGAAGTACTATGATATTGTGAAAGGGAAGGGTCCAGTAGCAGAGAAAGGATCAACTGTACAGGTGTCTTAATTTGTAATTCATGGATTCATATTCATCACTCTTCCTTGCCTTTTCTTTTGTTTGCTATTTCAGGTGCACTTTGACTGCATATATCGTGGTATAACTGCTGTTTCAAGTCGGGAGTCTAAGCTTTTAGCTGGGAATCGCATCATTGCCCAGGTTATACCACACTAGTTTTCTTCAATTAAAAAAAAAAAGACAAACATCATCTTCAAAGTCTAACACTGGTGTTATCTTTTACTCAGCCATATGAATTCAAGGTTGGAGCTACTCCAGGGAAGGAAAGGAAACGGGAATATGTAGATAATCCAAATGGTCTGTTTTCAGCACAAGCCGCACCAAAGCCCCCACCAGCTATGTATTATATCACAGAAGGAATGAAAGTTGGGGGCAAGGTTTGGTTAAAGAATCCTCTGTTTTCAGTCACCTTAGTAGTTTGGGACCTTTTTCCCTTCTTTTTTTGTCATCATCACCTCATGGTTTTAGTTTAATTTTCAGAGGACTGTCATTGTTCATCCAGAGGCAGGCTATGGGCAGAAAGGAATGAATGAGATCCCGGTAATGTCCCAATTATCTTATGCAAAGCTTTGTTATTGGTGAGGCTACCTAATAGTTATTCCCCCATTCATCAAGCACAAGCTTACTGTGTCTGCTAATTGGATAGCTTTGTAAAAGAAGAATAGTTAATACACAAGTTAAAATACACAGGCAGATTTGACCTAAAATCATTGCATTTTGTGACTTCAACTCGAAGAATGAGCAAATTAGTCTCTGTATGTTAATTAAAAAGTAAATTAGTCGTTCTGTTAAAATGTCATCTAGTTTTACTATTAAAACCCGATCCTTACATGTCAGCATGAGTTACATGTAGTATGTTAGGTGTGACTATTTAATTATTTTGTCAGTTAAGCTAATTTTTAACGGTAGAAATATATAAAAATTTTAATATAAAGAACCAGCTTGTTCTTTAATTTAACATATAAAAATTAATTTACTCAATGTTTGAGTGAAGGGGACAGCAATCTAACTCCTAGTACAAGACTTTGATGGTAGATTTGATTGTAGGATATCATTCATATTGTGGCCAAAAAATAAATCATTCATTTTTTTTTTAAATTTCTGTCTGCAGCCAGGAGCCGAATTCGAGCTAAATATTGAGCTTTTGCAAGTGATGCCACCCCCGGAGAATTAAGGCCCACCCTGCTGCATTCCTACTTTCCATTGATTAATATATTGGACTATACAATTTACATTCGAGTTGCCCTTATTCATAAGTTATAGCTAATTAAACCATGTGTATGGGTGTGTCATGATTGTTTTAATGTACTAATAATTATTTTGTGTAAATTTTTTCAAGTTCATGTATACATCTTGAATTCATTTTTTTGGGTACCATATCGCTTTTTATGGTATAATAATAACGTGCTTACCAAATTTACTCTGCTACTGTAAGGACCATTAGGCCATGGCTGATGGGTGTAGGTAGGTGAAGTTCACTTAAATGTCTACCCTTTTTCTTCTTGAAAATAATTTGGGCAGACGCTTGCATATATAGATTAAGGAAGAAACAATATTCAACAAAGAATCAAAAGAAAGCACTGAAACAGTGAAACAAAGTGATGCAGATTGGAGGTAAAATTCTGCAGTTTGGACCAAAATATTATTCCTACTTCATATTTCATCAATGAACTCGAGAAGATCATCAACTTCCTGCCTCAATGCTGTAATTTTCTGTTGCTGCAAAGCAATCCGATTCTCAATATCCCGGGCCCCTGACTTCTTCTCATAGGCCTCCACTGCTGTTGAGTGCTTTGCCATCAACTTTTCTAGCAATTCTCTCTCCTTAGCCACCAGCTCCTCCACCTATAGAGACAGCACCAAAGTAATCACTTAAACAACACTGCCTAAAATGCAAATCAGAATTTGACATCCACAGCAAACAGAGTTGCAATGAAAACATTGTCACCTATGAAGGCTTAATTAACAAACTTCTTCAGAGTAGGACTAAAAATGCAAAAAGACGGATATCAAACTAAACAGAAACAAGTAAAAGACAAGTGAACCTTGGATAATACTTGAACAGCTGATGGGGAAGATTGCAAGAAGGTCATCAACGGTTTCAACTCTTTTGACAGCTCTTTTAACAAACCATCAGTAGATTTTCGAGCAGCTTTACAAGCTTGCACCTCTCCTGTCCTAGAAAGGTCGCGTAGAGATGCTTCCAGCTTATCGTGTGTTGCCAAGCACCGGCATATGATATTATGAACCTGCTGAATCGCAACCCGAACCTGAAATTGCAGAAAGCAAAGTCCATAACCAATGCATTTGTAGATGCTGATTTGGGTGAACCAAGTAAATGGCATAGTGATATCCTACTCACCTCTTCCCACTGCTGTTTAGCTAAATAAGAAGCAGAAAACTTGGAGATTGATGTATCAGCATGCATGTAAACAATGCAAGCAACAAAAAAGAAGAAAATTCCTGAAATTAACATCAGTGGCTCTCTAAGCATCGATAATCTGTTGAATTTGTAATAGACCTGTAAGGTAAACAAACACAAGAACAAACACTAAACCATTAAAGTAGATAACCCTGTAAAATATAGGGTTATGATATATCCTACTATACAAAATTCTATATATGGAGGCACCAGAGTAGAGGCTTCAAACTAATATGCTAGAACCAGTGTGCATGCCTTTTCAATTGAACATGGAGAACAAAAGAGTACCTGAAAATATTGATTGTGCTCTGGCACAAGATTGGTCTTTTCCAACACAACTACTGCTCTACCAACAATATCCAAGTGGGAGATTTTGGTCTGCATACAACCATAAGCACATTATACATAAAAGACAACAAACTTCAGATTCGAAATTCAACTCAAACACATGAGCCCTAGGTTAAAAAAAAGATGGTCAAATACAAACACAAATCTTAAGCTTTCTAATACCTCTTGCCACTGCTTCATGAAAAATGGAGCTGCTGCAGATATGTCACTGGAACCTTCAGGCAACACAACCTATAAAAGTCAAAGTACCAGGTAAAAGTAAGGCTGCTAAGAAAGCAACTTTCTTTTTATTCACCAGACTGCAATTCCTATATTACACATGCAAATATCTTAATTCTAATGAAGCATAGGTGCCAATTTGAGTACTTGAAGGACAAAGCATTATAATATCCTAGTTGAATAATAGTTGTAATACGTACTTAAATACACTTTTTAAGTCAAAGTTTTAGCCAAGGTTGGGAAGGACATTTCCCATCATTTCTTTGCACCATAATTCTGAGGCCTAAGGAAAGACATGCTACCAACCTTCACAATGAGAGTATCAATAACCAACTCAATCATTGGGCTACTAAATGTAATGTTAAGAAAGCGCCTCCCCTCTGATTCATACAAACAGTCCTGAAGTGGCAAGCCATATCCAATGGTGAAAGCTGTTCTCCAGCCACCAAACATGGGATACCTTGGTTCGATCAATAATTCTGTCTGCAAAGACGAGTAGCACTTCAGTAAAAATGAAATATCAGGTCATAGATACTATTTAAAGCCTAATCTGCAATATAACCTTTTTGGAGTCACCCCGCAGATGGGACGTAGATATATTGCCAATTGCATCCCTGTAGTAAACAGAATGAGCCCTAGGAGGCAAATGTGCAACAAGATACCTAACGGCTGAAGGACCTTGAACATTTTCTCTGGCTTGGGGTTCAAGCCTGTAATGTCAAGGTAATACATCAGAAACGAATCTCCAACCTGGACCAGAAACTGTGAAGGAAAACATATGAAAGTAACCTGGAAAATTCACCCTTGCTTTGCGCACCACCATGGATGAGCTTGTAATGCTCAGTGACCAGCACATTACCCCAATGGGATATTTCTATTTCTCTCACCAATTCCTGAGCAATAGCAAAGGGCAGATTGTTTTCGAAATGAACTGTTATAGGTGAGGATGAGAATGCAGGGAGATTCTCATAAGGACCATATTTGATTTCTGAACCCTGGACCTTTGTGCTCTCCAGTGTTGTATAGGATTCAATTCTAGAATCAAGCAGCTTAAGACTTAGAGACTGGACCTTGACAACATAAGGAGACAGATAGTATGCACTATCCTGGTACAGTACAAGCTGAATATCAGCCTGACCGATTTGCTCGGGCATGGGTCGCAAGGCATGGGTAAATACAGCCAAAACATCAAAAGTGAAGCTAGCGCCCACGGTTAATCCCTGTGGCAATGATACCGAATAGAATGTTACACCAGGAGGCATATCTTCTGGTTTGACGACATCAATAGGGAAAGAAACAACAGAGACTTTGACTTTCGCTTTGGCTTCATGCGGGGAAGCCATCAAATATGCCAAGTTTTGGGCTTGAAGGTCAGGAAAAGCCAACAAAACCTTAGACACAGTCTCTGGACCTGCATTCTCCACCTAGAAACAATATAACAGCACATTGTAAGAGAAGCAAAGTTTAAGAATAGGAGATAGTGATTTGAACAATGAATCAAAAAGAGATAACATTAGCAACTTTGAGACTTGAGAGTGAAAAGAGAAAGTATTGTGAAGCACCTCTAAAGTTGAAGAAATTCGAACAATGTGGGATGTCAAATAAATCTGCAAGACCACGCGAAACGAAGTTAGCATAAAAGGTACGGTTTGAAGAGATGGTAGAGACACAGCTATGGAAGCATTTCGATCAACCCAGGATATTAAGTTTGAGAAACAGGAAAATGGAGAGGAAGAGGCAGTGAATAAATCGGAGAACCGAACTCACATAATCATCATAAATAAATCCATTAAAGGAAGAGAAATGAAAATTGAAATGAGAAGATGGAAACTCACACGTCGATCGACTTTGGAGAGAACCAGATCGGAGAGTGCCGGGGATGCCAGCATTGAGATCGTAAACACGAGTAAAACAAACCTCGAAATCCCCATTGTCGACCAGCCAGAATGCACTTCACTTCACTTCAAACCTCTGCGGCTTCACAGCAGTATTTACGCTTGTTTGTTTTTGATGGAGACTCTCTCATCTCTTCGCTTCACTTGTGTTTATAAGTTTCAGAATTGAATTTGAACTGAAGTGGTTAGATGAATGAATGGGTCGAGTACAATCTCTGAAAATGGGTCTAGCATTAGCCCACCTCAAATTCATCCAAATCCAATCAATCATCAGGCTTTTTGCATTTGGACTCTACCCTCCATCAAACAAATAAAGAAAGTAATTATTTTTCCGAAACCCATTGGCAGTGGCACGTTGTTTCTCAAAATCCTTGAGCTTTTTGGACTTTGATTCTTCCGAGTGATCTTTCAACTTTTATCGTCGACCCCATTGAATGTCATTGTTCATTACTGTACTAGACTTAGATGATTAAAGATTGTTATAACTTTTTTCACTCATTTGATTCTTTCCAGCTTTCTGGCTTTTGTGAATCATTATCTTTCACATTCCTCTCTTATGCTCTCTGCCTGCTGGCTTAGTTTAATTGCGTAACCAAGTTTTAGAACAATTCCTAGGAGCCTTTTCTTTCTTTGATTTCTAATTTGTTGCTGAAAATTCCTCTTTCAGGTTCGTTTCATTTGGGAAAATGATTGGATTGGACCCTCAAATCTCAATTAATATGCTCGTATGATGGAACATAAAATGTTCGTTTCAATAGAGTGCATTTTATTTTATTTTATCTCACAATTATAGTATCTAATCTCATTGTTATAATAACTAATTCCATCGCAACCATTAATTTTAAACACACCACCTATCTAAAAGGATGCTTAGAAGTGATGGGTAGATTTAATTGATTAAGTACTCATTAACAACTAATAAAATTTAAACCTCATCAACAATCTTATTTGATGGATAATACGTAACTTGATACATCATTGTGTCAAGAGATGAGTGTGGTGTTAGATAGGGATTTGAGTTTGAAGCAAGGATTTGATAGATGATTGATGTGAATGTATAAGAGGCAGAATCTTGAGGAAGGAGGAAGATGAGATTCATATAGGCAGTATGCTGAAACTGAAAGAGGGAATTCAGGAGGAAGAGACGTGTCATCATCTCCTTCCACTTTCCACTTAAATGATAATTTTGCTTTGCTTAAGCCCCAGGAATCAAGGAAGAGGAGCATGTATCACTACTAGGGTTGCAATGGTTGGCAGGGTCAAACAAGAGGACCATGTCCATCACTGTGCTAATCACAATTACTGGATATTATTATCATTATTAAACCCCTCTTTATTTGTAGGCTCATATAGAAATCAGAGTATAAAGTGGGAAAAAGAAAATAGACACGGTGAGTGAGGGTCCAAACTCTAATCTAAAATCTTTAATTTAAAGACCTTACTTATTTTTAGCACATGATTTTCTTCGTCTTTATCCTTATCAATATGATCTTTATCTATTTTGAAAGATGTCTTCAATCTTTTTCAAAAGTCATGTTAAAGAATGAGTTGTTTAATGAGCTAATTTTCAGTTTGGGTAAACTACTTATTCGCTAATCTGCATCCATTGAAGTTCTTGCAATTTATCATCAAAATTTTAGTTCACTTTCATTTTACTCATATCTCTAATACGCAGTTAACTATATATGTCACATCATATTTACACTTTCATTTTGATCGCCCAACTTCTAGGTGGCTTTCATTTTGATCACTCAAAAAATATCATTTTTTTAAGTATTGGTTGAGGTAAAAAAAATCAAGGATTAAAGTAAAAAAGTGGTAGAAGCTAAAATAATACACAAAAATTGTCAAATTATACTTGTTTATCCCATTGCCGAAAAATCTAAATTTCTTTTTTTAATATTGAAATTTTAAAATTCAAAACATCAAAAAATCGTCATCCAATTTGTTACTATAATATTGGAAGTCATTAATTTAACTTCCTTCTAAATTTTAAAATTTTATTTTATGTTTCCAAATTATCTTTAATGAAAACAACTCATATTTAATAGTTGCCTACAAATTTTAAGTTTCTTTTGATTATATAATCTCCAATCTTTCATGTTAAGCAGAAAGTAAAGAGAAAAGTCCTTACAATTAATTAAATTAATTGATTGTTCTTTGTTTGGGTAAATAAGTGATGAAAAAAGTTATGAGTTTTGTTTGGCATGAAAGATAAAATAAGGATTTTTCTTTACTTTTAGTTTAGCATGGAAAATTCAAGATCATATAGTCAACATAAATTTATTTTTCGTAAACAATTATTAAATATGAGTTATTTGAGTTGATTTTAATTTGAAAATTTAAAATTTTAGGAGATTAAATTAATTAATTTCAATATTATAGTAACAAATCAACTAACACTTTCAAGGGATAAAGTTTTTCAATAACTTATTTAATTTATTTTGATAATTTTCAATATTGAAAAAATTAAAACTTTCAGCAATGGGATAAACAAGTACAATTTAATAATTTTTAATGCATTATTTCAGTTTCTATTGTTTTTCACTTTAATTATTAATATTTTTTTTACCCCGATCAATACTAAAAGAAGATATTTTTTGAGTGACCAAAATGAAAATGACATAGGAATTGGGTGACCAAAATGAAAGTGTAAACATGATGTACGTGTACAGTTAACTGCCATTAAAGATTTAACGTTTGGATAATTAAAATGAAAGTACTTAAAAGTTAGGTGGTGAAATTGTAAGAATTTCATTTTGAGTAATCAAAATGAAAGCACCCTAAAAATTGAGTGACTAACTAGGTAGTTTACCCTTTTTAGTTTTAGTTGTTTTAAACTTATCTTTAAATAAACTTCTGCTTGGATTAAATTTATTGTTAATTGGCTAAAGATAAAAGGTAAATCTTTTAATTGCATTGGGAAAATTCATTTAGGTAGTGTTTAGAAAGTGGCATAATAATTGGATTTTGGTGCAATTATTTGTGATTATGTAAGGCTGGTATGTTTGGATAATTATTGTAATTGGTGGTCTCATCGAATTGGGTGTAATTGGAACATCTCATTACACTTCCCAATTCTTAGTGTGAATGTCAGAATTGGAGAAATTATACTTAAATCCAATTTTAAAAAAATATTTTTATACAAGTTATAAAAAATATATTATAAACATGAACACGTATTGGTGTTTGGGATGGTAATGGTCAAAATTTTCTTACTTATAAATCTTAAAAAACTATATTATAAAAATAATGTGTGTGTTTTATAAAGTTATAAAAAATATATTATTTAAATCTTAAAATATTCTAAAGTAATGGTCGAAAGTTTATTATAAAAATAATTTACATGTTATAATAGTGTTATAAAAAAATTATTTATAAAAAGTTATGACCAAATATGGACATAACTTATTTATTTGTCCATGTTATATATTATAAAAATAATATACTTTTGGAAAATTTATAAAACTTTTTATAAAGATTATACATTATACATTATAAATTATTTTTATTTAATTTACGTATAATAAAATGGAAAATGGCCTAGTATAAGTCTTTCTCCAAATTAAGTATATATAAGTTTTTATAATTGAAGCTACAGACTATTTGAACTGTAAACCCAAATATTATAAGATTGGTGCTAATTATGCAAATAGAAAAAAAATTTCTTGCATCATATCCTAGGGTGTGATACCATTTGAAAAAAAATAGTGCTAGACACAAGTATTATAGACAACTCGCAAACTCTTTAGTTTGAGATATTCAAGGCTTTGAAATATGGTTGAGAAGATCTTTTTTTGTTCTAAAAGAATATTTCTCATATTAACAACATCACCTTAGTATAATATAAGAGCATGTTACATATTTTATAACTTCAATCATAGGTGGAACTGAGATGGTTCATACTTCATAGGATACATGGAAGAAGGAAATCTTGATAATCTTAATTCGGGACGAGTGTTTGATCAAATCAAGAAAAAAAATCGAGTTAATCAAGTAGTCGAGTCCTATTTTATCATCCTAACTCGATTTGATTTTTTTAATCCAATCGGGTGAAATTGTTCGAGTTAAATTAAAAAAATTAAACATGTCAAATTAAAATATTGTTACAATATAACAAATTCTATGTTAGAGCACACAAATTTAAAACCATATATTTTTTAAAACTTTTTCAAAGCAAAATAAGAAAAAGAAGAAGAAGATACTTTTGTATGATAAACTTGAATCATTAGTTAGGTTATTTAGGTCCTAAAATTATTTTTTCAAAAAAAAGTAAACTTTTAACTTTCTTTATATATTCTTTAATTTTTTTTAAATTTTTTTAAAGTATAATATTTGGAATTTTTATAAATATTTTAATTTTTTGTGTAATTTTTATTGAGAGAGAAACCAAATTGCTCATTTTTCAAAACTGATAGAGACCAAAGAGGTATTTACACCAATCTGTTATTTGAATTGTAAAATTTAACTCGACTCCAACTTGAAACTTGAATTACTTATTCGAGTTTACTCGAAAAAAATTAATTAACACGATTTGATCAACTCGAAATTCAAATTTTATTCTATTTTTTCGAATCGAATTGAGTTTTGCTCACCCCTAATCTTAATGACGCAAATTTAAATTCGAATGATAATTACCTCGGTCAACTATCAATAGATGATGATAAGGAGCATATGTTAAATATTATAAAGTGAATACCCCAACAAATATGCAGTAGAACAATTAGATAAAATTGCATATTATGTTTAGTTTTCATGCAATTTTTATTAGTAATCGTGTTTATCAACTACTTTTAAGACTAAAATAATACATATAATAATTTGATTTAATTTATTTTACTCACTTAGAAATTATTTTTATTATACTAATAATTAATATTTTTAAAAACATGAATTATGTAACTATGTACTTACAATTTGTACTACTAAACATGATATAAGGGAATACAGTGTAATTATACTTTATCAGTCAAACATGTCTAAGAAATTACAGTTCTTTATAATTACAAAAGAGTGTAATTACTTTCTCAATAATTACACTTTCATTTAATTACCCCGTGCTCTCCAAACATATATACCCTAAATAATTAATCAAACCAGTTGGTTTTATTAATTGTAAATTAAATGTCTTGGTTGGTTACTAAGAGTTATTTTAGGGCTGGAATTAAACTTAATTTTGAATTAGGAACCTTGTAAAGTTCGATCGCTCCTAAATTAATTGAAGGTTTTTTTTTGTTTAACTTCTATTTAGGGTTTTAATTTCAGTTAATTTTGGAAATTAATATTTTCAATCAATTATATATAATTTTAATTGATATAATAACAATTTAAATTCTCGATATTTACATAACTTGATCTTAATTTAAAAAAAGAATTATTTCAAAATTTTTTAAAATTTTAAAATCTAAAAATTCACAAAATGTTTAAACTTTGCAAACTAAAATTTTTATTATATTAATGAAATTTATAACTCGTTTTTGTAATAGCAAATAAAAAAAGGTAGGTTGATTTTCGAAATTAATAGGATTCTAAATTTATAGAAATAATGAAATTACTTAAGAGACGGGGAAGGTATTTTTATTAAATTCCTCATTGCTAGTTGAGTTAAAGATTCTTAGACTAACTAAAGTCCTACATAAAATTTTCAACTAATATAACACAAAGCTCTTATTTTTGAGGTGGGAATAAATTAATTATGAAAACAAGTATTTGTTATAGTGTTTTTCGGTGTCATCTGATTGGTTGACGGTATTACTTAATTTTTTTTAATCATGCTGTAATTATAATATTTCTTTTTAAATTTATTGGTGTGCTTGACGTGACAATACATAAATACATTTTTAGAAATTACCAGTATTTTTATATTGTATACACGATGATTTCAAAATATGAAAATATACATTTGTTATTGATGTTGTTGACACATCAATGATACTATTTTAATTTTAAAAAGAATGGTTGATAAAAAAAGAAAAAGTTGATGAAAAAAAAGGAAAAGGTGCCTCGATTGTACCAAGGCGTGACCGATTGGTCACATCTATGGTAGGCGTTAGGCCGGTGTTGCTTGACCATAAGATAAAATAGTTATTTTTTAAATTTTTTTTCTAACAGGCTATTTAAAAAATAAATAAACTAGTGCTATCGGTGTGTCAGGCGACACCAAAAAAAAAATATTTGTTTTCATATTTTTTATCCACCGTGTATACTTGTGAACATACATGTATTTTTAAACATATATATTGCTGTCACTACTGTGTCAAGCGATACCAATAATTTTTTTTTTAAAACGTCATGATTGGAGAAAAAGTTGAGTAATGTTGCCTAACTGATAGGCAGTACTGAAATACACGATAACAAACACACCATTTTCGTAATTTAGTTGTTTCACATTCTATTTTTATACATAATTATTCTTTTAATATTATTTTAAAAAATCCCTCATTTATACATTAGTAATATATTAAATATAGATTGATATTTGAATAATAAAAATTTAAACCCAATTATTATAGAGATTTAACTTAATCGACAACATGAAATTAAGAATGGTTTGTAGCAATATTGGCAAAGAAAGTGGTATGGCCGACAATTGCAAACCGATTATAATAAATATGTGCAATATTGGCAAAGAATATAGCAAACCGATTATAATAAATATGTGCAGTAATTCCATTTTCCGTGGCTGAATTAAAAAATTGGCGGTCCATAATTCATGGTGGTGAGCGGTGCCATCAACCTTTAATCATTTTTATTTTATTTTATTCATAGTAAATATTCGTCCAAATCACCTTTTTATTAACTAATTAATGCATATTAATTAAATTTAAGATGCTTTTAAAAACTCACCGTCAATAATGGCTTGCAGTTTGACTCCATTTCTATTTTACGAAGAAAACTTGGATACAGATTCTTCAATCAACCATTTTCTTCTATTTTTTCCTTAAAAAGAAAGAAAAGGCAAAATATAACTTTATACAGTTCAAAAAACCCAAGTGGTTAATAGACGAATCTCGATTTTTTTTTTACTACTTTCTAGTGTTTTTCTTTAATGCAAATTGGCATCCTCTTATTAGTAAAGAAAGAGAAAAGTAACTATCATAAAGTAAAGACAGTACACATTTTCAAGCAAATCGAGAAAAACAAAAATTAAAGAAAACCAAATCCTTTCCTCTTCTATCCCCTAGGGATCTTCCCATGCCAGTACGAAATCTTAGATTACAAATTAAAACGACGAACCAGATCAAATCTGAGACAATCACTCCTCTACTAGAGAATGAATAAGACCTTCCAGCTCCTCAACACATTTGTTTCGTGACATTCAGCTGGGATGATGGATGTCCTGCCTCTCTTTCTTCATAACCTCCCTGAACCACCGTTGGAGCTTCTTTGATCCACCAAACCTCCCTAAACCCGAAATCCTTCATTGGCCAACAGGTGGGCTACTCGGTTCCCCCTCCCTTTAAATGTTGGAACTTGATTCTTTCAAAGCCCACAGAAATTTGTTTCGCTTCCCAGATGAAATTACTAATCACTGATCTGTCAATGCATGTCGATTTAAGCTTTTTTATCACCACCAATGAGTCACCTTCTACTTCTACACATTGGAAAGCCAACTCTTGAGCGAATTTGATTGCTTGGGTGCTTGCTAAGGCCTTCGCAATTAGAACATGAGGTATGTAACAATTCCATAAGCAAGTTGCGCCCATGATAAATCCTTCATTGTTTCTGATGATAATACCCGTACTTGATGCTTCTAGATCCTTGTGGAAGTCCACATCGAAGTTTACTTGAACAAAATTTTTTAAAAGAGGTCGCCACCCAACTGACTCTGTTGGGTTAAGCTTTAACTGTTCCCCTGCTAATGTTTCTAATTCTCTAGCATAACCCAATACAGAGGTAAAAATATCAGAACTTGTTTATTGTTTGCTTTCATGCACCAACCTATTCCTTGAGAGCCAAATTGCCCAGATTGCTACAAGAATAATTAGCTTTAGATAATTACTCCTCCCATTGAATAATGGTCCAATCCAACTTACCAAGGAGTTCTCTGTTTGATTTATCACCCAATTGATTTCCAAATTTTGCTAAACCTGTAGGTTTATTTGGCAATCTTGGCTAGCATGAAGGCCAGTCTCTACCTCAAGGTGACAAAAAAGGCAAGTTGTATCAGCCATTAGTCTTCTTAGGCACAAATTAGTGTTAGTAGGTGTTGTGCGGAAGCGTGTAAAAGAGTAAAATTATTGTACTAAAAAATCACACTAAGTTCAATTCCCAAGAAAGAGAGGTGGATCACAAGGATCGCTTAAGTACCAGGTCTTTCCTAGCCAGAATATCCCTCAATCGTAATTTAATAGCATAATAAATCACTACAATCATACTGACAATTCATGTAGAATAATACGATAAAGAACACAAGAATTTAATGAGGTTCAGCAAATTTTGCCTACGTCCTCGGGCACTACCAAATATATTTCACTCCAAAATACAAGTGAGAATTTACAAAGAGGAAGAGAGAGAAAACAATGCCTTAAGTAGAGAATGGAAAATTTGGGATGATGAAGAAGAGAAATGATTAGGCCTATTTATAGTTGAGGTTCAGGGATCAAAATTGCAATTATCTTATGCCAAATCTCAATCCCACTTTTGGTGCCTTAAATCCCAGATTTTGATACCCGTATCTTTATGATACCCATATCTTTGACTTTCTATAAATATGGATGATTTCCAATAATCTCCACCTTGAAGATTTGATTCGAATAATCTTATCTTCACACAATTCTCTCTGCCTTTGTCAACAACACTTGATAGTGCCTTCTTCAACTGTTAAACTTGCCCTTTCATAAACTGATCAAATCGCTTGTACCACTGCCTCAGAGATTGTTTCAATCTATAAAGCGACTTTGTCAGTTTGCAAACCCAATTTTCTTTATCAGCAACCTTGAATCGATCTGGCTGAGTCACATAGATTTCTTCTTCCAAATCACCGTGTAAAAATTCAGTCTTCACATCGAGCTGAACTAGTTCAAGATCATATTGCGCAACCAAGGCTAGCAAAATTCGAATAGACAAATGCTTCACAACTGGAGAAAACACTTCATTGTAGTCTATTCCTTCTTTCTGAGCGTAACCTTTTGCTACCAATCTAGCCTTGTATCGAACTTCATTTTTACCAGGAAATTCTTCCTTCTTTGCATATACCCATTTGCATCCAATTGCCTTATTTCCTTTGGGTAGTGTCACCAACTCCCAAGTCCTATTTTTATGAAGAGACTGTATTTCTTCATTCATAGCTTGCTTCCACTTTACACCATCAGGGTTACTTCTTGCTTATGTGTAAGTAGAAGGAACATCATCACTTGCAATTGGAAGTGCATAGGCCATCATATCATCAAAGCGAGCAGGCATACGAATCTCTCTTCTTGTCCTATATGCAATTGAACCATGTTGCTGTAGAAGTTCTTGGGTCGAAACTTCTTCATCATTTGTCCCTTCAATATTAGTTGGATCATCATTAACCTTTTCAAGCTCCACCTACTGCAAAGTGCCACTAGTTTTGTTATCCTTTTATGAATCATTGTTCTTCATCATGGTTGATTCATCAAAAGTCACATCTCTACTGAAAACAATCTTCCTTGTATCAGGACACCAGAGACGGTAGCCTTTTACTCCATCAGTTATACCCATGAATAATGCTTTCTTTGCTCTTGGGTCTAACTTAGATTCTTTTACATGATAATATACAGTGGAACCAAAAACATGTAAAGAATAATAATCAGTAGCAGGTTTACCAGCCCACCTCTCCATAGGAGTTTTTTCATTTATTGCTGCTGATGGCAACCGGTTAATTAGATGGCACGCATATGTAACTGTCTCAGCCCAAAATTTCTTGCCCAATCCAGCATTAGACAACATACATCGAACTTTCTCCAGTATAGTCCGATTCATATGTTCTGCCACCCTATTTTGTTGTGGTGTATCTCGAACAGTGAAGTGTCGCACAATGCCCTCATCTTGACATACTTGTAGAAATGGATCATTCTTGTACTCAATACCATTGTCTGATCGAAGTCGCTTGACTTTTTGACCAGTTTGGGTCTCCACCATCTTCTTCCATTTCAGAAATGCATCCAAAACTTTATTTTTTCTTTTCATTAGATACACCCATATTTTTATTGAATAATCATCAACAAAAGTAACAAAATAGTGCATACCTCCCAAAGAAGCCACTTTAATAGGTCTCCACACATCACTTTGAATGTAGTCCAGAATTCCTTTTGTATTGTGAATTACTCCGATTCATACGTTCTGCCACCCCATTTTATTGTGGTGTATCTCGAACAGTGAAGTGTCACACAATGCCCTCATCTTGACATACTTGTAGAAATGGATCATTCTGGTACTCAATACCATTGTCTGATCGAAGTCGTTTAACCTTTCGACCAATATGGGTCTCCACTATCTTTTTCCATTTCAAAAATGCATCCAAAACTTCATTTTTTCTTTTCATTAGATACATCCATACTTTTCTTGAATAATCATCAACAAAAGTAACAAAACAGTGCATACCTCCCAAAGAAGCCACTTTAGTAGGTCCTCACACATCACTGTGAACGTAGTCCAGAATCCCTTTTGTATTGTGATTTGCTGAACCAAATTTTATCCTCGTCTGCTTGCCTAGAACACAATGTTCACAGAATTCCAATTTGCAAGAATTTGCACATTTCAACAAGCCTTGCTTCACCAAACTCTGTAAAGCTTTTTCACCAGCATGTCCCAATCGCATATGCCATAACCTGGTAGGCTCTGAATCTGCATCTTTCGCAGATGCTGTTGATGTTGATCAAATAACTGTACTTCCATTTAAATAGTACAGGTTATTCCTTCTTGTGCCTTTCATCACCGTCAATACCCTAGCTACTACCTTTAGTAATCCATCTCTCAAAGTGATTGTGAGCCATTTAGATTCTAGGACCCCTAATGAGATGAGATTTTTCTTTAAGCTAGGTATGTAGCGAACATCTGTCAAGACTTGAATTGAGCCGTCGTTATTCTTCAATTGGATTGTACCTACTCCCATTGTCTTACAAGCGCTATCATTGCCCATAAAAACAACTCCACCTTCTAGTTCTTTAAGACTACAAAACCAGTCCTTATTAGGACACATATGGTAAGTACATCTCGAATCCAAAATCCACTCATCTGTATGACAAGCCATTGTCATGCCAACCAAGCTAAAGTCTGACTCATCATCATGCTCCGCTACACATGCATCAGAAATAGCCTTACCCTTTTGTAACTTAGGAAAATTCTTTTTCCAATGCCCTTTCTCACGACAAAAAGCACATTCATCTTTGCAGGTCTCCCTTTGGACTTACTCCTTCTACCAGATTTGTTGCTGTGCGAACGACCTCTTACTATTAAGACTTCTGTAGTTGTATCTCTGTGATCTTTTTTATCTTTCTTTCGAGTCTTATATATATACAACGCACTACAGACTGCATTAAATGTGATTGTATCCTTTCCATGAAGCAATGTGGTGGTAAGATAATCATATTCATCAGGAAGAGAATTTAACAACAGTAATTCCTTGTCTTCATCTTCAAATTTTTCATCCAAATTTAGCAAGTCTGCTAAAATTTTATTGAATGAGTTCACATGGTCATTCATCGACATACCGGGTGCATACGTGAATCGATAAAGTTTTTTTTCATATAAAGCCTATTTTTAAGACTTTTTGTTAGAAACTTTTCTTCTAGTGTATCCCACAACTTCTTCGCTGATGTCTCCCTCATGACAGAGTACTTCTGCTCTTTAGCCAAACATAGGCGAATTGTTTCGCACGCCTGTCTATTGATCTTGGCCCACTCCTTGTCATCCATCTTGTCAGGTTTTTCTTCAAGGGCTATATCCAGCTCTTGCTGACATAAGACATCCAGGATCTCACATTGCCACATACCAAAATTATTGGTACCATCAAATTTCTCTACTTCAAATTTTGCATTAGTCACAGTAGTCTTTACTGATGACGATGCCTTTTGCATTTTTCTCCTCAATCCCAACTATTGTATGTGAACAGTGTCGTGAACGATCATATTCCCCAAGTACGAATCTAGCTCTAATACCAATTGTTGTACGAAAGCGTGTAAAAGAGTAAAATTATTGTACTAAAAAATCACACTAAGTTCAATTCCTAGGAAAGAGAGGTGGACCACAAGGATCGCTTAAGTACCAGGTCTTTCCTAGCCAGGATATCCCTCAATTGTAATTTAATAGCACAATAAATCACTACAATCACACTCACAATTCATGCAGAATAATACAATAAAGAACACAAGAATTTAACGAGGTTCAACAAATTTTTCCTACGTCCTCGGGCACTACCAAATATATTTCGCTCCAAAATAAAAGTGAGAATTTACAAAGAGGGATAGAGAGAAAACAATGCCTTAAGTAGAGAATGGAAAATTTGGGATGATGAAGAAGAGAAATGGTTAGGCCTATTTATAGTTGAGGTCAGGGATCAAAATTGCAATTATCTTATGCCAAATTTCAATCCCACTTTTGGTGCCTTAAATCCCAGATTTTGACACCCCTATCTTTCTAATACCTATATCTTTGACTTTCTATAAATATGGATGATTTCCAATAGTAGGCATAAAATTGTTCATGAATCGCCATACTGTAATTTTCATCTTATCCAGCACATATGTTTGCCAAATCTAAATGTAAAAGCTTCGAATATATAGGCCTATAAATTTTTATGTGTCATCATCAGTCTTAAGAAAGCCTCTTAAGTAATAGTTTGTATCCATTGTGAACTGTGTACGCACATGAGCTTTCAAGGCACCATCTCTGTTGTCTAATGTTGCACTAGTGGAATGCTCAAAAATTTCCTTGCCTCCTGAATATTAAATGAGGTCAATATCCAATCCTCATTCCATTTCTAGGTTTGATCATCAATCAAATTTGCTACCCACTCAATTCCACTTATTCGAGTTAATTATACTTTGTAGGGTTTGTCTCTTGGGAGCCCATACATATCCCAATCGGAGATGAGTCTCCCACTTTCAACTTGCTAGATGATCCCTTTCTCAAGAAGGATCCTTGCTGCCCATATACTCAGCCAAATCGCTGAAGATTGACTTCCTAGCTCAGTTATTAAAAAATCTCTATTTGCAAAATATTTAGCTTTCAGCACTCGAGCCACTAATAAAGTGGGGTTACAAAGTAAACGCTACTCTTGTTTAGCTAATAGTGCGATATTAAATTTAGAAAAATTATGGAAACCCATGCCTCCAACCTCCTTCAAGTCACACTAATCCCTCCATGAACACTAGTGTATTCCCCATTGTGACTGCGATTTTTGCCACCAATACCGACACATAATCAATTTTTGCTCCTTACAAAAAAACCCGATAGTAAGAAATAGGACATTGTATACATGAGAATAGCCTGTAATATCAACTTTATGAATACCTCCTTGCCACCTTACGAAAGGGTTCGATTGCAAACACCCATTAATTCGTTCTTGGATCTTATCCTTGATACTTTGAAAAACTCTCTTCTTGTTTCGACCTACTGTAATAGGAAGACTGAAATATTTCTCAAGATCTAAAGAATTTCGTACCGCTAGAGCCTGAGTGACCAACTCCCGATCTTTCACTTTTACATTTAAGCTAAAATAAATAAGGGACTTACTAAAATTAATCAACTGTCTCGAGCATTCTTCATTCTCAATAAAGATGTTCTTAACACTCTCTACACCATTTGTTGTCGCCTCCCCAAAAATCAAACTATCATTTGCAAAAAATAAGTGGGACACTGTTGGTCAAGATATGCTAACTTTAACCCCTTTCTAAATATTGTTGGAAAAAATTTAGTTTGAAAATGATTTTCTTGCATAGTGTAAAATTAAAATTTTGAAGAACCAACCCGATTTGTGATATTTATAGCAATAAACCCTAGACCAAAATTGTACTTGTGTTTCTAGATAGATAGATCCTTGCCATTTTCGACTTTCAACCAAACAATCTTCTTCGCTATTCTCGTACCATGAACTGCTTCGAGTGTGGGCTTGAACCAGTTGAATCAAAATACAGAACTAGAAAAAGTTTTATTTTCTCTTTAGTGTGAAAAGGAAAAATCTCTTTTAAAATGGAAACCGACAAAATTGTTATTCCGAAAAAATAAATTTAATAGTTAAGAGTAATTTTCTCTATTTTTCGGTAGAGTAACAATATCTTAAAGTTTTGTTTAATAGCCATACCGGTGCCATCTATTTATAGAGAGAGAAGATAAAACCATTTTTGAATTAGAGATGTTTATTTCAAATAAATAAAAAATTTCCTACTTAGAATAGGAGTAGGGTGGATGACATCCCCTAATATTCCTATTAGGGTTACCGCCCCCTACATGTTCCATGAGGGGATTTTGGGCCTCTCTCACATCGGGTCCCATTACGAGTACTTATTGGACTTTTCGACCAAGTACTTTGTAATTTGATCCAATTCGATTCTATTTTTCTATTTTCCAAAATAAACTTTAATATTTTATATTAAGTAATTTTCTTATCCCAACTTTACCCCTAGTAAAATTATGACGACTTTACCCTTGGTAAAATTTCTAAGAAAATATATTTACTATTTTATAATTCAACTAGTTCTCTATGACTTAATGGTTTGTTTTCATTTTCAGACTCTAAAATAGCTCAAAAACATAAATTCATTCTTCTGATCATTTCTGAGTAATCCATGTATATTTGCAAATGAATCATCTCTCATTTCCAATTCCATTTCCATTGTGAGAAAACCACATTCATTTCTAAATGATTCCATTTTTCCATTTCAAAGAAAACCATAACCATTTCTGAATGTTTTCAATTTCTTTATTTCTATTAATTGCGTTCATTTCAATTCAAACACGCAATTCATTTCTAGTTTCAACAAGTTAACGGAGAGACCGATTTGACATATGCAATTAAAGCTCAAATGATTTATAATTAAGTTCTAACTTTTCTCCTATTAATTATAAAATCATTTAGTCACAAAGTCATTCCACTATAGTTTCATAACTGAGCTTTCCCAACAGTATACCATTACGAAAACAACTCGATTAGTGCTCGTCTAATGGCCTTGTCATATATGTGTTACCCTCATAGGATATCCTTAATATTTTTGGGATTATATCTGCTTTCCCAATATTATTCTATTTAACTCATAGTAACTATTACATATTCCTTCATAAAAAGTCAATTACTATTAAATAGTAATCAAGTCATTCATCACAAAGATGAATGAACCGTGACCACATTTACTTTTCATCAACCATGTAATGCCAATAAGAGGATATCATTTACCCATGTCTCAAGCTATGAATTTCACTGTTGTGAATGATGTTACATGTTGTAGAAGTCGTACACCCAACGCACCAAATTTTTGTTCCTTATCTATTCGAACTTAGGCTTTTACTTACATCAAAGTGTATAGTCATGAATACATAGTCCGCCATCCACTTAGGATTTAGGTATGCCACACTATGAATGTCACAAGTGAATAAATCCATAAACAGATTCAGGATCTGTTGTTCTTGGGTCCAATCTAATATACTATCAGTCCAGTCAGTCACATCTATGTCTTTATCTTCTGGGAGTCACCTGCTCCGGTGCCCAAGATAAAACATCTCCCCAATTGGACTTGATAGATGACATATTAGTCTTTCCATCGGTTTGCTCATTTTCGATTAGACTAAGGACATGTTTAGATTTGTCTACTAATATAAGTTGTCTTTTTGTATTATGATCCTACCACATAATGCCGCTTAATATTAGTTAAACATTAGACAACTAATGAGCAACATTTACTTCCATTTTGCTTTGCATGCAAAAATCATGTGAGGACAATATATAAAGTTTTAATATAATTTATGAATAATTTTATTAACCAATATGTTCAAAAATTTACAAGTATACTTAGATGAAAATATTACACTTAGGACTCCAGATCCAACACATACCATCTTAACAAGCCAACCTCAATAAGGACGAGAGCCCTTCATTGCAAAATAGAAAGAAGAAAGAGCCCAAAAGGTCTCATTGCCTAGTCCTTTCTAAGAGGAGATATTCCCCTTAGCTTCATCATTCAACACCACAGAGTAGCTAACTAATTTAACACATCTCATAATTAACGTGACCCAATCAACTGTGAAACCCATCTTAAACATAATCTCCTCGACCAGGTGCCATTCAACTTGATCATATGCTTTACTCATATTGAGCTTAAGCGTAAATGAACCCCTTTGACCGACTCTTCTTTTCTTGAAAGAATGCAGTAACTCAAAAGACACCAGTATATTATATGTAATCAGCCTCCCAGTCACAATAGCACTATATGACTCATCTATACAATGGGGAATAATCACCTGTAATATGTTTACAATGGCCTTGGAAATAATTTTAAACAATAAATTACACAAACTAATTAGCCAAAAATGGGTCATATTACGGGGATTAGCCTGCTTCGGAATAAATACTATTAAGGGCTGCCAAAATCTTGTCTTCTTTTAACTTTGACCGAAGGAAGCTATTCATGGCATCAATAACATGACAAGAAATGCCCAATAGGATTTGACTTGCATCTCTTTGCTCATGCGAAGTAAAGAGATCAATGAAATAATGACAAAAAACTTGTTCAATTCCATTGTCATCCGTAACACCTAGCCCGTTGAGACTTTCAATATAATCAATCATTTTTATTTGTTTGTGCTGGGAAACAAATTTATGAAAATAAGTCGTGCTACAAGCCCCATTACACAACCAATTGGCCCTCGCCCATTGCTCCTAGTTACTTTTATCCTTGCCAATCTCTATATTTAAATGCATCTTGGTTACAATCAATTTCTTCAAAATATTATCATCCAGGTCTGTCATATTCAATTCATCCACTCGCTTCTATAAATTACTAAAAACCAGCTTCGAAGAACGTCGCAAATTCTTGGCCCAAGCCGTCAAACCATGGCCAACAAATTTAATACGTTCGAGAACAGTACTTTTCGACATCGACCAGGGCCTTCTAACCTCCCCTTTAAATGAGTCTTCTACAATCTAAGTCGCTTCAAATTAAAACTCTACTCCCTAGCCTCATGCAAACTGTTGATACAACCAATATTGAGTAAAAAAGGACAATGTTCAGAAATAGTATGCACACAATGCTGCACTATAAAATTAGGGAACATTTCACACCACACCAGGTTCACCACACCCTATGAAGTCTTTCTTGAATATTAGCACGAGGAAGCTTTCCACGCTCCCATGTAAACCACTAACCTTTATAGCCCAAGTCCGAGAGTTCACATTCATCAAGTGCTAAGTGGAAGGCCTCTATACTCCTTTCACTTCTTAACCTACCTCATTGCTTCTCATAGGAGTAAGCTATTTCATTAAAGTCCCCCATAACAAGCCATAGAAAATTATTTCTTCCAGATAAATCTCGAACCAACTCCCAATATTGATTGCGAAGATTTCCCTTAGGATGCCCCTAGAACCCCGTAAACCTCTAACTATTACCCTCCGATTCATCTTTTACCATGACATCAATATGACTCATTAAAAAGCTGCGAAGTGAAATCTTACAACCCTATTTCCAGCATAATGATAGACCATCTCTAGTAGCATCACTACTAACTTTTATCTCATTCACAAAGCCCTAACTTTGCCTAACCTTTTCCATTCTCAAACTCTGTAGCTTTGTTTCAATAAAAAAGTTTCAATGGTGTTAGTCTCCGTCAACATATACCGAAGGTGTTAAATATCCCGAGGGTGCCTTAGCCCTCGAACATTTCAAATTAGGAGTTTTATTACTTTCGACTGCCCTACCTCGCAGAGCAAATAGATATCTCAAATAATTGAACATTTGTCTGTTTAGTAAAAGTCTTCCCTGAACCCTAAGCATCAGAAATAAAAGAAGATGGTGTAATATGATGACGTTTCTTACCCTCACCAATATCCATTAGGCTGTCCTCACCAATACCCATATTCAAATCAACACTCCCAATTTCCCCAATATCTCCCGATTTTTTACTTCCCAGATTTATGCCTAAATTAGCTCCAACATGATTAAGGAAATCAGGATTTCGAAACAATCCATGAATATCATCTTTAGTAGCTGACTTTGCCTTATCAGAAAAAGTTCCCATAATAACTGAGAAAGAAACATCACCCTCTTCACGTAACCAATAACTCTTGGACACCATTGATCTTCTAAGTATGACCTTTAGCGAAATGTCCCATTATAGTGGCAATTCTTTCTCCCCATGAATAATTCTGACTGGACAAAAACCTTCCACATGACCTAACCGCCCACACAAAAAGTAAAAAATAGTTAATCTATCATATTGGAAATGAGCAGATACATAATTTTCTGGGATAGAACAGTTTTTTCCTGCGTTTCAATGGACCCAGGATATTGATCCTAACGCGAGTTCTCATATATCCCCGAAATCCCCTACTTATAGACTTCGCATCGTAGTCTAGAAACTAACCAATAAAATCCCCAAACTGTTTTACCATACCTTTGGACATTAAACTGACCAATATATCATGTATCTAGACCTAGTAATCTACATGGAATAAAGGAACTTGTAGCGGATCTTCCACGTGCTTTAATCTATGAAAATCAATAGATGATTATTGAACGTCCATGGGCTCCCCTCCTAGACTTTGCTAAGATCAATCTCATAATAAAACAAAATAATAATAAAAAATCTCTTTTTGCTTAGATTTGTGATCGTTACTCCCCAAGAGGGTGCCACAAATTAACCAATGTGGTTCGCATGGCTTGAAACTGAATGACACTCGCAATAAGAAAACTACCCACCACATAGAAATATAAAATGGCCTCAGTACCATCATCTCCCAAATTGAATTGTCGTGGCTCCTCTTCTCCGTCCTCAATGGAAAGTGTCGCCATCTCGCTCTCCATCGTATCAATTAACTACACAAAATCTCAGTTCTGATTAGAAAATTGCCCAATGTAAAAAGAAAGAAAAAAACCAGGAAACTAAGAAAACATGCTATCAAAGTAAACTTAAAAGACATGCTATCAAAGCAAAGTTATAATAAATGTATTTGATTATGAATGAAAAATTACTAGTTTCTAGTGTTACATTTAAATTTTCTCGTTTAATTTTTAAATTTATTTTTTAAACAATGTATTTTAGCTATTGTAATTAGTTTTTTTTTAATTTTTTATTTGAATTATTGAACATAATTAAAATATATTAACGTATTTAACAATTGAAATATAGTAAGACAAATTTCAAATCATAATTAAAATATTTATACCATATTAAAAAAATTATATACAGTAAATCAATATGTTCTTTTAGTATTCTCTATATTCGTTTTACGATCTATGTTTGAAGTCCGTGGTTACCCCTCCTAACAATGTCGTCTCTAAAGAGGTCAATAATTTTTAAAAACAATTCAAAATAATAATTAAAACATTTGTACCTTATTCAATGTACAATATAGTTTTACTTCATATAATTAATGCAAAGCAACATTATTCAAAACATAACTAAGAAAAATAATTAAAATATATCACTTATTTTGATAATTAAAATCTAGTGCTAATAAAAAAAATACTAGTAATTATTAAAGCATTTGTAAATTAAACTTTTCACTATTTAATTTTTATTTTCTTAATAGTCAATAAATTCAACATAATACTTTGTAAAAAATATATAATTATTAATTCAATATACTTTAAATACAAAGTAATTCAATATAATAATAAAAGTCTTTTAATAAATAACAAATTCTTATTTATAAGTATGATAAATTATTTTCTCAAGTAAATTTATTAACCAAATATTTTATTAAAATCAAAATTTTAATTTATAAATGTGATAAATCTCATAAATAATAAAAATAATTTAAATGGTAAATTCAGTAATATAATGAACAAAAAAGGTCATAATGGTCGATCTAAAATTTTCTCTAAACTCGTGCTTTTATATTAAGCTCGTTGCTTTTATCCGCCCCTAAAAAAAGCACTATACTTATGTGTTGTTTGATAAATTGAAAACTTAAATGTTGAAAATTAATTATTGAATTTAAGCTATAAAATATATTTGGTATATTACTTAAAATTAAATAAAAAATATAATTAGACTATTTGATAAATCAAAATTTGAAGATTAAGTATTTAAAGGATAATATTAATGTGAAATCCAAAGTTATTCAAACTAGTATCCCAAATGATTTTTGATTCCCAATCTGACTGGATGATCCGACCTGATTCAAATAATATGGTCCAAGGCTCCCATCTATAGGCTAGCACGTAGCATTTGAAATACAAAGATAAACTCGTTTAAATTTTAAAAAAAAGTCTAATTAGCTAAAAAAATCTAAAGAAAACTAGGTTATTAAAAAAAGAGTATCTAAGATAAATAAAAAAACTAAATAAGACTAGTTTAAATTAAAAAAAAACATAATTATGTAAGATAAATAAAAGGATAATAGCTAAATAAAACTAGTTTTAAAAAAAAGTTTATTTATCTAAGATAAAATTTATTACAATTTTCCTCACACTTTGAAAATGCTTAAATTTATGTTAGAGAAATAGCTTTGTACGACATCATAATGTTGATGGAATTCCTTTGTTGGAAATAATTTGTTGAATGAATGAATCTAGTTTGTCATGCTTTGCTTCTTGTGATGGGTCGATTAGGAAGAGCCACAACTTCGTCCATAGAATTTGCATGTTACAAAATAATTGAAATAAATTGTACAATCATTTCTTTTATTATAGATTATCAAACATGAGTATGACTGAAAATATTAATATTAGATTAGTTTAAATATTAAAAAGTGTGCTCAAATGTCTCCTAACTTATCTTTGTACTTAGTCCAACTCAACACACAAAGAAGATGTCAATCCAACTCGCCACCTCAAAAGAATTAATTGAAATTGGAGATCATGTGAGAAAGCTATATGCAATTATAACTAAAATTGGATGTTTTGTTTATAGTTAAAATTGGAGATCAAATGTTGATCTGAAACCAAGCAACCATGAATGGAAACAAAATCCTCGAAAAAGTTTTCAATAACATGGGCCATTGACTCGTTTATAAACAAGTAGGAACCGATAATGTTAATTAGGACGAATATTGACCCCTTAATTATAAAGAATCAAGAAGCAAATCAAAATTCACAACATTTCACCTTTGGAATTGCTAAATTCATCAAAGGCGAAGTTGATCAAATCCTCTCAAATGGATTTTAATCCAAATTCAAAGTTGTTCAAAGTTACAAAACAGGCCACATGCCTATTTAAAAGAAAAATATGGGTTCAAGCCTAACTTAATAAAACATAAGTAAACTAAAGATTTTTAATTAAAAATAATAATATAATTGAAATATTGGTCTCACTAAAGCAAACATCTTATTCTAATGTACTGATAATTTGTAACACCCCTAACCCGTATCCGTCGCCGGAATGAGTTACGAGGCATTACCGGACAATACACATCTTTCATACATTTCACTAATCACCTTATAAAATTTGAATATTACATTATAATCATGCATCTATTACCATCTAATATAGCATATATCAAAACACATTGATTAATAGTATAAGCGGCAAAGATGATAGAAAACATGGTCTATTAAATAGCATTACTCATTGTATATATTAATACCTCAAAACATAATTACCAATTTCCTTAACTTGCTTGCAAAAATAATAATACTAAATAAAAACATTACATGTCATTAAATAATAAATCAAACACATCACCATAATATCATACTATTTGACCGAATATAAGCATGTACTCAAATTACTCATTATCAATAATTAACATATGTTACTATTCATTTGGTAATTTTCCCAAAGCTTGAGCCAAATGCAAGTGTATTTAATATTTATGCTTTAACAATGTCCACTATCAACTTAACTCAAACATTTAACAAGCCAAAGCATTTTAAAGAACCAAACCCATTTATCAAACATAATTTGCCTTTCTCATTAACTCATCACAAATGTACATATAAGCATAATACAAAACAACCATGTTGATTAACACTTTAACTAGCCAAAATCGAATCCATACATGATAATATTACCTATCATGAACTATAAAACAAAGGTCATATACAAGACTAATTCAATGATTTCATATTCGACTATTACATAATTAAACATATAACCAAAATTTTTATCAATTCCTTCTATTAAATTTTTAAATTCAAATACTACATTTCAATTAATTTATATTTTATTTAACCATGCTAAACACGAACCAACTAACAAACCATTTATCAAACTCATAAGTACCTATGCCGAATCACAACTAGCTCATAACCACCACACATAAATTATTTATCCAAATCATTTATTACAACACATTTATTTATTACCTTATATTCACTTATGTCATTTAATACTCTTATCAAAATGAACATCAACTAAGTCAACAAAATAAATCTTAAGGATTTCCAAAACATATCATACACATATCATTAATATAGACCATGACCGAATAATTCAAAGTCATTGACAATTACATTAAACACTTCAAGCATGCTTACCAATACTAAACTATCATAACTTAAACATTATAATCCACACATCAAAATAATAAGCCATTTTCGCATGGCATATTATATACACAACATTCAAACATAAATCCAAAATGTAGTATTGCCTATACATGTCATAGCTTCGAAATTTAACTTTTTATAGTACCGATAAGCAAACGATAGTGTGATAGACTTCGCTTAAGATCCCCAATCCCGTAACTAGCTTCCAAAATCTATAATACATAGGCAAACCATATACACACAGTAAGCTACCATAGCTTAGTAAATCATAAGCAAATAAACACTTCAATAACATAAACAAATTTAATTAACCAAACCAATTTATACTATTTTAATCACATTTAAATTCAAGCTTATAGTTTCATAACTCACATATTTCATTCATATGTAAACTTTAACTTGTCCAATATACCTATATACTTTATCAATTTATGATCAAATTCTCAAAGTCATACTATCATATATATATATCTGAATATACAAATGCCTTCATTTACCTATACTCATTAATCAAGCTTAATCTCACATATTTATACATATCATAAGGCCGAATATACTTCTCATAAACACATACATTTTCAATAGTATCATGAATATTTTTTATCACATATTAATAAAACAAATTTACATTATTACCAATTAGGTAAACCACTATCACATACCTGATCATATTTTAGCTCGTTTAACATATTTGATCACAACTTATCATTTCCCATTGAATCATTCGAAATTAAATAGAGTGCTTGAATAATCACATTTATTGTACAATGCCAATGTCCCACACGTGGTCTTACATGTATTCACGTAGTGATGCCACTGTCCTACACTAGGTCTTATTTGCAATTACAAACCGATTGCCACTGTCCCACATAGGGTCACAGGGTCTTACTCGAAAACACTTATCGAAATTCCTTTGGTTCGTACAGGACTTTCATACGTCGTATTTCAGTTGAATCAAACTTATACATATTGTTTCCATATACATATACATTCGGCTATTTCATATTTATATGCACATAAATTCAATTCAACATTTCAGATTCACAAATATTTAAAGTTAACAACATTTATGTGCTTATAGACTTACCTCGAACGAAGACAAACGAACCGGGACTACTATTCAACAACTTTAGATTTCTCCCGATCCAATTCCGTTTTCCCCTTTTCTTTTAAATTAGTAACATTTAAACTTATTTAATCACATATTCAATTAAATTCATCCAAAAACACATATATAGGCAAATTACACTTTTCCCCTAACATTTCATATTTTCACAAATTAGTCCCTATTTCACAAAATACAAAATAAACAAAATTTCATCACACCATACTTGGCCGAATATTCATTAAGCTTATATAAGTCCTCACATTTCATTTATTTCACATTTTAGTCCCTCAATTTATTATTTTCACAATTTAACCTAAATTACTCAAATTCGCCAAAAATTCAAATACAAAACATATTAATCTAACAACATATATTTATTTATTTTCTATCATCAAACACAAGATTCATCAAGCTTTCAACAATTGCAAAACAAAAAATAATTATCAAATTCAAAAATTGAAACATGGGCTTGCTAGTTTACATAACAACGATCTCAAAAATGTAAAAATCATCAAAAACTGAGCTAATTACATACCTTAATTGAACTTAGATAAGGCCGAACCTAATAACTCTCTTTTCTTTTCTTTTTCTTTCAACATTCGGCTAAGATGAACACAATTGCATGGCTATTTTATGTTTGTTTTTATTTAATTACATATTATTATACTTTTTACCATTTTAACCTTATTAACATAATATAAAATTCACCTAACCTTGTCCAGTATTGTCCGCCACTAATATAAATGGTATAATTGACATGCAAGTGCCCCGCATTTTCATTTAATAGCCATTAAACACCTTTAACAATTAGAAATCCATTTTTACATTTTATGCGATTTAATTCTTTTATTTAATCGGGCATCCAAACGATGAAATTTTTAAACAAAAATTTAACAGACATAAATTCACACAGTAAAAACCCCAAAAATAATTTTAAAATATTTTTCTGACTTAGATTCGTGGTCCCGAAACCACCGTTGCGAATAGGGTCAAAATCGGGATGTTACATAATTAAAATGTCGGATCGCTATAGTGGAGATCTGTAACACTCCTCACCCGACCTAATCATCGAGTCCGAGCTACAAGATGCAATATTCGTTGTCGGAGCAAATACAGTTAATTACACAGTAAAGCAATCATTCAAACATACAATTATATGTTAAACACATTTACATTATGATACACAAGCAAATCTGAGTCTTAATTAAGCTCACGAAAGCTTTTTTGTTGACCCAAGCACGAAATATGACCAAATTGCAAAGTTTCAAAATCTCAAGACCGATGTCGTGATGTCACTTCTTCCACATCGTGACGTAGCCAAACAATTTATCACATCGTGACCTCAAGCCACTCGATATTACAACGCAACTCACTGTCGATCCATATTACAATGAGGAAGATTGCTCGTCAGGACGTCGACTCTATTTTTGGTAAAATTTGAGCCATTTGGTATTTATTTCAAAATTACCATATAACCTTCACATTTTGAGCTTAATTGGCTAGTTTTCCTACATTCAAACATTCCCTACACATGCCGGAACAAGTACACATAACCACATTCACCCTCACATCACTTTATAACATCTAAACAACCTTTAGACATATCATTCCTTTATCAAGATATACATATTAAACCATTAGCCAAATATCATCTTTATTACTATAAATTCATATCAACAATACATTTCAATTTTCATAAACATAGATCAAACCATTTGCCAAAAGCATACCATCTCAATAAGCATTACCATTATTCATAGTTATGCATAAAATTTCAAGCTATGTCATCATTCAAGATTAAAAAATACATAACACCTATATACATGCCAAAAAATCAAGTTCTAAAACAATTGAAAAACTACCAAACAAATAATGAGATAGTGTGAGCTTCTCGGTGATCCGCTTGACACGTTCCGCAAGTTGGCAATCTATAAGGAAAAGGAAGGCAATAGAGTAAGCATATTGAGCATTTAGTAAGTCAATATAAAATTTACTTAACTTACCTTGACAATTTAAATAAGTAAATATTTAACACCTAACAATCAATTTGGCATCCTTTAGCCTATGTTAAGATAACTATCAAACAACATCATGTATATACATCATAAATCAATTAGTTCATAACTTTGCATATCATGATCATTAAAAAGAAATCATATTCAAATAGGCAACATATATATAGTTCAATTCATATTCAATCCATTCCAATAATTCCATTTCCATTAAGTTACATTTTCTCCCGAAAGAACCTTAGTAAATCGAACTTGGATACATGAGACTATATTGCTCACACAAGCTGACATTGCTCACACAAGTTGATATTTATAAATTTGCTCACACAAGTTGACATCGTATTGAGGTTACCAGTCTAGGCTAAACCAATGATACATATAGATTGAGAATCCGTAACAAATGCTAGATCTCATATAACCATGTAAATCCCTAATTGTTTTCATATTTGACCCTAACAATATGCCACACATATCCTAACCATTTCCTAAGTTCACACGGGCATTGTTACTGTAATCATATCATTTTAATCCCTATAACAACATATACATGTTATACCAATCTTATAAACATTTCATTTCCATTTTGGTACCTTGTACATACTCATAAATATCATATTTTTCATACTTTGAAATTTTGTCCAATTGATGCCAAAAATCACCAAATCACATTTATCCAAACTAATAAGCAAAATAAATACAATTCAATCATAACATGAAATAAAATAGAAAGTTTCATATGAACTTACCTGGAAAAACAAAAAACGAACAAGTATTTAAGGACTAATCAATAATTTTGCCTTTTCCTTATTATCTTCTGTTAGGTTCAATTCTCGATCTATACAATAATTTGGTTCAATTTATCAAGTCCAAACATTTTATAACATCCTATTATATGTATGAATCAGTTCAACATCATTTTCCAAATGCCCTTAAAGTTTTGCATTTTATTTAATTTATTCCGTAAAACCGAAATTGCTATAACTTTCAATTTTGAGCTTCAATTTTGAAATCGATTTCAATCACATCCTTCTATGACCCTCTATTATCTATTATTATAGAAATTTTATATAAAATTCAAAATTTATACATGTTAGACCCTTTGAACAAAACTAACAATTAAAGTTTATAATCTAGTCCTTTTTCACTTCTAAGCTTAAAATATATCAATTTAACACCAATTTCTTTAAAAATTCATCAATGGAAACTTTCACAAACTTTAAAATTTTTGAAAATTGGTACATGGGCTAACTAAATCAAGCTCTCATTACCTCAAAAACATAACAATTACAAGAAAATGACTTAATTGAACATACCAATTCGTTGCCAAAATTTTGAAAACTTTAAACCCTATTTTATTATTTTAGAATTAGTTAAGATGAATAGAAGAAAATGTCATTTGTTTTTCTTTAGTTTTTGTTTATATACTTTAATTATAACTTAATTAACCATAATTAATTAATTTAAACTATAATTAATTAATCTTAATCAAGATTAACCAAATTATTGAATTTTCACTAACATCCACCACCATTTGAAGCAATTAAAATGGTTCAATTGCTCATGTATTCCTTCAGTCATTTAAAAACCTATAATGATTAACTTTTACAATTTAGTCAATGTACCTTAATTAACTATCAATTCAACAAAATTTATGGACCAAACTTTAATATTTACAAACTCAGACTACAGAAATGGGGTTCCCAAACTGTTATTTTCGACACCATTGAAAATCGGGTTGTTACAACTCTCCCTTCCTTACGAAATTTTGTCCTCAAAATTTACCTGAGAAAAGATGTGAGTATTGAGATCTCATTGTTTCTTCTGGATCCATGTAGCTTCTTATGTACCATGTCTATATCACATCACTTTCACTAAAGTCACTCGTTTGTTTCTTAACTTTTTTACTTCCCATGCTACAATCTTTACTGGTTCTTCACTATACGTCAAATCTGGTTGTAATTCTATTCATCAGGAGATATCATGTAAGAATGATAGATTTTATATCGACGTAATAGTGACACATGAAAAATGCTGTGAATATTTTCAAGTTTCAGAGGCTGAGCTAATCAATAGGCTATTGAACCAATCTTTTCAAGAATCTTATATGGTTCTATAAATCTCAAGTTGAGCTTTCTTTTTCTACCGAAATGCAGAACTTTCTTCCAAAGTGAAACTTTCAAAAATACATTATCACCGATTTGAAATTCATTGTCTTTTCTTTTTAAATCAGCAGAATATTTCTATTGATCTAAGGCACCTTTCAAACAATCTCGTATAACTCAAACTTTTCCTTTGGTTTCACGAATTAAATCTGTCCCTGCCAGCTTTCTTTTTCCCAACTCTTACCATCATAGAGGAGTTCTGTATTTACGTTTGTATAATGTTTCGTATGGTGCAATTTTGATACTCGATTGATAGCTGTTGTTATTATACGCAAACTCAACTAACAATAGAAATTTCTCCCAACTAACTTCACATTAAATGACACATCACAACATGTCTTCAAGTATTTGAATAACCCATTCTGGTTGTCTGCCAATTTGAGGATGGAATGTTGTACTGAAATTTAGTTTCGTGCCCAGACCTTCGTGTAATTTACCTTAAAATCTGGAGGAAAATCTGAGATCTCGATATGATATGACAGAAAATGGTATGTCATGTAATGCCATAATCTTGGAAATGTACATCTCAACTAATTTCTCAAGTGAATAATCAATTCCCATAGGAACGAAGTGTGTTGATTTAGTCAATTTGTCAACTATTACCCATATCGCATCTTTCTTTTTTGGTGGCAAAGGCACCTAATACGAAACTCATAGTAAATAATCCTCATTTCCATTTCAGAATCATTAGAGCTGTAACAAGCTTGATAGAGCTTGATATTCGGCTATATCTTGCTGGCATACCAGACACTTTTTCACATAATCAGTGATCTCTCCTTTCATTCTTAGCCACTAGTATACCTATTTCAAGTCAGTATACATTTTATTACTGCCTAAATGTATCGTTTACGCGCTATTGTGAGCCTTGTGTAAAATGTCTCATCTAAACTCTGAATCTTTCAATACATATAAACGATTGTGAATATAGAAATTCTCATTATCATCAACATTGAACTTAGAAGTTTGATCATTTTCAACAAGTTTCTGTTTCATTTGCAACTCAAGATCATCATTCTACAATACCTTGATTCTTTGAGGAAAATACTTTTAGCTCTCAACTCGGCTAAAATAGAACCATCACACTTTAGAGTTAAATGAGTATTTATTGCTTTCAAAACAAACAAAGATTTCGGACTTAGGGTGTCAGCTACCACATTAGCTTTACTTGGATGATAGTCGATAATCAGATCATGATATTTTAGTAATTCAAGCCATCTACGTTGTCTCATATTCAAATTTTTTTGTGTTAATAAGTATTTTAGGCTTTTATGATTTGTGAAGATATGACATTTCTCCTCGAATAAATAATGTTTCCAAATCTTTAGGGCAAAAACTACTACAACCAATTCTAGATCATGCATAGGGTAATTCTTCTCGTGTGGCTTAGGCTAACGACAAGCATAGACAATTACTTTTCCCTCTTGCATCAATACACAACCTAGACCATTAAGTGAAACATCACTGAGAACAACAAATTCCTTTCCAGATTCATATTGAGTCAAAATCGGAGCTTCTGTTAACATTGCTTCCAATGATTCGAAACTCTATTGGCATTTATCTGACCAAATAAAGTTGACATTCTTCTGTAGCAATTTTGTTAACGACAAAGCTATCATCAAGAAGCCTTTTACAAACCATCGATAATATTCATCAAGTCCCAAAAAAATTTGCACCTCTATGACTTTTTTTTGGAGGTTTCCAGATCACAATCACTGAGATTTTATTTAGATCAACTCGTATACCTTTAGCCAATATTAGGTGACACAAAGATCCCACTTCTCGTAGCTAGAACTCACATTTGTGGAATTTTGAAAACAATTATTTTTCTTGCAAGGTTTGTAGTAAAATTCTCAGATGCTAATCATGATCATTTTCATTTTTCGAGTAGATCAATAGATCATCTATGAAAACAGCAACAAATCTATCCAGATATAAATTAAAAATTATGTTCATCAGATCCATAAAAGTAGATGGGGAGTTGGTTAGTCCAAATGACATTACTAGAAACTCATAGTGTTAGATGTTGATGATGATCATTTTCATTTTTTGAGTAGATCAATATATCATCTATGAACACAACAAATTCATACAAATACAAATGAAAATTTATGTTCATTAGATCCATAAAAGCAGATGGGGCATTGGTTAGCCCAAACGACATTACTAGAAACTCGTAGTGCCTGTGTCAATTTTGAAAAGTAATTTTTGACACATTTGGCTCTTTGACTCTAAGTTGATAAAACCTTATTAGAGATCAATTTTCAAAAACATGGTAGCTCCTTTCAACTGATCAAATAAATCATTGATATAAGGAAATGAATACTTGTTCTTTATATTCAATTTATTCAGCTACCGATAGTCGATACACAATCTCATATTTTCGTATTTCTTTCTCACAAATAACACTAGCTCACCTTAAGGTGACAAGCTCAGTCAAATAAATCCCCAGTCGAACAATTCTTGCAACTAAGCCTTCAATTCTTTCAATTCCATAATAGTCGTTCTATACGGTGCTATAGAGATAAGAGTAGTTCCCAGTGCTACTTCAATAACAAATTCAACCTTTCTCTTAGGCAGTAACCTTAGAAATTCTTCAAGAAACACATCAATGATTTCTTTAACTATCGAAACGTGTTCTACTTTGATTCTGACACTTTAATATCTAAAATGTAGGCTAGATACGCTTCAGAACCTTTTCTAATTAGTTCTCGAACAGATATTGTTGAAATAATATTGGCTGAACAATCAGATCTGTTTGCCACAACATTTATCAATTAACCATCCTAACATCTTAGTAATATTTTTTCTATCTACAATTGACTAAAGAATCATGCAGAGTTAACTGATCTATCATAGTTTGATATGGCAAGTTAGGCTTTCCCAGTATACTTAAGGAGCTTATTCTCAAGCAAAGTAGTGTCTTTTCTACGATTTTTTGTAATTTTTAGATTTTAGGTTAATAAGTTTAAGTGCCTTATTTTTACTCATTTTGAGACTCAAATTGGCCAATAGTGTAATTGGGGGCCTTAACACATGGTTGAGTGATGTAGGGAAGTGTTGGATGTTAAAATTGAGCGAGAACGTCACCAAAGGAGAGGGTATTGCGATATCCAAACCTTGGAATCACAATACCTCCAACAGAGTTGAGATTGGATGCCACCATTCATTGGTATCACGATATCCACTTTGGGTATCGTGACCCACAAGTTTAAAATTATTTGAGGTATCGCGATATCTTCTTCTTTAGTATTGTGATACCAATATCATGAGGGACAAAATTGGATAAAAAGAGTAGCCTTTGCCCACTCGAAGAGCCCGTTAAAAGGTATTTTGGGTACACAAATTGGGCCATAATAAATGTTATATCAGCCAAAATTTGGCTAAAAGAAAAGAGGAAGTCACATTACCTTATTTTAGGCTTAGTTTTTCTTAGGTTTTCTTATTTTCATTTCTTTAGTTGTAGATTTTACATTTCCCTACAACTTTTCTTCTTGTTTTAGTTGTTCTTAAAGTTAGTTATCACTAAAGCTTAGATTTATTTGTACTTTTAACCCATGTACCTTGGTTGTAAGACATTTTTAGATTTAGTTTAATGCATTTCAGTTTCTTTTACTTTGATTTTGTTAAAGTTTGTTCCTTTTATGCTTCTTGCTTTTGATTTTCTTGTTAAGTGCTTCTTTTTGCCTGTCCTTTTAGTTTTCTTGCATAAAAATCCCAACTTTTATATATTTTTCTCAAGCTTTACTTTAATGGTTTCTTTCATTTTCATTTTTATGGTTGTTAGTTTTATTTCCAGCATCAGTAGCTAAACTTTGAAGAGGGTTGGTTGATAGAGATGTGGTGAGCTTACTTTTGGATGAATGACTAAATTGTAACAAATTGGAATAAATTGAATGAACTTAAGGACTTAAGATTGATGACCCTAAGGAAATATTTTGGCAAGTGATACCAAGAGGAGATCTTGTTGGGAACCAATTCATTAGTCCCAGGTTAATCGATGATATCAAGAGATAATCCGAATTAATTTGTCTAACTTAGTAAAATGAAGACTAAGAGGTAAAATATAGCCATTTTGGGAGTTTAAGCGATTCAGAAACCTAATTCAAGGATTAGTGAACCATATTAATGTCAACCAACCACCATTTGTTTTTTAATTATTAGTTTTACAACTTTGCATGTTTTACAATTTAGTCATTTCTAGTTAGATAGTAAATTAGATTAATTTATCTTGATTTCATGATTTTCCGTAATATAATTTTTGCAATTAGTTGGTTAGACTCTTTATTTTACATGTTTATTTAAAAATTGTTCAATCCACGATTCTCTTGGGTTTGATCCTTGGAATACTCCAATATTTCATTGTAACACTACAAGTATTATAACTGAACTGTTACACTTGCAGTAAAGTCGTAATTTTTATATTGTATTTTAATTCCCGAGTGTCAATTTTCTACTCTTTCCCGTTGTTCGCGAGATCGATGGAGATAGGTGGTCATTAACAAGTCCATATCAAGAATAATATCAAACTTGTCAAACGTCAATAACATTAGATTAGCTTGAAACTCGCGGGCTTGAATTCTTAGTGGACAGTCTTTACATATTTTATTAACAATGACACACTGACCTAACGAGTTTGATACTCTAACATCAAATTTAGTCAACTCTACTAACATATTTCTTTTGATTACTAATGTAGTGTAAATATATGAATGTGTTGACCTAGGGTCAATCAAAGCATGTACGGTAACATCGAAGAAAGAAAAAGTACCAGCTATGGCGTTAGGAGCTGTAACCTCTTCTTTGGCTCATTTGGCATAAGCTATGGCAAGTGCACGAGCTTCAAATTTCGTCGTTGTATCTCTAGTTCTGCCTCAATTAGCTCAACCATTACTACCAGTTCCTGGCCTTCCACTCCTCTGCGAGACCAACAGATGAAGTCAATGGTGAAGTTCAAGGAATTCTTGGACAAGTCCGGTAGCACAACGTAGATTTTAAACCATCGAACTTGATTAATTTGTAAATATTATATATTTTGTTTTTTATTTTCTAGAATTAGGAATTTAATTTGTTATTTTATGTTAGAATTAGAAGGAAATAAGTTTTCTATGGTAACAGAGGAGCTAGACATTAGTAGGGTGCATGTACAAACAATCGAAGGCCTTTTACAAGTCTCGAAGAAGCCAAATCGAAGCCATGTCATCCCATAACAATCTCATGGCAAGACAAAACCTTTTTGAACTTGAAAACTCAAGACGTTGTCATCATAGCGCGACATAGAAACTCTATGGCATGGCACACCTTCATTGGAAGCAAGAACAAGGGTAAAATATGTGTCATGTTGCACCATGCCCTCTCTATGGTTTGACGCGATCTTCAGAGATATTCACCAAGTTTTTACAGCAAGTAAAGCCTTAGATGGCTTTTATATGTGGCCATCACCAACTGCTACACCTTTCAAGCCACTCAAACCCAGGTTCTCATGTATTGACAACAATATACATGCCAATCAAGCTAAAATTCAATTGATTTGCTTAGTTCTAGTTTTATTATAACAAGGTTATATTTATTTAAACTAGGTTTTAAAATACTTCTATTTTTATTAAAAGGTTATATTTATTTAAAATAATATTTTTACTAAATTTTAACAAAACTTGGCTATATATTTATTAAAATATATTTTAAAATTATAACAAAATTTGATAGAAATATGATAAACTTTAAAATTTTTATCTAGTTTTAGCGTTTCTCAATTTAAAAATGTAATAACCTCAAAACATACAATATTAATTAATTATTAATGTAACTTTTTAAAAAATATTAACCTAATTTAGCATTAAATAGATAAGTATATATTTTTGGAAAGTTAAATTGATAAAAGAATATATATAATCTCTTAATAAGGTACTAATTAAAAGTAATTTTTGCAAAGATATTACAATCAATCTTTTTTTTTTCCAAATAAGTCCTAATTTCTTTTTCATATATACTAAAGCGTGTTTGGTTCGCCGTATTACCCAATCCATTACGCCCCGATTACGCGCGTATTACATTACGCCCCTAATCTGGCGTTTGGTTCGCTGTATTAGCCATTACGCGCGTATTACATTACGCCCCTAATCCCCAAATTCCCGTGTTTTACAATCCGTTCCCAAATCGTTGTATTAGCCATTACGCCCGGCCTCCCTCCCCATCTCTCTGTTTTACCCTCCCTCCCTACCCGACCCTCTCCTCTTCCGTCCTAATCATTTTCTCCTCCCATTTTCCACTGATTCCGTTGATTAATCTGTCGTCATCGTTTCTTCTCGTCTCGGCATCAAATTTCCCTTCCCCATTTCCTCCCAACACTATCTGCTCCGCACACCAAAACCCTCTCTTTTTTTCTTCAATATATTCACAAAATTGGAAATTCTAGCTTAATCCATTGAAGAAAGAGTGAAGCGTTTTTTCTTTGATTTTTCCATTCTTTTTAACATTTCTATTCTGTGTTTTTTGTCGGTTTTTTAGCCATGGTTCTCGAGGTAAGCTATTCAATTTTAGATTCCTCTTTTGATCTCCTTCTTCTAAATTATCAATTATTTTAGTATTTTTTTCTTCTTTTTTCGTTACTCAAAAGAGTTTTGTTGATTTTTCTTTTTTGGTTTTCAATTTTCAAATCGGTCAATTAGGCTACCATGATATGCATTGATAACTCAGAATGGATGCGAAACGACGATTATTCTCTGTCTCGATTTGAAGCACAAGCAAGAGCTCATAGGCTAGGCCAGAAGAAGGATGTACTTGTTTTACGTTTTGAAACAGTATGTTCCTAATCATTAAGTAGTGTTTTCTGTTGCGTACCATTTTGTTTTACCTTGAATTGTGTTTGATTATATTTTCTTTGATAAGGTTCAAACTGTTGAAGAACAAGTCAGAGCTTCTGCTGAACACAAATTGGCAGTTGCTAATCAGAGTATCACTGTCGGTTTCTTCGATAATAATACAAGGTAAATTGGGTTGTTTGTTGAGCTATAGTTTATTGCATGGAGCACAAGCAGTTTCAAGAGTGTTTTGACTCATGCTCTTAAGTAAATTTCTGTGATTTTATCGACAGTGCTGAAGATTGTAGGGAGTATTTAGGGTCCCTCTTGTGGGAGTGTAAGAAAGAGGAAGTTGCTCCCGTGTAGGATGATGATGCAGTTTATTGGAGAAATTCAATGCATTTACTGGAGAAATTCAATGCATTTACTTTTATTGATCTGTTTATGTTTTTTTTTGTTGAAAAACCAATGATGATGAGTAATGGATGTTTGGTTCTGGAACATCTTGTTTGAAGAAATTGTAATGACAGTTGAAGAGGATGTGAAAGGAGACATTGATGTGATGATTTTGCAATTATATATTTGTCATTGAACCATATTTGACTATGATCTTAAGTTTTGGTGCTAAATCGTCGTTGGTACAACAGTCTAATAGATTTCTACTTCAAATTAGACTGTGTTTCTAGTTTGGATTGTTTGTCACTTTTAGAAGGAAATCTGATTATAAGCATAGAACATATGTGCAGACCTTGAGAGAAAATTGCAAAATTTTACTGCTGTATACTTCCTTGGCCTCAAAGTAGATGGTTAAAATGCTTAAAACCCCCACAGTTTAATCCTTGAAATTGTTGAGTTTACGGTTTTCCTTTGAAATGATTGGAAAGTTAGGCTATCTAAATTTTAGTTCTGACAAAATTCTTTTATTTTTTCTATTAAATACTTCTTTCAGCTCATGGTGACAAATTTGCTGCGAAAAGAATGAGAAGGCTGACCCAAAGGAGAGCTGTTGATTATACTAGTACTGTTGTGCGATATATGCAGGTATTTTTTCATGTTTAGTTGTTTTCATAAGCGTTTTTTTCTATATCTTTCTATAAGTTGTTGCATGGTCAAAATGGTGAATCTGATTAACATGGATGCTTATGTTTTTTCTTAGATGGCTTAAATGTCTCTTTATTATTGTGGTTGTTGGCCTTCTCTTTATCAATACGGGCATTGATTTCTCTATCATAGAAATCAGTTTGCTTTTTTCTTCTGCAGCCTTTTGCTCAAGTTTATTATTCAATGTACTTGGCTACTATATTTTAAAGTTTATAAAGGTCCACTATTATAGCCATAATTGTATCTTTATGATAGCTTAACTTATGGAGTTGTGTTTCAGATTGCTGCTAGAAAATCCATTAATATAGAGGCAAAATGACTTGGTCTTGCTTGCCATTGATGTATGGTGTTAAGATGTTCTTTTTTTGCTTCACGGGAAAAATAAGTTGATGTCTTTTTATGTCATATTTTTCCTAGTTGCTAAGAGTAACTCCTCTTTATCATAGTTGTATGCTTGTTGAATCATATTGAAATGCTAGATACTTAACTGACTGAACTTGTTTGAATGTAGGAACTACAGTTCCATCAAACACCACTACTGCAATTCTTGCTGCTCCCAATTTGTCGAATCCCATGGCTACAGTTGTTGGTGCTGCTTCAAACCCATTAACCTATAATTTGTAGTTGAATTTGAATTATGATCCAAAATGCAACATATCAATGATGAAATACGGCGATGCATCTGCTTGAATTTCTCTGTCTAGTTGGCCTTTTAAGTCCCTTCTAATCTGGTATCCTTGGAAAATTATTTGTTTTGCACTATTGGCATTTTAATATCATATTAGAATAACTAGTTTATAACTTTGGAGTAATGATTCATTGTAATTTTACCCATTTTTATATATTTCTTTAATTTTTTAATTCATCACAAGGTTCATGCCATAGGGGCAAAGCTAAAATCAAAAAATAAAAAAGAACCTCATTGAGGAAGAAAATTCAGAGAATAAGGTAAGAAAACCAAAAAATATAGCAACTGAGAGAATATACAGAGCTATGTTTCTCCGACTCTTCATTTTGCTTGAAGTATCCCTTTTTTATACCCCTGTCAGAGTATTCATTTTTCTTAAAGTATCTGGTTTCAACACCCATGCCCGACGATGAAAGAACCTCTTTGAGAAAGTTATACAATAGATTTATTATATAAATTATTTTAAATTATATAAATTCATATAAGAAAATTTATTATCAATAATTTTATGAAATTATATCTTATTAAATTATATGTAATAATAATTATTTTAAATTATACAAATTCATATAAGATAATTTATTAGTTATAATTATTTTAAATTTTATTAAATCATATATTTTAATTAAAATATATTTAATATTAATCATTTCAAATTATCTTTTATAGTATCATATATTATGATTTGAGTAAATTCATATAAGAATATTAATTATTAAGAATTTTATTAAATTATATATTTTAATTATAATATATTTAATATATTTAATAATAATTATGTTTAAATATGATTAAATTATTTATTTTTGATAATAAATAATCTTATTAAAATTTAAATAACAATAACAATAATCATTTACCAAAACAAATTTATGCTAAGGGTATTCTGGTCATTTTAGTTTTCTCCATTATGCTATTACACCTCTATTACATTCAACCAAACACAGTTTTACTATTACGCCTCTATTCCATTACATTCAACCAAACAGTTGATTTGCTATTACACCTCTAATCCAATACACCTCTAATCCAATACAGCGAACCAAACGTGCTCTAAAAGGAGAAAAAATCAGATTAGATGAACACCACCTCGGCTTGCACTGTAATTATTACTAATTTCTATTCTTAAAATGTAATAATTATTTTTACTAAATAGGTGAATATAAAATCAAAATAATAAACATCTTTAAACTTTTATTATTAATATATCTTTATTTTTTTCCTATGTCAAATATATTAATATTAAACAACAGTTTAATAAATAGAATAAACCCACGAGATAAAAAAATTTATATTTTATAAATAGAATAAACCCACGACATAAAACAATTTAATAATTAGTTGAACAGCTCTACTAGATGATACATCATTAATAGGTTTAAAAGAAACTCTTTTATGCTTACCCTTAACACATGCATGACAAACTTTATCTAGTTCAAAATCAATTTTAGGCAAACCTCTTACTAAGTCATTTTTAGCTCATTTATACAATATGCTCATGCTAGCATGTCCTAGTTTTTATGTCATAACAAAGAGTTATTCTCATTTTTAACAACAAGGCATAAGTTAGAGTTATGCATATCATCTAAATGCACCATATATACATATATTCTATCCTATGTCCTACAAGCACAATCTTATTAGAGGCAATGTCAATAAATTTACAACCTTTAGACTCAAATATGACATTGAAACATTTATCACATAATTGACTAATACTTAGAAGATTATGCTTAAGACCGTTGACATATAAGACATTCTCAATAATAGTTGAAGAGTTTTTACCAATAGAGTTTATTCTTTCAATTTGTTTTGTAGAGTTGTCACCAAACGTAACTTCTCTTCCACTTTTTTTGCTTCAAATTGATAAAGTGACTCTTGTCATCGATCATGTGTCTTGAGCATCCACTATTGAGGTACCATAAGTTTTTCCTTGAATAATCCATCTCAAATAAATGCTCCTTTACAAATATAGAATTAAAGTTTGATTTTTGGCACCCAAATTCTTTTGGGTCCATAAGCATTAGTTCCTATAATTTTAGTCCTTTTAGGTATCCATTTTGAAATCAAGTTCTTATCTTGTGAAGTTTTAAGTCCTTTAGGGACTCATATACTTTTAATGATTTTTCTATTGTAAAAGTTTTAGGAACCTCTATATTTATAGAAATTAAAATTATTTTTAACAAAGTTTTGTTTTGAATTTTCTCCTTTTTCTAAAACTTTGTTAGAGTGTTATTCCACTCTTAAGCAACTCAAGTTGCTTTTCATGACCATTATGAACTTTAGAAAATACATTATGCAAGTCTAAATTCTTTTTCTCAAGCTCATTAATTATTTCTTGCATTTTATTTACTTTCTCTTCAAGTTCATGATTGGTTTTGGAAAGCAATTCATTTTCATTTTTCAAATTTGAAATATTTTTATTATGTTTTGAATTCATGACTTCAAATTCCAAACCCAATTCATCATAATCATCTTACAACTCATCAAAAGAATAATAATTTGAAATAGATGAGTTAGAAGTTACCTTAGAATCATCGATGACCATGAGACATAAGTTGGATACTTCTTGAATTTCTTCATTGGATGAGTCATCATCACTCCAAGTAGCAACATTGGCCTTGTGTTTTTGTTTGTTAGACCCCTTCTTTTTCCATTGAGAACAATCAAACTTGATGTGTCATGGTTTCTTAAACTCATAACAAATGATGGGATCTTTCTCCTTGGTTGATTTAATTTTGAGTCCTTCCTTCTTTTAAAATTGTTTTCCTTTATTGGACCTCATGAACCTCTTGAATTTTCTTGCAACCATTGTCATCTCTACATCATCATCATAATTACTAAAGTCTTCATCATTCTCACAAGTTGTTGATTTGAAGGCAACTCCTACTTTCTTTGGAGCTTCTTTGATTTCTTGTGCATTATGGTTGATCTTCATTTCATATGTTAACAAGAAACCAATGAGCTCATCAAGGTAGAGTGAGTTGAGATATTTTGATTATTCTATTGCCATCATTTTAGCTTCCCAATGCATTGGGAGACTATTCAACATCTTATTCACCATCTCCTTGTTGGGATAGGTCTTCCCAAGGGTTTTGAGACTATTGATGATGTGGGTAAATTGATTAGACATCTCCTTGATTCTTTTTTTCAAGTTTTGCCTTAAACAACTCATAATCAAGGGTGAGAAGACTTATCTTGGACTCCTTGACTCTACTTATCCGTTCATGGGTGACTTCAAGCTTGTCCCAATATTTCTTTTGCACTGTCACATAATGAGACTCTATTGTACTAATTTGAACCAAGAGCACAAAATAGAGTGTGCATAGACAATAACATTCACTCTTTTCATTGGAGACAATAACACCTCTGACCCTCTTTATTGGAATGGATGACCTATTAGTAATTATCCTCCAAACTTCATAGACATTAGCTTAGATGAATATCTTCATTCTTATTCTCCAATATGAGTAGTTAGTGTCATTGAATAAAAAAGGCCTTATGGGGGAATGCCCTTCGCCCAATATAGTGGAATTTTGCTCCAATGTCATGAAGTAAATTTCTTTACTTGTGGCTTCTATTTTGGATATCTTAATGATCTTCTCTCTTGGTTGTAAAACTATCTCTAGAGTTCTAACTCTGATACCAATTGTTAGCTCGATGGAACAAACTGAAAATGCCAAGAGAGGGTGAATTGGCCTTCAAAAATTTTGGCGAAAGCAAAGACAAAAATGAAACAATGAACACAAAGAATTTAGAGTGGTTTGCCCCCAATTGCCTACTCCACTACATTAACTTTTCACTACTAAAGATTTTTCCAAACTCGCTAATTTGTTCAACCTTTGAGGACAATTTTTAACCTTACAACTCCTTAAGATTTCTACCCCAAATCTTAAGTTACAAACCCTCTCAAAGAGATACAAATAATAAGAAAACAAAGAAACTATTCTTACAAAATTAAGTTGTTTGCAAAATGAAGCTCAAATACAATAAAATACACTTGAGAAAGATAATAGAGATAAAGCTCACAAGTGTATGTAAGAAGAATGTGAAAGCATTAAACTCTAAGGTTGTTTGATTGATGATTTTTGCTTGAAAATGGTTTTCTTGATGTTGTAAGTCTTTAGAGGATAGTATTTATACCCTCTAATAGATTCCCAACCGTTGAGGTTGTTGGTGTAGTGAATATGACCATTGGGGATGTAAAACCAGTATTTATTTCACCTGCAACTACGAGTATTTGATACCAAAAAAATATTTTATCGATACTTTTAGAAATAGGTATCAATACCGAATCAATACTTTGTAGGGTTTATAAGAAAAAAATGTTATTTTAGAATCGTTTTTAAGAAAGGTATCGATTATTTTCAGAAATTATCGATATTGGTAAAACGGTATTGATAACTTTTAAGGTTCCTGAAAAAATGCATGTTTGGTCTCGATTTTTCCTAGGGTATCGATAATTCCAAAAATATTTATACTTTGCCAGATGATATCGATACTTTTTGGCCTGGAGCAATTCTGGCTTGTTTGAAAATCATTTTGATGTGTTAAAATGATTTTAACTTGATGGAAATCATTTTGACTTGGTTAAAATCATTTTCACTTAATTTTAAAATTGTTTCAAAATTTTCTAAAAGTTTAATATAAATATTCAAAGTTTTATTTCTTTGACTTCAAGTTTAAAAATCATTTTGTCAATTTTAACTTATATTAAAAAAACACGTTAATTTATTATATCAAAATCTTTTATCAAATAAAATTTGGTTTAACAATAGTAACTAACTATAGTTTAGGACAAACAGTTGGACTATGACCATAACTTTAATAATAGAAATGTTTTTGATAACATTGGACAACACACTCACACTTATGAGATAGCTTAAATGGTACACACTCATTTTACAAACTATTAAGGCATTAGTTACTTTTTTTTAGTATTTTCATTATTTTCTATCAAACATTCGCATTGTTGTAGGATAGACTCCAACAAGGAATGATCATTTTTCCCCTTTACTACTTTGTCTCGATATGATGCAAATCTATAAAAATACCAAACTCCGAAGCGATTTTGGTTCCAATCCTACCAAGCTTTTTTTCCCTTCTCTTTTCTTTCTTTTACATAATGGTTTGTTTTTTGTCTGAACAAAAATCAAAACACTAAAATAAGACAAAAATGAATAAGGACTCACGAAGATATTCAAATACACTTAAATAAACTTTAAAAAAGAACAAAAGCAAAATGTGAATGCTAAAATGAATAACAACAATGAACACAAGAATAAAAGTGAAGAACATTAAGACATAACAACACAAACAAGTTCATAAATAAAAAATACAATTGGGAAAAAAAACTCTAAAGCTTTAATACTATTAATTTGTTTATAGAGAAGCAAGAGCCAATATTATTAGTTGAAATGGAATATTGACTCGTTGATTATATTAAATTAGGAATCAATACTATCTCATCTTTAAAATTGTTGGATTATACAAATTCAAAAAGATTCAAGATTACAAAGAGAGACTTTATGCCTATTTTTAAAAAAATTAGGGTTTCACCTAAAAGTTCTCCAAGCCTAACTTAATAATAATAAAACAAATTAAAAACAATGCTAGAGCAGAGATCTTAATCCACTTTGTACGGGCCCAATTCTACCCTGACCTTAAACACAAAACACACAATAATAAACAAAATTAAAACAAAATCCGTAGCCCAAATAAAAACACAACAGAGGCCCAAGATGGCAAAACCCTAGCCCAATTCAGCTCACAACCAGCAGCCTCAGTGCGCCGTACGTCTCCTCGTGCATTTGCAGTGCACTCAACGCCCGAAGCACGACCAGTTTTGCACAAAAAAGGCTAGGTTTATTCTTCCAATACCCGTTGACTTCACCAGTACCTGCAAGCAAAGCAAAGAAAGGGGAACAACAGCAGCAACAGTAGCAATATTGGACAGAAATGATAAAAATAAAATAGGAAATAGATTTTTAGGATTATCTTTTGGCTATAAAAGCCACCAAAATCTGTATTCAAAAAAAAAGGGAGCAGATCAAAAAAATTGAAAAGGTTGACTCCAAATTTCTTTCTCTGTTCTTAATAATTTTTTTATATATTCTTCTATTTTTTGTTTTTTTACTACTCTTTGAAACTAAAAAAAAACAAAACGAAAAAGAAAGAAAAGGGACACTTACCGGTCTCGAAAGCCCGTCGCCGGAGACCATCTTCGGTGTTGGAATCGGACCGAGAAGGAGACGAAAGGTCTCTCCTTGTTTCGGCTTGTTTGGTCTGGAGGACCGGGCCTTAAGGTGGAGGTCGAGGACGGGGTTAAAAAGCCCTCCTTTTCTCGCTCCGACCACCGCTCGTGAAGGAGCTTTGGCCTTTGGAACCGCCGCTCGCCGGCGTGGGCCATGTTTGGCTGCTGGGAACCTTGAAAGGGAGAGGATAGGTTCAGTTTTTTTTTCTTTAAAACACTGATAAAATGAAGTTATAAATTTTTTTTTGTTTTAAATGGGGATAAGTGAAACGGCGCCATTTGGTGGGGGGAATCTGTGCATGCTTTGCCTTAATGGGTAATTTATGCATTTAGTCCCTCCATCTTGCGTGGAAGTGCAATCCAACTTCCTATTTCTTTTCGATTTGGGCCGCAAACTTTATTTCTGCTCCAATCAGGTCCTTTGACCATATATAGTCCTCTGCGCTGGAACATTGCACTCTAGGACTGGGGTATATTGCCCAATTAGTCCTTCTTTCTTTGTGCGAGCGCCATTTTAATCCCTAAGTGACCTGTTTATGGTTTTTGCAATTAAAACCCCCAGATTCGATTTGGTTTCAGTATCGTCCCTAGTCCATTTATTTTATTTTATTTTTTATCATTTTAAAATAGGGTTTCCTTTATTATTATTTGTTTTGAGTTTCTTATTTATTGTTTATTATAAATTGTTTTTGCATACTATTTATTTAATTCTTTTAATATATTATATATTTTAAATCATTATATGTATAAACTCTTTTAGATTCCTATATATATACATTTTTATAATCTATATGTATACACGCATATATATTTATCTAGTAACTTATTTAATAGATACATACATATTCATATATATTTTATTTATATACATATCTATACATATATATCTATATACATTTTTTTCTATATACATTTTTTTCTATATAGATATATATCTATATACATTTTTTTCTTCCTGTTTTTCTCACGAATATGTCCATACATACTTATATATATATTACGTATTAAAATATGAATACCTTCATATATATATATATTATATGTAATTATATATTTTCATATTTTATAATTTTTTATCTATTTTCTTTATTTTTTTTCATTTATTTGATTATTTATATGTCCATTTATTTAATGCTTTAGTTTTTTTTATTTACTTGTTATTGTATATTCATGAGTGATTTGTTTTTTATTTATTATTCATTTTTGTGCTCATATTATTTTTTTTAGTCGCGTTATTTTATTTATTATCCCATCATGCATATAAATACCATATTTCAAAAAAAAAGGAGAATATTTCAAATTGAGGCAATATTTAGCATTTGGAAATTCGAGAAAACACGCTCTAAGGTGCTGGGTGTCGATTTTTCTCGTTCAAATGGCTTAATATCCTTCATAAAAATTTCAAAATAAGGCAATATTTTGCGTTTGGAAATTCGAGGAACGTGCCCTAAGGTGCTGGGTTTCGATTTCTCGTTTAACCAAATTGCCAAGTTTCCTCTTGAATTTTAATCCATGCCATTCGAGTTTTTTTTTTAAGGATCGTACTTTAAATTTCTTTAAAGTTTTCAATCTTCGACACTAAGACATTAAGTAATCAACTAGGTACCAATTTTGGGCGTATCGAGGGTGCTAATCCTTCCTCGTGCGTAATCGACTCCCGAACCCGTTTTTGAGTTTCGTGGACCAAACTTGTTGTTTTAATAAAATCAAACCTTTTATTAAAAACAACCACTTTTCGACGTGATCCAATCACATCTTATAAAAAAGGATTGGTGGCGACTCCTGTTTTCGTTTTCATTTTCAAAAACCCAAGTCGACCCCGTTTTCCATCAAAAAAATGGTGTCAACAGCTTGGCGACTCCGTTGGGGATTTCAAAAAATAAGAGAGTCAAGCCACGTGTTGATCATTTCTTGTGTTTTTGTCGAAATTTGAAAATGTGATTTAAATATACGATCCTCTCATTGCATTGGTTTTGAGTTATAGTTTTCATCACGTTTTGTATTCTAAACTTTAGTATCTTTCTGCACATTGCATTGCATGACCGTTAGTCACACCTTTTAAGTGGGAGTGAGAAGCTATTTCCTTCGTGAGGTTTTCACCTTCGTGCAGGATAGTGGATCGCTTTTGGGATACATTCGTACCTATGTCTTCGTGAGATTTTCATCTCCGTGCAGCCATAGGGAAATGTGTTCCCCTGAACTGAACTCGGTCTATATGAGCCTATAATGGGTGAAGATCGAGGAATCTGCTGGTTCGGGTACCTTATCTTTAGAACCAAACCACATATAGTGAACCCTAGGAACCCAGCCTAGATAGAACTACTTCAAATAGGTGCTTTATTATTTCTTGCTTGTCTCGGATTTTTAATTTTGATACTAACTTATTTTGTTTTGATTGCATGGCATTTTGTCTGCATGGCATTTCATTGTAAAAGGCGTTGATTCACATTCGATTACTAGATAGAAAAGCCAATCATGGAAAGTGAATTTCTTAGCAAGGTGGAAGATAATGCGGTTATCCGAATATGGTCAGAAAAGTCGCAACTCGAGAAAGGTGATAGTCTGACAATGGGGTTTGCATCAGAGTTATGGGATTACACTAGCATCAATGTGACTCAGAACAATCTTCAAGAGTTGAAAGAAATTTGGGCTCAATGGGAGGATAAAGTCAAACAATTGTTTTACTATAATTATGGTGATTTACCCTACTTGCTTGACATCAATGTAGATGAACATTTATTTCGAGCTTTGGCCCAATTTTGGAATTCCGCTTATAGCTGCTTCACATTTGGGGAGGTAGACATGGTGCCTACTGTGGAGGAGTATACAACTTTACTTCGTTGTCCAAGAATCCAAGTGGATAAAGTTTATTCTAGAACTGCTAATGTTTCGACTTTTACAAAGAAGTTAACGAGAATTACCGGAATGAGTGAGCAATGGGTCACCGCACGAATCAAACAAAAGGGAGAAAATAGATGTATCCCTTGGAGAAGTTTGCGAGGTCAGATTTTGGCACACCCGGATACGAAGAAAAAGGTTGATGTTTTTGCTTTGAGTATGTATGGGCTGGTTATTTTTCCTAAAGCGTTGGGGCATATAGACGAAGCTGTTACAGATTTGTTTGATCAACTTGATAGGAGGGTCACACCCGTTCCAGCAATTTTGGCCGAAACGTTTGGTCTTTAAGTGCATGTCGAAGAACGGGGGAGGGAAGATTCGTTGGTTGTGCACAACTCCTGTTGGTTTGGTTTCACAGCCACTTCTGGAAGGTGGATAAGATTTCTTATCAAGTTTTCTCAAAAAATTACTCGTCTTTGAAGGCATTGGCAGCAACACCAAGACGTAATGACATCACGGAGGAAAAGTGGATGACGATCCTTCATAATCTACGAGATGAAGATGTTGAATGGAGAGCTTCTTGGATGGTGCCCGACGAGATTTTGTACCGATGTAGGGACTTTGACTAGGTCCCTTTGCTTGGAATTTGGGGAGCTGTCGGATATGCCCCTTTGCTCGTGTTAAGGCAATATAAGTCAAGGCAGTTCATACCGGCAACGCAAGGGCTAGCCCAGTGTGACTTTTCTTATAAAGGTAATAACTACAAGGGAAAGATCTGAGAGATGTCTAACGCTTGGAAACGAATTCACCGGATGAAAAGAATTACCGTAGGAGCAACGACAACTCCCGAATATCACGGGTGGCGGAGTAAGAGGATCGACGATAACATCCCAAAGCCAGGAGAAGAATGTGGTCGTCCTATAGAAGAGTATTTACGAATAGTCCCTTCAGAACTAGAGATCATCAAGCAAGACTTCGAAAAAAGAAGTTCAGAGTTTGGAAAGAGGATAGAACAACTGAAAGAAGAAAAGATGCGTTTGGGACTAGATGTTGATATCCACAAGTTGGAAGCTGAAAAGTTAAGAAAAGGGAAAAATAAGGCTGAAGAGGATTTAGATAGTTTAAAAACAGATTATAAAAGGCTACGATTGTCAATGCGAACTGTGGGTTTGGGGAAAACATCGGAACAATAGAAACAGGAGATCGAGGAAGAAAGGACCAAAGCTGATCAGTGGGAAAAGAAATTTCAAGGTGCCCGAGCTCGAGAAAGCGCATTGGAAAAAAGTTTATTAGAATGCCAAAATGAAGAAGCAAGATTGAAAGATTGGGTAGCAGAGTTAAAAAGGTCGCTTCACTTGTGCCGTAATCGCAACTCTGTGATCGAGCTAAAAGCAAGTTTTAATAACATCGAAGAATTGAAGAAAAAAATAGGAGAACTTGAAGATGCACTGCAAAACTCTGAATCGCGAGAGGAACTTCTTGAAAGGCGTAACGAACAATGCCAAGAGCAGCTCCTCCATTCTCAAAATCAGATTAGAGATAGGGATTACGTGATGGGTGAAGCTATATCTCAAATTCGGGAAGTAGCTGATCATTTGCAAACTTTAGCAGTTCAGGCCGATGTATTGAGTTTGAAATATGAATTGGAATCAAGTCGGGGTCGAGAGTTAGCTTGGCTCCTTAGGAGAGTTAAGGCTTTGAGCATAAAGGCAAAGCCGTATATGTAATCCACTTTATGTAAAAGAAATTTGCTTTCTAGTTGAGTTTTTCTAATGAAGTTGAATTAGAATCACTGCCTCTTTTTGCATTCTTTTCATGCATTGCATCATATCATATGCATTAATGACCATTAAAGAACCCTAATCGAATAAAATTATTTCAGTTAACCTGGAAAACCAACAAGGTTACGGCACTCGAGCTAAGTCAAAAATTATGGACCAAAGGCTGGAAAAGCTAGAACGACTTCAAAAGGAAATGCAAGACCAGTTGCAGGCGTAAATGAAGGAGCAGATAGAAAAGATTCAGCATGACATAGAACAAAAGATGCGGGAGTCTCAAAACGATCTGATAACTAAGATGACACAATTATTGAAGGGAGTAGATAAGGGGAAAGGACCTGTGATTGTTAATGAGGAAGAAAACAATAGCGAACCACTTTATCCTCCAAGTTTCACGCCTCCGCACGCGCAGGTTCAAACTGAGCTGCATCCACGAAGACCCTCTGTGTCGGTTAGGCCTCAGCAGTTCCAAGGCGATGCTTCCATACCAATGAATTTTCAACCCGGGGTGGGCTCTAATCCTGGAGATAGCCCGAATAATATTGCTATCCCAGATCTTGACGAGATGGCCGAAAAGGACAAGGCGAAGGAGGAGCTTCCAAAACAACTTGAGGAGAAATGGAAATGGATAGAAGAGAAGTTTAGGGCAATAGAAAGCATTGAAAGCTATCATGGGAAAGACGCAAAAGACCTGAGCTTGGTTCCGGACTTGGTGCTACCTTACAAATTTAGAATGCCGGAATTTGAGAAATATAACGGGACCAGTTGCCCAGAAGCCCATATTACTATGTTTTGTAGAAGAATGACGGGGTATATTAATAATGATCAATTATTAATACATTGCTTTCAGGAAAGCCTTACAGGAGCGGTGTCAAAGTGGTATAATCAGCTGAGCAGAACAAAAATTACTACTTGGAAAGATTTGGCACAGGCTTTCATGAGACAATACGATCATGTCTTGGAAATGATGCCTGACAGGATAACTCTGCAGAATTTAGAAAAAAAATCAAACGAAAGCTTCAGACAGTACGCGTAGAGGTGGAGAGAGGTGGCGGTTCAGGTACAACCACCGCTTTTAGAAAAAGAGATGACGACGCTTTTTATTAATACATTGAAGGCCCCATTCATTACTCACATGTTGGGAAGCGCTTCAAAGAATTTCTCGGATATAATCATGAATGGTGAAATGATTGAGCATACCATTAAAAGTGGAAGAATAGATGGAGGGGAAAATAATAGAAGGGCAGCCCCGAGGAAAAGAGAAAATGAAGTGAATAATGTGAATGCCTACGGTAGGTCAATTACTGTGAATCAACCAAAGAAAGCGGTTGCTAATCAACTGGGATCGTCAAGACAAGAATCGAGAGCTAGGCAAACTACTGAAAAGCCCCAATTCACGCCAATCCCAATGTCATACAAGGAATTGTATCAGACTTTATTCAATGCACATGTTGTTGCTCCTCGTTACTTGAGTCCTCTACAACCCCCGTATCCAAAATGGTATGACACGAATGCACAATATGATTATCACGCAGGAATTTTAGGGCACTCAATAGAAAATTGTACAGCTTTCAAGAAGGTAGTGGAAGGACTTATCAAATTAGGTGTTGTTAAACTTGACGACTCACCTAACTCAGAAAATCTGTTACCTAATCACGCTGATAAGGGGGTGAATATGGTGAGTGAAGGTACGAGAAGAGAAGTCAAGTCTGACATTACTGAAGTAAAAACTCCGTTGAAACGGGTCTGGAAAGAGATGGCAAAGAGAAGGTTAGTTATTTCAAATTTTGAGGAAGGGTACGAGTTGGAAAATTTTTGTGAATTCCATCATAAAACAGGGCACGAAATCTAAGAATGTGAAGGATTCAGGGCTTTGGTTCAAAGCATGATGGATAACAAAGAGATGACGTTTTATGAAGAGGCGGAAGAAAAGAGGAGCATATGCGCGACAGAGTCAGGAACAGGAACTCCGAAAATAAATCATCCTGTGGTCGTTATCTCACGCCCTAAAGGTAATGAAACTAGAGCTCAGGTAACACCGAAAGTTGTAATTCAAAAACCATCAAATTTCTTGTATAAGGATAGCAAAATGGTGCCGTGGAATTATGGGTGCAATGTGACCATCTTGGAAAAAAAAAGCAGAAGAAAGCCAGGAAATAGGTTCTTACACACGCAATAGGAAACGATATGACACTCAAGCAGAGTCGTCCAGGGAAGAGAATTGGAAGAAAGAACAGAGGAAAGGAAAAGCAACAAGAGTTGAGCCATTGGTTAATGAACCAATAAAAGAAGATGAGGCAAAAGAGTTTTTGAAGTTTCTGAAGCACAGTGAATACAGTGTTGTGGAGCAACTGCACAAACAGCCAGCCGCATTTCTGTATTAGCTTTACTTCTAAGCTCAGAAATACATCGGAATGCGCTTCTGAAGGTACTAAACGAAACATATGTGGCCGACGATATATCGGTAAACAAGCTAGATCGGTTGATCAACAACATAGGTGCTGACAATTTTATCTTCTTCAATGATGACGAAATACCATCCGGAGGAAGGGGTTCTACTAAAGCCCTGCACGTTACTGTCCGATGCAAAGGATACACACTCCCGGGAGCCTTAGTTGATAATGGATCTGCACTGAATGTATTGCCTCTATCCACTCTTGGTCGATTACCGGTGGACAGTTCGCACATGAAAACATGCCAGAGTATAGTAAGGGAATTTGATGGAACGGAAAAAAAGGTTATGGGGAGAATTGAGGTACCGTTAAGGATTGGCCCAATCACTTATGAGGTGGACTTCTTGGTAATGGATATTAGGCCTTCCTACAACTGTTTATTGGGAAGACCGTGGATACACTCATCGGGGGCAGTACCTTCATCATTACATCAGAAGGTAAAGTTGGTATCGGAGGGTCGGTTGGTAACAATAGATGCAGAGGAAGATATTATCGCAATGATGACCAGTGATGTACCTTATGTGGACATCAACGATGATGCACTGGAATGTTCTTTTCGGTCGTTAGAATTTGTGAACGCGATGTTTATTGCGGAGGGAAGTAGAATTCCAATACTGAAAATATCCAGGACCACCGAAATGGGGTTGCGATTGATGGTAAGAAGAGGAGCCGCACCAGGGAAAGGACTGGGAAAATATCTTCAGGGAAGGATTGAAGCTCCAATATTGAAGGAAAAGTTCGATAGTTTTGGCTTAGGATACAAGCCAGACATGAAGCAGAAAAAGAAAGAAATAGAGAAGAGACAAGAGAAAAGAAGGGCACGTTTGAGCGGATATGAAGCTAAGTGGGAGCCTTTAACCTTTCCCCACATATCTACATCCTTTGTGTCGGGAGGATTTATTCATTCTGAGTGCGGAGTGTCCGGTAGCAAAGACATTGAAGGAATGTTGGAAAATGTTCATATCAACACTGTGGAAGCAGCGGAAAAAAGGGCCTTGTTGGAGATCCGCCCTCATGAGCCGGGGAGCGAGCTAAACAATTGGACTGCTGAAGAAATCCCTGTAGTCTTTAGGGCTTATTCAGAGTAATGCTCAAAACATTCCTATTGTTTTGGCCTAGGAACGATATGAAATCTTTTGTGAAATAGGCTTTGGGCCTAAATATCATCATTTTAATGAAATACATGTCTACATTCATCTCGATCAGTCACTTTTTTCCTTTACATATAAATAAGTACTTTCCATTTGATTAATTGTCTTATAAATAATTCTTTCATTTGTAACTCTTTTGCACAAATATTCATTCATAAATTTATATATTCTTGGTATACTCTTTGGTATGCCTTCATAGGTCTTCAGATATCAACGACATGAGTGATGCTGCTTCAAACACGGAGCCTATCTTTGAGCAAGAAATGTGTTTGGAGGGATCTCACGACTTTGAAAATGACGAAGATTATGGTGTGTCTCCGAACTTGCTAACAATGGTGGAAGAAGAGGATAAACAGATCCTACCTCATGGGGAATTATTAGAAATCGTGAGCCTAGAGGATGGAAAATAGGTGAAAATTGGCACTGAAATCACTGCAAAGACAAAACAAGACCTCATTAATTTGCTCCGAAAGTTCAAAGATGTTTTCGCGTGGTCATACCAAGATATGCCCGGGCTAAGCATTAACATTGTTGTGCATCGTCTACCCATAAAAGAAGATTGTAAACCCGTTCAGCAGAAGCTCAGGAGAATGAGACCTGATATTGTGTTGAAAATAAAAGAAGAACTCAAAAGGCAATTCTACGCTGGATTCTTACAAGAGGTCAAGTATTCGGATTGGGTAGCAAACATCGTCCCTGTTCCCAAAAAAGATGAAAAGGTACGAATGTGTGTGGATTATAGAGATTTGAACAAGGCGAGTCCAAAAGATAATTTTCCACTGCCTCACATTGATACCTTGGTAGATAACACGGCGAGCTATTCATTGTTTTCTTTCATGGATGGCTTCTCCGGGTACAATCAAATAAAGATGCATCCTGAAGACATGAGGAAAACCACATTCATTACCTTATGGGGAACATTTTGTTACAAGGTAATGCCCTTCGGATTGAAAAATGCGGGAGCAACATATCAAAGAGCTATGGTGACTTTGTTTCACGACATGATGCCCAAGGAGATCGAAGTCTATGTGGATGATATGATTACGAAGTCTAGAACGGAAGAAGAGCACGTTCAAGTCTTGAAAAAGTTATTTTTGAGATTGAGAAAATTTCAGCTCAAGCTTAACCCGGCAAAATGCACATTTGGAGCCAGATCAGGGAAGTTATTAGGCTTCATAATTAGCAAAAAAGGGATTGAGGTTGACCCAGACAAAGTAAAAGCAATACGAGATTTACCTCCCCCGCGCACGCAGAAGGAAGTTCGAGGTTTCCTAGGGAGATTGAATTACATTGCTCGATTCATCTCACAACTGACGGAGAAATGTGATCCGGTATTCCGTCTCTTAAAGAAGCATAATCCGGGTGAATGGGATGAAGAATGCCAGAGAGCTTTCGATAAGATAAAGCAGTACTTGGTTAATACTCCAGTCTTATCACCACCAAGTCCAGATAGGCCATTGATATTATATCTAACAGTGTTGGAGAATTTCATGGGATGCGTATTAGGCCAACATGATGAGACGGGAAAGAAAGAAAAGGCAATATACTATCTCAGCAAGAAATTTACTGATTGCGAAATGAGATACTCATCAGTTGAGAAGTTGTGTTGCGCTTTAATCTGGGCAACCCGAAGACTAAGGCAGCATATGTTGTATCATACGACTTGGCTGATTTCAAAGTTGGATCCTTTAAAGTATATGATGGAATCTACTACTTTAAACGGGAGAATGGCTAGATAGCAAATCCTGCTCTCGGAATTTGACATAGTATATGTAAGTCAGAAGGCCATAAAGGGAAGTGCGATAGCTGACTTCTTAGCTAGTAGAGCCTTGGAAGACTACGACTCTTTGAACTTCGACTTTCCAAATGAGGACTTGAAGTATGTGGCGAACACTGAAGAGAATCCTCAAATGGGTAGCGTATGGAGGTTAAATTTTGATGGAGCTTCGAATGCTACGGGTAATGGAATTGGGGCAATCTTGGTATCCCCAAATGGAGATCATTATCCTGTTGCAAGCAAGTTGGACTTCGATTGTACTAATAATATGGCAGAATATGAAGCATGTATTATGGGCATTCGTGCAGCCATTAAACGAAACATCAAAGTGCTAAGAGTATATGGGGATTCTGCATTGGTGATATACCAACTAAAAGGGGAATGGGAAACTAGGGACCCTAAGCTAATTGATTATAGAAAACTAGTTCTCGAATTGGCTGGTGAGTTTGATGATATCACCTTCTGTTATCTCCCACGAGAGGAAAACCAAATGGCTGACGCATTAGCTACTCTAGCTTCGATGATTCAGGTGAATAGACTCGAGGCAATGAGGCCTATTCAGATGAGTATCTATGAGAACCCAGCTCATTGCTGCAATATTGAAGAGGAGGGAAAAGATGATTGTCCTTGGTATCAGAATATCCTACAGTACGTGAAGGATCAGGAGTACCCCAATCAAGCGACAGAGAATGACAAAAGAACTCTGAGAAGAATAGCCATCGAATATGTCCTAGATGGGGAAGTAGTTATACAAAAGAAGGAAGGATCAAATATTGTTAAGATGTGTGAATGCCGTGGAAGCCAAGAAAATATTGGAGGAAGTACATGAGGGTATTTGTGGGACGCACGCCAATGGTTTTATGATGGCCAGACAAATCATGAGATTTGGGTACTATTGGCCCACCCTGGAAGGAGATTGCATAGATTACGCCAAGAAATGCCACAAATGCCAAATTTACGGAGACAAAATACATGCGCCTCCTTCACCTCTTCACGTCATGACCTCTCATTGGCCGTTTTCCATGTGGGGTATGGATGTTATTGGGCCAATATCACCAAAGGCTTCTAATGGGCATCGCTTCATCTTTGTGGTCATTGATTACTTTACCAAATGGGTAGAGGCTGCTTCATACGCAAATGTCACGAAGTCAGCAGTTAGCAAATTCTTGAAGAGATTATTTGTCGATATGGAATGCCTGAGAAAATTATATCCAACAATGCGTTAAATTTGAATAATAGCACAATAGCTGAGGTTTGCAGCCAATTTAAAATCAAACATCATAACTCATCGCCATATCGTCCAAAAATGAATGGTGCAGTGGAGGCGGCTAATAAGAACATCAAAAGGATCGTGGGGAAAATGACTGAAACTTACAAGGATTGGCATGAGAAGTTATCATTTGCTCTCCTTGCCTATCGAACATCTGTTAGAACTTCTACCGGAGTAACACCTTTTTCTCTGGTATATGGAATGGAGGCGGTATTACCCATTGAAGTTGAAATCCCCTCTCTACGGGTACTATCTGATCTACAGTTGGACGAAGCCGATTGGGTCCAATCTCGGTACGATCAGTTGAACCTAATAGAAGAAAAGAGGCTTAGAGCTATCCATCATGGGCAAATGTACCAGAAACGAATGATGCGAGCCTATAATAAAAAGGTCCGCCCCAGAGAGTTTCGTGAAGGAGACTTGGTGCTAAAAAAGATTCTCCCCATGCAAAAGGATTCGAGAGGAAAATGGATGCCAAATTGGGAAGGTCCCTATGTTGTAAAGAAGGCATTTTCCGGTGGGGCTTTAATCCTATGTGAGATGGATGGCAAAAGTTTGCCAAACCCTGTAAACGCAGACTCCGTCAAGAAATATTTCACTTGAAAGAAAAGAGAACCAAAGTGAAAACCCGCAAAGGGCGCTTTGCTTCCAAAAAAAAACTTTGGAGAGGCCAGGGTGAAAACCCGCAAAGGGCACCTTGAGGCCAAAGGGGGCTTAAGTCAAAAACCAGAAAGGGTGGCTCAAGTATTGATCGAGTTAGGGCATAAGGTGATTTGAGCAGATCAAATTCTGATCAGGGGCATGTGAAGATCTTGCTTTACCCGAACCAACAAGAAATGATATGCGACGTCTTGGATCATTGACAGAGTATTGCAGATCTCCTAAACACATGTCAAACTCCGAATGGTCTTCAGAAAGTTTGTACAGAGAAATTCAAGCTGCGATAACTGGGGCACCTAGTTCTTATTCTATTTATATGTATATTCTTGAAAATACGTTTTTCTTTTTGCTAAGATACACATTCTCAATCCACTTCTTTGTCGTCTTTCTTTCACTATCTTCGATGTTTTATTTCTTTTTGATTTATGATCAGAACCAGCTTTATTCTTATCCATTGTTATGACCTTTTTGCAAATATGTTGTATGGACTAACAAAACTTTCACAAAGGAAGTTTTACACATAACTCTGGAAAGTTTCTAAATAATAAAGGAGCCTGAAGCAGAACTATTGTTTAGAACGCACCAAATTTAAAGGTTGGAAATTTGGGAAGGAATAGTCTAAATTTAGATTTTCTCTTTGGATTTTTGTTGTCAAATGTGTTGATTGACAAAACGCCATGTTGGTGACAAAGCTTACACAAACAAGCAAGCAATGACCATCAAGCAATAGGAAGAGGTTACCTTAGAGAAGAGAGCCTTCATTTGCACATAAATACGACACCTTGAGAATGGTGTAAGAAACTAGAACGATTTAGATCCTGTATCCTTGATTTCTGATAAGATAGGATTGAAATGAAAGCCGCATATTTTTACCATTGGATTGCAGTGGGATAATGATGGCACAAATTGTGCGCCCAAATGGATTAAACTTTGAGGTTTACAGTGGGGACAACTTGGCTAAATGTTTTATCAGAAAAGCCAGTCAAGCAAAAAGGGTGCTGTAACACGTCGGTCACAAAGCTTTAATAAACTTCGAGTAATGACAACCTAAGCGAGATCATTCTCGGAAATATAAAATTCTGCATTCATGCAAACACCATTCACACATGTCTAGTTAGGAGCATTTGATTCATTTTTGATCGTGCCATGCTAATCATTAGGCATAATTAGGTTCATTATACAGGCCATGTTCCCTAGAGAACAGACCGGTGAATATTAGAGATCTTATCTCCCTGAGATTACGGTGGAGCAGATCGTATCAAGTCTTATCTCCCTGAGACTACAGAGGAGCAGATCGGAGCCACAAACCTTATCTCCCTGAAGTTACAGTGGGGCAGGTTGAATATACAAGTCTTATCTCCCTGAGGTTACAGTGGAGTAGACCGAAGAATTTCAGGTCTTATCTCCCTGAGGTTACAGTGGAGCAGATTGAAGCCAGAAATCTTATCTTCCTGAGTTTACAGCGGAGCAGATCGAAGACACTATCCTATCTCCTTGAAGTTACAGTGGAGTGGATCTTATCTCTCTGAAGTTACAGCAGAGTAGATCGCATCAGGTCTTATCTCCCTGAGGTTACGGTAGAGTAGACCGAAGAATTTCAAATCTTATCTCTCTGAGGTTATAGTGGAGCAGATTGAAGCTAGGGATCTTATCTCCCTGAGATTACAGCAGAGCAGATCGAAGACACTATCCTATCTCCCTAAAGTTACAGTGGAGCGGATTAAAACAAAGATCTTATCTCTCTGAAGATGTAGTAGAGCAGATTGCATCCAGTCTTATCTCCCTGAAGTTACAGTGGAACAGACTAAAACCACAAACATCGTCCCCCAGAAGTTGCGGCGAAGAAAATTAAAGCTACAAGTCAGATCTTTTTGAAATGCAGTGGAGTGGATTGAAGCAACAAGACACAATGGACTGGAACGGAGTTATTTGAAGAAAAGAAATAGTAGAAGAAGTCAAGACTCGGTGAGACCGGGCAAAATTGGCCCTTTTGAAGTCTTTGCTCTGTTCTCATTACATGACAACGAGCAAAGAGGGGCAGCTGTACAGGCCCAATTCTACCCTGACCTTAAACACAAAACACACAATAATAAACAAAATTAAAACAAAATCCGTAGCCCAAATAAAAACACAACAGAGGCCCAAGATGGCAAAACCCTAGCCCAATTCAGCTCACAACCAGCAGCCTCAGTGCGCCGTACGTCTCCTCGTGCATTTGCAGCGCACTCAACGCCCGAAGCACGACCAGTTTTGTACCAAAAAGGCTAGGTTTATTCTTCCAATACCTGTTGACTTCACCAGTACCTGCAAGCAAAGCAAAGAAAGGGGAACAACAGCAGCATCAGTAGCAATATTTGACAGAAATGATAAAAATAAAATAGGAAATAGATTTTTAGGATTATCTTTTGGCTATAAAAGCCACCAAAATCTGTATTCAAAAAAAAAAGGGAGCAGATCAAAAAAATTGAAAAGGTTGACTCCAAATTTCTTTCTCTGTTCTTAATAATTTTTTTTATATATTCTTCTATTTTCTGTTTTTTTTACTACTCTTTGAAACTAAAAAAACAAAACGAAAAAGAAAGAAAAGGGACACTTACCGGTCTCGAAAGCCCGTCGCCGGAGACCATCTTCGGTGTTGGAATCGGACCGAGAAGGAGACGAAAGGTCTCTCCTTGTTTCGGCTTGTTTGGTCTGGAGGATCGGGCCTTAAGGTGGAGGTCGAGAACGGGGTTAAAAAGCCCTCCTTTTCTCGCTCCGACCACCGCTCGTGAAGGAGCTTTGGCCTTTGGAACCGCCGCTCGCCGGCGTGGGCCATGTTTGGCTACTGGGAACCTTGAAAGGGAGAGGATAGGTTCAGTTTTTTTTCTTTAAAACACTGATAAAATGAAGTTATAATTTTTTTTTTTGTTTTAAATGGGGATAAGTGAAACGGCGCCATTTGGTGGGGGGGAATCTGTGCATGCTTTGCCTTAATGGGTAATTTATGCATTTAGTCCCTCCATCTTGCGTGGAAGTGCAATCCAACTTCCTATTTCTTTTCGATTTGGGCCGCAAACTTTATTTCTGCTCCAATCAGGTCCTTTGACCATATATAGTCCTCTGCGCTGGAACATTGCACTCTAGGACTGGGGTATATTGCCCAATTAGTCCTTCTTTCTTTGTGCGAGCGCCATTTTAATCCCTAAGTGACCTGTTTATGGTTTTTGCAATTAAAACCCCCAGATTCGATTTGGTTTCAGTATCGTCCCTAGTCCATTTATTTTATTTTATTTTATTATCATTTTAAAATAGGGTTTCCTTTATTATTATTTGTTTTGAGTTTCTTATTTATTGTTTATTATAAATTGTTTTTGCATACTATTTATTTAATTCTTTTAATATATTATATATTTTAAATCATTATATGTATAAACTCTTTTAGATTCCTATATATATATATATACATTTTTATAATCTATATGTATACACGCATATATATTTATCTAGTAACTTATTTAATAGATACATACATATTCATATATTTTTTATTTATATACATATCTATACATATATATCTATATACATTTTTTTCCATATACATTTTTTTCTATATAGATATATATCTATATACATTTTTTTCTTCCTGTTTTTCTCACGAATATGTCCATACATACTTATATATATATTACGTATTAAAATATGAATACCTTCATATATATATATATATATATTTTATATGTACTTATATATTTTCATATTTTATAATTTTTTATCTATTTTCTTTATTTTTTTCATTTATTTGATTATTTATATGTCCATTTATTTAATGCTTTAGTTTTTTTTATTTACTTGTTATTGTATATTCATGAGTGATTTGTTTTTTATTTATTATTCATTTTTGTGCTCATATTATTTTTTTTAGTCGCGTTATTTTATTTATTATCCCATCATGCATATAAATACCATATTTCAAAAAAAAGGAGAATATTTCAAATTGAGGCAATATTTAGCATTTAGAAATTCGAGAAAACACGCTCTAAGGTGCTGGGTGTCGATTTTTCTCGTTCAAATGGCTTAATATCCTTCATAAAAATTTCAAAATAAGGCAATATTTTGCGTTTGGAAATTCGAGGAACGTGCCCTAAGGTGCTAGGTTTCGATTTCTCGTTTAACCAAATTGCCAAGTTTCCTCTTGAATTTTAATCCATGCCATTCGAGTTTTTTTTTAAGGATCGTACTTTAAATTTCTTTAAAGTTTTCAATCTTCGACACTAAGACATTAAGTAATCAACTAGGTGCCAATTTTGGGCGTATCGAGGGTGCTAATCCTTCCTCGTGCGTAATCGACTCCCGAACCCGTTTTCTGAGTTTCGTGGACCAAACTTGTTGTTTTAATAAAATCAAACCTTTTATTAAAAATAACCACTTTTCGAGGTGATCCAATCACATCTTATAAAAAAGGATTGGTGGCGACTCCCGTTTTCGTTTTCATTTTCAAAAACCCAAGTCGACCCCGTTTTCCATCAAAAAAAATGGTGTCAACACACTTCACTATGCAACCAAAATAATAAACGATTTTGGCTTACTGGACCATACTTTTATCTCTAAGAATCCGTAACATTAAGTTAGAAATTGCTTCTTATACCTTCCTAGCTTGTACTTTCGTATTTGAACTCATCGGCACACAAGTTTTTTTTTTTATCATTATCGCTTAATTGTATGGGATGTTTTATTGACCCGACGAAATTGTTTATATCAAAATTTTGACTCACTACCACAAAACACCAAATATACTTTTATTAAAACTCGTATATTCTATGGATAATTATATACTCGATTTTGAGTTAATTGCACTTGACACCTCAAACTACGACCCTCATTCTCAATTGGTCCTCATACTTTAAGATGTTCTAATTATATCCTTAAACTATTGACGTTATATCATCAAGTCCTTTCGTTATTAAAACTGTTAAATGACATGTTAAATCTTATACAACTAAATATAAAATAATGTTTTTTTAAGAAAATAAAATATTATCGTATAACTTTTAAAAGTAAAAACTAAAAAGAAAGTTATTGTTAATTAGTTAAAACCATAGGTTTTGTTATCTATGGTATGTTATTTATATTCTAAATTAGGGATTTTTATATGGATTTGTAATTACATATATTAATTTTTAGGAATGACACGTATTTTGGAAGTCTAAAAAACATTTAAGATGTTGTCATTGGCTTGGTTTGATTGGTTAAAATATGTGATAGCTAAGTTAGAAATTGAAGGAACAAAATGTTAAAATCAAACCGTGGAATAAATTCACACCATTTAAGCTCCCAATAGTCAACAGCCTTGTTGACCCAACCCTGAATTTTGGCAAATGGGTCCCACTTAAACTCTTGTTTTTTTATATAATGGGTGAGTATTTCGATACTGTTTAAAAAAATGTTTTATTATACTTTTTATAGAACATTTGCATAATCTAAAGACTCGTATCAAATATTTTTATTATATAATGTATTTTTAGTTAAATCAAAATATAATTGAAGTAATTTAATGAGCATTCACAAAACAAAACAAAGGGAGATTTATTATAAATCATGACATCGACGGAGAAAAAGGTTGGAACTAACACAAGACAAACGCAGTCTTTGATACATTTTACATTCACTTCAACCAAAACCACTTCTCTCTCTCTCTCTCTCTTCACATGACTCGTCCTTTTAGGCTCCTTGGCGCCGCCAACTCCTCGGCCACTACTGAGCCGCCACCTGAACAATCGGCAACCGTCGACTCCGACTTCGTCGTTATCCTTGCAGCCCTCCTATGTGCCCTTATTTGCGTCCTCGGTCTCATTGCTGTCGCTCGTTGCGCCTGGCTTCGCCGTCTCTCCGGTGCCTTTGCTCCCAATCCCTCTGCTTCATCCCGTCCCACCCCTCCTGCTAACAAGGGCCTCAAGAAGAAGATCCTCAAGTCCCTCCCTAAGGCTACCTTCTCACCTGATTTCTCCGCCAAATTCTCCGATTGCGCGATTTGCCTCACGGAGTTCGCCGCAGGGGACGAAATCCGGGTTCTTCCACAGTGCGGCCATGGCTTCCACGTCGTCTGCATCGACACCTGGCTGGGCTCCCATTCTTCATGCCCTTCCTGCCGTCAGATTCTGGTTGCCAGGTGCCAAAAGTGTGGGGGTTTACCCGGCCCGGGGGCTTCAACTTCCGGAACTAACACTGAAGCTAGATTGAAAGAGCGTGAAGATGATGTGAATACATTCCTGCCCTAGCCAACCCAAGCCACCTTCTGGGTTCCTCCATTTTTTTTTCTTTCTTTTCCAAGTGAAATCATGTTAGGTTAGGTTTTTCATTAGCTAATTACCTCCGCCAATGATTATTATTAATACCACTACTATTCCTAATAGGAACATTTAGGTTTTGATTGATTTGAATTGTATGTAATAGTATTTGATTTGGTGTATTTATGTATGTAAAGTTGAACATAATATATATATATTTGTGAAATATAATTATAGGCAGAAAATCAGAATATGAAATTCCTGTAAGACGAACTCCTCTCTGTTCCCTTTACCTGAATCATACCCACCATCAAAACATTGCAATTTAGTAATATATAGATGTTATCTGGGCTCATCCATGATATTTTCTTCACTTGTAAAGTATGCATTGTTCTTTGCTTTGATGTGGTCCTCCCAAGTGAATCCGGTTTCAGGCTGGGATTTGATTTAAATATATTCCGATGAAATGAGGGTTGGAAATTTTACCTGTAATAGAAATAATAAAAGGTAAAAAGGGGCATGTGATGAAGAGAAAATATTTGGAAACAGTAGGTGATAAGAGTCCATCTCTTTTGTTTTTCTTCATCACTTTTAGGCTATCTGATTAGCAAAGTATAAAGTGGGTAGCTCAACGTTAAACAAGTGGTTTATGCTTTATTTTTGGCTTTTGGGGAAGGGGGGTCTTTTATCCTCCCCTTGTTTGGTGGCTGTGGGGCTGGGCAGGGGCATCAAGATTCTTGTTCCACCTCCACTTACTCTTCACTCACTACAGGTTAAAAAGTACCTAAAATAAAATCATTCCTCTTGGGTTGGATATGTTATTATATTCAGCATTGAAAAAAGCTTTCACTTTCTACATGGGTTAAAAATAGGTCAAAATTAATGAAAACCCAACTTCTTCCCAAGTCCATTGAGTGCAATCCAAGAGATATGATGATAGTGAGCAAAAGGTTTCATTAATTTATTAATTCCAGGATTTAGGAAGATGGAAGGAAAGCAGGCATTTGTTTCCATTCTGAGTAAATGTAACTGATTTTGGCAACTTGTGAAATGGAATTTGTGATTGAAAGGTGGGGGTGGGGTGGGGTGGGTGGTGCTAAAAATTGAATGCATCACTAACGATCATACTTGTATTTATTATTATACACAGGGTGATAGGAACAAAAGTGTATATAACCCACTAACTGGGAATTTTTAAACTAGTAATTAACTCTTCTCTTGACCTAACAAAGATGGTATATTCCAGTCCACTCTTCTTTATGCCTGTTACTATGAAATTTTACTTCATTGGTAAAACATATAATATATGCCTTTGATTTCAAGCCGTCCATTAAAATAAGGTGGATGGTCCACTAATGGAGCAGAATAACCCATCAACTGAGATACGATGGGATTGGAAGTCCTGCCTCTCTCTGACCGTCTTTTATTTTATTATCATAAGAGAACCCTAGTCGTCTAGGCGGCAGGACCTATATACCACCACATACCTTGTTGATGCAATTATTGTTTATGAAATCCAAGTTAAGAAGGGTGGTTCACCATGTAAAATACACGTAAACTCAATTTCTAGTGGGAAAATTTTATAATTTTAATGTTTGAATAAGAGGATCCCTAATTTTCAAAGCAACAAGAAGGAACAAAAATGATGAAAGCTTAACGGCCGAAATTGAAAAAAGAATTTGACACCATTGAAAGCAGTGTGACTTCACTCATTCTTTGTAGCACCAGCTTGTCTTGCACCAACAGAAAAGAACTCGGTAATGACTTCAAGTGGCATTCCTTTGGTCTCTGGTACTTTCAAGAACACAAACACCCACGATATCAGACATACAACAGCATATATCCCGAAGATGCCCGCTAGGCCTATAGAACTCAGCATCACTGGCAGTGTGTAAGTAACAATGATGTCTCCGATCCAATAAACCAAAGCACAGATTGCAATACAAAGCCCCCGGACCCTTGTTGGAAAGATCTCAGAGCAGAGGATATTTGGTATTGGTCCATAGCCCATCACAAAGCAGCAGAAGTAAACAATAACACATGCAGTTGAGATGGCAGCATTCACAACCGTGCCCAAATCCACAAGTTCACTAAAAACTAGAATGATCAGTGACACTATAAGCACCGGGATCGTGGTGAGTAGCAGCCGCCTGCAAACGATACAAGTATTAGTTTCTTTCCATTTTTAAGGATAAAAAAAAGGGAAGGGGTGTTAAGGAGAATATTAAGAGAAACTGAGATTACCTCCTGCCTGATATATCCATGAGTTTCATGGCTACACCTATACAGGGCAGCATCAGCAAGGTTGTAAATGCACTAATAAGAAATGATGCAGAATCTGAACCAAGGCCCAAGTTTGAAAGAAGCACTTCAACACCTGCCTCTTCAAGAATTTGAGGAGTGTAGTAGAGAACTCCATTAATGCCGGAAAACTACATGTGAAGTTCGAAAATTAGTTTAACTTACCATGGGAATCATAATGCAATTAGCCTCAACTGATAAATACAAGATTCAAACTTCTCCGTTTAAAGTACAAATTCACAAACATTGTTATGTAACAAGCTGCCACTGCTGTTTAAAATCTTAAACTTTGTAGAGAAAATGAAAAAGTCGAAACATATAACTGCTGAGTACCTGCTGAAGAATCTGAATCCCAATCCCAACTAATAAAGCACGTTTGACTCCCGGGTCAAGGAGAGCAGTCCAAACTGGTCCTTCTGAGGCAGTTTCAGCTGGATGAACCATTGCTGGTCCAACAGGATGCTGATCCATAAGCTCCTTGGAATAAAGAGCAGGTTGGCTCACTAGTGCAGCTGCCTGGATAAACTCACCTTCTGCGGGCATATCATTACCTGGAAGTGATACAAGAGAGCCACGTCGAGATCCTGGGATTCCCTCCTCGTGCAAATAAATCCTTTTAAACCCTCCTTCCTTCTTTCCACCCTCACCTTCTCGCTCAGACCATTTCCATGCCAACTGCCAACCACCTCCAATCCCTGTACCACCAACTGATTCTGTAACATCTTGCACAAGAGTGCTATGGCGTCTCATGCTTAGAGAACTGATATGGGAAGCTGGGGGAACCATGTCCTTTTCCAAGCTTGTTGTTTGACGTGAGATTAATGGGCTATGCAAATTGTCATCCGAGTCTCCTCCTGCAGCATCTGATGCATAGTCCTCACCTTCTCTCTGCAAGCTCTCCTCATCCCATTGTTCATTTCTAGCATGAGGCTCTGCTGTACTAAACATGCTTCCAAAATTCGGAAAAAGCATACTACGCGTGCTCCCTGTCTCGGGAAGCTTTTCATGAACACTACCAAATAATGTCACAAGAGGGTCCATAAGGGGCATACTTTGGTTCACCATGCTTCCGGGGCGAGAGGCAATACTAAGAATGCTTTGTCCAGCGACAGGCTTGGCAACCCAAGACAGGCCCTCTTCCGGTCCATATAGTCTGATTTTGTCTTTATCAGCACCGGGTTCCTGACTTTCATCAAGTTCATCAGCTGGACCTATTATGTACTCTTCTATAGAGGTTTCACCTCCAATGCCAAGGCCCTCAACCAGCAAAGCCATCTCTCCTGTAGACCAAAGAAGTCTCAGTAAGCTCCACACCTTCAATTAGTCTAAAACGAGTTAAATAGGAGGACACAGGAATTTCTGTCATTTTCAATAAACCAAAAAAGAAATGCTATGGAGGCTTCTTTGTTATTACTTATCAGGCATAAAGATTAGGCAAGTGCGTGCCGTGAAAGGACTTAATAGACAGGAATGGAGAAGATTTTCCTCTCTTTCTTGCCCCCAACATCTATTCTGCACATGATGCCTACCTCGCTAATACTCATGAAAAGGATGCCAACAAAATTGGGAGAAAAGCACTCAAAAAGTATTATATTGATGTGAACACCCCAAGGTCAGAAACCCTTCCCAAAAATACAGACAAAACCAACTAACTTTCCAATCCCTTGTATAGTCTACAAATATATAAATCAGACCTGTTCAAGTTTCCGATGACCTACATGCATGCATCATGCCTTTTTGTTTATATCTTAAAGAATAAAAAGATAAATAACAAATGGAGCTTATGCTCATTCATGATTTATGTAACACCTCTCAGTGGATCCAGTAGAGCAAGCAAACAAGTCAAACTATTAGCTCCTAGTAGTATATCTAACCATTCAACAGCCAAGTCCCCTATATTTTCAACATGTTCAAAGGAAAGGGGAGAAAAATAAGGAAAAAAAAAAACCTGAAACATCTTCCCTGCCACGTAATCTCTGAAGAACCTGTTTAGCTTCAAGCATTCTTCCTTTACTCACAAGCCACCGAGGAGATTCAGGCAAATAAAAAACCGTAAAGGCAAAATAGAGGAGAGAAGGGATGGATAGAACCCCAAGCATCAACCTCCAACTTGGTGAGTCCATCAATGACATCCCAAAAACCATACAATAAGATAGAAACATTCCCCCGGAACCAGTGAATTGTGGTAACGTATTTAACAATCCCCTTATCTCAGATGGGGCAGTCTCAGATATATAGACTGGGACAAGAGTCACGGCTAAACCAATTCCAAATCCATCTAATAGCCTGGCTAGGCACAAAATATAGACATTAGGTGACCACAACATTACCAAACCACTGACAAAATAAAGCATTGAAGACATTATCAGCATTGGACGCCGACCAAGCCAATCTGATATAGCCCCTGAGCATGTTGTAATAGCTGTTGCTCCTATCAGTGACATAGCCACCACTAGACCTTCAACGCTAGTTCCTAGATTGAGGTCATTCTTAATGTACACAATTGCTCCTGAAAGCACAAATGAATGAAACAAGTACTAGATATTGTTTGTTGGAAGCATGGAAACACCATGATGCTGAGAAGAAATAAGCAGGTAACAAATATAAATGTGAAAGAAGGAAGTACCAGCAATGGTAGCATTATCCCATCCCTGCAAAAAGTTACCAATTGTAGCAGCAATGGCTACAAAAGCAGCACCCCTCATCTCTTTTCAACAATGAATCAAACACCTTGCCTGGAACTTATCTGCAAGCAGAGAAGAAACCTGGATCACAAATCAACCATTCCTCCATCTTTATTTGAAAGACACCAAACATTGATTGCATTTAATCAATCCACCTAGACTCTACCCCAAAATCATCGCAATAGCACATCAACCGCCCCGCCCCCCCCAAATACTCAAAAATAAAACAAAACTATTCATTGCACCAAAAATATTTATATCTTTTAGTAGCTGTGAGTAACCTTGTATTGTATGAGCCAAAAAGGAGAAGTGAACCTTTTGAGACAGAATTTAAAGTACAGAAGATGGAAATCTATATATTAGAGAGAGAGTTTGAAAAAGAAAACTTTTACTTAAAATTATTGTGAGACAGAGGAAGGGATGGCTGTTGTAACTAGATACTAGCACTAGTACCAGAGAAGAGAAGAAAAGAGTCCTTCCTGTAGTAGCAAGTAAATGAGATTTTAGGGTCTCGAAGTCAAATGCACAACCACCATTCTTCACCATATTGTCAAACAGAAACCACTCAGCCAGTCACTACAAGAGAATCATATAGTACTATGCATACTATATTCTTAATACTTAATCTAGGCTACCCAACCTGAAGGAGCTGGCCAGCTGGGTGAAGGTGGAGAAGAGGGATAAGGATTACCTTGTGCCTAATAGATAGCATATGTGAGATATTATTTTAATAATAATAAAAAACTTATTATATTCCATGCTAACACCAAGACAGTAACAGTGGTAACTTGGTTGTGAATATTTATTGGTTCTCACCCGCTCCACCTTTAAGTGATAATAATTGATAAAGATGCTGCTGCTTCTGCTCAGACTCAGTGGACCTCAGCTAGTACAGATGGATTGCTAAGTTTTGGCATGATTGTACTGTCTTTTGGATAGAACGGTAATAATGGGGGAAAAGGCAATCTGAACATCAAACTCTGACATATATCTATATAAACTAATAATAAAATGAGTAGGATGGGAATAATAAGAGTGCAAATTAAGATGTATGAAAAGAAGAACGTAGGTTGGGAGTAAGGACGGAAGGTGCAAGACTCTTGGAATAGAAAGTAGAAAGACTATTAGTTATCTGTTTAGTAGTAAATCAATAGTAGAGTGAGACTTTGGAGGGTGCACATGTTTGCCATGTGGATGTCCGCCTTTAGTCACGTTGAGTCTAGAGCTGCCAGATATTACTACTTGTTTGGTTGCCATTTTCTAGTCCTAATTGCACCAAATGTTGTTAAACTACCCATATGTTCATCCCTAAAACTTTTAACATGTTTTTACTTTTTCTGACCGCTTCTTAGTTACTTTATTAATAATTTTAATACTCTTAATTTTATAAAATTATTTTTTAACTCTCCCTTTTGTTTTATACAAAGGTGACCAGAACTCGATTCGACTCGAAAAAATTAAAAAAACAAATTGAATTTCGAGTTAAATGAATCGAGTTATTCGAGTCAACTCGAATTTTTTTTTGAATTTCGCGTTCAAATCGAGTTGAGTTTTCGAATTCGAACAAATCAAATATAAAACTATAATATTTTACATTTTTACCTCAAACTCCCAAACCTTTTTATTTTTCCCTCAAAACTTTTACTCCTTCCCATTCTCCCTCAAAACTTTTACTCCCCTCCCATCCCTCCATCCACCCAAAATTCATTTCTCACCAAAATTTTACTCTTCTATTTACTTTTTCTCAAAATTTTACTTCTAAAAACCCTCAAAACTTTTTATTTTTCCCTAAAATTCTTACTCCCTCCCATTATCCCCCTGAAAGCTTTTACTTCCTTCCCATCCCACCCCCCATCTACCCCAAACCCATCCCCAGCCCCCAATTTTTTTTAATATTTTCCCTCCAAAATTCTACTTCCCCTATTTACTTTCCCTCAAACTTTTACTCCCCAAAACATTTTATTTTCCCCCTAAATTTTTTTTTCTCACCCTCTACTCTCAAATAAAAATCAAAATTATCCAAAAAAACCCCTAAACATAAATAGTAATAAATTTTTTTATATCTACTATTTATATTATTAAATTAAATTTCACATTTTATATTATTTATATTATTGAATTGTTTAGTCATATTAAATAGTTATATTAAAATTGAATTATTAATGATGTCATACAATATTCGTATTAAAATTTTATATTGGTATCAATTTTAAATTTTATCTTTAAAATAACTTTTATTAAAAAACCACATTTTTACATTTAATATATTTTTTAATTCCAAAATACATAGTGACAAGAATCTGCAGATAATTGAAAGAACTAAGCAAGCAAAGAAGCTAACCCGTATATAAAAGATTAATAAATAAATTATGAGGTGATGAGAGTTAATAAAAAATTTTATTACGGTGGACAAATTTTATTACGGTGGGTGACAGTGGTTACAAGGACCCAAAATTATTTTTTTAAAATTTAACTTGAACAAATATATTCTATTCGATTTGATTCGAACTTCATCTCACTCGACTCGATTCGAGAATTTTAAATCAAATTAGGATGATAAAATATGATTTGTCAACTCAATTAACTCGAAATTTTTTCATTCGATTCGATCGAACGCTCACCACTAGTTTTATGCATTTAATATTTAATTAGTTTTTAAAAATGATGTAATTTTAATTACAATAATTAATGAAAAATAATATTTTTTATTTGAATCATTAAATATAATAAAATATATAATTTTTTCAATTAAAATATTATAATTAAAAAATGTAAATAATAATTAAAGCATTTTTAACATATTCAGCATACAATATGCAAATTTAGTTTCTATAATTAATGCAAAGTAGCATTACTCTGAATAATAACTAATCAACATAATTAATTCTAATATTAATTAAGTGATAATCAATATGCTTAAAATCATATTCAAATAATAACTCTATTTTACATCAAAAAAATTTGCACAACTTTTGTTTATATCAATTAATAATTCTAGATTAAATATTATGGTTATTTTTAAATGTAAATTTAGTAATATGATGAAAAAGAAAGGGTATTCTCATTAGTTTAAAAGTTTATTCAAACTCGTGTTTTTATATTTTTATATTAATTCAATTTAAATAAATAATTTATTAGAATATTTTTTTTACATTACTTAATTAAGAGTATTTTATCTTATATTTTCATTTAATATTTTTGTTTTTAGAATTTAATTAGTGAAAATAAAATTTATACTTACTAATTTAAAGTATTACCTAATTCTCTTTGTATTTATTTATAAACCAATAAAAAGGAAAAATATAATAAATATTAAATGTTTTTAGGAGTCAATAAAATTTTATTGTTTTTATTTGTATTTTAGAGAATGAAAAACAAATTGCCAAAAGAATAAAGAAGAAAGAAACAAAAGAATGCGAAGAAAGAAAAAATATTATTAAAATATAAATGTCAATTAATTCAATAATTTATAAAATATTTAAATTATAATATATATTATTTATTTATATAAAACAAAATTGAAAAGTTGAAATATGTTGGGTAAATTGTATCATTGGTTACTAAACTATAGGTAAATTTTTATTTTGGTCACTTAATTAAAAATAATTATAATTTAATCACTGAATTATTCAAAAATTTATCTCGATCTAATTGTTCACGTATATTATCCTTAGGAACTCTACCTTGCTCCCAAGTCAATCATAGTCCCTAGAAACCCAAATCACTTAAATCAAAATCCCCCAAGCCAGTGGCGTATCTAAGGGAGCTGGCATGGCCCCCAGCCCCCCCTAAAATGGAAAATTAGGTCATTTAAAAATTTAAATTAATTACATTAAAAATGATAAAATTTTAATCTAACTTCTTAAAAATTATAAAAAAAAATAAACTATTAAAAGTTAGAGTCTAATTTGGATTCGCTGATAAAAGAGGTTGTATTTTGTAATTAACCACTAACCAAACTATTTTGCCATAAGTTTCAACATTAGACCATACGATCTAAACACAGAAATCCATAAAAATAGGTCCTCTCTAAATCAACAATAAATTATTATTAAAAACCCAAGGCCCTCATCCTCGAGATAGATTCATAGCATTGATGTGCCGTGCCTCCTCTTTCTCATCATCAATTATCAAACCTCCAACAAAAAGAAATAATATATACTATAAAACTCCATTTTCGACTACAATCTATATTAATTAAAGGCATTAAGAACTTTCATTTTTAATATTCATTGAGTTCAAATAAAGAAATAATTCCATTAATGTTTCATTTGAATTTTATTTATATATTTATATATTTATATTTTACAAGAACTATGTTTATATTTTATTTAAATATTTAAAATATGAACAGTTTAGTTCATCTGTAATTCGGCCACGCAATTGATAAGACCATGTGGCCCAAACCCACCTTATTGGGACCACTGTCCCCTTAGCATTTAACCCCATCTAGTCAACATACTAAAATGGACTTAACTCTCGGATTCAATAATAATAACTATAACTAGAGTTGTGATGTTCTAGGCACGATTGATAGACTGGGGTTTAATCTAGTTCGAAGAATGGATTTAAATGTTTATCTAAGTGTATTAAAATTCAAGCTTGACTCATTTTATTTTTTTATATAAAAATTTAAAAATAGAATTCATCAAAATATTAATAATATTAAAATAAATGTTTCTCAACAAATTGAAAATAAATTTTAAAAAAACTAACATATTTGCGATTTAACATGCTAATGTCTAAAATAGTAGCAAAATTAAGAATAAAACAAGAGTTATACAATATCCAAATAATAATAACAAAATAGTAGCAACATAATAGTCAAATGACAGCAAAATAATAATAAAAAAAAAACAAAATAGCAGGGATTCTTTTTTTGCAAATTCAGGTCGGGCCAAGCTGGTCCTGAGCCAAAAAATCTTACCCGAGGCTTAACATGTTTTCTAAATGGGCTTTTTTTTCTCAAACACATTTTTTAAACTTATATTTTTTGCCCGAACTCTTCCACTTTTTAAGTGGGCCACTGACCCATGGACAAGTCTGACTATAACTATGGTAATCTAATGCTTTGCATTGGATGAATTAATTGTTGGTATTAAATTATAGAGTAAAAAAAATTTAAAGATTAAATTATGTTCTAAGTTTCTATACGCTTAGTATATTTGTAATTTAGTCTCCTACTTTTATTTTCAGGATTTTTATCTTTCTACTTTCGATATTTAAAAATTCAAGTCCAGTAATCATCGTCATTAAAATTCCTTTTCTGGATTCACTAGCGTGTCATTTTGAAAGAAAAAAATATTTATTTGATAATCGTGTAACAATAAAAAAAATGTTGAAAATGTTGATTAATGGCTAGTTCTACATTGAAAAATGCTTTTAGAAAAAAAAGTGTTTTTAAAGAGTATGGTAAAAAGTGTTATAAAAAAGTGTGATTTGTAAATTTTATTATTCTTCATTGAAGGTTAAAATATCTCTTTTGGACATATTAGTGAAAAGTTAAAAATTATTTAAGTTATATGATATTTAAATAATTTAATATAATGGTACATGAAGTATAAATTTTACATACCTTTTAATTAATCAATATAAAATATTTATAAAATTAATCATATATAAAAAAATTTTAAAACTTAAATCTAATAATAAATTATATTTAAAACATTAATATACTGATACATTAAATACAAATTAATTTAATTTTTATATGTCTTTTAAATAAATAATATAATTAAGGGTATTTTAATAATTTTCACTTCCAAACACAAAAGTTAAAAATCAAAAGCACTTAAATTCCAACTTTTGCATGGAAAAGCACCTTTCTACTGCAATTTTGACCCAAAAAGCTAGGTGTTCTTTATTTATGAAGTTGAAAAGCACTTTTTGGAACCCCAAACGCAATAAAGAACAAGGCCTAAGAGTTTTCTTAAAAACACTAATTTGAATTCCTTATGATAAAAAAAAACTAGAATGGTGTATTTAAGAAAAATTTAGGTTTAACATTTTAATTAAAATAATTAACAATATTAACTATTTATGCTAACTAATGGTATTGTAAAAGTACAAGAATTAAATTAAATAAAAAATTACAATATATATTAAATCTTAACACCACGTTTGGTTCGTTGTAATGGAATAAAGGTGTAATGGAATAGAGGCGTAATAGGTAATCCTTTTGTTTGGTTGAATGGAATGGAATAGAGGCGTAATAGTATTCTTGTGTTTGGTTGAATAGAATGATGTTGTAATAGCATAAGGAAAAAAATTCAAATGACTAGAATACCCTTAGCAGAATTTTTTTTAGGAAAATTGGTATTGGTATTGTTATTGTTATTAAATTTTAATAAGATTATTAATATAAATAATAAATAATTTAATCATATTTTAACATAATTATTATTAAATATAATTTAATAAAAATATATAATTTAATAAAATTCTTAGTATTAAATATTCTTATATGAATTTACTAAAATCATAATATATAATACTATAAAATATAATTTAAAATAATTATTATTAAATATAATTTAATAAAAATATATAATTTAATAAAATTCTTAATATTAAATATTCTTATATGAATTTACTAAAATCATATTATATAATACTATAAAATATAATTTAAAATAATTATTATTAAATATAATTTATAATCTATTTTATTATTTTTAAACTGCAATACATATTTAATGTGCTAAAATATCATTAGTGAAACAAATAATTTAATTATTCTACAATAAAACAAATATTAAAAGTAATAAATAACTTGAGAATTATATTTTGCATAAACATAATTTTCATATATTAACAAAAGGTTACATGAAATTCATGAAATTCTATGTCATAATCCATATGTTATACAGTTTTACAACATCAAAAAGTTAGAACATTATAACGACATACCATCCCAAATATTAAAAACAGAAAAAGTTACGAAAATATCATCAACAGAACCATGATTTTTAATGGTCAGTAAGAAATCTTCTAACCCATTCCAACTGCACATCAGAAGGTAAACTAAAGAAAACGAGCATTTGAGTTGGATGATCTGGAATTTTACTCAATGCTCGATACCGCTCATCCACAGTTAAACCTTCTATTTCACATAAGGTTGGATATAAATTTGTAGCTTTTTCTTGGATGATCTGGAATTCTTCTGACTTTTGTTGAACTACCACATCAGAGGCAATACTCCTACTGATTTGTTCGCCAATGGCCCGCATGTTTTTCGCCAATAAAGTGGCAGCATCATGAAATGAAGAAGAAAAATGATCACTTGCATCAGAATTCTTTTTTTTTTGTTTCTTTGAAGATGAGGAACCCCCTTGGTTTCTATCTCGTTGCGGCTCCGTAGCAGAAACATCCATGTCATCCAAAGAGACATCAACTTCGTAGTCATAGAATTCGTTTCTTTCTTCATTAATATCTGTAGTAGGTACATCCTGAACATTTATTTCTTCAATAACATCAGCGGCTGTTTGAGCATCTTTCCCAGTCGCTCGATCTCTTGCATATATGGCAGTAAGTTGGTCGTAGTAAGGGAAACTACGATGTCTGAATTGATCGGCTTCTTTATGACTCTATAAAAATGAGTAAATCATATTAGTTATAAGATTGGTAAAAATAAGATAATAAAGACTTGAAATAATTCTTACATTTAAATAAGAGTTCCAAACCGCATCTTCAGCAACAACGAGCTACCTATGCTCATCCCAACCAAAATCGCTATTGTTTTGGCCATTAAGCATGTCATATACGATTGACCAATCCCTTTTTAGTAACCTAACCCTCGATTCAATATTAGGTCTAGCCTTCAACATTGCATTGGGTAAAGCCTTTTCTAACATTTTTTCCAACTCGTTTAAATAACTGGCTTTGAACCCCGTATCAGCATTAAATGTTCCAACATTGTGCAAGTCCACCATGCAGGAAACCAATGCTGCATCTTCTTCTGGAACCCATTTCCTTTTGGTTCATCGAGAAGCTTGGGAAGAAACATTTGATTCTGAAACACCGGACATAATTATCTTAAGAAAAAGAAACAAATTAAAATTAAGTTTAACATCATGAATCAAAAGGTGAACACTTTATAAAATTAAAATTAAGTTCAATATCATGAATCAAAAGCTCAACACTGTATAAAATTATAACACATGATGAATGAAAAGAAATTAAATTATAATTCAACAAGTTTAGTATAATACAAAAAACAATTCAAACACCACCAAAGTTTCATAAGCTAGATACATAAAATAACATAAACAAATTAACTCAAACTCATTTTGTCCCTAAACCTAACTAATTTCTAGATGCTTGCCATTCATTGAACATTTGGTTGGCTAGTTCCATCCTCCAAGTAGCCAATGCATCCGATGGATGAATATTTACGATATTCGGTTCAGCGTCATCTACCACATTACTAGGTAATCCTTCTCCCACCTCTGCTTCAATAGGATCAATACTCATATTGGTTCAAATAAAATTATGGAGCAAACAACATGCAATAATGATTCTATTGTACACCCTTACAGGATAGAATAATGGACTCCTAAGTATTCCCCATTTAAGTTTTAATAACCCAAAGCATCTTTCAATAACATTACGTGCTGAGGCATGTTTCTTATTAAAAAAATTCTTGCGGAGTACTTGGCTGATAACCCTGACGCCACTCATTCAAATGATATCGTTGTCCTCTAAAAGGTGTAAGAAATCTCTCACAATTTGTGTATCCAGCATCAACTAGATAATAACAACATATAAAAAAACTTTTTTTAAAATGATTAATTCTCCAAAATTTTTTTGATCTTAATGAATAATTCAAAGTCCTCTAACTATCCACTTTACCATGAGAAACTTTTAGTCTATGTCTCCTACTAATGGCATCTCGAAGAACCCGTCCATCAGCAACAGAACATTCCCAACTAGGAAGAACATAAACAAATTGCATATCAGGTGTACAAACACCTAGCATATTTGTTGCTATGTCACCTTTTCTCGTTCGATATCTAGGTTTATCAACTTTTGGAACCCTAATCTTGATGTGGGTTCCATCAAGAGCACCTAAGCAATTCTATATCACATGTTATAAAACCTTGAGTTAGGATACTAAATTTAAATCTAAATCAACTAAATTATGTACAAGCTATATATAAAACCCAGTCCAATACCTTTAACCATTTCCACCTTGTGTCTGAAGAATTAGTTGTAATTGGCTTTGCCTTTTTAAATAACACATCTTGTAAGCGTATGACAACATTTAAAACACTATGAAATGATTTGCTAACAGTTTCCCCGGACTTATTAAAGTGATGCTTGATAACTCGATTTTTAAGGTGATGGGAAATGATATGTAAAAACATTGCCACTTGCTAATCAACAAGCATGTTCCTTGACGACTTCAATCCCCCTAACGTTTGTAACATCTCACATAGTTTAAAAAAGGAAAATCTATTCATCCTAACTTGTTCAATACAGGTCTTGCCACTAGCATATATAAGCCTTTTCACATAATCCCGTTGTGCATAAAAATCTAAAATATAGGACCTAATCCTTGGTCTATAAGTATGTAGGCTATGGCTGACACCCAATGTAAGTAAGAACCAACTCGCAATTCTATAGATTTGCAACCATATTGTCAATGCAATACCAATTCTTTTACGCCTCACACTTTGTGCAATTAAAGGCAGACGAGCCATTACTGCAAGATATTAATGTGTTCCATATTGTCAACTCGTAGTAAAAGGGTCACATTTCTCCAATCATAATTTCAATAACAGTAAAATAAAATTAAATAATTTAATTGCCAAAAAACTTACAGTGATTGTGTGAAAAGAAGACGCTCAACTGTGGGTGGAGGAAGCAATCAAACAAGCCGCTTCAATAGGAAGCAATAACACACTATCAAAGAAAAATGAAGAATACAAATTTAGAATCTTTACGAAGCAAAAAATAGAAATTAAAATTATCTTTCCAACTTAAAATTCATTTCTTTATATGGATATCTATTTCATTAATTTTATAAACAATTTATATTAATTACTTAAAAAATATTTAAAATTTATATCTCGTGTATCATTGTATTAAATTATTTAAATCTCATGTAACTTAACTATCTTTTACTTTGCACTATCATCTCTAGGAAGAACATTTTAACATTTAACCGTATTTTTGACAACAATGTTACAAATTTAACATTAACAAACCACATTTTTCTTTAAACAATTTTTAAAAGCACTTTCAATCATAATAACAATGAATAATTAGTACTTAAGCTCGATTAGGAACTCAACTTGAGACACCCAAAAACTTCATTTAAATTTCTTAAAATGCTAAAATATTAAAAAAATCCACTATACAATTAATTTTAATTAGGATTATTATTTGGTACCACAACCAAAATTATGAAATCAACATGTGTCTCATTATTTATTTTTATTTTTAAATGAAAATTAAGAATAAAGTGATAGTTTCTCAACTTCAATGTGGATTTGAAATTTTTTTACCACTAATATATTGAATAATTGTTTTTTAATCAAGTTGTTTACTTGATTATATCTAATGATCCAATTTTTATTTTATTTTATTTACTCATGATTGGATTGAGTTTAATTTATAATGGTTCAAAAGTTGATATATATGTAATATTATTAAAATAATATTTTTAAATTTAATTATTTAAAAACATTTTTAATTAATGCGTTGTATATGAATATACCTATTTAATTAGTTTTATTTTTAATAAAATATTTCTAATTAATTCCTTCAATTTTAATCACCTTACAATTTATTCATTGTATTATATCTAACGGCTCATCTAAGTAATCACTAGTGGTTTGATCATATAATTTCGTACAGGTCTTGTAATTGCTCGATTAAAATTTTTGAACTAGCTCAACTTAAGAAATTCGATCCCAAATTCAAATTTTTCAATACCAATAAAAATCAACTTATTACATCACCACTTGCAAAATATAAAGAAAAACATTACTATGGAGTAAACCATAAAAAAGCAAAACATATAGTTCTCATAGACACCGAAACTTGAGCTAAATGATGAAGTATCGTAATTGAGCCCATGATCCCTTAAATACTCATCATGGTCGATATAACTCCTCAAGGGAGCAACATCTATCACTCTATCACTCTATCAAAATCATATATATATAAATTGATTAAGAGAAAATAAATCCAACACCCTACATTGCTATCCCACTCCTACATTGCTTCAAAAAAAGGTACCTTCCAGAGGCAGAGAATTAAAGCTCCATATAAAATATTCATTACAGTGCACCCTCACAGCTTCATAAAGGGAAAAAAAGAAAAGGGAAAATCTTGAAAATAATACCTTTTCCTTTCTGATAAGCTTGCAACCTTCAACAGGATCAAAACCAGGAGGTAGATTTCCACTTGGGATTGGCTCTATCTGAAGAATAGAAAAGTTTCATGGAGGTTCAAGACTCCCTCTAAATGATTAAATGTACCTATTAAAAATATTCACCGAAAAACATTGGCAAAATGCCAACAAAATCAAACCTCTCTCTCTTTCTTACTCTTACTAGCAAACCCCTGTACAATAATGCTAGATCAGTCTCCATATCCTGATAGGCTGATTCCCATCCTAAATTTTCACCCTAAACTACTCTATAAGTTTAATACTAAAAACTGGTAAGTTTTATAAAAATAAATACTAGTTTTAGTTGAAAGGTGCTGTATAATTCGCGCAGAGATGATTTGGATAAGTCACTGTAGAGATGTTAATATCAGCTAATTGTAAAATTTTAGAGTCAAATATAGAAATTTAATAAGATGCCTCCTTTAATCAAATTCAACCATAACTCATGCACTCATAGCCAATAGAGCTTATTTTAATCTCAATTTACCATAATAATATTACAATTACATATACTGCAGCAACTGTTCTTTATCGCATATGTGTATAAACTAAAAATCAAGAATTACTGCAAACGAAGATGACGCCAATCAAGAACCGAACAAAAAAGTCCACGGAATATCCAAAATCAAGCAAGAATATGTTGCAACTAAAAATAGAAAGACTATTCAGAAAATATACATAAAACAGACAAAATATTATCAAAGGCACATCAAAGCTATGTTGCTCAGATTCGGTATAAATGTTTGATACCCCGAACCCATGTCTAAAAACATGTCGAACACGAAAATTTCAAGAAAAATGAAGAGTTGGAGCCATATAAGAATCGAAAACATACAGAAAGGATGAACAAAAAGGGATCCATATTTCAATAAAACCAAACAACACCATTCAATTTCCATGAAAATCAATCAAGAAACCAATGCAATTGGTAAAAGTAAACACTGTTTTTTACAAGTTTCAGACAAAAAGGAATTCAAAACATACCCAGAAAGAATGGAGATCAAGGAAATCTTGAGACCTAATCAAGAACCAAACAAGAAAGTCAAAACAAGAGACTCAATTTGCAAGGTATGAAGTTAAAGAAACACCCCCACTTACAGGCAACCTTGTCAGAATTTTGAGATCAAAAACAAAATAAGTGAATAAAAAATATATAAAACTTGCCAGTAGTGAATACAATTCAAAAACGTTTACTAAATAAAAATTCAAACAAACAGACAAATAAATAAAGATGAATAAATGAATAAAAAAGTTGAAGTTTTAAGAACTTTGATTGTGAGAAGAAAAAAAAGAGCAAAGGAATGGTTTTTAATGCAAAAACAAGGTAAATAAGAAAAACCCAGATGCAAGTTAAGAACTTTGGAAATGAATATATTGTATTTTTAAAAGCTTATTAGCTTAAAACCCATGCTGTTTGTTTAAAGAAATTTTACATAGCATAAACCATTAAAACATGGGGGGAAAAAACCAAGCTTGTTGATTACAGTATTGCTTTTTTATATGTTAGAAAGAGAAAACCTTAATAAGCACCAAAAACATAAAGAAGACGAGGAAGAGTGCTCACTTCTCTGATGAAGTTGGCAGCAGGAACGAGTAGATTTGAGCTCTTCTGGTATTTCTGAATCTCTTGAAGTGCCCTAGTTACCTTCAGTATTTCTGAAAACTCACTTGGTGTGGCCGGTCCTCCAATTTTTTTTGCAGTTACCTTCAGGAACAAATCTGACTCAGATTTCTTTTACACTTGTAATAAAGAAGGAAAATAAGGGAAAATATAAGGGGCGGTTCTGTTTGATGTTGGGAGGGAGAGGGTGGAGGTGGCTTTCGGGTTGGGAGGGTAAAACAGGGCAGATGAAATCGGGAGAACCAAAACGGAAGCAAAACTGAGCTTTCCTTCGGGAATAGAAAGCAGCAGATTTTAGGAATAGGGGTGTAATGTAATAAGCCCGTAATAGGGCATTACACCCAACCAAACGACGGAATAGGTGGAGCCCACGGAATAGGGCTGTAATGGCATACCTATTTCACCCAACCAAACAGCACGTAAGTTTCAGCGTAATATAGGGGACAAAACTAAAATTTAACTATAATGTAAAAAAAAAACCAAATAAAAACAAATAAAAGGCAAACCCAAAAAAGGAAAAAAAAAACATGTCAAGTGGTAAGAATGTTGTTAAAATTTAAATATTACAATATGCTCTAAGTTTTTGTAGTTTTCTACACATTTATAATATAGTCCCTATGCGTGTATTTTTAAGAATTTAATCATTCTATTTTTCAAATTTAAAATTTTAGATCTAGTTGTTAACATGGTTAAATTTTTTTTATTCAATTTACTGGTGTGATATTCTAAAATTTTTAAAAAAGTACTCACTATTTAATCATGTGATAAATATGTCATTGTAATGGATCTAAGTTTAAAAAAAAATGGTATTAACAATTCTTAAAATTCACGTCAACATTTTAATCAGAATAAAATATTTATACTCACTAATTGCATTATAAATTTTAGAGACCATATTATGTTAAAAATTAATATATAAATATTAAATCTAAAATTTAAGCATAGTATAAGTACTGAAATTAAAATTTAACTATTTTTGTATAACCTAAAAAATAAAGGGATCATTTGAAAATTGGCCCCTTTTATATACAACCTAGAAAATAGAAAGATCAAAGTTGAAATTCAACCATTATTAACATAACGTAAAAAAAAAAACTATAGGAGGCTAGCCATGTGTCAAAAAAGGAGGTCATTTGGACCTTTTTATATATAGGTGTATAGAATAAACAAATTTATTTTACACAAACTCAATTTATGAACTCATATAATTAAGGAGGAAATTTTTTTTAAAGGCTAAACTTTATTAAGGAAGATAGGCAAAAAAAACTAGACAACAAAATCAATGGAGGATAGCTAAGCTATCTCAAAAAAAACATTAAAAAATTGTGATAGAAAAGTAAAAAGAAAACACAAAAATAAAGACATTTATCTTCCTAGCAAGCATAAAGTTCAACCAAAGCTTTTGAGTTTCAAAAGAACCTAACAGCCACCTCAAAGGCTAATATTTGGGCAAAATTTCTAAAAATGTTCGATCAGCCCCAAAAAAATCGACTAGCAGCAAAAGTTAGTTCGGTGGATCCACCCACCACCTATCTTTCTCAATAGTGGCCATAATCGGCATCTGAGCTTTCTTTACCCAAAAGTTATCAATGCCTTGATGGATTCCTTCACGAGCCAAACAGTGCACAGGTATATGACCTTTCTAAATAAATTTGAACTAGCGTTGTGTGAATCTTGTAACCAATGCCTTAGCTTCATAAATAAATCTCCTTCAATCTCAATGTATGCAACGCCTAAATCCTCTACAAATCATAATGCATGAATAACAGTTGTGGCCTCCCCTATAAAAGAATAAGGTGTGTAGGTATGATTTAGGAAGCACAAATACCTTTCAAGGTTAAACATTCTCAAACCCCTAAAGTTTGAATGATCAAGTTGGCATAACTTTTCGGAACATTGCTACTAAAAAAGATCTTAGACTTATCAAAATTTACCTATTGCCTTATAGAGATTCGTATTCTGAATTATGGATCGAACCACTAAAATGCTCATCGACAATGCTTCTCCAAATATAAACTATCATCTGTAAAAAAAACAAATGTGTCAAACTCGGGCCTCCTTTATAAATTCACGTCTCTTTCAACGATCCATTAGTCCTATCCAAATGCAACAAAGCAACGAAAACTTCTAACAAATAAAAAATAAATAAAGGCTAAGGGGATCACCTTCACGTAAGCTCTCCGCAGAAAGAATCAGTCACCTATAATCCCATTTATGCAAACCGAGTACAAAACTGATTTAACACAATGCATTACTAAATCGACTCACTTCGCGTTAAGACTCATGTGAACCATAATAGCTTGTATTAAGTTCCATTCCACCTGATAGTATGCCTTACTCGTATATAATTTTAAGGCAAAAGATCTTTTCAACCCAACGTGACGGTTCTTGAAAGAATAAGATACCTTATATGCTAGTAAAACATTATCTAAAATAAGCCTAACAAGCATAAAAGCATTCTGTGCACCATCAATACAATCATTCAAAATTGATTTTCTATAACCTTAGAGACGATTTTAAAGAGGATGTTACAATGACTTATGGGTTTGAAATTACACATACTACACACATCTTCCTTCTTCGAGATTAAAACTGTAATCGTTTCATTAATCCAATTAGCATTAATCTCATTGTTCAATATCTGTATACAATACTTCTCAATATTCAACCCCACAATATTTCAAAACTTCTTAAAGAATATAGTCGAGAAACCATCAGGACTCGAAACCTTAGTAGGATGCATCCCTTTAACAAATTGGAAAATTTCATCATTTGTAAAAGGTGTTAAAAGAGAATTATTCATATCATGAGAGAGATACAACAATTAATACCTAAGAGCACTAATGACAAATCTATTTCCCCTTGAAATGTGAATAGATCAATAAAATAATCTTTTGCTACATCCTATATCAACTCATTAGAATCTACCAATCAAGCCATCCAATCTTTCGAACACCGAATCATGTTTATTCTTCTTCCATGATTAGCAAACTAGCAGAAAAACACAATGTTTTAATCTTTATTCAGGAGCCAATTCACTTTAGCTTGTTACTCCCAATACTTTTCCTCTTCGTCAATCTCCCAATTCGTATTTAATTTCATGTCAATTATTTTATTTAACACCTCCTCATCGGGATCCATATTACAAAGATCAGCAAGTCAATCATTCAAAATTCGCACATTCTACTTGGAGGTCGTCTTCCTATTTCAAGCCCAATATTTTAATCCTTCCCCAAAGATTTTAGCTTAGTTAGCCCATCACCTTTACACCCTAACCATGACTGGCGAGGACCTTCTTCTCCATTGTGTCTTTTGTAATCCACCAAACCTCAAACCAAATTATGTTTACCTCATTAGGCACCTCTATCCCCAATCTAACCACTCCAATATCGAATAAAAGAGGGAAATGATCAGAAAAAAAGTATAGAATATGAGATTAGATACATTAGGAAACATACCAAATCAATTTGTAATAGCTACTCACTTGTCCAATCGCTTTTGGATATTCGTGTGCGGGAGATGACCTCTTTTCCAAGTACACCAGTGGCTATTATACTCTAAATAAACTAGACCCGAGTAATCAAGAGCTGCCCTAAAGGCCCCCATCTAACTTTCTACATGTTGTAACCCTTCCTTCTTTTTAAAGACATATGTTATCTTATTGAAGTTTCTACTAACCAACCACGGACCAACATAATTCCCACTCAATTCTTGAAGTAGCTCCTATAAACGATTCCTATTAGATAACTCTGGTTTTCCATAAAACCCTGTGAATCTCCAAGCATTTCCATCAACGTGCTCCCTAATATCAATGTCAATATGGTTGTTTGGAAAAGATCTTAAATGCATATCACAATTATTATTCCACCCCAAAGATAGACCCCCGGGAGAACCATTTACGCTCATGTAACACCCATTATCCCGTTTGGAAGACATGGTGTGTACCAAACAACCAAACAATCTGCCCAACGATCGAGCTGTTACCGATAGATTCAAAACCTTTGGCTTGTTTCAAAGTTTGAAAAAAAATTTATAAGGAATTCATTTTTTATGTTAAAATCATTATTCCTTTCTCATTTGGTATTACATTTTTAAGAAGTGTAATAGGGATTAATAAACTACCCATTGATTAGGATCCGCCATCAAAGGCGAATACATTTAGGAAAAGATAGTCTTGAAAACTGTCAATAAGGGGAATTTGGCGATCAAAGTTATAAATAAGGTCAATTACACTTTATAAGGCAAAACAATACATTAGTGTAGTAAAAAAAAAGTTAAACACAAAATGTGTGTATACGCCTTTTGCCGAACAACCATGCATGATACAAAACAGGTAAGTGGCTCACTTGTAGACACAACTCTGGCGCAATCCCTTTTTATGGGTCTTCTTCTACTAATAAATTGTTTGAGAATGAAAGGTGACAGACTACGTTCATTTGAACTTAGTGAGTTCCTAATAAACATAACATGATTATCAAGTTACCCCTGATCAAATCGAAGATAAAGACATTTATTGGACTCCGCCTTATAGTAACATTACGCCAATTTACCAATACATTTCTCTAGCGCACACCCCATAATTATAACACACAAACCCTTCAGCTGACACATGCTAATAACTTATGTACACTTTCCTTAATCATGTATGTTTACTTGTGATCCAACATTGTACCAGCCTCAAACTCATAATTCAGAAATCAGAATCGTATATCAATCATAATCATAGTATTATTCATATTCCTTATCATATTAAACACGTGTTCTTCCTCAAGGTCGGGCTGTGATCTGCCAGTTCAGTTTAGAATAAAGCTGCTCCACCGAAGGCATCACAAATAAAGCTTCTTTCCATATTTTCACATTTCACAGATAGTTTGGTACTGGTCTAGCACACAATGTGGGTATTAACCGTGACCATGACCATGTACACACAACACTAACTCATCAATACACAACACATCGACATATATTCCGCTGAGACAACTTACCTTACACAACTCTATATCAAAGAGTTTTTAAAACCCAAAGGAAGCAAAAGGAACTCACCAAAACCTTTAGGATAGAATCTACTCTATTGGTCATTTGCCTCGATCGCTTGGACCTTCTCTAGCTTCTTGAGCTAAATAAGAAATAATCATAGTTATCATACCATTCTACTATAAATTGATCATGCATGTACTAGAGTAAAGACGTAAATCTCCTTGACAACAACCTAAGGGTTTCCCAGATATTACCAGTCTGTTGGTACTTATCAATGACGTTTGATAAGCTTCTAGAAATTTTCCTCGTCTCCTCTAAAGAAGATAACTTAAAAGAAATTTCTTAAGGATGTAGGAGAGAACATAGAGAAAAAAACAAAAAAGTAGAACATGTTAATTATAAACACCCTTTTATAGCACAAACAACAGTGATAAGCTTAGTGGAAAGGTCTGAGACCCCATTATCGACCTTGAATTCAGAGACTAAGTTTGCCTAATAACATTTGAAATTTAACCCTTGCCAAAAGTAACTACCACCACTAATCAGAGTGGTAAAACATTGCTTGCACACTTAGGCAACCAACTAAACAGGTCATTCGGTTACCTAAACATATCAAGTTGTCATCTACAGTATTCTAGTTCAATTCCAACTAGGTTTGAAATGAACTCTAAATATGCTCACCGAGCTATCGTTTCTACATAAAACAATCTTATCACTTCGCAGACTAACAAATTAGCTCAGAACATCTGGGGTTGGCAGACAGCCTTACAAAAGAGTCCGTCAAACCCTAGAGTTTGCCAACCTTAGAGTTCACCAAATGGTGAATTCCACCAAGGTGAACCTCACAATGGCGTACTGAAGAATTCAAGAAACACGCCAACCCAACTCTTAAGCCAATAATTCACCCCAATACCACTCTGACTTATTCAATTATACGCCAAAAGAATATTGGTATGATCTATGCCATGCAGGCTATTATAGCTCACTTCAATTAAGGCTTTTTTTTTTATTCCTACAATCCTTGTTGATATTAAAGAAGTATCAAAGGCCTAAGGAACATATTGAGTTCGGACAAATAAAATTTCTAAGGCTTTAATAGTAAAATGGTTCTTGAACCTTGAAATATTTTTGGTCAAAAGTAATCCCTAAAATTTGATTTTGTCAAATGCTTTAGCCCAAAATGTAGCACCATTAAAAAAATACATTTTGCACTTAACAATAATTAAATCGCGACATATGTCATAATTTTTCAAAACCTTTTTTGAGATTATAATTTTTCAATTTTTTTTTTTACTTTTACTTCTTCTTCAACATTATCACTCATACAACAAGTTGAAAATGAATAAAATTAAACTTACCCACCCAAAATCATGATGATAATTTCTTCCTTATACATATCAACAAAAGCAAACAAGATTTGTTCTCAGTCCATTGCTATTACCATCATGTTAAGCCACAGATTTATAGGAAGATGAATAGTTTTATACCCTCAATTGACTCTCATTTTTGTGTCACAAAGATATTCTAAGTTTAATTGACAGCTAGTTCTTAAATCTTAGTTCCTATTCAAGACTTGTTGGAAGTTGAGTTCCTTATTAATAGGAGCTAGAGTCACATGGGATTATATTAATAAGATACTTGGAGAGAGAGCACAAAACGGGTAGGTGGTGATTGATAGTTTCATTTTTTTTCTCCTGTGAGATAGCAAGTTGATTGTTTCAGATAGGGTTTGCATACCACCTACTTCTGTATCTCTTCATCATCCTATTCGTTTGCACCACCAATGTCTTCAGCACTGACCAACCTCTGTTCTTTCTACATTCCTAGCCCTCCAGCAGTTGCCTTCTTCATTTTACACTCTGGTAAAGAGAATGACTAAAGCAAAACAACTCCACTAACTCCGATCACACCCAACACCCACAATAATTTGCCTTGGGAAAAAGACTTCCACACTCCCAAAGTTGATATCTTCCATTGGTTTTAATGAAAACCAAGTCGTACTGGGCGGGTGTTTGTCTTTGTATTGGGTGAAATGTCATCTAAATGATCATATTTTTAGATGTTTATTGTAAGGGTTTAATGAAATTTTAAAGACGTATGGGGTCACAGGCCCCTGCTAGGTCTCTTAACTTCCTCCCTGTACATAATATATAAATTTTATTATAAAGTTAAATTTAATGTAATAACACTTTATATATCTATTAAATTATGTAACAGGGTGAACAGTAACAAACATTTATAAAAAGGTATAATAATTTATTTGGCCCTCTAATTTTACAAAAAAATTATTTTAGCCTTCATTTATTTTTTTTTTCGCTTTTTTTTAGCATTTGTTAACTTTTTTGACATGGCATACACGTAAATTGCCACGTGGATGCCTTACGTGGATTTCACGCCATGAATTAATTAATTTTTTTTAAAATTTTAAAAAATTAAAAAATATATTTTAAAATTTTAAAATTATTAATTTTTTTATATTTTTAATTTTTAAAAGAACTAATTAATTGTTAATGTAGCATACACGTGGTTGCCACATCAGCAAACTTAATAGACATTAACTTTTCCATTTATTTTGGGGTGATTTGACAAACAATGCAAGTTTAAGGATTAAAAAAAACAAAAAAAATTAAATGTCATTATCTAATTGCATGGTGTCTCGACATCTCTACATGGGTAATGCAAAATTGTAAAGTGAGGCTTTTTAAAATTACTTATGTAATTATTAGAAAACTATTAAAATTTTTTTTTTTGATTCAAAATTATCTAACTATTATAATTAATCTCTTTTAATTGAAAAAATAGCTAATCCAATTAAATTTTTTGAGACATTGTTAATTTTAAGTAAGATTTTATCAATTTTAATTTTGAAAAACTTTTGATGCAACAGAAACTGGAATAGTTAACATTATTTTACAAGCAATATACACATTTGGAAAGGAATCAAGTCTTTTTATATAATATATGTTAGCTGGGGTGTCATTTTTTAATTTGATAATTTCTTTCCAAATTTTCAATTCCAAAAACAAATCTAATCCATAAATATCTGTGTGACTTCCATGTTTTAAAGAATTTTCAAGATTAAGAAAACATGTCTACTGACTTTAATTTCTCTACATTGAATAAAAAATCATATATTTTAAATTATTCAAATCTATTTTTGGTCTACTATGTATAAAAAATATTCGATTCTAAAATATTCTTGAGGAGATTTTATTGTTTCATTATAAACATTTTTCATCTAATCGTTTATTTCTACAAATAATACATTTTTCATGAAATTTAGGCTTTATTTCTATCTCAATAGCTATTTCCCGTCTTCCTTATATTTTTCGAAAAAAAAAATGAAAGAAGACCTTTTAATTATTTTATAGCTACATCAATTTGCATATATTTCAATTGTAAATTTTTGCTAACCGAGTTCTCAGCAAATAATATTTCATAACAAATATGACTGCCCGACAAAAACTCAAAATTTTCAAGCTCATTTGTTGTTAAACATTCGACTTCACTTTTGACTTAAAGATCATCACTAACTTCAACTAATTCCAATAAAATATCCCTTATTTGTGGAGCTTGAAATCTTTAACTTCAACACTTTTAATATGGATTTCTCAACATGTTCATGATAATAATTTAAAAGTTAGGCTTAATATATGATCTTATAGAATTTTTCATCTTTTCGTTGAAGAAGGAAATAATTAGTATATTCATTGTAGTACTCCAAAAAACTATGCAGCTTTAGAACAAGAACTTAGCCATATCACAAAGTACTGAATTTAGATGATGACGACTTGGAGTGTAAAATGATCCAGGATTAATATCGAAAAATCTTTTTTGCACTCCTTAATATTTTCCTTTCATATTAGATCTGTTATGTATGTAAAATCATAAATTTAGTTCAACTTTCAATCAAAAAAAGTTTAAACTTCTTACTTCTATTTAACAATTAGTTATGACTTATGCATATAATATATATTTATATTACGTAGGGCTTATGTTTTCGGGCGGCCTATTTGCTTTACCTTTGATACACTCTTATTTAATTAAAAAGCTTAATATATAACTAAATTTTATCACTAACATAATACAAAATATAGCAATTTTATAATAAATTAATAATAAAATTAATTGAAATTGGAAATTTTAATAAAATGCATGACATCATGAGCTCATTATATATTTTTTAAATTTATAAAAAATTAAAATGATACATAATATTTTTTTTACGTGTAAATGACACAGACGCTGAGGTGGGGAGCAAAATGGGAGGCCCAAATGAAAGTGGAGGGAGGAGAAACTTGGAATAGATAAAAGCCCAATCCAAAACTAGATTGAAGTGATATCACTTGTCATCACAAAACAATCACAACATCAGCCAGCCGCCGGAGAAACTTAAACAACCCAAAAACAAACAGAAAAACAAAATGGTGCTGCTGAAGGGACAGCCTTTGGTCGCAAGACTGGCTGCTTTTTCCAAATACGTAGTCCTTCCTGGATCCATGGTTGCTGCTATTATTTACTCCCCTCCCAACTATGATTCTCCCAAGAAGGGCAAATCCCCCAATTAGTTTTTCTCTCCTGGTTTGTATTTTTACCCCCCCCCTTTTTTTCTGGAAAAGCAAAAAGTCGATTCTGCTTTGGTTAGGGTTTTACCTATTGTATTTATGATCACTTGCGTTTCGGATCTTAATTACTGTCTTTGATTATTGTGAAAAACGGATCTGATTGCGATTTGATAACAGTTATATCGCCCCGCTTGCTCTGCAAATTCAATTTGCATATCGCCTTTCCTTAATCTATTTTCCTTTTAGCCTAGGTCTGGGACAGCAAAGACCCCCTCTGCTAATCTGAAATATTGACCATCCAAAAGTGTCATAAAACTTTGTTGACTGGATTGATTTTCCCTACTCCTTATCATTGGTTGATTATTGGGTGCTAAGTCAGCCTGCCTGCCATTCGTGAGGCTTTAATCCCTTTCCTATGGATTTTTTTTTGGGGGGGGGATCCTTTCCTTAGGAAGTTACTATATGGTTTCTGCCTATGTTCCCGGGAACGTGAATCAATATGAAACCTAATTCGATAGGAGTGGTATTCTTCGGTTCGTTTAGTAGGAACTAAAAACAATTTATTGGAATCTAAAACGTTTTCTGGAATTTATGTATAGTTTTCGTGTTTATATAAATATATAATTCTAAATAAATAAATAAATTCTTAAGTGTGTTTTATTCAATAATCTTATAATAAACCATATATGCTAATTGGACTGCTAGGCTTTTTGATTGGGATCATGCATACCAATTAGAAAATTGCTAGGTAGAAAGCGATTTCTGGTGACAAAGTTTCTGTTGAGTGATTCATTTCTTTCAAAGACTCTGATATGCTCTATAGAATAGCACATGTACCAGAGATCAGATTCAGACATATTCCTTATGTTTTATGCATTTTGCAACTGGGATTTTACGATACCTTCTAGTTGGTTAACTCATGCTGCAATTCTAATGGTTTGCCCTACCGATAGCTGGGTAGGCAGTATTTAAGGAAGCATGATCTAGATTTATTCATTATTGACAACACATTTTGTAAACAGGCCATTGCTTTTATTTATCTGATTGTTGTTGCTTTTAGCCGAATTTGTTGTTTCCTCCTTTGGAACAACTGTAAGGTCGTCCAACCTGTAGGTATATATATAGAAGGCTATTTCAGTGAATTTTGAAATGCATCTAGGACTAATTTGTTGTTATTACAAGCTTAATGAATAGAAGTTATTTTGGGAAGAAAACTTTGAAACATTAGGTTTTGGTCATTGTAGTACTGTCCGAAGTGCTATGTTTTCAAGGGATAAGTAAAACATGCAGCTAACTGAATATACTGTTGGATGCTCACTGACTATTTACGTAATTTTCTTGATGCAGGTATCTCTTTCCATTAATGGGGTTTTCTGCCAGATGTCTGCATACTGTTTCTAGGTTTGTAGAGGGTTGAACGCATTTTATTTGCCTTTAGAAGAACTTTTCTGTTATGAATCTTCCCTTCTTCTCAGACTTTGTCAAAAGAATAAGATATTATGTAATGAATACAAGAATGCCCCATTCGTAACCCTGCCGAATAATTTGGATTATTATGTTGTTAATTGGTCCTCTGTGCTATACTATGGATTCAGCTTGCCTTAGAATTCAGATTGTTGAGCATGAAATTTGCTATTATATGCTCACATTCAGCTGGAAATTGCGAATTATCTGCAATGTTGCTCTTTTATTTTGTGAAGAGCACAAAAGAATTTGGTAAAACGTGGCTTCGAATTTAACTAGCTCTCATCAATATAGATCATGTAAAGTTTGACTTAATGTAAAAAAAAGGATAAAATACACCATTAGTTACTAAACTATGGTTAAGTTCTTGTTTTGGCTTCTAATTTAACTAGCTCTTATCAATATGAGCTGTGACTTTGAGAGTGGATCCTTATTAAGTCTTGAACAGAATGAATGTGTCAACCGAAATAAACCATTCTCTCGTAATGTAAAACGCTATACTTGCAGTCTCTGTTCAAGTTGTTGGTATATTTGAGTGTTCTCCGTAGGTGAGGGATCAAAGAAGTTTTACATATATTTATGTAAATTTTTTTTTACTATTTATTGTCATATTTCATGTTCTAATTAATATAGATCATGTAAAGTTTGACTTAATGTAAAAAAAGGATAAAATACACCATTAGTTACTAAATTATGGTTAAGTTCTTGTTTTGGCCACTTAATTAAAAAAAGTTACAATTTTGTTATTGAAGTATTTGAAAGTTTTCATTTAAGTCATTAAATTATTTTAAAGTTTTTATTTAAAATAATTGGGTTAAGCTTTTTTATTCTTAAAAGTTCCACCAGTGAGCTTCAACAATGATTCGACCGATGGATCAATATCCTATCGATAAGTAGAACATACTTTATATTTAAGTCAATATGATGATTAGTATTCGAGATTGAAAAAAAAAGCAAACATTAGTGCAGAGGGGATCCTCATGAGGCTTCCCAAAATTTTGAGAAATTTTGATTTGTCATTTGAAATTTTTAGAAAATTCTAATTAGACCCTTAAATTTTTTGGAAAGCTTTATTTTTCCCTTAAAGCTTTTAAAAAGTTCTAATTAGACCCTCTCAAAATTTTTAAAAATTCTAATTATACCTTTTAATGCTTTTTGAAAATTTTAATTATGTTCTCTTAAAATTTTTTAAAATTCTCATTAATCTCAGAAAAATAAATTAGATTCCTATTTTTTTTTTAAATTCTCATAAAACTCCTAAAATTTTTGAAAATTTTAATAGGTCCCCCGAAACTTTAACCCAAGATTCAGTACACGCAGGTAATGCAAACAGAGAAAGTTATATAACATCAATTTTAATAATTCAATAAATTAAATGAAAAATTTTTGAATGGTTTGATGACTAAATTGTAAGTTTTTTAATTAAATGATCAAAATAAAAACTTTACATAATTTAATGACTAATGATGCAGTTTACCAAAAAAAAATAGTTTAATATATCCAAAAGAATATAAAACTGATGACTAAGATATTTTAACATTGAACATCCCAAATATATAGTTTTATGATGGTATTCGGTAACATTGAAGTGGCGCAAATGCAATGCAACTTACCTCACCTCACACTCCATTCCAATATTCCTCGCATCAAAGCAGCCAAACGTATATCGAAGAAAGGCAGGCTTTATTTTCAGTACGGTCTGCCCTGGCTTGGCTTTGGACGAGAATTTCAAGAAAAACAGTTGACAGAGGTGTGGGAAGAAGTTTTTGTAATTACAAATAAATATATACATAAGGCCCATAAATATTATAATAATACACAATCACTTGAATTAGGTGCAGGAATTTCTCCAATCCTACAAAGTTACGTGCATGGATTGGGTTCAGAGTTTTTGTAGGATACTCATTTACATTTTACACCAACAAGCCAGCACAAACACTTAAGATAAAAAGAAAGTCATGGACATAGGGATAGGGTCCTAACGCTAACAATATGATATCTTAACTAACAATCTTAATCTAGAAAGCAATTGAAGTGACCCCAGGCCTCAGTCGCAACACCTGACCTTCAGAGTTCAGCGAACCCCAACACACTATTATTATAATCCATGTCGAAAAACATGGGATCTTGACAAGGGTTGGGATGCATCTTCTCCGTCCAACTCAAGGTGGAATCAGGCAGTTGGAAATTGGAAAAGTTAGCTTCTGTCTTGCACTGTTTGGGAATAGTAGCAGCTGCTTGTTCCCTCAAAACGCATTCTTGATGTGAGAGGAGGGACTTGAAGAGCATCGATGCGGCTGCTGATGAGTTGCTGCTGGCGTTCTTGTCGGGTGTGCTACTAAAGGTGGTGGGAGTGGCTGTAAAGGAGGGTTGGAACCCATTAGCTGGATACACAACCGGGTTTATTAAGCTTTTCAGGTCATTTTCCAGAAAAGAGTTATGGGCAGCCTGCATTGAAATTTGGGTTTGAGATTCTAACAAAGGAGTTGGGGTTTCAAGCAGTGGACGGAGGCAATTTGTTGTTTTTGTTGTTGAAGATAATAAAGAAAGTTCCAAGATATAGCCTAGCCCTTGCGCAGCAGCTACCCCATTTTTCTTCTCACCTGTTTTGTGTATTATTCTGCAAATCACCCATTCTTCCTGCAAAAAATAACACCATTTCAATATTATACCATGAGTAGTATTTGACAATTCAGTGTTACATACTCATGCTTTTAGCCTTTTCCAAATCTTATTTGAACTGTGCATGAACAACAAACATGTAACTAGTAAGTGAAATGAAGGCAATCACATCAGAAATTACCCTACAGTTTCATCATATCATTGTTATTATTAGCATTCAGCTGAGCAGAATATGTCAACCCAGAAAACGACAAAAAGGAAAAAATGAAAAAGAGGGGAGGGGGTGTCTGGTGGGATTCCCACCGGTGCACATGTACCAACCTTGCACGTGTGGCGGCAGGAGAAGTCACCGTCTAAACGGTACTCATGCATGACCCACATGGTCTTCACTCCACGGGGTGCTCTGCCATTGTAGAAAACAAGGGTTTTTTTCATGCCAAGTAAAGCTCCAGTGGAGGCACTGTACACTTCCCTATCTTTTCCGGTGGCTTTCCAGTACCCAGCTCCAGTAGCTCTATTTGTTCTCACTCCCGTCGGGTATTTCCTGTCCCTCAGGCTGAAGAAGTACCACTCCCTTGCCCCCATTTTCGCCACATCTTATCCATTTACCATCATCAACAGTACACTAAATAGTTAGACCCACCATACACATGTTAACAATGACACACTAATAAGTATTGAGTGTTAATTTATTATATACCTGGAAGCTCCCAAGGCTCACATCGGTTAAGGTCAACCTCAGCAATGTCCACTCCGCAGAAGCTTCCATTGAATACCTTTGAAGCCAAATAAAATGTTATGAGTTCTTCATCAGTGGGGTGAAACCTAAACCCCGGCGGCAACCCTTGCTCGTTCACTTCTTCCCCGCCAAGTTCACTTAAAACTTCCTCCACTGCTAACATCTTGTTGAGAGTAAAGGCTAGTTGTTGTGACTGGAATGAATGGAGGAACATGCAAATATTTGAACAAGATAAAAAGGTATTTGGGGAGGGTTGAATCGAGGCCTTGAAAGGCTAGAGAAGAGCTACCAAAAAAAAAAAACAGAGAGATTGGAATATGTAAATGTAATAGAGAGAATGGGGGGGGGTAGTAAATGCAAAGTCGGTTGCAGAGGACAGAGATTTATGCGTGCGTATGTGAGCATATTGAAAAAGAGAGAGAAAAGAGAGATGAGTCAGTAAGGTACGTTCTATGATGGATGGATAACCACGGGAGGGAGGGATAGCTCACTCACAGGACACAACACAACAGTGAGATCATCATCATCACTCAATTCTTCCCTTCTTTTTTTCTAGACAAAATTTAACGTTAGTTTACTTTGTACAATAATTAGATCGCCAAATCTGGAATACGGGTAGTTCTTTCCCTTTCCCTTTCTTTTCATTTTCTTTATATTTCTTTATATATATAATATAATACATACGTAATCTTGGTCCATTTAATGTTAGATATAACAACCTTATACAAATAACACGAGCTCTACTTGTTTGAGATTAACAAGACTAAACGTATGTAATAATTCAAATAAGTTGGAAATAGAAAATTAGTATAGTAGTTAAAATGGAGGTGATACCTGGGAATGGGAGCCGGGCCCTGTTACCCGCAAACCTAGCTACCTGATGATTGATGAAGTTGTTTTAATTGATTAATTAATGGGGGGGGGGTGCAGCTGAGCTCTAGAAAATGTCGGCGTTGCACGTGTAGCATGAGCAGGTAATTTAAAGGGTATCGTAGGCTGCTATTCTCTCTCTCTCTCTCTCTAGTAACTACGTATGCATAACATAAACATAGATCATGGTGAGTAGGCCAAGTAAAAGATAACACCACCCAGCAACAGGATATCCTTCCTGACTCCTGACTTTTGCACGTATATCGTAGTAATTTGGCCTTAATCAGCTTCTTTATATTCTATACATTACATCCATGCATATACATTCATAGGAATACAAGAAGTTTGGTTTACTTTAGGTTATGTATATCTAAGATACATAAACGATAAAACACCTCCTCCCCTTCACATGGTGGTGCTACCCAGCTATGTAGGTAGCTAGCTAGATCCCTAGTGAGTAGGTGTTAGTGCTACTTTTTCAACGTGTTTTCTTTTTCGTTTCTCTCTGGTCTAGCCAGCTAAGCTAGCTCTGATTATTGAGCACCTTTTTCGCTCCTCGTGAGGGGAAAAATAAGAGGAAACATGTAGGGTCGAATTTATACTAACCAATCAAAGGAGAGTGGCCCAGTCAACTCTGCTAGGCCTGGCCATCTATTTAAGACTTAAAACACTCCCATGTCCGTTAACAACTGTATTATGAGAATAACCAAGAAAGAAGAATGAACACGTTTAATCTCTTCTGATATTATTTGCTTACCTTGAATAATACATTAATACAATTTATACTTGAATGACTAACTGCTATGATTAACTGCTGCTACTATTTGCTAACAATATTCGAACCTATATAATAAAATGGTAACAGACTAATAGAGTCTATACTCTAATATTCACCCGGCTTCACCCAGTTTCGCAAGAGTTAAGACTTGAAGTAAACTATGAAACCTAGCAAAAGTAGAGATGGACAATGGTTTTGTGAGAATGTAAGCGACCTGATCACATGCGGGAACCTTACCGACAACGAGAGAACCATCAATGACCTTTTCGCGAACAAAAAATAGATTAAGCTCGACATGTTTAAATTCAGAGTGTAAGACTAGATTAGCAACAACCGCTACTACACTATAGTTGTCACACCAAACAGTAGGTGGATCTACAGAATGAATTTGTAATTCCATTATCAGAGAGACTAACCAAGTAACATCACTAGTAGCTGCTGCTAGACCCCGATACTCCGCCTCAGCCGTGGAGTGAGAAACAACTTGTAGTTTCTTAGAACACCAAGAGACAATCATCAAAATCTAGTCCCCAGTTGGCATCAGCATAGCCAACTAAAGACAATCTGTCGGACGGACGAAAAATTAACCCATAATCAATAGTGCCATGTAAATATTGCAAGATTCTTTTCAAAGCCACCAAATGTACCGTAGTAGGTGCATGCATGAATTGACAGACACGATTTATCGCATAAGCTATTTCAGGCTGAGTCAAAACAACATATTTAATGACCGGTAAGGCTTCTATATTCAGTAGGATAATCGAGGCGATCTACCTCATCTTTAGATAACGTAAAAGAACTAACCATCGGTGTGTGAATACTCTTCGTGTTAGCCAAGGAACTCCTGTCAAGCAGATCCTGGATGTATTTGCGTTGGCACAAATAGAGACTCCCAGTGGACGATCGAGTGACTTCAATGCCTAAGAAGTAATGAAGATCTCCCATGTCTGTAATGGAAAACTCATTATGTAACTGTTGAATAAAGTCATTTATACCGTCGGTCATACTTCCAGTAACGATAATATCATCCACATAGACTAGAACATAAATAGTAACAATAATAGACTAACAAAATGGTATAAAATGGTATAAAATGATAACAATATTCCAGCCTATATAACAAAATGGTAACAGACTAACAGAGTCTATACTCTAATAATGTCCATCCATCCCCTACATTACATCTACGAATCACATTTACATTTACATCTACATCTACATCTACATCTGTGTACCAAAAGAAAACATCTACATCTACATTTACAGACATGTTTTTATTTTATTTTAAGATCGACCGGAGCCTGCTGTGGTGCGTTTTGCTTCTTTCTCTGCTAAAGTAGCTCAGCTATCAATACCAATATATGCAATAATTTCTTTGCAACGGCCTCCACAAGTAGCCAAATGCATTACCTATAGATGAATACTACTGAAGTTCAAATATTTATTTTCGAAGAATATGCATGCATGGGTATTTATTAGAGGTGTGCATGAGTCATATTAGTTCAGTTTCGAGTCAAATTTAAGCATCATATTAACATTTTTAGATTTGTCTAGACTCATTTTAAGTTTGTCTATGTTATTTTTAAATATATATATATTTTTATATTTTTTAATTCAATATTTAATAATTTTAGATATTTTTTATTTATTAAAATTTTATGTATAGTCAATCTTAATATTTATTAATGTCTACATTATATTAGTATTATATATTACTATACATTTAATTTTTATGTGTTATAAATTATATAATATATAAAAATAACACGACATAAAACATTATAAATTTAAAAAATGAGTCAAACCAGGCTCAAGCCTTGAAGCCCGACTCATATTTTAAATGAGTCTAATTCTTTGTCCAAGCCTTCCCAAATTTTGGGCAAGCTTTAGAGGTTAGATAAATAGCATGAGCTATAAACAATATAGTATATTGACAGTTATATTATTTTAGCTAAAGATCCTACAATCAAGTTCCTAACTAATCATTTCCTATTTTATGAAGAGTCTGAAACGAAATCATGCAATTGAATCTATGGAACCAAGCCTCAAATATTTCAATACCCATTAAGTTGGTGCATGGAATCACAGATGGCTAAGTTACCTATAAACTTGGAGAAATTTTGACTTGACACTACCTTAGTAAGAACAATGGCGAATTGATCCTTTGACTTAATTTTTGGCAACTCTAGTATTGTTTTCATCCAATTTCTTTTTGATGAAGAATCTATCAACTTCCATATGCATGGCTGCATCGAATTATGAGCAATATCATAGGTAGCCTTGCTATCACAATGTAGTTGAATTGGTTGTATTGGAGGATATCCCAAATATAACGTTGAGCCATAAAACTTCAATAATCCAAGTGCCATGCCTCTAAATTCAGCCTCCGCACTCGACCATGCAACAACATATGTTTCTTGATTCTCTAAGTGACAAGATTGCCTGCTACAAGGGTAAAATAACCAGAAGTGGACCTTAACTATCATCTATTACTCGGCATCAATATATGCTTTTACACTCGAACCATTTGCACTTTTCGTGAACAAACTTTCCACCCCTAGAGCATATTCAAATACCTCAAAATCGCATAGCTATCTTCAAGTGTTGCTCTCCAAGATTATGGCTTACAATACTTAATGCATAAGCAAGGTCTAGGCTGCACGTGTGTGTGCTACATATATCAAACTTCCTACAAGACTTTTGTATCTCCTTTTGTCGACTGAAACTTGGTTTTCAATAAAAGTATCAATTGGTTGATAAGTTGCCATATATACCAGTTTCTTGAAACGAGTATATTTTCTGAGATAAAAGATTCCCTTTAGTTTATCTAAAACCTTCAAAGGACCAAAGTCCTTCATTTCAATATCTTGAAACAATTAGTTTTGAAGTGCTTCCCTTTCATCGAGATCATTTCCTATTGCCACCATGTCATCAATGTATACAATGAGTGCAGTAATTTTACCTTGTCGTTTCTTTATGAATAGAGTGTGATCAGCGATTGCTTTGATTATAACTGAAAGCCTTCATAGATTGCTCTATTGGAGATTGCTTCCACCCATACAATGACTAGCTTAACAAAGAATAACAAAATAGACGAATACGTTTATAATTTTTTTTTAAATTAAAATAATATTGAACTTAATTTTTTAATTAAAAATTGTGAAGTGCCTTAAAATGATTTGTTAAGAGATTTTGTTTAACAACTGGGATAATGTGATTAACGGAGAAAATGGATATAATTTATGTACCACTTGTGACAAAGGAAAAGTTTAAATACATACTTGAGAAAATGGACATAATTTTGATACCATTTTGTAACTTAAGATTATATTATATGAAACAATAAAAGGCAACAAGGATAACAAGGAGAAATAAAACTTACTAAAGCCTAAAAGACTAGCCTTAGCTTTGGAATTGGAGATGGCAAAGGAGCGGTATGGGGAAGATGTTGCTAAATTCACCATCTCTTCACAGTTGGCACACTTTGCTTTACCATCCGTTCCACTCTACTGCGGATGTATAATCTTGAAATCCACTACCATCTCCATGGATGTTGGATGCATCCATCCCTTCTCCACCTTACTCTACTTCAATTTAATTTTTGCCCCTTGTTTTTAATATTTTTAAAGTCAAGTAAATATTTAAATATATTCTTTAGAAATATATTTGAACATAAAATATATCAAGCTTTTATAATACATTTTTATATTACCCTTTTAATAGTTATATAAACAAGGATAAAAATGGTAATTATATATAATGGATTGGGGTAGGACATGATAAGCAATTATCATAACCACTCTATTTCTACTGTTTAAAAAACAAATTTACCCGCCCCGCTTCACATCCACTCTAAAAAAATTCATTTCGAATAAAACAATTCAATCAAAAAATCATGAAAAAAATTGAAATTTTATCATTCCTACTGAAATATATATTCTTTGGGGCAAAATACTAAAAAAAGCCCCTCTTTTTTTTAAATTCACCGAAATAGGCCCGATATTTTATTATTTACCGGAATGGGCCCTTTTTCCCGAAAATGCATCCCCGTCAACACGATGTCAGGGGACGTGTCAGCAAAACGCATCCCTGGGGCACGCTTTGCTTGCGTGGACACAAAGTGCGCTTACGAGGACGCGCATTGCTGCCACGTAGGCAAAGCGCACCCCCGGGAATGCGTTTTGTTGCCACGTAGCGCGCCCTTGGGGACGCATTTTTGCCGCCATTAGGTTTTGGGTTTTTAGGGTTAAGGTTTAAGGTTTTTAGGGTTTTAGATAAAAAAATTAAACAAATAAGGGATTAGGGTTTAGGGTTTCTTAATTAAATTAATTATAATTTTTTAAAAATTATATTAGGTTTCGTGTTTATGGGTTTTTAAGATAAAATCAAAGCAGGATGCTTTATCAGAAGAATTTTTGAAATCGCGCCCACGTGGACGCGCTTTTGCTATAGTTGGTCCTGAAAAAATAATTTTGAGTTGACGTTTCTGAGAAAATAGTATAAAAAGGCTTCAAGTAGGATGCTTTATCAGAAGAATTTCTAAAATCGCGCCCACGTGGACGCGCTTTTGCTACAGTTGGTCCTGAAAAAATAATTTTGAGTTGACATTTCTGAGCGAATAGTATAAAAAACGCTTCAAGCAGGATGCTTTATCAGAAGAATTTCTGAAATCGCGCCTACGTGGACGCGCTTTTGCTACAGTAGGTCCTGAAAAATAATTTCGAGTTTACGTTTCTGAGCGAATAATATAAAAACGCTTCAAGTATGATGCTTTATCAGAAGAATTTATGAAATCGCGCCCTCATGGACGCGCTTTTCCTACAGTAGCATGTTTAGGGTGAGGCTATAAATGAGACAAAAAATACTCTCAGATTGCATAAATTACAAAGCAAAAAAATTTAGAGAGGCTAAGAAGGTTAGAAATTAAATAGGAGTGAACGTATTAGTGCTGTTATTTACTATGATGGTGAGGTTTGCTACACCGAGAACGGTGTTGTTTTTTTTCGGAGAATACGGTGCAACTGGTTTTTAACCAGAACATAGATTTGACAGAACTTCGTAAAAGAATTAGGCGTAAAATTTTCGGAACGACGCCAATGAAAGTTCTGTCTATTACATATCAATTTTGTTCTTCTGTTGATCCGGTGACATATGACTCGTTCGACATAAAAGGTGCTCGTAGCTTGGAGGCAATGGTGCAGACTCATCTTGCTAGTAGAGCACCGTATATTGAGTTATATGTACAATTTACGTCGCCAAAATGGTGTACTTGCGACCGGTGTTCGAGACGTATACACGACCCCTGGCCGACACTCGATTAGCGGGTTACAAAACACGGAATAGCCCATGTTTGGTAGCGGTGTAGAATGCACATCCCCTGCAAGACACTCTGTCGGTGGATGGGACATGTACGTCAGTGGCTCGATGTTTGATGCTGGAAACACGTACTGGGGAACGACATCAAGTTCTAGTGGTTGACAATCTACATCCAATTGGGGACGTTATGAAATGCCCAGAAGAAGGGATGATGTACTCCCTACGACGTCCACCTGTGAGGGGACCTCGTACGCTGCAGATGATGGTGGGTTAGAAGATGACTCTGATTGGATCCACCTCAAGAGCCCGGGCCCGATGGTGCAGAAGTTGACTTATTTTCTAAACCAGAGCCTATTCCAACAGAACCTAAAGATGCTGAAAGGAGTTCAGATGAAGAAAAAAATCCACGACTCAGAGCATACTCACCTCCAACTCACATGCATAATGTCGATCTATTTGCAGATGATGCGTTAGAGTTTCTAGATCTACCACACCGATTGCGTGATTGTACAAGTTCGGGGCTAGATTTGGGTGAATTTGAAGTTGGTAATCAGTTTTCCAACAAGGATAGTTTTATTGGTGCTTTGAAACAACATATCATAAAAAACGGCGTTAACTACCACGTTATTAAATCTAAAACTGATAAGTTTGAGGTGAAGTGTGCCGTGCAAGACGGCACATGTTCATGGAAAATCTACACCTCGTTAAGTTAAAGGACAAGGTTGTGGGAGATAAAAAAGTACAAAGGTCCACATACATGTGATGCAGGTACAGTATTGATGGTTTCTGAATAATACTGTTATTATGTAATGTTGCATTATTTAATGTACTCCGTTTATAGGTGTTTCATAAGATCATCCCAAGATAGATTCAGCTATGTTAGCTAGCTTGATACTGCCCACGGTGAAAGTAGATCCCAGAACTTCAGTGCCGGTGTTAATTGTCAATATTCGTAGCCAAATAGGATACACGCCCTCTTACCAAAAGGTTTGGATAGCTAAGCAAAAGATGTTGGAGAAGATGCATAGTGGGTGGGACGCCTCATATAATGAAATATGACAGTGGTGTCAAGTGCTAGAGAGATACGTCCCAAGTGCCATCACAAACCTTGAAACAGAATATGCATACTACAACGACTGATTGCTACGTGGATTCCAAATGTTCAAACGCCTATTTTGGACCTTTAAGCAATGCCGAGACGTATTTCCATACTGTAAACCATTGGTACAAATAGACGGTACCTTTATGTTTGGTAGGTATACTCATCGGCTATTGCTTGCAATGGCACGTGATGGCAATGGGAGAATTCTTCCAATTGTGTTTGCAATAACACCGGGGGAGTCATCTGATGATTGGGATTTCTTTCTATCTAGGTTAAAGAGGCATATATGCCCCCAACCTGATATCTGTGTTATTTCAGATTGGGGTACAGGTATACTAGCTGCATTTGATCGACAGGGAAGCTTATAGCAGCGCATACACCATCGATATTGCCTAAGGCACATTACTTCCAACTACTACGGGCAATATCCATCTAAGAGCGAACGTCGACAAGTGACCAACATGGGTATTTAGTCTCTATCTGTGTTATTTTGTTTGTCAATTTGAATTAGTTGCAAATGAAGAAGTGGTATGTAATATTCGCTATGAACTTATATTGGCAGGGTATGAAATAAATAAAGACCGTTTTCACGAGATGTTGGTAATTTTACGTTCAATTAACGGGGAATGGGCGGACTACCTTTGTAACATACGTTTCGAACAGTGGGCACAAGCATACGACGATAGCCAACGATATGATCATATAACCCCAAACCTGACTGAATGCATAAATTCTGTTCTAAAAGGAACGCGCCATCTACCGATAACATCGGTTGTGCGAGAGACATATTTTCGTTTGGAGGCGTTATTTCCAAAGTGAGCAACGATTTATGTAGGCCAGATGCAGGGTTTCCAAAGTGTGTTATACACTATGCACACAGTGTGTCACGATCGAGACAACTTATGGTTTCGCGTGACAGAGTTTGACAGACCGCACCAAGGTGTTGTTGGGGGAAATATCGTGTACACTTGTGAAACAGGACTTGTGATTGTGGGATGTTTGATGCACTTCGTTATCCATGCGCTCATGTTATTACAACTTGTCAAAATCTCCGTCTAGATCCGATGAGCTATGTGGACGAAGTGTACAAATTAGAAAACATGTACAACGTCTGGAGATACGTTTTCTCATCGGTCCTAGATGAACGTAAGTGGCCGCCCGTATCTCTTACTCCTTTTAAGTTGTTACCGGATAGAGAATTGCGTCGCAAACCAAAGGGTCGACCTTGCTCGACTAGAATACGTAACAATATGGATATTCGAGAAACATCCAGTCAACAGAAGTTGTGTGGATGGTGTAGGAATCCAGGCCATACAAGTCGATCATGCCCAAATCGCAATAGTTAAATGTCATTGTAAAAAAATTATATTTTTTTGTACCAATCAAAACATTTTGTAAAATCTAACATTTTGTTAGTAAAATTATTAATTGTTAATTGTATTAATTGTTAGTAAGTTTATCAAATTATATCATATTAGGGTTAGGTTTAGGGTTAGAGTTTTTGTTAAGATTAAGGTTATGGGGTTTTTATGTTAAGGGTTAGGGTTTTTAAGTTAAGGGTTTAGGGTTTTTAAGTTAAGGGTTAGGGTTAAGGTTAGGGTTTTTGTTAGGGTTTGTCAAATAAATTATAAATTTAATTATAAATTATAAATTTAATTATAATTTATAAATTTATAAATTTTTAATAAATTAGTTTAGGGTTTTTAAGTTAAGGGTTATGGTTAAGGTTTTTGTGTTTGTCAATTAATATCAAAATTTAATTATAAATTATAAATTTATAAATTTCTATTTTATTACATCAAATAATATCAAAATATTCAAAATGTTTGTACAAATATATTAAATTACAAATCAATCTCCGTACCCGCCGGATTCAGTGCCACATGGCGACCATTGACGGTTACGTACTGAATTCCTCCTTTGTCCAGCTTCCAGCGGGGGTTGTGATTGCTCCGGCGGGGATTCTGGTTCCTCCGGTAGGGCATCTGGTTGTCGGTGTGGGACGATGAACCACTTTGATAGAATATTGAATGTGGAGGAGTTTCCATCACCAATATCGACGGTGTTTGAAACCCATACAGTAATGGGGATTGGTAATAAGAAGAGCTCCCCGACGGCCCTTCTTGCGATCCCTCGTGCGATGCTGGCCTATACATCGGTAGTCCACTCGGCATAACAGAAAATTGAGATGAACCGGCCATTGACTCCAACTTGCCATGGGATTCGAAAAAGGAAACATATAAGGGTTAAGATACATTAAGGGGCTAGGATACGCACCTGGCATCATCTGAAAAGGTTGTGCCGTAGGTATCGTCGGTTGAATTGCTAGGTCAGGTGACTGTGTCGGTACTGTTGCTGGGCCTGATGAAGTTATGGGCGCTGATGATGGGCCAGGTGAATTTCTGGGCCTTGTTGATGGGTCTGCGTCGTCGTCCTTTTGTCTTGGATTTAAAGGCCCACGTCGTTCCCTTTGGACACGCAATTGCCGCTACCTCTCCTCTCCCGACAGTAAATACAGCTTGCCATGGATCCTAAACCATGGCATGTATTCCGGCATGCACGCTAACTCCGAAACGATGATCAATTGTATAGTAGGTATATACTCATACCAATCTTCCCACATTTCGATGTAGTGGGACCAGAATCTCGGCCAATCCGTATGCAGTTACTGTAGGTCGATTTTGTGTTGATCATCAAACACCTCAGGTGCCACGGGAATCGGTTGTCTACATCCAAATTACCGTAACACTCTGTCTGACTGGTGCATCTCCACAGTCGCATAGCTGATCAACGCGACTTTCGCGTGCCAAGCGTTTGGATTTTATAAGAACTCATCCGGAATTACTGCCCGAATTGCCGGATCCTCGTATGATGTCCATTGAAACTATATGAATATGATAGAAATATTAGTTATATACGTAATACTAAATACTAAATACTAAATACCAATCGACTAGCTCATGATGGAAATATAAATTTTATTTAATACTTATATGTGCTTCCGACTATTGGTCTAATAGAAGCCGTATATCTTCAAGAGAGGTAGGTAATCGAGCATAACTTGCCGAATGGTTCCACTTAATTAAAGAAATTTTTAGCATACTATTATTTTTAAAAATCTACATAATAATTGTAAAAAATCTAATATAAAATTTACCTCATTATTAATGGGAATGTATATGAATGGTCCACTCGAGGACGTAGAAATGGAAAGCGAAACCGTGCCCATGACTGCAGTAGTGATAGGCAACCTCCGATTTTTGCTTTACGCTTTACTCGGTCGTGTCGTCCTGCACATCTCCCGATATAATGTTGCCAATACGGCAGACCCCCAACTCAATTCACCAGCTACTCTAAAATCAACGAGTTTCAGCAGCCATCTTAGATGTACGAGGTTCCGTGACAAGTCCGGCATCAGACAACCTTTAATTATTTGAAGAATGTATGCCCGAGCATATCGAATTATTTCTATTTCAGTTGAACCATCATCCGGCTCCGAGAATGTGTCTCGTAGCCAGCCCATCTCGATCCGACCTCTGTTAATTTTCTCTGGAATAGCGCCCAAAAGCTCGTAGCACACCGCTCCCCAATCGCCAGATTGAACAGACCCGGTGATTGGGTACCCGTCCACCGACAATCCCAATTGCAGATTTACATCTTCCAAAGTGATAGTGCACTCTCCACATGAAAGATGGAATGTGTGCGTCTCGGGTCTCCACCTCTCGATCAACGCACTGATAAGTTTCAGATCCAACTTGCATCCCCAGCCTACCGTCGCCACGTGCCAAAAACCTGCTTCCCGCAGGTAATTCTCTACCAACGGTGATGGAGGATCATGCATATTCCGGATATAGCATTCCAATATCCGATCTACAGACTTTTATAACAAATAATAAATTAATAATTATCTAAAAATGCATAAATAAAAAAATCTTAAAAAATAATTAAAAAATAAATTTAACACTTACCATTTTCATTTGTTCGGTGGATATGTGCTAGTTATCAAGACGAATCAATTCTCCGGCCATTGCTAAATTCATACAAATTTTTACGATTTAAAAAAATTTAAAATAATTAAATTTTTTTAAAATAATTAAAAATAGGGATTTAAGAGAAATTTAAGAGGAAATTGAGAGCAAAATAAAATTAAATATGGATTTGAGAGAAATTTGGAAGGAAATTGAGAGCAACTTGAAAGCAAATTGAGAGAAAATTGAGAAAATAATTGAGAGAGGATTAGTTTGTGAAAAAAAATGAAAGGGTAAAGAGTTTTATAGGTTTTTTTTTTACCGTTGGGGGCAACGGTCAAAAAAATGATCGTTGCATTGTTCACACGCGGGGAAAACGCGTCCCCAGGGGCGCGCTTTGCCTACGTGGCAGCAAAGCGCATCCTTGTAAGCGCGCTTTGTGTCCATGCAAGTAAAGCGCACCCCCAGGGACGCGTTTTGCTGACACGTCTCCTGACATCGCGCTGACGGGGATGCGTTTTTGGGAAAAAAGACTCATTTCGGTAAATAATAAAATACCGAGCCCATTTCGATAAATTAAAAAAAAAAAGCCTTTAATGTTATTTTGCCCTATTCTTTGACTGCATGACCTATGCCATTATTATTATTATTCAAAAGAGTGAATGTGATTGCGTTCATATGAACCCAATAAAAGAGAACGAGATAGCATTTTCATTTATATATATATTTATATTACAATAATGTACGAAACACAGATGCAAATGTGCACTTGGTTTGGTGTAGTCAAACTAGAGCAGCCTCAATGCAATGCAGAGCAGAGCAGACTACACATGACACTGTGATTGGACTTTGGAGTGAGACCCTCTCATGCCCGCTTTTCCACTAATTTCTTTATATAATTAATTAAATTTAATTCCATGTCCTCGTCTTATTTATATTAAATATAATAATTTATTTTACTCTTCAATATTATAAAAAGAATCATTTTAATTTTTAATTTTTTCTATCTTTTTTAATTTTTAAATTTAAATCTTTATCAAATCATCCTAAAATAAAAAATTTTTAATATTTTTAATTTTACTAATGCAAAATACATATAAATTAACATAAATTATCACATAGATAAAAAGTCATCATTTAATTAAATTTTTAAAGTCCAAAAATTCAAGAAATATATAAAAAAATATTTTCAAAAGTTAAAAACCATTAAAATTATTAAAAGATGTAATAATATTTTACAATAGTTTTTAAATGTTAAAAAATTAATTAAACACTAGTATATCATCTACATAATAATCCATGTGTATACATACCACATTAATAAAATTAACAAATGTTAACTTTTTCATCTATTTAAAATGATTTGACAAAGGTTAAAAGAAGTGAAATTAAATAAAAAAAAAGTTAAAAATAATTTTTTTTTAAATTGAAGAAAATCATTATGCCTAAGTAACGGTCATACATGGTGACCAATTTTCCAATCTATGCTGTACTATAAGGCAGGCATCCAAGATGAAAGTTGTCTTGTTAATAATAAAGTCAAGTTGGTTTTTTAATATAATTTTCAGGGAGTAGTAGTTGCTTCACTGGAGAATCTGGAATGTTAATTCACTTGTACTGTCATCTACTTCTCTATAAGGTTTGTTTCTTGACTAATCCTTAATCTCATTTCTCCTATCAATGTCTGGTTATTAAAAGATAAAAACACGTTGGGAGAGAGTAATGTCCATACCATTCAACCACTTGATTCTATGACTCAAAACAAACTTCAAACCCAACTTTAAACATGATGCCTTTTCCTGAACTTGATAATTTGATGCAAGGATCTCAAGAAGGTGGAGCCCAGGCATCCACTGGATCACTTGGCCTCCTGTATCTCATGACCACCACTTCCAGAATGCCATCAGGACGGAACTTGGGAGAAAACAATCGCGGATCAACTGGTCCAGGCAGATTAAATGAAATGGTGAATGGCCCAGGAGAGCATAACTTCTCAACTGTCATCTGGCACACACTCGATAATCCCTGCAGCACTTCACTGCCTTGTGTTACTATACCCTGTATCAGAACCTTTCCATCACGTTGGATCTCACATTTTAACTTACCTGGTGGAACCAACATTACATACTCAGTCATCTACTCATCATTTATTTATATTTTCTGTTCAACAGGATAGCAAGGGTTCATACCACATGGCTATTCTGATTGCACCAGCCTAATAATGTCATTACTAGTTAAAGAAAAGAAACTCTAAACAAACTACACAGGTTCATTGCATTTTACATGCCATTAATAACATAGTAAGAGACAAGGGAACTTACTTTGATCGCTCCTGATGCCCGGCAATGCAACTCGGAAAAGGAAGGCACTTTGACTGACACCAATGTCTATAACACCAATGGATGGCCCGTTACTACATTCTTTTGCAGATCCAGTTAAATCAACAGATGGCTTCAACTTTGACTCTGCATAATCTTGAACACCCATGGCAGCAACTTCCCTTTATCCACGTCAGCCACAAGATTTTTACCTAAAAGTCCAGATTGGAATTGATGAACTGAAATGCAAAAAGTCTCTTTCATTTGTTTATTTTTCCTCACAATTAAAGACTAGTATTTCGAAAAATAATGAGGAGCTCCACAGTTGTGAAAGAGCTTTATTTTACTAATACCTACAGCTAATGAAGAATGGCAAGAAATGGTGTAATTTATTTGTTTAAGAGCTGCGAACTGCGATCTTAATCAACCTCAGGTTCTGCAAAAGTGCAAATAATTTCTTTCTAAAATGAGAAAAAAATAGTTAATACAAAATCTTTATTGACCAACTAGCATCAGCATCCTCAATAAAAGGACTTGTCAATGATTAGACCCTTAAAACATTGACAAGAGATATGCTTCCGGAAACTTAGTACTTTAGTTTTAACATCTATAAACTGCTTTAAATCTAGTTAGATCAAGAAAATGCATGGCATAGAACACAAAAGAAGGGCCAAGTAGAAAAAGGAAGCCAACCTACCTCCTCTGATCAGAGTAATCCATATATCTTTAGATACAAGAGCTGGCAGCGTGTGTGCACACACACATACGTATTTGAAAGGAAAAAGAGAACAATATAGCTCATGGTGAATAAATAAAAAACAGGGAAAGTTTAACATAAGTACTCGATGCATGATATAAAAAGGAAAAGTTCAAATCATTTTTATGAGTTCCCGTTGTGAACAAAATTCGACTTTTCCCCAGCTGTCAACAGATCCATTCGAAAGTCTTTTGGGGGAAAAAATCATCCATATTAAACTCAGCAAAGGTTTGCAAAACTCTAAAGTTGAATAATATGGCAAGCTTAATGAACGAACCACGGCAAAGATAATTCTATACAAGTAGATGGGGAAAGGCAAACGATTCGAAGCTAAAATTGTTAAGAGCATGAAAAACATATCATAAAAACCGCTTAGAAAGAAGGGCAATTGAGAAAATAGGGAAGGATTAGAGGCAGACGGGCTTAAACCCTATACCTATCCCAAACTAGAGGTGTAGATAAAGGAAACGCAGGAATCCTGGGGCGGGGTTAGTCATAAACTGATTAGAGATCAAAACAAGGTTAAGCTTTGAACATAAAGCGATAGCAGCAACAGAATGCGAAAAGAGACGGCCCAAGAAAATGCAGAAAGTATATCAAACCAATTAATTATACAAGGAACCGAATCAAGCAAGTCAACAACGAACAAGAACAGCATAAAAGAAGAAGAAAAATTAAATGCAAGTAAAATAGAGAGATTTAGAAGCAAAAATGATACCTTTAGAAGCAAACTGCGGAGGAGGAAGGGACGGTGCGTCGGCTAGCTCGCAAACAAAGCGCTTCTAATGAAATCACTTCTCTCTCTGACCGTTTCGTTAATGACAGATTTATCCTTGTAATTCCGATGAAATTAATCTTCTATTATTAAATAATTTAAAGGCTTAAAAGGTAAAGAAAAATAGTAAAAATGAAAAAAGAAATTCAATTAAGCACTAAAAAAGTACACCAATTTTTATTCACCTAAAAAAATATATAGTATCTCTTCCATTAACAGAAATCAGAATTGACCGTAATTTCTGATGTTGTAGCTAACTGAATAAATGTGCGCACATCATGTGTAAAATTGCTGACGTGGAAAAAATTGAAGGTTAATCGATACATCATATCGAATCTGGACAGGGTCTTCAAACTTGTGAAAAATTCTCAAAATTTTGAAATTCTTCGGAAACAATCTGGCAAAATATAACTTGCTTAATCCTTCGGAATAGTAGAAATATAAAATTTTCAAAATCATTAGGGTTTTGGTATTTGGCGAACACTAAGTGATTTTGCTTTGTTGGTTACAATTCAAAGTGCCTTTCATTTCAAAACATTATTTTTGAATTTCTGGGTTTTATTCTTTGGGTCTTTGGGTTTTTGAGTTTTTCATCTGAATTTTGGTTTTATTCCTCTATTTAGGGTTGGCGAAATGAATTCCTATTCTTCATCATTTCAAACCAGTTGTAATGATGTCTATTGTTGAATTTCTTAGGAGTATGAGGGAGAAGATGATTTTTGCTGTTGTGGTCAGATCTGTCCCTTATGGATGACATGGAAAAGGTCTAATAGTGGGGCATGATGAGGAATTAAGCAATAAAAAATGGAGAAGCAATTGAAGATGGTGATGAAGAATTTAGAATATTTGAAGAGGAAGAAGATTGTGCATCGTACTAGAATGATAATTTCCTAGAGCAAAAGTGTCTAGTATGATTGGATTCATAAAAGCAAAAGTGTCTAGTATCACATCTTGAGTAATTAGCCTAAGTTTGGCTTCCTTGACTCTTTATGATTTAGTTCTTTGGAGGCCTCCCCTTATTCCTCCTTCTTACATTTGCTTCTTGTTGTTGTTGTAGTTGTCTCCTTGTCAAAGCAGGATTCCCTTGCCACTTTAAGCCATTGCCTTTTATGGAATGTTGGTACTGCGATGGAGCAGTAGCTCCAATCTTTCTTTTGATTGTGACTGTTGTCTCACTTGATGACCCAGGCTACAACATATATATTGAGTATCAGTAGCATGTGATAGGTTTAAGGATTTAGTATGTATAGGGACAAATATCATATACTTACATTCCATGTTTATTGAACAAATTCGCATATCAGTATACAAACCAATACCATAGGGCATTTTCCTTTTTCTTGATTGATCTGCAATGGTGGGATGAGATTCATATGTTGATTCTACAAGCTTTTGTTTCCCTTTGCTCCTAGTTGTTGGACCATGTTGCATTGGTGCACTCATTGCATTACTGGCAGGTGTTGTATATGAGCAAATATTCTGTGTATTAGGTGTTGCCTACAAAAAATTTGCATCAACTACAAGTATATAAAAACATTAATAAAGCATAGTATACAAGTTGAATAAAAATGCAATGTTATCCCGGTCATTATTGGAAGTTGATTTGGCATTCCTTAAACTGTTGGCAATTGTGGAACGTAATCCAATATTCTAGTTGACATGAAGAATATGTTAATATAAAACAAAATCAAGCCAGGAACACAAAAAATGGCACTATGTACAATAGGTATACCTAAGTTGTATTGGACCTAGATGTTAATCTGGATGGACAAGCTCGAATGTTGTGGCTAACCTCGCCACACGCTCTACAGTGCCTACCTCCCTTTTTTTTATCAATCTTGATCGTTTTTGGTTCATCTTTGCCCTTTATTCTTTTCTTCTTGGGCCTCCCAAGCAATACCTCAACAACTAGAGGTTGAATTAACTTAATTGTCTTAGGCCAAAATATTTTCCCTCTAATAAGCTGCAACATATGCTTGTAAGCTACCATGTATATCTTTACTATTATAATCAGAGACAAAATCTTCTGGTTCCTTGTTGTCATGGTACATAGCAGAGATTGCATGGCAGCAAGGAATCCTAGTTAGTTCCCATTGTAACAACCCGTTTTTTAATGGTACAGGAAACAGTAGTTTCAGAACCCCATTTTCTGATGATCGAGTATGTAAATATTTTTAATTAATAATTACGAGTCTATTATAGTATTATATTGAATTATAGTCTGATAATTTTATTGAACAGTTAGTAATTAAGGTAAAGGACTAAATTGTAAAAACCATAAAAGTTAATTGCTATTGATTTTTATTAGTTAAAAGGCTTAAATAGAACTTGTTCAAGGCTTGTAGTGGCAATTAACCACTTTTTAAAAGTGGTGGACGGTTGGTGTTTGATATTTAGTAAATTATATGTTAAAACTAATGTAAAAATTTATTATTACAAAACATTAAAATATGAAAACAAAGGGTCATCTTTAACAATTTTTTCTTTCCCCAATCGTTTTCTCCTAGGAAAATAGAAGAAATTGTCTATTTTTGAATTTCAAGGTTCAGACTTAGCATGTAAGCGATTTTGAAGTCCGTTTTTCGTAAATTTTATATTTTTGAGATCTCGAGAGTTTATTTTAGCTAGCCCAAAGGTTAATTTGTGAAACTATTAAAGTTTATAAAAGTTACCATTGATGAATTTTGAAGCTTTTGGTGTTTAAATGTTAGCTTTTAAGCTTAAAAATGAAAAAGGACTAATTTGTAAAGTTTAAATATTAGTTTTGCACATAGGGACTAAAATGAATAATTTGTGAAACTGACATGAGTTTTTTCATAAAATAAATAGTATAGAGTCATAGAAGGATATATTTGAAATTGGATTGTAAAACTGTGCTCAAATGTGAAAGCTATGATAGTTTCAGTTTTATTGACTAAATTGAATAAATGTGAAATTTTAGGTAACTTTTTAAAAGTGAAATTAATATGTCATATACACGGAATGAGATAGTATAAAGTGATTGAAATTGATAATTTGAAATGAATTACCGTATAGATCAAGATTTGGACCAATCGGTAGATAATCGAGGAAAAAATATTACAGATAAGTCTTCGACATTTCGTTTGTTGCTGTTTTTGTCGGGTAGGTTCATATGGTGTAGTTATGTTTGTAAATGTATTAGATGTGTTTAAATTATGAAATTATATCTTGTGGTTGTATTTTGAATTGGTTATAAAATGGTATAAAAAGGTGCGAAATGGACTGAATTGTAAAGAAAAGAACTAATATGTTAAATGTGTCCGGATGAACGTAAGAAAGGATAGGATACAATTGACATTCCAATAGGGTTATTTGCGTGTTGGACGAGATATTATATGAGATGATACTAATGTACAAAGAATTCATTGTGTAAACTGGAATCCAACATTTGTTGCGGATTACCGAGTTTTGTCTCTACGGAGACCATTATTACTGATTATCTCTACGAAGACCCTAGTGTGTTCTGAAAGGATGTAATGTTTTATGACATATGCTGCCTATGGGCTTAGCACTTTGGTGCTCAGATGTGTATTGGAGTTAACGCTTGGATGAGCAATCTAGTGTGTTTTGGTGGTTACTTGTATATTCGTATTTGTTTATTATTGTTCATCTGCTTAACGGTCAGGGTAACAAGGTAAATGAATGAATGTTAGTATGTATTGTGATAGAAATGAAAATATAAGACTGGAATGATGTAAATGATGTATGTGTTTGATGATCTTATAGAGTGACACTGAATGAGATTATGTTCTACTGATTGAAATGTTATAAGACTCATATGTGGTGAACTCACCTTACGGTTGTGAAATGTGATGATAGGAGAGTTGTGTAGTTAGCTAATTTGTTACAGTAATTGTGATAAGAGATAAGTTTTAATGTTTTAAAACCTATGAACTTACTCTGTTTTGCTTTCTATTTTTGTAGTGGTCATTTTACGAAATGTGTCGATTGGATCATCTCGGAGCTCACACTATCTAGCTTTTAACTTAGTAAACTTTTAAATGTTCTAGACTCAATTATGTGGCATGTATATAGGCTTTATATGTGTATGTGTACTTATTTTGAATGTTCATGATCTTGAAACTTAAATGATGTTTGGTTTGGATGGTCTTATTTTGAGTATCTATGTATGCATATTGGTTATATGTTAAGCTATAGTTGATGTGAATAGATAGCTGTTAGAATTAAGTGACCCAAATTCTTATTTAAATTAAATACTGTGGTAAAATAAAATAAAAGTAAAATCCCTATAGAATTATACTTCTTTTATTTTATTTTAGAATAAGGTTTTTTAAACCTTATTAAACTCCATCTATTTGATATTATTAGAATAAAGAGTTTCACTCCTATTAGAATAAGTTTTACAAGCCTATAAATAGGCATAGTCTACTCCTCTTGTAATTAATTCGAATTTGACATAGTGAATTTTCTTCTCCTCTGCCCGTGGTTTTTCCCGAAAGGGTTTCCACGTAAAATCTGTGTATACTTTATTTTTCTATTTCTTTTTCTTTACGATATATTGTCATTACCGACATTATATTTTTCTCAAATTGGTATCAGAGCTTCCGGGTTGTTCATCTCAAATCATGGTAATGACGTCTTTGAAGTACGAAATTCCACTGTTGGATCGCAACACCAGGTTTACGTTGTGGCAGATAAAGATGTAGGTAGTTCTTGCACAGATGGTCTTAGAGGAAGCCCTGCTAAGGGTAGATAAGATGCCTTCAACATTGACGGAGGAAGAGAAGAAATGTAAGGATCGAAAGGCATTAACACAGTTATATCTGCATTTGTCTAACGAAATTTTGCAGGACGCGATGAAGGAGAAGACCGCCGCTGGATTATGGAAGAGGTTGGAACAAATATGTACGTTGAAAACTCTAACTAGCAAGCTGCATATGAAGCAGCGTCTTTATACTCATCGTTTGGAGGAAGGTGCATCTGTGCACGAACACTTAATAGTGTTTAAAGAAATTCTCTCAAGCTTGGAGGCCATAGATGTTCAGTATGATAAGGAAGATCTAGGGCTGATTCTACTTTGTTCGTTGCCCCCGTCTTATTCAACCTTTAGAGATACGATTTTATATAGCCGCTAGTCTCTCACAGTTGATGAGGTTTACGATTCTTTAACCTCGTATGATAAGATGAAGCATCTTATGGTTAAAACCGACTCTCAGGGAGAGGGTCTTATTGTTCGTGGGAGACAAGATCAGAATGCTGATATGATCGTGGAAGGACACAGGAATGGAATCCTTGCAGTAAATCTAAAGGTAGATCGAAGTCTTCAAACAGAGGTAAAACTTGTAACTTTTGCAAGAAGAAAGGACACATTAAATCTGAGTGCTATAAGCTACAGAATAAGATCAAAAGGGAGGATGCGAATCAAAATGAAAAACAACTAGAAAATTCTAGTAAAGTTGATGTTGTAGAAGATTACATCGATGGTGAACTTCTAGTCGCTTCTGTCAACAATTCTAAAGCGAGCGAGGAGTGGATCCTTGATTCGGGTTGTACCTTCCACATGAGTCCCAATCAGGATTGGTTTACAACTTACGAAATAGTGTTTGAAGGTACTGTGTTGATGGGAAATAATGCTTCATGTAGAATTGCAGGTGTTGGAACAATTAGAGTTAAGATGTTTGATGGAGTTGTCAGAACACTCAGTGGCGTACGACATGTTCCAGAATTAAAGAGAAATTAAATTTCGTTGAGTACTCTTCATTCAAAAGGGTAAAAATACACAGTTGAAAGTGGGGTTTTAAAGATTTCCAAAGGTTTCCTAATTGTGATGAAAGGGCAGAGGAAGACTGCCAAGTTATATGTTTTACAGGGTTCTACTGTTACTGGTGATGCAGCTGTCTCATCCTTTTCCTTGTCAGATGATGATATTACTAAACTTTGGCATATGCGCCTAGGGCATATGAGTGAGAATGGCATGGCAGAATTGAGCAAAAGAGGACTTCTTGATGGGTAAGGAATTTGCAAACTGAAGTTCTGTGAGCACTGCATTTTTGAGAAGCAAAAGAGAGTTCGATTCACCAGAGGAATCCATAACACGAAGAGAACATTGGAGTATATTCATTCTGATCTCTGGGGGCCATTCAGAGTGCCTTCGAGAGGTGGAGCTAATTATATGCTAACTTTTATTGATGATTTTTCCAGAAAAGTGTGGGCGTTCTTCCTGAAGCAGAAAAGCGATGTGTTTTTCACATTTAAGTCTTGGAAAACCATGATTGAAAAACAGACGGGAAAGAAAATAAAATATCTCCACACAGACAATGGCTTAGAGTTCTGTTCTGATGAGTTTAATAAACTGTGCAAGTCAGAAGGGATTGTGAGACACTTGACAATTCGTCATACTCCATAGCAAAACGGTGTTGTAGAACAAATGAACAGATGGAGAAGGTTCGATGTATGTTGTCAAATGCCAACTTACCAAAGTCATTTTGGGCCGAAGCAGCCTCTACTGCATGTTTTTTTGATCAACCGATCTCCATCTGTTGCCATTGAGAAAAAGACTCAACAAGAGGTATGGTCTGGTAATCCTGCTGACTATTCTGATTTAAAGATTTTTGGTTGTCCTGCGTATGCTCATGTTGATAATGGGAAATTGGAACCAAGATCTATTAAATGTGTTTTTCTTGGTTATAAAGCTGGTGTAAAAGGGTATAAGTTATGGTGTCCTGAAAATAGAACAGTTGTGATTAGCAGAGATATTGTTTTTGATGAAATTGCTATGCTACCTAACTTATCTCTTAAAGACTCTTCCAATAAAGAAAATCAAAAGCAGGTGGAGCATCAGATTAATCTAGAATCTACAAAATAGAAACTACTAAAGCCAGTACAAAAATTCAAAATAGAGTTGCTTCTTTGCCACAATACTTTATTGCCAAAAATAGAACTGGAAAAGAAATTAAACCTCCAAAGAAGTATGCAGAATCTGATCTAGTTTCTTATGCTTTAAATGTGGCTGAAGATATAGATGCAAACCAAGAGCCATCTAATTATTCTGAGGCGGTTAGTTGTGAAGAATCAGAAAAGTGGATGTTTGCTATGCAAGAGGAGATGGAATCACTACACAAAAATAAAACATGAGATCTTGTGAAACTTCCTAAAGGTAAAAAGGTTGTTCATTGTAAATGGATGTTTAAGAAGAAAGAAGGGACTCCAATAGTTGAAGAACCCAGATATAAAGTAAATCTTGTTGCAAAAGGTTACAGTCAAATTCCAGGAGTGGACTTCACAGATGTGTTCTCTCCAGTTGCGAAGCATAGTTCAATTCGAGCTTTGCTTGGTATTGTGGCCATGCATGATTTAGAGCTTGAGCAGTTAGATGTAAAAACTGCATTTTTGCATGGAAAACTTGAGGAGGATATTTACATGCAACAACCAAAGGGTTTTACAGTCTCAGAAAAAGAGGACTATGTTTGCTTGCTGAAAAAGTCCCTTTACGGTTTGAAATAGTCACCAAGACAGTGGTATAAGAGGTTTGATTCCTTTATAACTTCTCATGATTTTAAAAGAAATAGCTTTGACAGTTGTGTTTACTTTAAAAAAAATAGTGATGGTTCTTTTTTGTATCTGCTCCTTTATGTTGATGGCATGTTGATAGCAGCGAAAGATAAAGGAGAGATAAGAAAGGTCAAAGCCCCAACTAAATGAAGAATTTGAGATGAAAGACTTGAGACCAGCAAAGAAGATACTTGGTATGGAGATTCTCAGAGATAGAAAAAGAAATAAATTGTACCTAAGTCAAAAGGGGTACATTGAGAAAGTTCTTTGCAGATTCAATATGCAGAATGCTAAGCCTGTTAGTACTCCTTTAGCAACCCATTTCAGACTTTCATCGGCTTTGTCTCCACAATCAGATGATGCGATTGAGTACATGTCACATGTTCCATACTCTAGTGTAGTAGGATCTCTCATGTATGCCATGGTTTTTTCACGTCCAGATTTATCATATGCAGTTAGTGCAGTTAGCAGATACATGGTGAATCCCGGTAAATAACATTGAAAAGCAGTTCAGTGGGTTTTAAGATACTTACGAGGTACTACCGATGTTTGCTTACAGTTTGGAAGAACTAGAGATGGAGTCATTGGGTACGTTGATGCTGATTTTGCTGGAGATCTCGATAGAAGAAGATCTCTCACAGGTTATGTCTTTACAATCGAAGGTTGTGCAATCAATTGGAAAGCCACTTTGCAAACTACAGTCGCTTTGTCTACCACTGAAGCTGAGTACATGGCGATTACTGAGGCTTGTAAAGAAGCTATTTGGTTGAAGGGACTCTTTAGTGAACTCAATGAAGACCTTCAACTCAATATAGTATTTTGTGACAGTCAGAGTGCCATCTTCCTTACAAAAGATCAAATGTTTCATGAGAGCACAAAACACATTGATATTCGGTATCATTTTGTTCGTGATATTATTGCTCATGGTGATATTGTTGTGAGCAAAATTAGTACTCATGAAAATCCTTCAGATGTGATGACTAAGTCACTTCCTATAACCAAGTTTGAGCACTGCTTAGACTTGGTTGGTGTTCGTTGTTGACAATAAACCCTTAAGGGGTTTTATGGAAGAGGTGAAGAAACTTGTTCGTTTAGAGTTCGTGATAAAGAACTTGTTCATTAAGAATTTGTGTCAAGGTGGAGATTGTTAGAATTAAGTGACCCAAATCCTTATTTAAATTAAATACTGTGGTAAAATAAAATAAAAGTAAAATCCCTATAGAATTATACTTCTTTTATTTTATTTTAGAATAAGGTTTTTTAAACCTTATTAAACTCCACCTATTTGATATTATTAGAATAAGGAGTTTCACTCCTAATAGAATAAGGTTTACAAGCCTATAAATAGGCATAGTCTACTCCTCTTGTAATTAATTCGAATTTGACATAGTGAATTTTTTTCTCCTCTGCTCGTGGTTTTTTCCGGAAAGGGTTTCTACGTGAAATCTGTGTGTACTTTATTTTTCTATTTCTTTTTCTTTGCGATATATTTTCATTACCGACATTATATTTTTTTCAATAGCAATATAATGACGGAATGCTTGAGTATAATGGTGATAGTAGATGATATCGAATGTTTGAGTATTTGGCATTACATAGGTTGATATGTTTAACAAAGTACTAAATGAATGTTTATTGGCTTGAGTAATGTTGTGAATGGCTATTGGTATAATTGAATGATGGATGGAAATAAGTATGCATTAAGTTATGCATGGTTTAGTTGGTTAAATTGTATGGGTAAAGGTACATGTTGATGACTAAATGAGACATGTTTGTTAGTGGATTGAAAATGGATAAAATATTGCATATTGGTATGGTTTTGGACTGGTTTTACGAAGGTTGGAAGTGTGCTTTAGTATAACACTCAAAACTCGACCTAGACGTTAAGGTCGAAGCTAGAGGAATTACATTAGTTTGTTTGAAAACCCATAAATTTGAACCTAGCTTTAGAAATCGTGGATTCCAAAAAAATATTATTTTCAGCAAAACACTTACAAGTTTTTTTATGAAATCACGCGCAGAATTTATTAATTTTACAGAAAACACTTAACTAAATACTCAGATTTGTAGTGAAAATTTTGGAGTACCTAATTTGAAAAAACCATGATTTAGGTTAGAGAAAACATATAATTACAAATTGTGCAAATTCTAAAACTTTCGTTGTTAATTTACGCTAAGCGTATTTCAAATTCGCAGCTGTAAACTCATATTTTGTTTAATTTTAAAAACCAAGCTTTCTTTTAACTTAACAGAAAACATGTAGAAAACTTAAGCCAAATAAAAAAAATCTAAAACCAAAATCAAATCCAAAAGCTTAGTCTAAAAATAAAAAATCCAGAAAACTTAGTTAAAAATAATTCAAACCATCTTATATGGAAAAATAATTCAAGCTCCCGCACACCGTCCGATCCTAAGTCTGAAGGTCACCTAAAACGTATTAAACAAACAAGTGAGCTAGAAGCCCAGTGTGTGACTCAGCCCACAAACAGAATTTTTCTTATAACATACACAAATGAAAATACCAACACATAATTCTACTCATTATGTACTCATATACAAATATCATATCAAAATGTCGCATCACCCGAAACATATATATGATTAGAATGTCATATTTTCATAAGCATATATCAAATCAAAATGTCATATCATATAAGAACAAGTCCTACCCCCATCCGCTACACACCAACTCCATCCAACCAATCACACCAAATAGGACTACAAGAGTCCATCCATCTAATTACAACGGGTTGTGGTGGTTTGCCACTCATAATGGTGCAGTTGAGCTACCAGACATATTTACGATTTAATCACCAGAATTGCAGTAATACTGCTAGAAAACACTTTCTCCATCATACCAAACCCACCCCAATGCACATGCATAATCAAAACAACATACATATATATCACATGAATGGTATGGCATGCATACCTAAACATATCATACCCAACATAACATATCATATTGTTTATACTAACAGTTATTTTACACACAAGTGCCATACTTATTTTTACACGTAATTATGCTTTCAGTGTTATCGAAACACAGATCTTACTTAAGTTTTTCACCTACCTTAACCATAACACATACTCACACATATCGATAGATGTCATGTTTCGAGTCTTATTTAAGCCAAATAGACCTCACGAAAGGTCTTGATGCGGAAACCCGGATCTAGACACAAAAGAAACACAAATTAGAAATAAAATGAGAATAAATAAAATTAGTTAAATAATAAAAAAAAGAAAAAACAGGATAGATTTGCCCTATGGAACCCTTGGTTAACTTGTAACCAAAAACGCCAATGATTGAGCGGCTCCCTACGAAACCCTAGAAGAAGAACCTCTAGAAACACCGATGAACGGGAAAGAAATTTGAATATTTGTAACTCCGAAATACCCTCGAAAGTAACAAACTCCAAACTAAATAGCAAGAGAAGAATCACTCTACACTCAAAAATTTGCCTCACACAAATTTGGAAGAAAACAAATACTCTCTTTTTATTCCCCCCAATATGTAGAAAGCAAGCCTATTTATAGGCAAAATACAAGAGTAATTGAACCCTAATAAAACTCTTTAAAATTATCTAAGAAAATAAATAAATAATAACCTAACCAATAAAATTACTTAAAACTCATAAGTGATGTGTCCCAACCAATGAAAATTAAGTAAATAATAATAATAAGATACATAAAAGATTAATCCACCAATTTATGGGCTTTCACTATTCCAAGATGGGTCCAGTGAATTGCATTCCCGTATTTGTCAACGTCACGAACATGATGAATTAAATTTATAGCAACAAAGTCTTGGACAAAAGCATTCATCTTTAATTTTAATTGTCGTGCCTTGCTTCGAGTGATTGGACCACTAGGAAAAACAACCCCTTGAGTGTCACCTCCTTGGCTCGTATCATTCTCCCCCTCTTCAAGAAGATTCATCATCGAATCTGAACCTACATCAAATTTCAAAGGAGAAAGATAAGAAACATTGAAAGTAGCACTAACACCATACTCACCAGGAAGAACAATGCGATAAGCATTGTCATTTATTTTCTCGAGTACTTGGAATGGTCCATCTCCTCGTGCATCAAGTTTATTCTTTCTCTTAGAAGGAAATCGTTCCTTCCTCATATGCACCCATACCCAATCTCCAGGTTCAAACAAGACTTGGTTTCGCCCTTTATTAGCGCGATGTGCATTGGACTCATTCTTTTTCTCAATGGCTTTATGAGCCTTCTCATGGATCTCTTTCACTAAATCAGCTTTCCTTTCACCATCTAAATTAGCAATCTCATTCAAAGGTAAAGGAAGCAAATCTAAAACAGTAAGTGGATTAAAGCCATATACAATCTCAAAAGGAGTAAAACCTGTGGAAGAATGAACAGAACGATTATAAGCAAACTCAACATAGGGTATCCATTCTTTCCAAGATTTAACATTCTTACCTATTATGGCTCTAAGCAAAGATCCCAAAACTCGATTTACCACCTCGGTTTGACCATCAGTTTGAGGGTGGCATGTAGTAAAGTAAAGTAGTTTAGTACCTAACTTACCCCATAACACCTTCCAAAAGTGACTAAGAAATTTTGCATCTCTATCGAAAACGATAGTCCTTGGGATTCCATGTAATCTCACAACTTCACGAAAAAATAGATCGGCAACATGGGTTGCATCATCAGTCTTATGGCATGGAATGAAATGAGCCATTTTAGAAAATCGATCCACAACCACAAAGATGCTATCTCGTCCATGCTTTGTCCTTGGTAAACCTATTACAAAATCCATTGAAATGTCAGTCTAAGGTGAACTAGGAATAGGAAGAGGAGTATATAGACCATGATGCATCACAGTGGATTTAGCTTGTTTACAAGTAATGCAAGTAGAGTAAATTTTCTCAACAAGTTTTTGCATGTTAGGCCAATAAAAATGCTCATGTAAAACATCATAAGTCTTAGTGACTCCAAAATGACCCATAAGACCACCACTATGAGCCTCTCGAACCAATAATTCTCGCATTGAACACTTTGGTAAGCATAGTCTATTATTTTGAAAAAGATAGCCATCATGCTTATAAAATTTGTTAAATGCACCATGTTCACATGCGTCATAAATGCTTGCAAAATTAGAATCAGTGGCATATAAATATTTGAGATACTCAAAACCTAATAACTTAGTATGCAAAGTACTAAGTAAAGTGTACCTCCTTGATAGAGCATCAGCCACAATATTATCTTTACCTTTCTTATACCTTATAACATAAGGAAAATATTTAATGAATTCAACTCACCTCGCATGTCGCTTGTTCAACTTACCTTGTCCCTTTAAGTGCTTAAGTGATTCATGGTCAGTGTGAATCACAAACTCCTTTGGTAAAAGGTAATGTTGCCAAACTTCTAATGCCCTTACCAAGGCATACAACTCTTTATCATAGGTCAAATAGTTCAAATGTGCTCCACCAAGTTTCTCACTAAAGTAGGCTAGTGGTTTACTATCTTGCATGAGGACGGCACCTATACCTACACCAAAAGCATCACATTCAATCTCAAAGGTCTTTTCAAAATTAGGTAAAACAAGAATAGGAGCATTACACAATTTATCTTTAAGTTCATTAAATGCTAATTCTTGCTTATATGTCCAATGAAAATATACATCCTTTTTAATAAGTGCAGTCAAAGGTGAAGCAATTGTGGAAAAGTTACGAACAAACCTGCGGTAGAAACCGGCTAACCCAAGGAAAGACCTTACCTCAGAAATAGTTTTAGGGATAGGCCATTCTTTAATTGCCTTTACCTTCTCCTCATCCACATGGATTCCTGTAGAACTTATCACAAAACCCCAAAAAACAAGGTTATCCATACAAAAGGTGCATTTTTCAAGATTAGCAAAGAGTCATTCATGCCTTAACACATGCAATACTAATTTAACATGCCCAACATGATTGTTCAAAGTTTTGCTATAAATCAGTATGTCATCAAAATACACAACGACAAATTTTCCTAAAAAAGGTCTAAGTATGTGGTTCATTAATCTCATGAATGTGCTAGGAGTATTAGTTAAGCCAAATGGCATGACTAACCACTCATACAGGCCATACTTAGTCTTAAAAGCAGTTTTCCATTCATCACATTGTTTTATTCTTATTTGATGGTAACCACTTTTTAAGTCAATTTTAGAGAAAATGCATGCACCATTAAGCTCATCCAACATATCATCTAATCGAGGAATTGGATGTCGATACTTTACCGTAATCTTGTTGACAGCACGAAAATCAACACACATTCTCTAAGAACCATCTTTTTTTAGGACGAGAAGTACAGGGACTGCACAAGGGCTTAGACTCTCACGAATCAACCTTTTCTCTAAGAGATCTTCAACTTGCCTTTGCATCTCCTTAGTTTCTTCAAGATTGCTTCGATAGACTGGTCTATTCGGAATACTCGAACCAGACACAAAGTCAATTTGATGTTCAATCCCTCGTAAAGGAGGTAATCCCTTAGGCATTTCAGAAGGAAATACATCCTCAAAATCCTGCAAAAGATCAACAAAACAACTAGGCAAATGTGAATTAGGGTTAGTCAAAACAAAGTTTTCCCTAAACCTAGTAATTACAAATGTTTGTTTTGTACAAAGAGCAAATTTGATATCTCGAAACCTAGCGAATAAACTCTCTCTCATCTCGTGACTTGTGTGTGCAATCACTCACTAATGTTGGGCCTTTAAGTTGGCTTTTAACACTAAGAGCCTCTTTACTCTTAGCCTTTTTCAATGATTTTACCTCACTTCCGTTACCCACCTCACTAGCAAGTTTGAGTTGATCATTGTAGACTTCTTGAGGAGGAAGTGGAGCCAAAGTAAACTTATTTCCAAGGAACACAAAGGTATATTGGTTAAGGAAACCATCATGATTTACTCGTCGATCAAACTGCCATGGCCGTCCAAGTAATATGTGCCCAGCTTGCATTGGAACAAATCACACAAAACTTTATCAGAGTATCTACCAATGGAAAATAAAACTAAGCATTGTTTATATACTTTTACCTCCCTACTATCATTCAGCCATTGCAAGCGGTATGGCATTGGATGCTTCACACAAGGTAGGCCAAGTTTCTTAACAAGGGAAGAACTCACCACATTGGTGCAACTTCCACTATCGATGATCAATGAACTAGGTTGTCCACCAATCAAACATCTCGTGTGGAAAATGTTATCTCTTTGTTCGCGCCCTTCCTTTTTAAACTGGACATTTAAAGCCCTTCAAGCAACAAGTGCTTGCGCACCATACTCCAAGTATTTTTCATACTCATCATGAGTATGCACATCATCAGCATCTTCCAAAGGAGGCATCTCATCTTCGTTATCAGACTCAAAATCAACCTCGCCATCTTCTCGAATCACCAATGACTTTTTATTAGGGCATTCTCGAGCATAGTGACCCCTTCCTTGGCATTTAAAGCAGGTAATATCTTTTGGCTGCTTAATGGCACTAGGAGAAGTAGAAAAAGAAAATGGAGCTCGATTAGTAGAAGTAGAACCTTTAAATGAATTAGTCATACCTCTATCTTTGGAGTAAGTTCTAGGCTCATTTGGCTTGAACAGTGCATCTCTCCCATTCCACAATCTATCATCTTGTTTTTGCCAATTTCCTCTCCAAGCAGGATTAGAAACTGAACTAGCACCCCTCAGTGTCCCTTTCTTTCGTAATTGCTTTTCAATGGTGAGTGCGGTTTGAAGCATCTCTTCAACATCCAAGTAGTGTTGTAGCTCAACTCGATTTGCAATATCAGGCTTTAGGCCAGGAAGGAATCTAGCCATAGTCACCTCAGCCTCTTCAACAAGATTGTCTCTAATCTGAATAGTCTCCATCTCTTTGTAGTAGCCATCCACAGATCTATCTCCTTGAACAAGATGTTGGAATCTTTGATGGACTTCTCGATAATATTATGGTGGAATAAACCGTTTTCGCAAGATGCGTTTCATTTCAACCCAAGTAGTAACAGGTTACTCTCTATAAAGAATCCTGCTTTTACATAATTGATTCCACCATGTTAGTGCATAATCAATGAACTTAGCGGCAGCGTATGTTACCTTTTTCTCATCAGAGTAATTGTAACAAGCAAAGACTGCTTCCATCTTTTCCTCCCAATCAAGGTAAACATCTAGATCATTCTTCCCTGAGAAAGAAGGAAATTTTGGTTTAGGGGTGTCATTGTTTCGTTCCAACCTTTCTCTAGGTACATACTCAGACTCAAAGTCATCATCAAAAACATGGTCCTCCCGTCGTTTAAAAGTTCGATCTCTCGAATTTGATCGGCTTATAAAGGCTTCGTTCAACTTCTTGTAATTATCGGCAATGTATCTCTCTTGAGTTGTAAGTTTTGTATCAAGATACTTCCTTTGCTCTTGTAACATCTGGGTCATGCGATGTTCGAATTGAGTTTGCAACTTTTTCATCTCTTTTTGTAACAACTCGACCAAATGATCGTTCTCTCTTTTTTTCTCATCCTTTTCATTTTTACTAGTTTGGGATCTAGTGAGCGGCATGGTATCTGTGAAAGATCAAACAAACAGGAACAAGAAAGAAAAAATAATAACATCACTCGTTAGCTCTCAAAAGAATAACTCTCTGAATGATTCAAAACTTGTAAATATGTTTGGAGAAGGTTACTAATCAAGATCAAATAATGGAGGTGCAAACTTCAAAGAAACAATGAAGACCCTAATTGCTCTAAGAGGCCAATAAACTTGACAAGGCAATTTGTAATGGAGGCTACACGGATGAAGGAATTGTGCGTGCCTTTAATACCTGCTAACACAAGAAGAAACAAAGTGTTAGAAAGCGTAAGAGAAACAAAAAACATAAACCTGCAACGATCCCTAACTCTAGAGTCAAAGAAAAGCTTTAATAAGAAGATCATTTAAGAAAACTCTACCCAATTTTAAAAAAAAAACAAAAATCGGAAACGTTTGGTGTCTTAATATTTTCAAAAATTGAAGCTTTAATTATACTTGAGTCAAGAAAAGAAGAAGGAAAAGAAATTCAATTTTAGGAAAAATAAAAATAAAAATAATAAGAATAATAGGAAAAGAAGAAACCTACATATGAAAGGTAGGCAACTTTTTTTTGCGGTTTTTTTTGCTCTCTTTGCTTTTTCTTTTCTTTTTTGTTGTTGTTGTTTTAAATAATAAGAGGAAAAACACAAATAACACCGAATGACCTGAAACTGATACCAACTGATGCGGAAACCCAGATCTAGACACAAGAGAAACACAAATTAGAAATAAAATGAGAATAAATAAAATTAGTTAAATAATAATAATAAAAAGAAAAAACAGGATAGATTTGCCCTATGGAAGCCTTGGTTAACTTGTAACCAAAAACGCCAATGATTGAGCGGCTCCCTACGAAACCCCTAGAAGAAGAACCTCTAGAAACACCGATGAACGGGAAAGAAATTTGAATATTTGTAACTCCGAAATACCCTCGAAAGTAACAAACTCCAAACTAAATAGCAAGAGAAGAATCACTCTATTCTCAAAAATTTGCCTCACACAAATTTGGAAGAAAGCAAATACTCTCTTTTTATTCCCCCCAATGTGTAGAAAGCAAGCCTATTTATAGGCAAAATACAAGAGTAATTGAACCCTAATAAAACTCTTTAAAATTATCTAAGAAAATAAATAAATAAATAATATCCTAACCAATAAAATTACTTAAAACTCATAAGTGATGTGTCCCAACCAATGAGAATTAAGTAAATAATAATAAGATACATAAAAGATTAATCCACCAATTTATGGGCTTTCACTATTCCAAGATTGGTCCAGTGAATTGCATTCCCGTATTTGTCAACGTCACGAACATGATGAATTAAATTTATAGCAACAAAGTCTTGGACAAAAGCATTCATCTTTGATTTTAATTGTCGTGCCTTGCTTCGAGTGATTGGACCACTAGGAAAAACAACCCCTTGAGTGTCACCTCCTTGACTCGTATCAGGTCTAATTACAAATTTTTAAGTCAAACTAGCCTAAGTAAAAGTTTTTGAAAAATGGGTCGTGTCGGCCCAACTGGCCAGCTCGTGTGTCCACAAGGCCGCGTGGCTCACATGGGCTACCACACAGCCATGTGATGTAGAGCATTTCAAAGATAACCTCTATTTTTCAGTTTTTTCGAGTTCTAATCGACGTTTCAGGTTAGAGTCACACACCTGATTCTATTTTTGGTTAACCACACAATAAAGCACTCTTGAATCTTACATACAACATAAAATCATACCATTCAACAACTAAGAGATAAAGCCAATATTTAATTTGATAATTTCCTTCATTAAAAATCAGCCCCCAAAATTAATATCCGAATGCTTACCTCGTAAAATCAAAGTTCAAAACAATATCTAAACCACCGAAGGATCACGTATCTCGCACCATTCACCTAAGCACAGATTACAGAAACATTGAAAGTAACAAAGAACGGAAACTAAACATTAACAGCTCAAAACTTGCTCAAGAATGAACTAAAACCTAATAACAGAAAATAAAACGAAGTTACTTACACAAATCTTGGTTACGACTGAAAACAAAGAGTTAAAAAAATAGTCCTCAATGGCTTAATGAAAACAACTAAATGTACGTTATAGAGAATGGGGGTGATGGACGGTTAAGGGAGTAAATTTAAGAGAAAATCCCACACTAGTACTTTTACAACTACCTCACTAACTCCTATCATTATCTACATCAGATTTTTTTTCCCGAAGTTAAAACAAAAATAATCTTTTCCACTTTTCATATGCAATGATTCAAACACAAGACTAAATGGTAAGCTAACACCTTACCACTAAACCAGTAGACTCATCCTTATCATTAGTTGAGCATAAATAAATTATAAACCAGATGTTCAAAGATAGGAGTTTAGGCAAAAATAGAAAAAATTCAAGAAAGAGGATTCGAACCTAAAACCTTGCACACACAAGCATAAATTGGCCCCAAATTATAACTGGTTTTTCCTTTTAAGTACTTAGACTTTCTTTTTAAGCATAAATGGTACCTAAACTTTTTTTTAACTAGAAGTGGTACTTAGGGTGGGTTTGGATGGACGGTGGGTTTACCTGCGGTTATTGTAAAAACAATGGTGGCAGTGAGATTAGATACTGTAGTGACACTGTAGTTTGAGATAAGAAGTAAGCTAAATGCACCGCACTTCACCCCTACCAAACCCTCCCCTAAACTTTTGTTCCAACTGTTATATTATCTATTTGTGAGTTGATGACGCATTATGGGTAGGTCCTTAAATATATATGGAGGCATTTTCATGGTAGAATCCCAATAAAGATAGAAATGGCCAAAAGAGGAATCCTTCTCTTGACATCCACTACCTGCGTTCTGTGTTTGAAATATGTGGAATCGGTTAATCAGATTTCCTGTTATTGTTCAGACTCTTGAAAAATTGGCAATAATGTAGTAGCTTGTGGGGTATCCATTTTTTCATGCTTGAGAATCCTATAAACCTCTTGGAAATATGAGCTAATTCCAACATCAAGCCTCAATCTTTACCAATTTGCTTGATGGGTTTCTTTGGAATTGCATTGTCCATTTGGCTTTTTCGGAATGAGGTTGTTTTCAATGGTAAAAGGGTGGATGAAAATTAATTATTCGACATTGTTGTTTTGATGGAAAGTTGGTGCTGTAAAGGGAAATGGCCTAACTTTATAAAATTTGTTAATGATGTCTTTTTATGTCCTGTAACAACTAGCATCACCATTAAAAAGAAAGTGCGCAGTGGCACCAATAATTGGAGGTCGCCTCCAACCAATCATCTCAAATTCAATGTTGATAGGGCAGTCTGTCGTTGTTTCGGAGAAGCCAATGTAGGCTAAGTGCTAAAGGACTAGGGAGGAGTTTATATTATTTGTTTATCAAAATCTATGGGAATTTTGGATCCCATCACAACTAAGTTGATGGTTGTTAAAGAAGCATGTTTAGTATATGGTGCTTCCAAATGGGTGACTTCTCATACACTAATTGTAGAGTCAGATTGTAGTAGTGTGGTTGACTGTTAAAACATCCTCATACCGGTCCCTTCTCTAAAAACTGATGTTCTAGCATACCATAGGTATTGTTGTGATGTTGTTTGACGAATTACTCTAATTCCTAGAGAGGAAAGTACTAAAGTAGATAGGTTGGCAAAAAGAGGCACTGGACGGGAGAGAAATTTTCTATAGGTTTTAGAAGGACCATAGTGTTTCTAGAGAAATCTGATTCTCTATATTATAGACATGTTGTCGGTAGTCAGAGCTAAGCTGGAGTGTGCTATTGACGTTGTTTCCTGAGCATATCGTCTATGGTTAAAAATTGTTTCTAATCTTGTAGATGTTATGTCTTTTGTTAGTTGGTGTTTTTATGCTTTAGTTTTTTTTTTCTGGTTGGATGTTGTTGTGGGCTTGTACTACTGATTGTAAGCTATTCATTTTATAATAAAATTTGGTGCACTTTTTCCCTCATTTTGCTGTCCCGAGATGGACTTCGGTTTGTTTGGGTGAAGAGGGTTTTTTCTTTAATGAGACACATTTCCATTTAAAAAAATATATAATGACTTGTGGCACTTTGCTTAGCTAAAATAAAATTTAAAATAAAATTAATTATATAAATTAGAAAAGGTAAAAGTTAAATTTTTATTTTCTTTATTTTTTTGTTGATCTCCATCTTCTCTATTGTTTTATTTTCAATGTTGCGTTCTCAATCACAAAAACAAAGGAAGATTTTAATTTTCAGTTTGCATCATTAGAATGATGCAAGGTTTTACCATTTTGCATACAAAAATTATATAAGAGAGCAAACCAAATGCACTCAAAGAAAATGCTAAAAGGAAAAGCCATATGCTCTGAATAGCAATATGGTTTGAATGCAGGGAAAATTGGCTCAATTTGATCCTGACCCTTAAATTCCTTCTTAGTAAAGTCCAGAAGAATTCCTTATTAGAAGAAATTATGGACTGAAATCTTTAAACCTATCTCTTTTTCTTTCCAATCCAATGACTAATGAAAGAGCATTCAATTGTAGCTTCTTAGCTTCAATCGCCAAGTTGTTAGGACAAATGGGTATGAAGAATTATTCCCTATGAAGGTTTTATGAAAGAAAGATTTAATGCCAACAATGTGTAACACCTCTCGCCCAACCCAACCCCGGGTCTAACTACAAGGTGCTACATCCATTGTCGGAGCAACTACAGTCAATTCACAGTAAAATAATCATTTGCACATGCAATTTAATGTCAAACACATTCATTTATGGTTAAAGAATCAAAATCAAGTCTTAGTCGAACTTACGAAAGCTTTTTTGTCTACCCGAGCACGAAACGGGACCAAATTACAAAGTTTTAAAAATTTAGGGCCGACGTCCTAACGTCATATCTTCCACATCGTTACATCACCAAAATAGCAAGCCAGGTCACAACCTCAAGCCACTCGATGTTGCGATGTCACTTACTGTTGGTCGACGTTACGATGAGGTAGATTGGTCATCGGGCATGAATCTTATTTTTGGCAAAAATGAATCATTTGGTACCTATTCAAATATTTTGACCAAAGTCTATCATTACATACATTCATATATCATAATCACCTATGTTAAAACATATTTACTCAACCTAGAACAAATTAATAAGAAATCAAGTATATGCTTATTCGAGGCATCACATTTATATAGTCAAAACTAAAACATGTATGATTCATCTAGTCATTCACCTACCATCTCTTCTATATGTAGTTCTTAGCATATTTAAATGACATATTCAAGTTTAAAATCATTAACTAAACAACATCAAGCATAGCTAATCCATACACCATTTATTACATACCAAACTTTTCAAACAACTTAATATTTGCCACAACCATCAAAACATGCCAAATGAACAAGATAGTGACCATTTCCTTAACATCTTATCCCTATATACATGCCACAATCTTAAAACTCAAGCTAAACAAATAACGACTGAGTTGGTCATAGGATAGTGTGAGCTTCAAGACGATTTGTCTTGACGAGTTTCGCAAGGTGACGATCCACAAGGAAAAGGGAGAACAAACTATATAAGCATATAAGATGCTTAGTAAGTTCAAATGAAAACTAGAACATACCTTGATTTAGGAATAATTAACTAATCCATTTAGCAATCTTTCTAACTATCATTTAGCACATTGTGATATATCTATACATATAATAACATCAATCAAATGCATTAGATGCGTTCTCAAATCATAAATAATTCAAACCCTAATCAAAGTCATGTAATCATCTATACATTAACATTGTCAAATATCATTTCATTTTCCATTCTATGGTTAAATTTCCATTTTCAAAAAAATTGAACATCGCCCAATAGAACTTTAGTAAAATAGACTCAGATACACGAGAATGAAATGTTCACATAAGCTGACAATATTTCAAGGTTGCTCACATAAGCTGACAATATTTCAATGTTGCTCACACAAGCTGACATTATAACCAGGTTGCTCACACAAGATGACATTATATCGAGGTTACCCGTCCGTGCTAAACCTAAAATACATTTAACTCAAGAATCTGTAACAAATTCTAGATCTCGTAATAACATGTAAATCTCTATTCAATTACGTGTATAACCCTAATGGCATGTAATACATATCCTAACATTTTACTAAGTTCACTTGGGCATCACTTTCATATAAATGTCATTATCTATCCTTTTACATGATTTCATTTATCAATACAAGTTCTATAAAAAATCAATATTCATATTTGCACCATGTACCACTTTGATATAACCAATATTACAAGAATTTACAATTTAGTCCTTTAAAGACATATGTGCCAAATTCCTTTAATTATACTCAATTCTAATATATATATAAATTTAAACATAATACATAAATAAAATAAAGTGGTAAGTTTCCATATGAACTTACCTGGTGAAAGCACCAAACAAGTTGAATTTTCATGGACTAATCTACAATTTTAGCTTTTCCACGATTATCCCCAATTTGATCCAATTCTTGATCGATACAATTACTCCATCCAATTCATCAATACTAAACATTTTTACATTATTCCATGACATGAATGAACCCAAATAATCTCATTTTTGATACCCCTAAAGTTTTACATTTTATTCAATTTAGTCCCTAAAATCAAAATAGCCATATCTTTCAATTTTGAGCTTTGGTTTAAAAACTGACTTCAATTACATCCCTTAAGGGCCCTTTACTCTCTATCTATACCAAAATTTCACCTCAATTTCACATTTTATTCAATTTAGTCTTATGTACAAGTATATCAATTAAAATTTGCAATCTAGTCCTTTTTCATAATCTATGTTTAAAATCTATCAATTTAACACCAATTTGTTCAAGAAATAAAAAATGAAAACTTAAAAAAAAACTTTAAAAATTTTACAAATTGGTACATGTGCTAGCTAAATCAAGTTTCCATGACCTCAAAAACATACAAATTACAAGAAAATGACTCGAAAAACTTACCAATTAAGGACTGAATGTAAAGGCTTCAAAAATGGCTTTTTCTTTAGGTGTTTAAGCTTTGGCAGGTTGAAGAAGAAAAAGATGAACACATTTCCACGTAATTTGATTAGTATAATTTAATTAAAACCTTAACCACTTAATTAAATTAACTTAACCATACTTATATTAACTTAATCCATCATTAACAATTATAAGTGGAATCTTCATTAAAAATTATAAGTGGAATCTTCCATCATCAAGCACTAATTCATATTAAAAAATAGTTTATGTATCATTTTGAACCTTTGGCTAATTGTAATTTAAATCACTAAGTCTTTGATCAATTAAAAACTTATAGCGATAAGACTTTTACAATTTAGTCTCTGCTCCTAAGTTAACTATTAATTCAACAAAATTATTAGACCAAACTTTAATATACTTTTATACTAACTCCATAAATATTTGTATTTAATATTTACGGACCCGATTTTCAAAAATGATGTTTCAAAATTATCTTTTCCAATATCACTAAAAATCGGGTTGTTATAGAATGTCTATATTTTTAAAGCAGTTAAAAGAGTTTAAGGGAGAGATGAGGAGTTTAGAAGATGGGAAAATTGGTAATGAGGAAGGAGATGAAGTTGTGGAGGTTTTTTTATGACTCAAGACAAGGAAAGGAAGGGTTCTTATAGTTAAAAGGATGGGAGAGGATAAGGAAAGAGATGAAGAGCAAGAGGTGTAAATATTATTAAATTATATTTTTATTTAATTAAAATGCTACATGTCATAATATGATTGGTTAATTTTTTTAATGGATGCTACAATGGTTGAACTAAAAAAGGTAACAAAATTAAAGTTTAAGTATTACTTCTTACAAAAAAATGTACTTGAGTGGGAAAAGTGCAGGGTAATTTTTTATTTAGGCTTAAACAACAAAGTGATATCTAAATTATATTAGTTTTCTAAAATTGGTATTTAAATTTTCATTTTTATTTGTTAGAACGGGTACCTAAACTATTAAATCTTTATCCATTTTACCCCAACTATTAGTCCTGTTAGAAAAACAAATTCAGCCAATCATAAGTTGCCACGTAGACCTCTATTTATTTTACTCATTTTTTTATATTCAATTTGTCTTTGGTCTTTTATTGCGTTTTTGAGTTTTAGGGCTAGTTTGGCAATGCTTTTGAAAAGTGTTGTGGAAAAGTGCTTTTGAGAAGTGCTTTTGAGAAGTGCTTTTGAAAAGTTTGGTTTAAAATTTGAGTGTTTAGCATTGCTGTCAAAAAGTGCTTTTGAGAAATAAAATGTCCATTTTAGACATGTTATTATCAAGTAACAAATATTTAAATTAGTTAATATTATTATATTTTAGTAAGAATATAAAAAAATTATTATAACTTGTTGTTAATATTTTAATATATGAAATATAAATTTTAAATATTTTTAAGCAATAAATATTAATTATTTATAAAATTTAATTAGAACATATAAACTATATTTTTAATATTTAAATATAACCATTAAATATTTGTAATTATTATTTTTAAAAATATTTTTTTATTTTTGATTAATGATTTTAACACATTTGTAATTAAGCACCAAGAAAAAAAAAAGAAAGTACTATGTTATTGGAGGGGTGAAAAAGTAATTAAGCACCAGAAGTGATTTTGGGAGAGGAAAAGCTAACGGATGTTATTGCGGTCACTACGGGTATCGTGGTTGTGAATTTTTTTAAAATTCGCACAATTTATTGTAAAACATAATAATTAGAATTATAATTATAATTATAAAAAGTCACTTTTAATGATTTCTAGAGTGTTTTCTAATACTTATGAACTTTTATTAATATGATATGAGAACACAACTTTTATAATCATTAATTATTCTTACATTTATTTACGAATTTTCTAAGAATGTTATATTAACTTATAAAAAAGTAAAAATAAAAGGAAATATTAAACATTTATCATATTTAATAAGTTTGAAAGCTTTTATAAATAAAATAATTGAAAATTCAAACCTGAGAGGTGCCTTCAATATTTCTTGATAGCTTTGAAGATGGTGAAGATATAAACATTCTATGCTGCAAAAGGAAAAAAAATAGATAAATGTATAGATTCTCATTAATTATTTCTATTTCCTACCACTTATTCTCACTCCTACTCTACTTTTATATATTGTTTAACATGCTTCGATTATTAATTATCTTTTCATAAAATATACTCCATTCATTTATCTAAAGATATATTTTAAATGTTTTAATATCATCAAAATTAAGAACATTAACAAAATTTTTCTTTAAAAAAAACATACCTTACAAATAATGGTAGTGGTACGATTTAGTTTCACAAATTAGTGGAATGACGAGGAAGATCAGATCCTTCACCTCCATTTTGAGAGCATTCTTGACTTGATTCTCTTGGCCTTTGTCCAAAAATATATCCAAAAAAAGTAACATTTTCACCTTGGTTTTCATATAATTGATATGGAGGATATATTTGAGGAGGAGGATACATGAGAGGTGGAGGTGGGTGATACATTGGTGGTGGAGGATGCATTTAAGACTGGTATGGCACACCATAATTAGGAAATGGTGGATAATAACCACATGGTTGTGGATAACCATGTGAAGGTTGAAAATATAAACGTTGTTCTGGTGGATAAAAACCTTGAGTGCTAGTAGATGAATCACTATACCCAAGGTTACTAGAACTCGATTTCCTACCAGATGAAGAACCTATAGAAGTATGCTTCTTGCCTTTTCCTTTTGATGGAGCTCTAGGTTCACTTCTATCTCTCCTAGGTTCAGGAAACATATTTCCATCAAACTCTAATCTATCACGAAAATATCCACTAGTGGTACCAACCCCATATTCTCCTCCATACTAACTAGAAGACCTAATTTCACCTCTATCACCACTATATCCATCATCCTCATCAATTGGACTTAAACCACCACCATCGGGTCCATCGCCACTCTGACTTGGCGTTGAACTAGAACTTGAATGAGATAAATTTTGTTGTTGATATTGATCAACGTCTATTTCATCATCAGATGTATCCGTAGGCAACACACCAACATTTTCACCATCTAACAATGGATTCTTTTTCTCATGAAGCCATTCTGATAGTGAATCAACATCTTCAAAGATATGATCAAGGCTGATAGGATTAACACTAGCGTTTATATCATCAGTGCTCATTCTTTTTTGATGCCTTATCTGAAGCCTCATATTATAATAGGTAAACACTAGTTTCTCAATTTTTTTATACTTTAATCTATTTCTTGCCTTGGTGTGAATATAACTAAATGTGCTCCAATTTTGTTCGCAATTTGATGCTGAAGTTGTTTGTCTAAGCACTTTAATTGCTTATTTTTGTAATTCGGGAACACATGTGCCGTATATTATCCACCACTCAGCTACATAATATTATTTAAATTTCAAAATAACTTCAAAATGTACAATATAATTAAATAATATAAATTAAATTAAATAATTTATTTAACTGTTTACCCGGATTCATTTGCTTCCAAGCTCTTTGTGCTTGTGGAGTACCGAATGTCTCATGTTTATCTCTAAATAGTAACAACTGCATAAATAAAAGATAAAGTAAAAATAAAAAAAAAATCTATTTCAAATTATGTAACTAAGTTACAAATAATAGTACTTGAATCTAACTTGATTAACCATTCTGACTTGAGTATCAAGAGAAGGTTCAAATATTTCAATTACTGATCGTGTACCTTCTAATGTTTCTATTAGTACATTCTCAGAATGCACCACCCCAAATTGAAATTGAGGATTGAGAAAATAACCTAAGTATAATTTATAAGAATATCATCAAATAATAATCTAAAGCTTAAAATAATAAAATATAAAAATAGTTCTTAATATATAATATGAAACATTTTATCTTACCAGCTGAATGCAAGTCGGAATGCATAAAATTCCATCTATTGTTAATAATCTTTTCGTACTTGGTGAAATATCGATAATCTTGTTGAATTGCTCGTTTAGCTCTATCAACAGCCTCATAAATAAAGCCCATTGTTGATTTTTGATCGCTCTCCACAAGTCTCAATACTTTTACTAGGGGAATGTAAACTTTTATGAGGTCATTGACTTTTTTCCAAAAATCTTTTCCCCAAACAATTTTTTTGGCTTCATAAGCAGGCCCTGACTTTGCTGTCCCTATTTTGATTCTTTAAATTCCTATATATTCGAAAGGAAAATTTTAAAATAATATAATTTAAATTATTTGGAACTAATAAAATCATTAAAGGTTGATATATTTAAGTAATTATATTAACCAATTATAAAATACTGACCTTTGAATTAAACATTTCTCTTAGACCTTGCTTTTTTCTTGTTATCTCTTCAAGTTGAATGAAATGAGTTGCAAATCGAGTAAGAGTGGGTTGAAGTATTTGTTTCCCCTGTATATACTTCTTCATCAAATCAACAGTCCAAATGTGATTGTATATAAAGCAAGTCACTTTCTTTGCCTCATCTAACACTTTTGATGCACTGGTCTTTTTTCCAATATCTTCAAGGCATAAATCTAAACAGTGATCTACACATGAGGTCCAATATAGATATTTTCTTTTCAACATTAATTTTTTTTCTAGCAGCTTTCATTGCTGCCTCATTATCAGTCACTATTTGGACAATGTAATTTTCTCCAATTTCTTCTACAACTGAATCTAACAAATAGTAGTAGAATTCAGCATCTCTACTATGGACACTTGAGACATCTACCGATTTCCAAAAAATGGTTCCTTTACTGCAATAAACAAGGAAATTAATGATGTGCATTTGATTCAAATTGTTGGTCCAACCATCACACATTAGAGTTGCACCCAATTCTTTCCAATGAGTTTTTAGTCCATTTATCCAATCATGAACTCGTTGATACTCTAACTCCAAATACACATCTGAAACCTCATAAGGTATTGGGAGCTTTACACCTTATTTAACTTCTGTTGACACTTGAATTAAGTTATACAACCATGAAGAGCTTGTTAATTTAAAATGAAGTCTTTTATATATTAAAAATTTAGATACCGCTTCACCTATCTTCTTTCAAAAACTCTTTAAAAAAGAGTCATTGACCTTTGGTTGCTTTGAACTTTTGCTTCTAACCAATTTAGGTATAGCTCCTATTAAGGTAAAATCAGACTCACTTGGGATGGATTTACTTGTTTTTTCTCTATGATATTCTCTAGTTGATCCATGAGAAGATCTCCCTTCTTCATAAATGCTATCCCAACCACCAGTACTTCGTCTGAATTCTTCCCTTCTATCCCACTCGTGTTGTGATTGGATACTTTCTCGAGTTGCTTGCCTTATAGAAGAAACCTCATCAATGAATTCCTCGTGTTCATCTTCCTATTCTATTAGTTGAGATAAGAATTAATCTTTTCTCCTCTTTTTGTCTATTTTCTTTGTGTTGCTTTCTTTAAGTATATTCATCATACTTTCTCTAATGACACCTGTTAATAAAATAAAAATAATTCACACTTTATATTATTATCAATTATATATAATCTTTATTGATAAATTTACAATAACATTTAAAAATAATAATAAAGTATCACATACCAGTAACATTAGGGCATGGTGCAACATTGCCGGTTTTATGAGAAATGTACTCTTTAAATCATGTTATTCCTCATTTTACAACTTTAGCACAAAGTTTACATAGGATATTTCCTTTCGCATTTGGCATTGGAGTTCCAAAGTGCCAACCTATATCATTACTTGGTGCACCCTCCAATCCTTTAGTCGAGAACTCTTCACGTGGTGGCATGCTTTATTTTTATTTATATATAAGAAACATAAAATTATATTTAGAAATATAAGCAACTCATTACTTATATTATCAACAATATAATACAAAAAAAAATAAACATCATTAACATGAAAAATTTAAATTTATTGCATAATCCATACATAATTTATTTATTTTTAAAAAAACAACAATACACCATAACCCATTATTACTTGGTTCCAAAGTTTTTGGTATAAATAGTTTGTTTTGTTCCATCTTAATAAAATTTAAATTCAAATTGGATCAAATTTAAAAATTCAAGTTTTTCATATTATGCAAACTAAAATCAATAGAGATTTATCTAATGTTGAATTGAAGTCATCTATCAGATTTGATAAAGAAAAACACAATGAATTAATTTGTCTTGATTTTTTACTTTTTATAATACAAGTCATAAGTGATGGAGGCTATAATTTTTTCATTAATTTTGTGTATAACCTTAAACAAATCCCAAGCAACAGAGGTTATAATTTTTCATTAATTTTGTGTGTAACCCTAAACAAACCCTGAGTAATGAAAGTTATGAAATTTTAAAATAATAATAAATAATAAATAATTATCATTATAAATTATAATTACAATATTAATTAAAAATAACATATAAAGTAAAATTATAAATCTGATAAGATTGAAGCTTTCATATTAAAAAATATAATATGATTGTCGACAAAGTAATTTTCATTTTCAATAAAATCTCTCCAAACAATTCTAATTTTTTAAGTTCTAATTTTTTAGTGATTTTTTTTGAAATAAAAATCTGAATGCATTAAAAAAGGATATTTAATAATTAGTACACTAATCAACAAATTGATCCTAACACCTGTCAAGACGGTGCCTCGGTTTTGCCTAAGAGTAAATGAAATAAAAATGAAAAAATAAAGGAAAAAGGAAATGAAACGGCAGAAACGCCTTTGTTCTTAAATCCCTAAACACACAAAACTTAGAAAGAAGAAAAACTGAAGAGAAACTCTATCATCCTTTTCATCTGAAAACTCATATCCTCTACTTTGCATATCAAATTCTTAGAATATGCTAGTTGTGCCTTCTCCCTTCATCCCTAAAGTCTAAAGAACATATTTGCATTGCAGATTCAAGACATGCAAACAAGAATCAAGACAAAATTTCAGGTACTTACTTGAGAATTATCAATCTCTAAATGTGCAAGTGATTAGGGCAGGGTTTGCTTTTCAGATTCAAGTCCTCGCTTTCATCTGTTGCTGTGTTGTTTGCCGAAATATGAGAAATAGAATTTCATATTTTGTATTACTTTTGAGTTTTGATTGCTTTTTTCTGTTTATTTGGACTTCTTCTTTTTTTTTGGATTGAAAACTCTCTGATTTTGTAGGTAGGGGAATATATTCCCTTTTGTTTTATTGTGTTTTTGTTGATTTTTGTTTATAGGAGATGGAATTTTTTTTAAATTTACTGTAACGGAAAATAACGGGAATAGCGGCCCGTTATTGCCGCAATTGACCGTTACCCATTAAATTGCGGCTGTGATCCACCGCTATCGGTGTGACTCCACTTCACACTGCTATTTTCAGTAGTAACAGTTTCGCACGCACCGTTACCGCTATATAGCAGCCACTATTTTGATATCAGACCGCTATTTAAATCCCTGATTTGAAGAGAGATTCAACATTTTCAAAAAAATTGATGGATTTTTTTAAGTTTTTGTGTGAATTAATACTATGAAAAATAGAATGTCAGTAATGATAATGTACCGCAAAGAAAAGAGAAAGAAAAATAAAAAAAACACACAAATTTTTACGTGGAAACCCTTTCGGGAAAAAACCACTAACAGAAGAAAAGTTAATTCACTATGTCGAATTCAAATTTTTAATTACAAGAGGAGTAGACTATGTCTATTTATAGGCTTGTAAAACGATATTCTAATAGGAGTGTAATAAGGTTGAAACACCTTATTCTAATCAATATCAAATAGATGAAGTATAATAAGATTGAAAAACCTTATTCTAAAATAAAATAAAAGAAGTATAGTTCTATATGGATTTTGCTTTTATTTTATTTTACCACTGCATTTTATTTAGGTGAGGATTCGGGTTACTCAATTCTAACAATCTCCACCTTGACACAAATTCTCAATGAACAAGTTCTTCATCGTGAACTCTCAACAAACAAGTTCTCCACCTCTTCCATAAAATCTTTTAAGGGTTTAACTTTAACAATGAACACCAACCAAGTCTAAGCAATGCTCAAACTTGGTTATGGGAAGTGACTTAGTCATCATATCTGCAGGATTTTCATGAGTGCTAATTTTGCTCACAACAATATCACCACAAGCAATAATATCATGAACAAAATGATATTGAACATCAATGTATTTTGTTCTCTCATGAAACATTTGATCTTTTGTAAAGAAGATGATACTTTTACTATCACAAAATACTGTACTGATTTGAAGGTCTTCATTGAGTTCACTAAAGAGTCCCTTCAACTAAATTGCTTCTTTATAAGCCTCAGTAATCGCCATGTACTCAGCTTCAGTGGTAGACAAAACGACTATAGTTTGCAAAATGGCTTTCCAACTGATTGCACAACCTCTGATTGTGAATATATAACTTGTGAGAGATCTTCTTCTATCAAGATCTCCAACAAAATCAGCAACAACATACTCAATGACTCCATCTCTAGTTTTTCCAAACTGTAAGCAAACATCAGTAGTACCTCATAAGTATATTAAAATCCACTGAACTACTTTCTAGTGTTCTTTACTAGGATTCGACATGTATCTGCTAACTGCACTGACTGCATATGATAAATCTAGGCGTGAACAAACCATAGGATACATGAGAGATCCCACTGCACTAGAATATGAAACATGTGACATGTACTCAATCTCATCATCTGATTGTGGTAATAAAGTCGATGAAAGCCTGAAATGGGCTGTTAAAGGAGTACTAACAAGCTTAGCACTCTATATATTGAACCTACAAAGAACTTTCTTAATGTACCCATTCTGACTTAGGTACAATTTACTTGCTTTTATATATCTGAGAATCTTCATACCAAGTATCTTCTTTGCCGGTCTCAAATCTTTCATCTCAAATTCTTCACTTAGTTGGGCTTTAACCTTTCTTATCTTTCATTTATCTTTTATTGCTATCTGCATGTCATCAACATAAAGGAGTAGATACACAAAAGAACCATCATTATCTTTCTTAAAGTAAACACAAATGTCAAAGCTAAGTCATAAAAGAATCAAACCTCTTGTACCACTGTCTTGGTGATTGTTTCAAACCGTAAAGGGACTTTTTCAGCAAGCAAATATAATCCTCTTTTTCTGAGACTGTAAAGCTCTCTAGTTATTGCATGTAAATATCCTCCTCAAGTTCTCCATGCAAAAATGCAGTTTTTACATCTAACTACTCAAGCTCCAAATAATACATGGCTACAATACCGAGCAAAGCTCGAATCAGACTATGCTTTACAACTGAGGAGAACACATCTGTGAAGTCCATACCTGGAATTTGAATATAACCTTTTGGAACAAGCCTTGCTTTATATCTGGGTTCTTCAGCCCCTGGAGTCTTTTTTTTTTCTTTTTAAACACTCACTTATAACAAACAACCTTTTTGCCTTTAGGAAGCTTCACAATATCCCATGTTCTGTTTTTGTGGAGTGGTTCCATCTCTTTTTGCATAGCAAACATCCACTTTTCTGAGTCTTCACAGCTAACCGTCTTAGAATAATTAGATAACTGTTAGTTTGCATCTATATCTTCAACCACAATTAAAACATAAGCAACTAGATCAACCTCGGCATATTTCTCTGGAGGTTTAATTTCTCTTCTAGTTTTGTTTTTGGCAATAGAGAATTGTGGTGAAGAAGAAACTCTATACTAAATTTCTGTACTGGCTTGAGGATTCGACTCTGTTGTAAATTCTAGATTAATCTGATTCTCCACTTGCTTTTGATATTCTTTATTGGAAAAGTCTTTAAAAGAGAAGTTAAGTAGCATAGCAGTTTCATAAAAACAACACATCTGCTAAACACAAGTTTTCTATTTTCAAGACACTATAACTTATACATTTTTACACCAGCTTTATAACCAAGAAAAACAAATTTAATAGATCTTGGTTCTAACTTTCCATTATCAACATGAGCATACGCAGGACACCCAAAGACTATACCTCTTATGGAGTCTTTTTCTTAATGGCAATTGATGGAGATCAGTTGATAAAAAAACATGCTGTAGAGGCTGCTTCGTCCCAAAATGACTTTGGTAAGTTAGCATTCAACAACATACATCGAATCTTCTCCATGATCGTTCTGTTGATTCGTTCTGCAACGCTGTTTTGCTGTGGAGTATGACAAATTGTCAAGTATCTCGCGATCCCTTCTAACTTGCACAGTTCATTAAACTCATCAGAACATAACTCTAAGCCATTGTCTGTGCGGAGGTGTTTTATTTGTTTTCCTGTCTGTTTTTCATTAATAATTTTCCAAGACTTAAATGCAAAAAACACGTCACTTTTTTACTTCAGGAACAACGCCCAAGCTTTTCTAGAAAAATCATTATTAAGTGTTAGCAGATAATTAGCTCTACCTCTCGAAAGCACTCTAGATGACCCCCACAAATCAAAATGAATATACTCCAATGTTCCTTTTGTGTTATGGATTCCTCTGGTAAATTGAACTCTATTTTGCTTCCAAAAAACTTAGTGCTCACAAAAATTTAGTTTGCAAATTCTTTACTTATCAAGAAGTCCTCTTTTGCTCAATTCTACCATGTCATTCTCACTCATATGTCTTAGGCGCATATGCCAAAGTCTAGTAACATCATCATCTGATAGGGAAGAGGAAGCGACAGCTGCATCATCAGTAACAGTAGAACCTTACAAAACATATAACTTGGCAGTCTTTCTCTACTCTTTCATCACAACGAGGGAACCTTTAGAAATCTTCAAAACCCCACTTTCAGCTGTGTATTTGTACCACTTTGAATCAAGAGTACTTAACAAAATTAAATTTCTCTTCAATTTTGGAACATGTCTCACGTTACTAAGTTTTCTGACAATTCCATCAAACATCTTAACTTTAATTGTTCCAACACCTGTGATTTTATATGAAGCATTATTTCCCATCAAAACAACATCTTCAAACATTGTTTCGTAAGTTGTAAACCAATTCCGATTGGGACTCATGTGGAAGGTGCAACTCGAATCAAGGATCCACTCCTTGCTCACTTTAGAATTGTTGATAGAAGCGACTAGAAGTTCACCATCTCTGTAGTCTTCTACAACATCAGCTTCACCAAATTTTTCTGGTTATTTGCTCTTTTGATTCGCAGGCTCCCTTTTGATCTTGTCCTGCAACTTAAAATACTCAGATTTAATGCGTCATTTTTTCTTACAGAAGTTACAAGTTTTACCTCTGTTTGAAGATTTCGATTTTCTCTTAGATTTACCACGAGGATTCCGTTCCTATGTCCTTCCACAATCATCATCAGCATTCCGATCTTGTCTCCCACGAACAATGAGACCCTCTCCTTGAGAGTCGGGTTTAACCATAAGATACTTCACCTTGTCATACGAGTTCAAAGAATCATAAGCCCCATCAGTTGTGAGAGACTTGCGGTTATATAAAATCGTGTCTCTAAATATTGAATAAGACGAGGGCAATGAACAAAGTAGAATCAACCCTAGATCTTCCTTATCATACTAAACCTCTATGGCCTCTAAGTTTGAGAGAATTTCTTTAAACACTATTAAGTGTTCATGCACAGACGCATCTTCCTCCAAACGATAAGCATAAAGATGCCGCTTGCTAATTAGAGTTTTCGACATACATATTTGTTACAGCCTCTTCCATAATGCAGCGGTGGTCTTCTCCTTCATCACAACCTGTAAAATTTTGTTAGAAAAATGCAGATGTAACTGTGTTAACACATTTCAATCTTTATGCCTCTTCTCTTCCTCCGTCAATGTCAAAGGCATCTTATCTATCCTTAGTAGGGTATCCTCCAGACCCATCTGCGCAAGAACCGCCTGCATCTTAATTTACCAAAACGCGAATCTTGTGTTGCGATCCAATAGCAAAATTTCATACTTCAAAGATGTCATTACCGTGATTGAGATAAGCAACCTGGAAAGCTCTGATATCAATTTGTGAAAAATAAAATGTCGGTAATGACAATGTATCGTAAAGAAAAGAGAAAGAAAAATAAAGAACACATATAATTTTACGTGGAAACTATTTCGAAAAAAACCACTGGCAGAGGAGAAGATAATTCACTATGTCGAATTCGAATTTTTAATTACAAGAGGAGTAGACTATGTCTATTTATAGGCTTGTAAAACCATATTCTAATAGAATGAGTGTAGTAAGGTTGAAACACTTTACTTTAATCAATATTAAATAGATGAAGTATAATAAGGTTGAAAAACCTTATTTTAAAATAAAATAAAAGAAGTGTAGTTCTATATGGATTTTACTTTTATTTTATTTTATCATTGTATAAGGATTCGGGTCACTCAATTCTAACAAATACATAAATTATATAAAAGATTATGAATATTAGAATAATGGATGATGATGAGATGTGATTTTGATTTTGTTGTGGGGGAATAACATTCAACTACTTCAGTTTCTTCTACCTATAACATAAGCCTAAAATGGAAGCTTTATTCATTTTTGTACCTTTTCTTTAATTTGCACTGATCTCACCCAAATTTGCCTCTTCTTTTTCGGCCTCCTTCACAATTGCGAGGAAAAAAAAGAATAAAAGAAAATTGAAGAAAAAGTTTTTAATTTCTAAGTGGATCGGAGATGAATAAAATAATCATGTTCCCTCTTCAAATGGATATATTATATTATATTATATAGGTAAAATGATTTATTTGGTGTTTCAATTTTAAAAAAAATTATTTTAATTATTTATTAATTATTTTTATTTCTTTTAATATTTTAAACTTATATTATTTGTCAAATTATTTTAAAATAGATTGAAAAAATTGACTTTGTTAACTTTACTTATATGGCATCAATGTAACAACCCACACCATATTAATATTTAATTTTTTTTTAAAATTTAAAAAATTAATTGCTATCTTAACATCCAAATGATAATTAATTTATATGTCACATCAATAAAATTAGAGTAAAATAGTGAAAAAAAGCAGCAAAATAGCTATAAAATTGCAAGCTTCTTCTTTTTTGCAAATTCGAGCTACAGCTGGGGTTAAGGCTAGGCCAAAAAACATTACCCGAGGCTTGATCTATTTTTTAAACGAATTTTATTTTTTACTTAAACTTATTTTTTGAGACTATATTTTTATTCAAATCCTCTTATTTTTAGAATGAACCTTCAAATCAAGCCGAGTAATCCAATTCATAATTCAATCTAATAAATTAAAATTAAATAAATTCATTATTACCGTGAGGAAAGGCAATAGACGTATGCAGCACCGTATTGACTAAAATTGTGCCAAGGCCAACCTCAGTACTTGTCTCCATCCATCGGTCACCGTCCCAATCCCCCTACTTATTCACCAAATTACCCTATATCTCACCCTAGCATCCAATCCAGCTACAACAACAAAATGCACTTGAGCGAAAATGAAGGCATCGAAGGCAACACCTTCGTGGTCACCGGTGGTCTGGGCTTCGTCGGCTCTGCCCTTTGCTTGGAGCTCATCCGCAGAGGTGCTCGCCAAGTTCGCTCCTTTGACCTCCGCCATCATTCCCCTTGGTCCCTCCAACTGACCAACCACGGCGTCCGCTGCCTCCAAGGTTTCCCTTTTCTTCTGCTTCTTCTTCTTCTGCTACTACTATTATTTTCTTTCTGATGATCGGAAGAAAGTAACAAAAACTTAGAAACTTTAAAGTTTTCAACTTATCTTTCTTAGATGGATTGAACCATAAAGTTTGTGCTGTGTCTTTTTTTTTTTTTTAAATATGCGGGGGAGGCCTTCAATTTACCATTTTGAGATGCTTATACCCATTGCCCTAAATTGTGTGGTTGCAACAGGCGATCTTACCTCGAAGAAAGATGTTGAAAATGCTCTTCGTGGTGCCAATTGCGTTTTTCACCTGGCTTCCTACGGCATGTCAGGGAAAGAAATGCTTCAGTTCTCTCGTGTTGACCAGGTGAATATCAATGGAACCTGCCATGTCTTGGAGGCTTGCCTTGAATTTGGGATCACTAGGCTTGTTTATGTCAGCACATATAATGTTGTGTTTGGTGGAAAGGAGATTGTCAATGGCAATGAGGCCTTGCCCTATTTCCCTATTGATGATCACTTTGATCCCTATGGTCGAAGTAAATCAATTGCCGAGCAGGTGGTTCTTAAGTACAACGGCCGCCCTTTAAAGTAAGTAAATCGAACTGCCAGAATCCTCATGTTTGGTTACCTTTTCTGCTACTATTGTTTTAGGCTTGAATAAAATGGTACAAGATAGTATTAGTTTATATGTATGTGGAATAGTATGATAGTATTAGTTTTGTAAAAATCAAAAAATTCCTCCACATTGAAAATCCAAGACTCGGGATCAGTACCATTAAATTTAGTCAGTTCCACTTGAGCGGGTTTGGGCTTGAACGGAAACTCTTCCCTATCAGAATCGTACTCAAGGTGCGACGGATGGCAATGGTTGGTAGGAGATGTATGATCACCCTTGAATGTTGTTCTGGAATCAGTCTCAACCTTGGTTCCATCGGGAGGCATCATTGATTGCGTGGCCTTACCCTTAATTAACTGCCCAAGTTGAATGAGTTGAGTAGTAACAGCTTCCATTTGATGCTTCATATCAACCATTGTTTGATACTGAATAGAAACTGTGGATTGAAGGGAGTCTAGGGATTTAGTTTGTTGAGCAAGAGCTTGAGATTGTAGTTGAAAATCATCCTGAAGCACAGCCACTACCAGATCTAAGTTTGCCAATCGAGTACCATCAACCATGGTGGAGGAGAGTTAGAGCAACGAAAGCACCAAAAATGGACCAACCTGCAACCTCAAAATGAATTCCAAACAATACAAACAACTATAATAAGAAGTAGAGACCGAAAGAGGAGGAAGAAGAAATAGGAGAGTATGGTGAATTCAAGAGAAGAAATGGATCAGTACAAAGAAACTAATCCAAGCGAGGAGGCAGTAGCAGTCACACTCTAGACAATTCCTTCGTGCTTTCCTTAGGTCATTTCTACTTATTTATAATAGATAGATTGTACTGCCCCTTTACAAAATATCCCCTGCCCTTAGGTCACATAATTCTTAAGAATAACAGATTTGGTTTTCTTGCGTGGGGTCCTCCTGATGCGCATGTTGTTGGCTCTCCTTCAGCTGTTTCTACCACATCAGCTCATGGGGTCATCACAGAATATACTTGAATGACAAAATCTACTCTAGCATAGTGGATAATCTAGATTAAATTATTACTGAAGTTTGCCATTGAACATGCCTTCTCTTCACCCTTTTCTGCTCCAAAGAGAAATTAGTTACATGGGGGATTCTTTGCTGTGCAGGAATAATATTGGAAAATGTCTTTATACCTGTGCTGTTCGTCCAGCTGCTATATATGGACCCGGTGAAGAGCGACACCTCCCTAGGATAGTATCTATGGCAAAATTAGGCTTGGTGCCATTCAAAATAGGTAATTCTAATGTGAAAACAGACTGGGTTTATGTGGATAACCTGCTACTCGCTCTACTATTGGCAAGCATGAGACTTTTAGATGACATTCCTGGAAAAGAAGGGCGTCCAGTTGCAGCTGGCCAGCCATACTTCATATCTGATGGTAATGAATAGTGATCAATGCTTTTCTTGTTTTCTTCCATTAGGCGTGCAAAACTATTTGCAATAGCAGTTTTATCCATTTTGACTATTTACTGGATGAAGTTGACAATGTTTCTCAAGGGTATTTTTCTCTTATGACTTTTTGCAGGGTCTCCAATCAACACTTTTGAATTCATCCAACCACTTCTAAAAAGTTTAGATTATGACTTGCCAAAGTCCTGGCTCGCTGTTTCGCATGCTCTTTATCTAGCTAAGATTTTCTGGGCTGTATACTCAATGTTATATCCTTTATTGAATCGGTGGTGGCTTCCTCAGCCCTTCATTCTTCCTGCTGAAGTATATAAGGTTTGTTTAATAACTGGTTCCCCCTTTCCCTGCTCTGAGCCGTGCCTGTGATTCAGAACTTTTGCATAAAGCACCAAAAATAAATATTCGATCATCTGTTCTGATTTTGATTTTAATAGGGTAAAATATTGGTGTTATATATTGTGATGATAGGTTGTTGAGGTGGTATGACAATTTTCCTAGTAAAAAATCGTGTTTAATGAACCTGATGCATGTTTGCAGGTTGGTCTTACCCATTACTTCTCATACCTTAAAGCACAGCAAGAGCTTGGATATGTTCCAATGGTGAGTCCTCGGGAAGGCATGGCAGCAACTATATCATATTGGCAGGATAGGAAAAACAAAAGTTTGGACGGACCTACAATATATGTATGGGGAATTATTTTGATTGGAATGATTTCACTTTTTGCTAGTGGTTGGTTCCCACCCATAGGACCAGTGCCACTCCTTAGATCAATTGGACTTATGTTATTTCGGTCAATGTTTGGAATACGGCTAGCATTTTGCTTAGCTACTGCAGCACATATCGGAGAAGGCATGTACGCGTGGCGGTTGGCAAAAAGAGTGGATCCTGATAATGCAACAGGATGGTTCTGGCAGACTTTTGCACTTGGGTTTCCCTCTTTGAGGCTATTGTTGAAGAGAGCTAAAAAAGTTGCGTGAGCATTGCATTCGTGTTGGTGTACTTTAATTCACTTCACTGTAGAATGGTTTGTTAATGGCCACAAACGGGAAAAATTAAACATTCAACTTTGTGAAATGACTTTACCCCCTCACCAAGGCCCCACCTCCCAATCAAACAAAATTGGAAAACTTCATCTCATCTAATGTAATGAGTACTCACCTCATTTCCATAACAACTTGTGGTCCATGGTAATAACTGTTACACGATTTCCCTTGTACAGACAAATGTAAAGGTCATATTCTTTTATATTTATATTTTAATTTCATCAGTTTAAATCTCAAACCTGTTTAATTAAATTTCTAAACATGTAATAATCAAAACTAAAATTTTAAAATTCTGTAAGTACGAAAACTAAAAATAACTAAATTAAAATACATAAATCCAACAACTTAGCAGAATTAACCAAAATGTAAATAAAATGAAAGCATTGGATGAATGACGGATGGAGCATTGAGATTTGGCAAGAATACATGCAAAAATAAATAAGACGTAAAACACAGCTAATTTCAACATGAGCATCATCATCTTCATCAATATCACCCTTCCACTAACGTAACTGAAATTGGCAACAAACTCAAACTCAGCATCTCAGTCTGAAACACAACACCTAAAAAACTAGAACACAAGTGCTTTCTCTCTCGCGTCTAACTTACACCTTTACCTTACAAATGCATCACACTAACAACACTCCTAAGCCAAGACCTATCGGGCGTTTCTAGCTTAGCATCCAAGTCCCAAGTTCAACAAAAAAAGTAAATCCTGTACCCTTAATTCTACTTCAGTTACACGATGCTTAAATTACAAAATGGTTCCCACTACAACACTGGCTGACCCACTACAGACTACCCAGTTAAAAGCATGATTTTACTTCCATGGAAAGTTTGACATGCCTTGTGGGTTATTATTGTTGTTATTATTGCAGGTTCCCATGCTCTGGTTAACCGGGCTACCAGGCCCACCTGAGGATTCACTTAGAGTACCATGTGAAGGTGAGCTGGTAACCCCTGGAGCAACCTTTGGTGGGGCAGATAGGCCTTCCATCTGGTATGTTGACTTTGCTTCCTTTCGATTGTCTGTAATAAAACTACCCACAACCACCTGCAAGCAATATTGTAGCTCACTTTCAGTACCATAGACACGTGAAGTATATTACTTAAAATGAGATGGGCAGTAATGTATAGAACCCAAAGCCAATAGCAGCACTATGAATCATGTCAGCTTTAGATAATTCTTCTAAAATACATCTAAATATTTGCATAAAGGAGAGACAGAGCTCACTGATAAATGCTAGGTGAGGCAGAGACCATTTCTCCACCCTCCAAAACGCTCCAATGTTACATAGTTAACAGTTGACATATGGTAAACATCATCAAACCTAAAGGCCTAAAACCTAGGTTTGCTGTAACTCTTCATGAAGGGAAAATATTTGGTATCCTGTCAGTGGATTTTAAAAATTCGACAAGCAAGGTTGGTTGATGACAAGTGTGTATAGTGTATAGTAAAAATAAAAAAAACACACACATATAATATATATATATATAAAAGAAATGAGAAATGTGGCAAATTTATAACTTTGTTTGGGGAGTTAAAAAAGTGCACTGCCAGTGTATCAAATACTCACTCTTTAAAATTTACATTTTTCATAATATTAACATTAAATGGAGTTTTTTCATTGAAATTAAATGGATTATTAATAATAACATCAATCACAAAATATTTATCACTTTTTTTAGGTGGTAGAACTTCTAACATCATATTTCACTAGAGTTAAATCTAGAGAAACTTCTACTTCTCGTAGAGTGATTTTGGTTCATCCCTGTATACCACAAGATTCTGAAAAGATTGAAAATATATGCAATCTGAAAGATACTAGAACAAAAGAACAATGCAGTAACGAAAATATCAAATGAGAAAAGGAATTAAACCTGAACAGGAGATGCAGCTGTTAGAAGGCCAGCTACACCACCACCTAAAACACGACCATCTGGGCCAGACAATGACACACTTAACCCTCCAGTTCTGCTCCGCTGACCACCATTTTCTGACAGAAGAAATGAACCAGACAGTGACAGAATTTCAAATCGCCCCTGCACCATCAATGGAAAAGAAACATAATGCCATTAAATTAGATATTCGTAGTAAACTGGTGCTCTCTCTTTATAGGTTGTGGAATAAATTTGATATAATTGATTTTCATTATAAAGTTCACATCTGGCACATCTTTGGTGGTATAACAATGCTTCCAGAAGCAGAATAATCATCCCTAGAACATAGTAACTTCTGCTATATGCTGACAATAAATCCACTTTTGCATATTTCTTCCCATGACAGCATCAGCTCCAGCTTTATGCTTAAGAATTGAGATTTCCTATTCAAACATCTTTAAATTCCCATGGCTGCATTTAATACAGATAGATGATTCTAACAAGCATCACAAAATTCTATTTCACTCTGAAACTTATGCAGCCATCATCCATTGGGAGTACATCCATTAATAGATATTATATAAGATGTTTTCTTAGTTCAATATTTATAGTTTAAACAGGATACAGCCATCCATCTATTAGGTTGATGTTAAACCTGACAATATCAGACACAGCACAAAAAGATAACTAAAACATGATATAACTTAGGATACAAAAAATAACACAAATACAACATGAATAAATGAATGTTTTGACATCCATATAATGTGAATTAGCGTATTCAATTTTACATAAATATGAAATATTTTAAATACAATTATGACACTACAATATACATGAACACGATATAGATACAGAAATTGCGTGATCAAATTGATACTCGAGAATCTTTATGCCAATATGCACCTCCTTCTCACAGACCCTAAAAATTACTAGTGAAAATAAAAATAATATTTTGCCTTTTTCAAATTCAAGAGCTAAGCTGTAGAGATTTCAATTCCTAAAGCAGTTTATAAGAACAAATTTAAATCCTAAAACAGAAGGCAACAACAAAGAATACTAATACTTTGGCACATCACAAACCTCATAAGTTACAGTTCCACCAGATGTTGCTGGTTGGCAAAGAGTTACATTTGATATGGCTCCATTTGCTGAGAGGATGCAAACAGCTCTGGGACCATGCTGAGAAAATGACATTATTTTTGACGATACATCCTAGAACCAGGTAAATACATAAAATTTTAGCTTCAGATCACCCAATTAACTACAACTATTATATCACCGAGAGAACAACTCCATTGCATACACATGTTTTTATAAAGAAGCACAGTGAAATTTAGAGCAATGGATAGCTCAAAAGATGAAAATACTTCACATTGAGAAATAAAAATATAAATAAAAGGGAAGGTATCTCTCCTTTACTATAAGGGGGTGTTTGGTTAGGAGAATGTTTAATTAACTCTGGTAATAGGATTATCTCATATCTAGATTATTTAGCACATTACCAGTAATGTTTAATTTTCTTGTTTGATTGAGTTGTTTGGAATGTAAGATTTTTTTGTTGAGAGAATACAAGATAACCTAATAGTATTAAATTGTCATTGATCACAAATAAGGACGAAAAAAGCTATTAAATTATGCAAACAGTAAAAGGTGACAACGAAAATAGATAAAAATAATTAAGGTAAAATGACGACCACGATGATGATGAAGACAGACAAGTTGTTAAATTTTCTCAACTAATAAATAATTAAAAAATGGAAAAACTCATAATAATAATTAATTGAAACTTAAGGTAATATAATAGACAAAATGCTAAGTTTCCTCAATTTATACTTATAATAATGATAACAGTAATGATAATGATAATAATATAATATATATAGTTGGAATTAAAGAAATGGAGAATTTGATTCATTAGCATATATTATTATTTTGTTTTAGTTTAAATAAAATGGATCAAAGTCAATAAAAATGAGTAAAATTGTCACAAATTTTAGATTACTTAGGTAATATAAAGATTACCTAAGAAATAGATGGTATTGAACCAAAACTTATCATCAGTAAGATGACTATCCAAATGCCCCCTAGTTGTATGTGCAGTATATTTATAAAATTAACAAGAAAGAAATATATCTTCAACCAAATAAAGGAATGGAGTTCATAAAAATATTCATCAAGATAATGTTATTCATTCACATAACTTCATTCTAAGTTGTGTATACATTTTGAACTTGCAAAATCACAAACATTATCAAAATTTTAATTTACTCCATTAGTTCTTTGTTGTTTTCATTGATTTTCATTGTCAGAAGAGGAATTTTGGGAAGTAATCCATTTCCCCAATTTGACCTTTTATTTCATCACATGCAAAATGCAAAAAACTAATGACATAACACTTTTCTCCAGAGTCAATATGGTTCTAAAGACAAGAGTTGAATAAAAATCTTTACGAAGCAAATTAAATGAAAGAAGTTTCGGCAACTTATGACAGGCATATTTGCATCAAGCAAGAAGATGAACATGCCATTTATTAATAAATGGAATAAAAATGAATTTTCAGAATGGTTGACTCTAGCATATAAGAGCAATAAGAAAAAGTTTTCCACATAAACCAGGAAAAGTGGTAAGGGAAGTTAAAAGGAAAAAGAGAAACCTCTCCCACTTTAACAGTGATAACATGGGGCGTAAATCCAACTCTGGGTGATCCTGCAAAAAGAGAACAATTTAGTGAAATATGTCAGCTTAGTAACCAAGTACAAAGATAGCTCAGGCTTCTAAGAATCTTCTTTAAAAAATAAAATAAAATAAAAAGTTTATAGAGCCATAGAATGACTATGCTTCATATTGAAAAAGTAATTGAAGGAAAAAAAAAAGGAAAGAAAAGAACAAATATCTTGTAATAACAAGAAAGCTGCAATCCTTCAGTATTATTCAAGAATGTTTATGTACATATTATATATATTTATAAAAGCACTCTTGGTAGATGTTAATTGCTAGCTAGCTGCTATTGACATAAGAGAGTGGAGATATAGAAAAACAAGAAAGGGGACACAGAAAAATGAAGCAAGGGCATGTCGGCATGCATATAAGTGATTTGGGAAAGATAAGAATCTGAACTCTGAAGTCTAAAGTCAGTTAGAACAGATCCCAAGTCTAAAGTTAGAAGTCTAAGTTACAATACAGACTACAGATGCAGATGTGATTCCACAGCATCACAGGTATTTACGTGTTGATATTTGGAATATTAGTTTGATTATCCTTATATAATCTCTTTAAGACTTCCAGTCTTCTACTAATTAGTGGTAAATACTGGTAAGTACTACAGTACTATTAGTATTTATTATTATTCAGTAGAGCATCTTGGGTTCCATCCTGTCAGAAATCAGAACCCAGAATCGACACTACTCCCTACAAATCATCACCAACACCAAAACATAAACATAAACAAAAACATAAACAAAACTAAAACCATCACTCCTTTATTATTTTTACCGCACTGCCCATTTGTTCTCCTCACCTGCCATCCACATCCCACCCACGTGTGTATGTCTATATATGACACAAAACAGAGTAAAAATGAAAAAGCAGGGAGATTAGATCCTTCCTCTTAGATCTTAATCCCTAAGTATAGTGGCATTTCGAGAACAAGGTAGAAAACAGAAAATGTCGTGGTTACCAATCCAAAGCAAAAAAAAGACATTCATCAAATTAAACGATTAAAATGCTTTATTTGCGTATCAACTATCAAGAGAAAAGAGTACCAAGAGCTTCAAGTTGATGCTTCTTATTGCAGGAACCAGGCGGTCTTCCCCTAGCTTTCTTTCCTGAAGTTGGTGAAGAGGCTGATCCTCCTGAAGGAGGTGGCGGAGGAGTTGGTGAGGGGAATCCTCCTCCACTATTAGATTGGGTTACGCTGACAGAGGAAGGAGCTGGTATAAGAGCCAAAGGCATGGTACTTTCCGGCCCATACTTCCTGGGCCTCCCTCTCTTCCTCTTCAAGGGTTCGCTCCCCATGCTCATGCTCATGTTCAGAGCTTGCCCTTGTTCTTGAGTGACTGCAGGTCCACCAGCGGACCCCTCCGCCCCACCATCGCCGGAAGCTGGCTGATATGTGAGTGAGGCGGGAGTGATGGGCTTGTACACAGCTGTTCCGTCAGCCCTAAAGGCTAAACGCATGTTCTGTATCGCCGGTTGTGACGCCACCGGACTCTTCTGTTGCATGCCCAAGCTGTAGGGCTCTCTACTCGCCATCATTCCCGTCTCAGATCCCGACATTCTTCTCCTTTTTCTGTTTGGTGTTTAAAATTGAATTATATATGCTTTTTCAGTTCTTTCCTTTGCTCATACCTAAGTAATTCATTAGATCAAGAAGCAGCAGCAGCAGCAGCAGCAGAAAAAGAACCTAATTTTTTAAACAGCAAAATATAATAATCTCAAACATGAAATGTTATACTCATGCTGACTGTTAAGAATTATTGTTGAAAAGAACTCACTCACTGTTTGGTGCACTGAACTCTCTCGAACTCGAACTCGAACTCGAGAAGTGCAGATTTTTGAAAATGTTTGTATAAATTAAAATGGAGTTTCAAATTTCAACTTGAGCGAGGAACTGTCAGTTGATCAAGCTTTCAAAATTCACTGAAAAAAAAAAACCTTGAGCCTAACAAGCTACCTTGCTCTTAAATCCCAGGGTGAAAAATCTATATGCAAAAAAGTAGAATTTACTCATCGCCAAATTAAAACCCTAATAACTGTTGCAATCCTTTCAGTTTTAGTCCCCAAATCTACTCAATTCCATTTTTCTTACAAAGATGAAGCTGCAATTTTTTTAATAATGGCTAAAAAAACCCAGGAATTTCTGACCAATTTTACGGACAATTTTCAGAATTTTCGAAAAATTACAGTTTTATAACAAATATATAATCTATTATCCAAAAATAAAAACAGAAAATAGGAGAAAAATACAAAAAAAAATGCCAATAACTTACCAATAAATAGGAAAATTTCAGAGACTAAGAGACGGATGAGAAAAAAAAACTAAGGAATTCTGAAGGGAAAAGGGCAAAGTACCAGGAAACAACTTTTTTCCAAAGAAATGTTAGAAATCTGAAATTTTTAGGCGCTGTATTTACTATTCAGTAGTATATTTTATTTCAGATATTTTTATTTTAAATATTTTAGTTTTTCTCTTTCTTTTTTTTAAAGTAATTTTTTTGTTCTCTTTCTCTGTCTTTTCCTTTTCCCATTACTTAAACCGCTATTATTTAAAAAGAAGAGAATTAATAAATAATTTTTTAATTCAGAAAACTAATATCCTAAATCATTCTATTTGTTATAGTCATAGTTAAGTAAACAGAAATTTATACATTAAATTCATTAAAAATAAAAAATAATAATAAATTATAAGGTAGAGTAAAAATATTTACATATATATGTTTTTATGAAAAAAAGTCATTGTTCTCTTAAAAGAATTGGCAATGTAATTTTAGTGTAGAGTACAACTGTACAAGCTTTAATTTGCATTTACTCCAAGTTGATTAGAATTTAGAATGATAACGCGCTCGTTCCTTCGCTCTATGCTTCCTCACCTACTCGGCTACTCGCTTCTTTCAAATTGCCACGTAATTTACGGCTTTAAAGATCCCCTACTTTCTTAGTTGTAAAGCAAACAAAGCACTGTAACCCGGTTTTGGCTCAGTTACCTTACATTCTCATCTAATATTTTAAAATGATGTTTTCTTCTTTGAATTTTGAAGTTATATTTTTAAGGGTAAAATATGGAGTTCATCGCCTAATTTTTCGGATGCTTTCATTTTGTCATCTAAATAAAAATATTTGTAATTTAACTACTATCATTAATAAAATTTTTCACCTATAACAAAAATCTGATTTTACATACTAAAATGATCAAGTCAAACTTGTTTGTCAATCACAGTTTTCTTTCATTTTTCTTTTTCTTGTATTTTGGGTCATGTTTATTCTTCTTCTTCCCTCCCATGTCCGTGCTTCCAACGTCTAGCCCCTATAAGACACAGTACAAATTCCAACATATAGATATCAGTTGTTGCGCAAAGTACAATGACGATGGTCATTTAAATCATAAATTTTCGAATTCGTACATGTAGGCGTCGGTTTTATTAAAACCTCTCTGGTTTTGGCACAAGGCTACCTTGGAAAGTTTCTCCCTTGATGCTTGTTGCAGGTAGAGAGAACATACAGTTTTTATGCAAAGTTTTGGATCCTTGCCAAAGGCCACGAGCATCTCCCCCTCAAATTCCCGATTCGACTTATGATTCCTTTTCCTTTTGAGTTGAGAGAGAATCATATTGAAGTCCACTTCATTATTTGAGTCACTAGAGACATCTTGTTGTTCGCTATGAGTATTATTGCAATCAGAATGTTCTTGCGACTCACTACAACTATCGTCACAATTGGTAATGTTGAAGCCATCAACGATAAAACCATTAGGACTATCATCATCACTCTCATTCTCTGACCTAACCTCATCTTCAACACCCTCAGTTATAGGAGTTCGTTTGCGGAATTTACTTTCATCGTTCTTCCTCGAAGAACTTTTTTTTATTTCTTCTCCTTTAGATTATCTAAGTTGCTTTTGAGGGAATTAAGAAAGCAGTCATCTCCCTCAGGCCTGTTGAACACATGAATTATTTATTGTTGGTTGTATTTTGTTTTGGGATTTGAAACTTTTATGTTTTAATAAGGTTTTTTCATAAACTCTAGCAGCACGTTTAGTTCGCTGTATTGGATTAGAGGTGTAATGGAATAGAGGTGTAATAGCAAATCAACTGTTTGGTTGAATGTAATGGAATAGAGGCGTAATAGTAATCCTGTGTTTGGTTGAATGTAATAGAGGTGTAATAGCATAATGGAAAAAAACAAAAATGACTAGAATACCCTTAGCATAAATTTGTTTTGGTAAATGATTATTGTTATTATTATTTAAATTTTAATAAGATTATTATTATCAATAATAAATAATTTAATTATATTTAAACATAATTATTATTAAATATATTTTAATTAAAATATATAATTTAATAAAATTCTTAATAATTAGCAGAAATTTGTTTTGGTAAATTATTTGTTATTGTTATTTAAATTTTAATAAGATTATTAATATCAATAATAAATAAGTTAATCATATTTAAACATAATTATTATTAAACATATTATAATTAAATTATATAATTTAATAAAATTCTTAATAATTAATATTCTTACATGAATTTACTCAAGTCATAATATATGATACTGTAAAATATAAATTAACATAATTATTATTAAATATATTATAATTAAAATATATAATTTAATAAAATTCTTAATAATTATTATTCTTATATGAATTTATTCAAATCATAATATATGATACTATAAAAGAAAATTTGAAATAATTAATATTAAATATATTTAAATTAAAATATATGATTTAATAAAATTTAAAATAATTATAACTAATAAATTATATTTTATGAATTTGTATAATTTAAAATAATAAATATTACATATAATTTAATAATAATATATAATTTCATAAAATTCTTAATAATAAATTTTCTTATATGAATTTATACAATTTAAAATAATTAATATTAAATATAATTTAATAATGATATATAATTTCATAAAATTCTTAATAATAAAATGTTCTTATATGAATTTACTAAAATCAATATATAACTTGAGAATTATATTATGCATAAACATAATTAACTTATATTAAGAAAATGTTAGATGAAAATGAAATTCTACATTATAATCCATATGTTATATAGTTTTACAACATCAAAAAGTTTGAACATTGATATTTAATGGTGAGAAAGAAATCTTCTGACCCATTCCAATCGGGCAACAGAAGGTAAACTAAAGAAAATGATCATTTGAGTTGGATGATCGGGAATTTTACTCAAAGCATCATACCGCTGATCGTCGGTTAAACCTTCAATTGACCATAAGGCTGAATATAAATTTGAAGCTTTCTCTTCTATCTTTTGATATTCTTCTGACTTCTGCTGAACTACCACCTCAGAGGCAATACTCATACTGATTTGATCGCCAACGGCCTGGATTTTTTCCCCCAACAAAGTGGCAGCCTCATCAAATGAAGAATACACATTATCACGAGCATCAGATTTCTTTTTTCTCTTGTTTGAAGATGAGGAACCCCCTTGGTCTCTATCTCGTTGCGGCTCCGCAGCAGAAACATCCATGTCATCCAAAGGGATGTCAGCTTCGCAGTCATAGAATGAGTTTCTTTCTTCATCCATACCTGTAGTACGAACGTCCTCAGCATTTACTTCTTCAAGAACATCAGCAGCTGTTTGAGCATCTTTCCCAGTTGCTCGATCTCTTGCGTATATGGTAGTAAGCTGGTCGTAGTAAGGGAAAGTACGATATCTGAATTGAGCGGCTTCTCTGTGACTCTAAAAAAATGAGGAAATCATATTAGTCATAAGTTTGGTAAAAATAATATAATAAAGACTTGAAATAATCTTACCTTTAAATAGGACTCTCAAACCGCATCTTCAGCAACAACGAGCTGCCTATGCTCGTCCCAACCAAAACCGCTATTGTTTTGGCCATTAAGCATGTCGTAGACGATTGACCACTCCCTTTTAAGTAACCTAATCCTTGATTCAATTTTAGGTTTCGCCTTCAACATTGCATTTGGTAAAACTGTTTGTAGCATTCTTTCCAACTCGTTCAAATAACCGGCTTTGAACCCGGTATCAGCATTAAATGTTCCAACATTGTACAGGTCCACCATGCAGGAAACTAATGCTGCATCTTCCTCGGGAACCCATTTTCTTTTGCTTCCTCGAGAAGCTTGAGAAGAAACATTTGATTCTGGAACACCTGACATAATAATCTTAAGAAAAAAACAAATTATATTAATTACTATTTTAATATCATGATTCAAAAGGTCAACACTTTATAAAATCTAAGGAATTAAGTTGAGTATCATGAATCAAAAGCTCCATACCACAAAAAATTTAAAATTATAACACATGCTGAATTAGAAGAAATTATATTATAATTCAACCAGTTTAGTACAATACAAAAATCAATACAAAAGTTTCACAAACTAATTTCTAGATGCTTGCCATTCATCGAACATTTGGTTGGCTAGTTCCATCCTCCAAGTAGCCCAAGCATCTGATGGATGAATATTTGTGATATTCGGTTCATCGTCATCCACCACATTATTTGTAGGTAATCATTCTCCCACCTCCGCTTCGATGGGATCAATACTCATATGGGTTCGAATAAAATTATGGAGCAAACAACATGCAATAATAATCTATTGTGCACCCTTACAGGATAGAACGATGGACTCCTAAGTATTCCCCATCTAAGTTTTAATAAGCCAAAGCATCTTTCAATAATATTACGTGCTAAGGCATGTTTCATATTAAAAAACTCTTGTGGAGAACTTGGCTGATAACCCTGACGCCACTCGTTCAAATGATATCGCTGTCCTCTAAATGGTGCAAGAAATCCCTCACAATTTGTGTATCCAGCATCAACTAGATAATAACAACCTATAAAATAAATTTTTTTTTAAAAATGATTAATTCAGCACGCAAAGTTTGATCTTAATGAATAATTCAAAGTCCTCTAATTATACACTTTACCATGAGGAACTTTTAATCCATGTCTTCTACTAATGGCATCTCGAAGAACCCGTCCATCGGCAACTGAACCTTCCTAACCAAGAAGAACATAAACAAATTGCATCTCAGGTGTACAAACACCTAGCATATTTGTTGCTATGTCACCTTTTCGCGTTCGATATCTAGGTTTATCAACTGTTGGAACCCTAATCTTGATGTGGGTTCCATCAAGAGCACCTAAGCAATTCTATATCACATGATATAAAACCTTGAGTTAGAGTTCTAATTTAAATCTAAATCAAGTAAATGTTGTTGAAGCTATATATAAAACTCAGTCCAATACCTTAAACCATTTCCACCTTGTGTCAGAAGAATCGGCTGTAATTGGCTCCGACTTTTTAAATAACACATCTTGCAAGCGTATGACAGCATTTAAAACACTATGAAATGCTCTGCTAACAGTTTCCCCGAGCCTTCTAAAGTGATGCTTGATAACTCGATTTTTCAGGTGATGGGAGATGATATGTAAAAACATTGCTACTTGCTCGTCAACAAGCATGAACCTTGTCGACTTCAATCCCCCTATCGATTCTAACATCTCACATAGTTTAAAAAAGGCAGCTCTATTCATCCTAACTTGTTCAATACAGGTCTCGTCACTAGCATATACAGGCCTCTTCACATAATCTCGTTTTGTATAAAAATCTACGGTATAGGACCTAATCCTTGGTCTATGTAGGCTAAGGCTGGCACCCATTCTAAATAAGAACCAAATCGCGATTCTACAGATTTCCAACCATATTGTCACAACAATACTAATTCTTTTACGCCTCACACTTTGTGCAATTAAAGGCAGACGAGCCATTACTGCAACATTTTAAAATTAGAACACACTATCAAAGAATTGAAGTTGCAATTACACATTATCAAATAAAAATAAACAGCACAAATTTAGAACACACGAAGCAAAAAAATATCTATTAAATGATATCGTTGCAACTTTATTTCATTTCTTTATCAATCACCCAAATAATAATGAAAGAGTATATTTAATTACTGATGATTAGTTTAATTAAGGTTTTCTAATTTCAAAATAAATAAAATGAAGAATGAGGATTTGGTTTAATAATGAAATTGAAGTTTTAAAACTTTTATAACATTTTAAATTTAAATTTCATTTTGTAAAAATATATATAACTTTGAAGAGGACTTATTTTTTACAAGAATTGTTACTTATCTTTCTAGTTTCAAGTTTAAAATACATTTGATTTTTTCATCAATGCTTCTACTTCTGTTTAAGCTAATTCATAGTTAATATTAAAATCTTTTTTCACCGGCTTGTACTTCTTCCATTTAATTCAAAGGCTTCACACTCATGTATCCACAAGAAATTAACTTGGTTTTTCTTATTTGTTGTAGCTCACATTCATGTTACATGTATTAAAAGGAAATCATATTATGAATGAGAAAAGCTTTATGTATGATGTAATCAACTTAAAATTTAAGATAGAATTAGGTAATAAATTTCAGCCTAATTAATCTTTTATAATTTAGACAACATTATTTTCATTATATGGAAAAAAACATATTTTGAATCAATAACATTAAAAATTTGTTTCTTCAAAAATTATTATTATTAAAATTTCAGAATTCTATAGAATTTATTAATTTAACAGCCAATTTTGACTTTTTAAGTAAAATTATTAAAAATTTTATTTATCATATTATATATACGTTAATTTTAAAAACTTCATTACACTTTCACAATTATAATTTATGTATTAGAGGGAAATCATATTATGAATGAGGAATATTTTACGTATAATGTAATTAACTTAAAATCTAAGATAGAATTAGACAATAAATTTCAGTCCAATTTGATTTTTATAATTAAGATAACATTATTTCCATTATAGGGGAAAAATAATGTTTTGAATCAATTAACATTTGTTTTAAATAACATGTATTGCGTGCATATAAGGTTAATTATAACTATTTAAATTTTATTTCTTCAAAAACTTATACACACATATAGAAAGAATATATCAAAAGAATACATATACATGCATTTCACAAATGCATGCAGGTAAATTTATTCTGAAATCAATTACTAATGAAACTTTGTGGTTGCAGGCAGTAAACTTTTCATCAGAAGACCGTTTAACAAGCAAACTAATCATTGCAAGATTATCATTTGTGAAGCTGCTAGATATAAGCATCACTTCATGTACTATATGGAGCAGAGACAGATCAATAAGGCGCATATTAAGCATTGAAGAAGTAACAATCCACTGGAAGCTAAAGCTCCTAATGCATGATATTAATGCCACGAGGACTCAATTTCAGCAGATACACAGTTTGGATCAGAAGCATGAAGGGAGTAAATTAGCTAAATCTATGGCGATGAAAGCTTTAACTTATGCTTGAAAGAATTAAGTTTTGAACTGAGATTTTTTTAATTATGGTTTTTATCTTGTGATTTGGTATCGCAAAAAAAATACTAATATTATAGTTTGAGAATGTGTAGTGAAATGAACCCCTTTTTTTGTATAACTTTAGTGAAAGCGGTAGTATTGAGAAAGGGCCAGAATTAAAAAGCTGCTACAGCAATACAAACATGCAATCGGGGAAAATATACAAACAAAACCATGAATACCAATGGAAAACTAACCTGTAATGAGCAAATTGGGGACGACTGCGATGAAGAAGTGTTGGAACAAAGAACCTGTATTGAGAAAATGGAAATCGATTAAGTGTTGAGAGACAACAAAAATCAATAAAGAGGATACTCTTCAATTTTAATCAATAAATGCTGAATTAGTTGCATAATAATATAATAGCATACTGTACAAAGATATGTTGGTTTCTTATCTCAGAATAAGAAATAAATAAAAAATCAAATTTCATTGGATTTGGTCTTGTTATACTTGATATCACTGTCTAAATATGTCAAATGAGTTGGTTGCCTTATGTTAGAGTATCATGTACTTAGAACTGGAATCTCTGATACATTTATCTGTACCTTTGTAGTTCTTTTCTAGTACTTGGAGATCGTTTAGAATTTATTGCAAATACTTGGTTTTGACTATACGATCGAGAGAGTGGATCCTGGAAACACACTCCTGCATTATAGCTAATTTCCTCACACACTCTATGGAAAATAATATAGGAAGCACAGGGTACACAAAAGCCAGTTACAATTACAAAGACCCAAAAGCAGGGTACTTGTTAAAGTTGGACAAAAAATCCTCATAAAAAACATTGAAAATAAGTTATTCTATTGAGTATGACTTGAATTTATCTTTTTGAGCAAAAAAGGCACTGGCTTTTGAATTGCCATTAACGCCATAATATTCCGGTCAAAAAAGGCACTGGCTTTTGAAATTTTCATGAACTCTTAAATTACATTGTAGGAAAAAGCAAAATTTGAAAATAACTTCCTATCAATGCCAGATACATGGGGTTGCCAAGTTAAAAACTAATTAAAAAAAATCACTCTAAAAACTAATAGAAAATTTAAAAGGAAAAAGAAAGGAGTTAAGCGAGAGAGATGCCAATAGTTTAACAACACAAAATCGGGGGGGGGGGTTGGGTTCTGATCTAACGCTAACAGCAAGAATAGTGGAATTGAAGAAAATATTGCAGACACTATTTAGGACCATCTTTTGTTGAAGAAGATAGATTATTTCTCTGAGGGAGAGTAAAAAAATAAATAAATAAAATTCATCACAAAAATTATTTAATAATGGTAATGTTTAGATCACAATCACTTTTAACTCTAAATTTTTTCTTATTTTCTGCCACTTTAATATAGGAAGAACAATATCCAAACCAAAGATAACTTCAAAAATCTTCCCATTTCAAGGTCCATAAAAAACTGCTTTAAAAAGTAAACAGAAAACAAGAGATCTAAACCTGTTCTAAATCTAAAGCAGAAACAACTTTAACTACTTTGAGAAAAGGAGATCGCCATTCGACTCCAAATATAAAGAAATACTTAGCAAGATGTCAACAAAGATGTCATAATATTTCAGATGAAATGTTTAATTTGATGATAAATTTAACAAGTACTCGAATTGAAAGATTGATGAATCTCATGCAGGACGAAACAATTGCTCAACCAATTACTCAACCAAAATCAGCAGCAGCACAATGAAAGCAGTGTAATAGGGTAATCGTTCAAGATTCATACCTCAAACCAAACGTCGAGAGAGAAAAAATGAAGCAGTGGATTTCAAACCTGCTGCAACAAATGAAAGGGGAAATATGAAAAAAGAGACCGAGAGAGAGAATCGGTAAAGAAATGGGAGGAGAAATGATGAGGGTGGAGAGGGTGGAGGTCGATTTCGGGTAGGGAGGGAGGGTAAAACAGAGACTTGGAAAGGGAAGCCGGATGTAATGGGTAATCATGGATTTGGGAAGGGAATAGAGAAGCTGTGAATTTGGGGATTAGGTTGGGATTGTATTACGCGCGTAATACCTATTACTGCGAACCAAACGCCGGAATAAGGGCGTAATGTAATAGGCGCGTAATCGGTCAGTAATGGATTACCTAATACACTGAACCAAACACAGTGTATAGGCTTTAAAAATTTTTGGGTGTTAGAAGCAGGGAAGGAAAAAAGTTGGTTAGGGAAGAAGAAGATGAAATATGACCCAAAATAAAAGAGAATGAAAATGAAAGAAAATTTTGATTGGTGGAGAAGTTTGACTTGGTCAAAGAAGTATTCTATAGTGGGATTTGGTGTGCCAAGTTCAACTTCCATTATGAGTTAACAGGTTAGGTGATTAAAATGAAAATTTTCTCTAAAGATAGTGATAAATTATAATTATTTTTATTTAGGTGATCACAATGAAGGTGTTCAAAAAGTTGGCTGAGCAATTAAATAATTTACCCTATTTTTTATTAGTTTCTTTAGCGAGTAGTTTTTATTATTTATTTCATAAAAATATATTAACAGCATGTTTGATTCGTTTAGTAATAGCACATAATTTATTAAATAGTTAATACACCTTATGCACGTATGAGTTATTTAAATTTTGTAGTAATAGTTTTAAGATTTAATATTAATGTGATTAGAAAATTAACACAGAATAATTTTTATTTATAAAAAAACACATAAAACTCAAATTAATATCAAGTTAAACAACATCACATATATTATAAAGAAAAATAAAACTATAACCACGGGAGATGAGTGAGATGCCAAGGGTCTCTCCTATCTTAATCAGTGGTCGAATGTTTAATCCTCGCCCTAAGTATTAGATAATTTATAAAACTTTTTTTTATGAAGGTTATATATTATAGACTTTATATTATTTTTTTATTTAATTTACATATTATAGAACAAGATTTAATCTAACATAAGTTATTCTCTAAATTTAATTTTTATAATTAAAGCTATATAGTATTTGGACTAAGAAACCAAATATTATAAGGTAGATGCTAATATGAAAATAGAAAATGTTTTTTTGCACCTTATCGTGAGGATATGATACTATTGGAGAGACACTAGCACCATAAATAGCTCGCAAACTTTTTAATTTAAGACATTCAAAGCTTCAAAATTGGTTGAGAATACATTTATTGTTCTAAAAAATATTTCTTATATTAACAATTTGTTATTATATTTTTAAAAATGTAAATTATGTAATTGTTTAATTGCAATTTGTACTACCAAACATAACATAGGAAATTACGATGTAATTATACTACGCCAATCAAACACGTCTAGAAAATTACAATTCTTTATAATTATTGTAATTACAAGAGAGTGTAATTACTAACCTAGTAATTACACTTTTATTCAGTTACTTTGTGCTGTCCAAACATACCTTTATTATTACTTAGATTAAAAATGGACAAAAAGGGAAAAAAAGGTAAAAAAGAAAAAGAAGTTAAAGGGTAGATGGTTTCACTAGGAGAGTTAAAAAAAAACAACAAGGGGACTTTCAAAACATTTTTTTACAAATATTGATAATCTTGAGGTTCTCTAGAGAAAGGAAAAGATTGATCCAACACTCAAGAATAACCTTTATTGTTCATAACTTATCATTGTCAGTGCCTCCTCCTGAATCTGAGATCTAAATCAAGCTCCAGACCTGCAAGAAGGTGTGAAAGCTTCAGTAAAATAAGAAGATAAGGAAAAAGGAGAGAAGAAACTCACAAAGACCAAGGGGCACTTCATTCAACGTTACTTGTGATTGAAGAGGCAACCAACGTTGGCTGACAAGTGTAGATGCATGAGATTGCAAAGGACTTTTAAAACATTGCAAATTACTGCTCGAACTCACTAAAGTGCATGTCCAAATCTCGCTTCTCTAGCTTTTAGGGTGTATTGATCTTAATTCCTTAAATCGTGCGTTGTTTTTTCCATCCTCTTGATGTGTTATTATTTTATTTAGGCTTAATTGAACAAAAGGCCTTTAAACTATGCTCTTTGTTTGAGTTACGTACCTAAATTTTTTGACCAAACCAAATACCTAAACTTTATTCCATAAGCAAAGTTGGCCCTTGTGTCACGGGCACTGTGGATCAAAGCTCGTGACCATTGCACAAAGAGTGTCCTATGGAGGTCAATCGATTAGATAGAGCTCATTTGACCACTTGAACTGGCCCGATTTGTGGAACTGTCATGAAATTATCGAATGATATGCAAGTGTACACAATCGTCATCAAGTAATAAAGTAGTGAGTAAAGAGTATTGTCTCTAAAGAGACTGTATATACAAGGAAAATATTGTGAAATTATCAATTGAGAGTGATGAGTGAACTAATTAATCTAAGTATGCAAGACCAAATGCAACATAGAATATTAAGCAGGAAACTTTTAAGAGTTAATCACAATGACATGCATGAGCTAGAATAATTACTTTCCCTTAACTTAGAATTATTAATAACAATGCTAAAGATGTTACGGTGTTCCCGTGGCAATTTGAATATTTACTAATTCTTAATTTATAAGTCTCTTTAGCATACTTCTATGTTTAATTAACTTAAAGTTTAACAAGTAGACATTGTAACACACCTAACCCGTCTCCGTCGCCGGATTAGGGTTACGAAGTATTATCGATCACTTGGAAATCATTTAACAACATATCATTCAATAGATTAATCTTATCCAAAATCATATCAATCATAATAATTTTTTTCCCCTAAATAGAGCCTTCGAAGCCCTAAAAATAGTTAAGAAGCAATTCGAGACTAAATTGGAACAAAACAAAAGTTTTAAGAAAAAGTTGCAAAAATTAGAAAATAGGGGTCACACGACCATATGGCCAGGCCGTGTAACATTCGAACAAGGGACACACTGCCATGTCTCAGCCCGTGTCCTCACCCGTGCACTCACTGAGTAGGGTCATACGGTCGTGTCGCAGGCTGTGTAACTCTCTGAGTTGCCACACACGATCGTGTGTGAGGCCATGTGCTAGGCCGTGTAACTCACTGACTTGAAACAACAGAATTTTACAAATGACACACCATTTCAAGTTCAATTCATACCTAACCATCCATACCATTTGGGCATAAATTCAAGGGGTCTAAACATCACTCAAACACACCTAAACATGCCATTTCAAACATCCAAATTCATCTAACCAATATGTTATTCAAATGCACCACAATTGTATCAAATATTATTATAAAATCACACATTTACAACCTATTTCCATCAACTAATCAATGTACTCTCTTTGGTACTACATGTAAATAATCAAACAACCTAAACACCAATACAATTAAAATCCAACCATTTCAAATATTATATAAATGCATCACTTATCATATTTACAAGCATAAACACCAAAATATCAAGCCTATCTTACAAACAACAAAATGACCATTTATAACATTTAGTTCCACCATAAAATATCATAGTACCACAAGACTCTTCTTAATACATGCCACTTTTAACCAAATTCAAAACAAGCACAAAATGACTACCAAGGTATAAATGATAGTGTGTGAGCTTCCAAGTTGATCCAATCGATGCTACGATTCCAAGAGTCCTACAAAATCAAATTAAACGAGTTAACATTTACTATCGATTACCAAATTTCCAAGGGACATTAACATTTACTACACCGTCTCAAAGCCTGCTAGGAATTAAGCCTGAATAACATTAGCACTAAGCTTGCTAGGCACTAAGCCTGAATAAAACCGTCACTAAGCCTGAATAACATTTGAATATATAATACGATTCAACATTTAAATAATGATACATAATAGAACTAAAAGATTAAATCATTAACAAGGAATTGAATATAACCATGAATATACATAAAACGAACTTACTTGACTGGTTTGCAGTAATCACAAAAGCACAAGAACTACCCCGCAATATTTTCTTTTCCACGATCATTAAGAAGCTCGTGATCTAAAATAATAGTTTCATTCAATTAACAAAATCAACAGCCAAAATCAATCATTCTATACAATTTAGTCTTTTATTAACATTTTACAAAATTACCCTCAATTTTTCACCTTTATTCAATTTAATCCCTAAGCCCCAAACATGAAATTTACCCATTTTCTTTTACACCAAAACCTAGCTGATTCTTCCATAGCCTCATACCAGCCCCTACTTGCATTTATTTCCTTTCAAGTATAAACAATTTCATCATTTTAGCAATCTAGTCCTTAAACATTAAAATCATCAAAAACTACTTTACAAAATAGTCCAATCTAACAACAAAACTTAGAAATATTTCAAAAGCTTCAAGAAAACAACTCAACTTAACAATGGCACAATCCATATCATTTGATATTTTTACAAATTAATCCTCGAGCTTGTTAGATTAAGCTAATACGAGTCCAAAACATAAAAATTACTAAAAACGAGCATCAAAACAATCCATATCATTTGATATCTTAAATTGATAAATATTTACGAACTGACACGTTGAATTTGCAGTCTCGAAACCACTGTTTCTGTCACCACTAAAAAATGGGATGTTACAACTCTCCCCCTTTAGGAAATTTCGTCATTGAAATTTTTTACCACTAAATAGATTTAGATACTATGAACTTATCAATTCTTCTATCTCCCACGTAGCCTCTTCAACTCCGTTACGATTTCACAAGGCTTTAACCAACGACACTTTTTTGTTTCGGAGTTCCTTTACCTCACGGGCTAAAATCTTGATCAGTTCCTAAGAATATGACAAGATCAGACTGAATCTTCACCCCACAGGGAACAATTATATGTGAAGGATCTGATCTATATCACCTCAGCATCGAAACATGAAAAACATTATGAATCTTTTCAAGCTCTGGGGGTAAAGCTAATCTATAAGCTACAGAACTAACTTTTTCATTGATTTCATATGACTCGAAAAACCTCGGGCTCAAATTCCCCTTTTTTTTTGAAACGAAGCACCTTCTTCCATAGTGAGATTTTTAAGAATACTCGATCTCTAATTAGTAACTCTATATCTTTTCGTTTCAAATTAGCATATGAATTCTGACGATTCAACGTTGCTTTTAAACAATCCTGTATTACACGAACTTTGTCTTTAGTATCACGAATCAAGTTTGTACCAATTAGCTTGGATTCACTCAATTCTGACCAATACAACGATGTTCTACATTTTCTTCCATATACTGGATTGATAGTTGTTATTATACGCAAATTCTACTAGCGGTAAATACCTCTCCAAGCTACCTTCAAACTCAAGAACATAACAACGTAACATATCTTCCAGAATTTGAAGTACCTGTTTTGATTGCCCATCTATCTGCGGGTGATACGTTGTACTAAAATTAAGTTTAGTACCAAGAGCCTCGTGAAGCTTACCCTAAAATCTTGAGGTGAATCTCAGATATCTGTGAGAAATGATTGATGACAGCATTCTGTGCAATCTGACAATTTTAGATACATACAACTCTGCAAACTTCTCAAGTGAATAATCAATACATACCAGAATGATATGAGCTGATTTCGTAAGTTTGTCAACGATAACTCAGATAACATCCTTTTTCCTCAGTGTCACAAGCAAACTTAGTACAAAATCCATCATAACCCTCTCCTATTTCCATTCAGGAATAGTCATAGGTTGTAATAATCCTAATGGTACTTGATGTTCAGCTTTTACCTGTTGGAAAACTAGACATTTAGTCACAAATTCTAAAATTTCATGTTTTATACCTGGTCATCAATACATTTTCTTTAGATCATTAAACATCTTTGTGCTACCCGGATGAATGGAGTATGTGTTGCTATGGGCTTCTGATAAAATATCTCGTTTTAACCCGAAACTATCTGGAACACACAGCCAATTACGAAAATACATCACACTCCATTCATTTTGTAATTCTCGAATTCGCTGAAGAAATAACGACCTAGCCCTAAGCTCAGCTATAACAGAACCATCAACCTCTAAAGATAAATGTGCATTCATTTCCCTAAAAACAAACAATAATTTACAATTTAAAGCATCTGCAACTATATTTTCCTTCCCAGGATGGTAATCAATCACAAAGTTATAATCTTTTAATAGTTCTAACCACCGTCGTCTCAAATTTAGTTCCTTTTACATTATCAAGTACTTCAAACTTTTATGATCTGTAAATATGCAACACTTTTCACCATAGAGATAATGGCGCCAAACTTTCAAACCAAAAACAATGATGGCCAACTATGAGTCATTCGTTGGGTAATTTCTCTCATGAGGTTTCAATTGACAAGAAGCATAAGCTAATACTTTTCCAGCTTGTATCAGTACACATCCCAATCCACTAAACGAAGCATCACTGTAAATAACAAATTCTTTTCTAGATTCAGGCTGTGCCAAAATTGAAGCTTCCGTTAACATTCTTTTTAACTGGTCAAAACTCTGATGGCACTCGTCTGAACAAACAAACTGAACATTCTTTTGTAGTAACTTGATCATTGGCCCAGTTATTACAGACAAGTTTTTAACAAAATGACAGTAGTAACCTGCCAGTCCCAAAAAACTACGTACCTCAGAAACATTCTTTGAAGCTTTACAATTTATAATGGTAGAGATCTTACTCGGATCTACATGTATACCCTCCGCGAAAACCACGTGTCCAAGGAATCCAATTTCTTGCAGCCAAAACTCACATTTACTGAATTTTGCATACAACTGCTTTTCATGTAAGGTTTGTAGTACTATTCTCAAATGTTAAGTATGTTCAGTCTCTATTTTGGAGTAGATTAGTATATCATTAATAAATACCACTACAAATCTATCTAACTGAGGCTGAAAGACCCTGTTCATCAAATCCATGAAAGTCGCTAGGGCATTATTCAACCTAAAAGGCATTACCAAGAATTCATAGTGTCCATATCGTGTCCGATAGGAAGTCTTCAGTACATTACAATCTTTTACGCATATGATAATATCTAGATCTAAGATCTATCTTTAAAAATACTGTTGCATCTTTTAATTGATCGAACAATTCTTCAATACGAGGTAATTTGATATGTGTTCTTTACTGTTACCTTGTTCAGTTGTCGATAGTCTATACATAATCTCATCGAACCATCTTTCTTTTTCACAAATAATACTGGAGCTCCCTAAGGAGATATATTTGGCTAAATGAAACCTTTGTTTAGTAATTCTTGCAACTGCACTTTAATTTCTTTTAACTCAGTCGGTGCCATTCTATACGATGGAATCGGTATCGGTGTAGTCCCGAGTATTAGATCAATGGGAAATTTAACTTTCCGCTCTGACGGCAATCCCAGTAGCTCTTCAGAAAATATGTCTGAGAATTTACATACTATTGGTACTTGATCCACCTTCTTCTCTAACACTCTGGAGTCCAGAATATAAGCTAAAAATGTATCACCATATTTTCATACTAGTTTCTGCCCTTTCACTGTCGAGATCATACTCCAAATACCATCGGTTTTATCAAATCTAATAGGAATTATCTCACCATCGAAACATCTCAAATCAACTCTTTTCCATCGACAATTAACCACCGCATCATGTAAATTCAACTAGTTCATTCCCAAGGTAAAAACATTAAATCAGTAGGAAAGTTGTAACATTAAATTTTTAGTGGGCATTGCTTGCATACTAAGTCAAATATAGCATTGTGACCTAAAAGGTTTGTGACTTTGGCGACACAACCAGTGGACTCAGCAGGTAAATTCTTTTCTGTCACTAACGTAGTGTATATATATGCACTTTGTCCTGTTGGTATTTCACACACTGCTCGTACTAGTCACTGAAGGAGTTGGAGCTTTCTTGCCATTCTACTTCGAACAATCCCTTCCCTAAAATTCTGATGACTTTGAGAATTTATCATTTGATTTCCTCGGTTTCTTTTGCGGAGAACTAGAGAAAGTTTTAGGCCTAATACGTTTGCCAAAATCACGGGTTTTCACCTCATTTCGTCTTTTATTATGACAAATTTCTTCTATCTTTTGGGCTCGATCAGACGGAATCACAAACACACGGATCTCTATAGCTTCAACTAACATTTTGATTTCATCATTTAATCCATGTTCAAAATGTACACACATGTCTTCTTTTGAAGGTACAATCTCACGAGAATATTTACTAGGCTGTACAAACTATCTTTTATACTCGACCACGGTTCTTTTCCCTTGCTTTAGTTCAAGAAATTCTTTCTTCTTTTGCTCCAGATATCATTTGCTAATATACTTCTTACGAAAATCAGATTTAAAGAAATCCCAGTTGACTCTTTCCTTCGGTACCACTGATGTTAACTTGGACCACCACTGAAATGCCTCTTCTTTTAACAACGACCCTGTGCATCGTAAACAATCCTCTAGAGAACACATCACTTTGTTGAACACCTTCTGAGTATGCTGTAACCAATACTCGGCCTGAGTGTTAGAGTATGCCTAAAGATCAATCATGAGATGATTGTAATAACATACTTGATTTATCATGTTTATTAATATAAGACGTTACCATTATTTTTTCAGTTTCTTTTCTGTGTGTATAAATAAATTATTTTATAATAATGTCCTGAGAATAATATGATTATTCTTTAAAGGTCCTTAGTCAAGTATTATTGTTGGCTAGGAAAACAATAATGAATTGAGACTAACATGTAGTTAATTGATGATAAAGAGTTGTCATTGATATGTAGTGTCAAAATTGATGCATGAATATGTGTGTTAGAGAACAACATATTGGACTGACCCGTTATGTGTATGTTTATTGGATTATTATGTAATTATCATAACATTACTCATAGTGATTAATATGTATATGATCCTTAGACTTGAGATCATCATAATCCCAATATCGTGAGTTGTATATTTTGATACAGTCAAACGTACACCGTAACTGGTTGTTCTATAAAGGTTGATGTTGGATACACCACGATCTATGTAAAGGGATATGGTTGATCGGTATAGGATAAGTCCCTCCTACATAATTAATGTAATTATAATTTTCGGTTTAAAAAATTGATATATTTATTTAATTTCTAGAAACCCTAAAAATAGATATAAAATCCCAGTTTTCTTTGCTTGGTGGGTCTAGCAGCCGTTAAAGTAAAGTATTCTCCAAAACAGTTTTGGGGATTCTTTCCGTTTATTGTCAACTAGGTGGATTACGTAGAGGTCGGAGTCATGATAGATTACGGCTTGATTCAATAGCATATCAGTTTACTCGTTGCCAAGGTGTCACTGTCTACTCAAAATAAAGATTCAGTAATTTTGAAACCTTTATTTCACCTCAATTCGTTCCTCACACATAGATCCATGTTTAGAATTGCCAAATATTTTTTTCGCTGCACAGTAGGTGTGCCGGTGTTCCAACAAGTTGGCTCATCACCCACATTACCATAAAATTCCATGGCGCCACATTTTCTAACTTTATCTATAGTAATTTTCGGAACATTTTGTTGAGTTCAACTTTAAAGATGGAGGGAACAAGTTTGTTGAGATACTGAATTTACCTTTAAGTACGCCTCATACATATCGTGCATCATGTGGAGAAAAGCATTACGTGCCATATCTCCGGGATCTTGTAATCTGAGCTCATTTTGAGTACTACCTACATCAGTAGCTTGAATAAAACTTTCCATCTCATCAAAATCTGCTCGATTGGATACGAATGGCATCCTTTATCTATATAAACATTTCAAAAATAGTTAAAAGCCATCACACTATAATCGGTTAATAAGTGGCATGTAACACCCCTAACTAATCTTGAGAACTGACTAAACCGTAGCTCTTGTACCATTAAATGTAACACCCCTAACTCATCTCTGTCGCTGAATTAGGGTTATAGAGTATTATCGACCAATCAAAAATCATTTAACATCATATCATTAAATAGATTCATCTCATCGAAAATCATATCAATCATAAGAATTTTGTCTCTAATACGAGCCTTCGAGGCACTAAAAATAGCTTAGAAGCAATTTGGGACTGAATTGAAACAAAATAGAAGTTTTAAGAAAAAGTTGCAAAAATTAGAAAACAAAGGTCACACGGCAGTGTAACATTTGAACAAGGGACACACGACCGTGTCCTCACCCGTGTAACTCACTGAGTAAGGTCACATGTCCGTGTCGTAGGTCCTGTGCCAGGCGTGTATCTTTCTGAATTGCTACACACGGTCGTGCGCCAGACTGTATGCTAGGCCGTGTAACTCACTGACTTGAAACAATAGAATTTTACAAATGACACACGGCCGTGTGACAGCCCATGTCCCAACTTGTGTGAACCCAAAAATCTACCTAAAATCAAGTCATTTCAAGTCCAATTCATACCTAACCATCCATACCATTTGGACATAAATTCAAAGGGTCTAAACATCACTCAAACACACCTAAAAATTCCATTTCAAACATCCAAATTCATCTAACCAATATGTCATTCAAAGGCACCACAATTGTATCAAACATTATTTTAAAACCATACATTTACAACCTATTTCCATCAACTAACCAATGTACTCTCATTGGTACTGCATGTAAATAATTAAACAACCTAAACACCAACACAATCAAAATCCAACTATTTCAAATATAATATATATGCATCACTTATCATATTTACAAGCATAAACACCAAAATATCATTCCTATCTTACAAACATCAAAATGACCATTTATAACATTTAGTTCCACCACAAAATATCATAGTACAACAAAACTCTTCTTAATACATGCCACTTTTAACCAAATTCAAAACAAGCACAAAATGACTACCAAGGTATAGATGATAGTGTGTGAGCTTCCAAGTTGATCCAATCGATGCTACGATTCCAAGAGTCCTACAAAATCAAATTAAACGAGTAAGCATAAGGAACACTACACCAAAACAGGCTTTTAATGGCACTTTTAGCGGCATTTGGGCAAAAAAGCCGGTAAAAATCGAGTATTAGCGGCGCTTTATGAAAATCGCCACTAAATATAGAGCATTAGCGGCGTTTTCTGTAAAAACGCCGTAAAAAACCAAAGTCCAACGGCGTCGTTTTCTTACCTTTCGGGTCTTTAGCGGCGTTTTTGAAAAAGCAACGCTAAAGAACCAAGCATTAGTGGCGTTTTTGAAAAAGCACCGCTAATGCTGGTGGCTTTAGTGGCATTTTTGAGAAAGCGTCACTAATGCTGGTGGCTTTAGCGGCGTTTTTGAGAAAGCGTCGCTAATGCTGGGAGCTTTAGCGGCGTTTTTGAAAAAGCACCGCTAAAAACATTTTATCTTAATTGGTTTATTTATATTAATTAAATAAAATTCAATTTTTTTCTAATTGAATATTTAAAATCTTCAGAAAAAAATAATGACACGTAGAAATAATTTGAAATAAAGCACATGGAAAAATTAAAATACTATTATTTAAAATAATTTAAAAATTTTTTGGGTACATGATTACTGATTGTTTTTTAATTTATATATTAAAAAATTTCTTATATAATCGTAAAAGAGATAGTATTAATTTTAAAATATTGAATTAATTATCACTATAGTTTAAGGTTTACGGTATATGATGTAATTAAGATTTAAGGCCGGTTTAGGGGTTACTATTTTAAGGTTTAGGGAGTATGGATTAGGGATTATGGTTTAGAGGCTAGGATTTAAGGTTTAGGGGTTATGGGTTTATGGGTTAAGGGTTAGACGTTAGGGGTTAAGAGTTAGTGATTTAGGGTTTAAAGATTCAGGGGTCGAGTTAGGATTTTGGGTTTAGATTAATTATTTATATATTAAATAATTTCTTATATAATCGTAAAAGAGATAGTATTAATTTTAAAATATTGAATTAGTTATCATTATAGTTTAGGGTTTATGGTTTGGGGTATATGTTTTAGGGTTTAAAGTTTAAAAGATGCTATTTTAAGGTTTATGGATTATGGGTTTAGGGATTATGGGTTTAGGGTTTATGATTTAAGGGTTGGGGTTCAAGATTTAGGGGTTAAGTATTAGGGGTTAGGGGTTTAGGGTTTAGATTAATTAGTGTTTTTAATTTATATATTAAATAATTTCTTATATAATTATAAAAGAGATAATATAAATTTTAATATATTAAAATTATAATTATAGTTTAAATTATTTCAGAGATAATAGATAAACTATATATATATTAAATGGTTTAGAATTTGAGATTTGTTAAATGATGAAATTTAAACCATTTAATATATTTAAATATTAAATTTTAAAAAATATTGATAAATAAATAAATAAATAAAAAGTAAAGATTGATATGGATAGGTAACTATCTATTTTGGATAGGACCAAATTATAACAAATATTCGATATTTATAAAAATCCAATTTGTTTTCTTATTAAAATATACGATATTTATTTTGAAAGTACTTAGTTTTTTTTATAAAAATCTAATTTATAAAAAATAGTAATAATAAATGTTTTATAAAATCACTTAACTAATAATTTTTAGCAGATAAAATAAAGGATTTTTAGAATGAAATGATTTTTTGTGGCGTTTTTCATAAAAATGCCGTTATTGCTTACCTTTTGCGGCCTTACAAATTATGGACTTGAAGTTGGCCTTACAAACATGAGCTTCCTTGCTATGGACTTGAAGTTGGCCTTACAAATTATGCAGCAGGTGGGATTTACTTTTCTAGATGTTAAGATGATCTTTTTCTTCTTTTTGAGGATATTATCTTATTTAATGACATTTTGAACACAACTTATTGTGTTGGACTCCTTTTGGCTCGCCAAACACTGAAGCAGCTGGAGATGGATGCTGAATACAAGGGCAATGTTGGGGTATGCATTTGCCTTGGTTTCTGAGGTGTGGAGATGGACTCCTATTTTTTCATGCTTTTTGTAATATATAAACACCCCTTTTTCAATGTCTAATTGGAGTTTATAGAAGCAATAAACCCATGTAGTAAACAGTGAATGTAGTAAACCTATTTTAGTCTAATTTCAAAGGGTTTTTTAATTTCCATTTTAGTCTATAAATTTTCAAGTTTATTACTGCACATTTTGAACTTGTGCATTTTTTTTGCAATCAATTAGTTGCACTATTTGAACTTGTAATTTTGCTATTTAAATATTAACATGATTTTTCAATATTTTGACTAAAAAATATTAATTTATTATATGATTAAATACTATCTTTTTGACTAGAAGTATATATTCAATACTAATTAATTTTTAATATTAATAATGTTTGATTTTTAATATTTAATATTTTTAAAAGCTAGTGGCTTTTTTTGTAAACGCCGCTAAAAGACATGATCTTTAGCGGCGTTTGTGGGTAAAGCGCCACCAAAGATCATGTTATTTTATCGGCGTTTGTGATAAAAGCGCCGCTAAAGGTCATGTTCTTTAGCGGCGTTTGTGATAAAAGCGTCGCTAAAGATCATGCTCTATAGCGGCGTTTTTTCACATAAACGTCGCAAAATTTAGCGGCGATGTTTATAGCGGCATTTTTTGCGACGCTTGTGAAAGCGCCGCAAATAGTTTTAGCGGCGCTTAAAAACGCTGCTATAGGCCTAAAAAAACGCCGCTAAAAGTCTGTTTTGCTGTAGTGGAAGCTTAGTAAGTTCGATAAGTCAACTCATTTACTACCAATTTCAAAATTTCCAAATGACGTTAACATTTAATATACCAGTTCAAAGCCTGCTAGGCACTAAGCCTGAATAACACCGACACTAAGACTGAATAATACCGGCATTAAGTCTGAATAAAACCGACACTAATCCTGCTAGGCACTAAGCCTAAATAACACCGCTTTTGAATATATAATACGATTCAACATTTAAATAACGATACATAATAGAACTAAAAGATTAAATCATTAACAAGGAATTGAATATAACCATTCATATACATAAAACGAACTTACTGGACTAGTTTGCAGTAATCGCAAAAGCACAGGAACTACTCCATAATCTTTTCTTTTCAACGATTGTCAGCACACTCATAATCTAAAAGAATAGTTTCATTCAATTAAGAAAGTCAACAACCAAAACCAATCATTCTATACAATTTAGTCTTTTATTAACATTTTACAAAATTACCCTCAAATTTTCACATTTATTCAATTTAATCCTTAAGCCCTAAACATGAAATTTACCCATTTCTTTTACACCAAAACCTAGACGATTCTTCCATAGCCTCATACCAGCCCCTACTTGCATTTATTTTCTGTCAAGTACAAACAATTTCATCATTTTAGCAATCTAGTCCTTAAACATTAAAATCATCGAAAACTACTTTACAAAATAGTCCAATCTAACAACAAAACTTAGAAATCTTTCAAAAGCTTCAAGAAAACAACTCAAGTCAACAATGGCACAATCCATATCATTTGATATTTTTACAAATGAATCCTCGGGCTTGTTAGATTAAGCTAATATGAGTCCAAAAACATAAAAATTACTAAAAATGAGGATCGAAACACTTACCAATTGAAGCTTTACAAAATAATAGCATGAACCCTAATTTTTTCTTTACAAAATAATAGCATGAACCCTAATTTTTTTCTTTTTCTCCTTGTGTCGTGGAGAAGATGAAGAAACAAGCCAAAATTCCTCTTTTTCTTTTCTTTAATTTAATATATATACCTAGGCATTTTTGTACATATCTCAAAGTTCTTAATTAAACATTAATTAACCACAATTTACCTTAATTAATCTTATCCATGTAAATAAATAGCCATGTTGATTCACCCATTAAATCTTTATTGGCTAATTTATTCATTTTACTCTCTTAATTAATAAACCCTACTTTTATAGCTTTTACGATTTAGTCCTTTTTACCTAATTAACTATTTAAATGCTATAATCTCTTAACCAAATTTTAATACTACATTAACGACCTCGTAATTATTTTAAACTATTAAATATTTACGAATCGACAGTCTAGTTTGTGGTCCCGAAACCACTGTTTCTGTCACCACTGAAAAATAGACTGTTACAGGCATCATAGTTAAGAGTTATGCAAGGTAACAATATTGCTACATACCATTACTAACTTAATTTCCAAGAAATCACACATGTACCATTCAAATATTGTGTCTATTAATTACCTTTTTGTTCAGATCAATAAATTAATGCAATTACTTTTGAACATTATGTATGTTTGAGCAAGTATAATCATGAGATTATTTGAATGAGTAAAACAACCAATGCACAAAACATCATCAGCAGAGTATGAACAACACAAGCTAAGGAATTGCAATCATTCTAGCATCAAAAAAAATTAAATCATTCTAAATAAATTGAAAGTATAAAACTAAGTTGCAATCATGTTTATCAACTTGAAAAAAATAAAAGAGTAAAGGGAAAAAATTGAAAACTCGATTCTAATAGATCTCGGTGGCACTACTTTTGTTGCTCCTTATTCTCTCTTCTTTCCTTGTCGTAGATACTATGCTTAAAGTTCTCAAAATGACGAAAATTTGCACCTATTAAATGCTCTCTTAATTCTGCGAGAGTGAAGAAATGATAAATGGAATGGAAGAGAAGAATGAAGTGTGAGTGAATGAAGAATGAATGATGATTGAGTGATGCTTAAAGTTAAGCTAGAAACCCTATTTATACTTGTGAGTGCCCAGCATCCTTTGGATATTTTTAGCCTCAACTCCCCTTAATTTTTTTTGGAAGTGGCCAGTCCTTGAATTGTGGAGAAGGAGTGGATGGCATGCATTGTTTGTTTGAAGAGGTTGCATGAAATATAGAGAAAGGTAGATGACATACTTGAATTGTGGAAAAAGAATCCTTAATTCTCTCATGTTAATTATGGTTATTGAATTAGGTGCTTACCAAGTCATATGGACGATTTGGGCTCATTCCTCCCTTAGTGAATGGCTTGGGCTCTTTCCTCCCTTAATAGGCTGTCCAGACCTTTTTACCCAATTCAGAATTGGGTAAAGAAGAGATATGAGGTCCATTAAGCTTCTTTAGGGTGTCTAAAGATGAAAAAAAATTAGATTAATCTCGTAGCTCCTTTTGCTACAGAGACGTTACAACATTAGGCTTCAAAATATACATTTTAGTCATTTCCCTTATTTGAGTCTGCTAGACACTTTTATGGCTAAAAGTCACTTGTTTTAGCACATAAATTGACCAAAGCGAATTATTCCAAATAAATTTGAAAATAAAGAAAAATTATAATAATTACAATAAAATTTGTCATTAAACGCCCCAAACTTGCATAAATTTGTAAGTAAAAAGACATTAAAATAACTGTATATTTTAATGTTATCAGGAATATGTGGAGAAGCCCATTTACTTGAAGCCTTGGTGGCCCTGTGAAGCACTTATGGAAAATTAAAGCTACCTTTGTAAACATGAAAATTAATATTAGAAGATTTGTATTCTTAAAGGATTGAGTCAATCCATTAAGAATCTCAATTATAGATAGGCTCTAATCTTTTCTACCGATGTAACTCAATCTATACTATTGGTTTTGGGAGAGCTCAACTATAAATAGAGACATTCCCCCTCATTTGTAATCATTCAGTTGTAATCCTTCATAGTAATTGAATATTATTTAGAGCATTTACTCAAACACCTTGTGTGCATTGCTTTCTTGTATTCATTTCTATTCTTTCATTGCTCTTTCATTTTGAGTTACTTCCACTTTATTTTTGGTGCCTTAGAGAATTTCTATCAAGAATTTTCACTTTGTGAAAGTTAGGCTGACTTAGATGGATTTGAAACCAAGAAATCGCCAAAGGCTATATGAATTACGAGATTGATGTTCTAACCCCTAACAGTTGGTATTCGGGCTAACATTTTAAAGGCGTCATTCGAGATGACGAAAGGAGTAAAAGAACAGATTGAGCATATAGAGACCAGTGGGAGGTCTAGGAAAGCTAGCCGATCAAGGGATATACTGTCGGCTTTGGAAAGTTAAGTGGTCAATATCGAGAAGTGCATAGACGATATAAGGGAGACACTCAAGGTAGTTGAGGGACGCATTGCAGAGCTGGACTCAATGGAATAGAAACTCATGGAATGGGTGTTGGAGCTTTTCAGTTCCAATGCAAAAAAGATGCGAGGGGTGCTTAATTCCACCACAGATAAGCTGATAGTAAAGGGTGATGCTCTCGAGGCCATGGTGAGGGCTTTGAAGGAGGAAACAATGGCCATGAAAAAGGCTTTGAGCACAAGAATTGAGGAGCTCGAAGGAGAGCTTGTTGTGTGTCGAGCCACCATGGGTAGAGGAGTGTTGGGTGCAACACTAAACCGTGAGATAGATGTCCCTTAACATGAGAAGTTTATGTAGGTAAGGTGCGCAAGAGAGGTGAATAACTTCTTGTGGGATATGGAGCAATACTTCTGTGCCGTGGGCATTAAAGATGATGATGCTAAGGTAAATACTATTGCTAGATATTTTACTATTTTCGCTCTTTTATGGTGGCAGCATAGGTCCACAAATGACAAGCATGGTCAGGCTACAATTGAGACTTGAAAAAATTTCCAAAAAAAGTTTAAGGATCAGTTTTACCCCCAATATGCTAAAATAGAGGCTCAGTCTAAGTTGCACCGGTTCTCGTAACAAAGCACAATTCGAGAGTATGTGAAGGAGTTTAGTGAAGCGATGCTCTAAATCACTAATTTGAGTGAGAAAGAAGCATTCTTCTATTTCGTGGATGGGTTGAAGTCGTGGGTTAAACTTGAATTGGATTGTTTATGGGTCCAAAAACTACTAAAATCCATGATCGTAGCAAAGTCCTTGATCGAGCTTGTTTCGTGGAAAGAGAAGTTTAAGTTTTCCCAGCCTAAAGAGAAGGGAAATGGTGGGAAAGATGAAGAAGGACAAGTTGAGTGCAACGATAATGGTAAAAATGAGAAACCATGAAATGGGAAGGGGAAACCCAACGACCCAGAGAAAAAGAAGAAAAAGATACAATGCTTCTTCTGTGGCGGTTTGCATATGGTAAAAGACTGTTCAAAATTATCCATATTTTCTGCTATAAAAAAGAATGCTGAGCCAGAAAAAGCACCAATAAGGCTTTGTTGGATTGTGTATAGTGTTGAAGCTAAGAGAGGCAAAGAGAATGAAAAGAAGCAAGTGGAGTGCTTCTTATATAGTAATTTGCATAGGATGCAAGACTATCCAGGGCAATCTAAGCTATCCACAATCAATTAATGAGAGAAAATAGAGCCTAATGAAAGTAAGGATTCAAATATTGGGTCAATGATGCTTAATTTTGTGAAAGCAAATAGGGGTTGCAAGTAGAAATGGTTGATGTATATGGATATCAACATCGCAAGTCAAAGAAAGAATGTTCTTATTGAAAAAGGGGAATCATACTTGTTTATATTAGAGAAAGTCGTGGGTAAACTTGGTCTATCGTTAGAAAATCGACCAAGAGGATTAAGACTGTAAATTTCTAAGAGGTCTCTGTAACAGCTTGATTTTGACCCTAATCGGAACAATTGTTTCGAGACCAAAAATCTGAGTCTGAAAAATATTTTAATATTATTTTCTGTGTTAAATATGTGTGAAATTATATGTGTGAAAGTTTCGTGAAATAATTTTATTGTTTGTGTGCTTAATTTGAGAAAATGGCTTAATAGCGTAAAGTAAAAATTTGAGGGTTAAATATGAAAGTGCTTAATTGTTGTTGTCTTTATAAAATGAAGGTTTTATGTGGCAATTAGGCCATTTTAATTTTAGTAGGTGTCAATGGTCAAAATTAGCCTTATATTAGATGTTATTAAATATTTATTACTAAAAGGTTAATTTTGTAATTTAGTTAATAAATTAAGTTTTAATAAAATAAAACATAAAAGATGGCTATTTTCATCTTTGTTGGCCTAATGGAGAAAAGAAATAAACCATCCATGTTTTCTTTAGGTTTCGGCATTATCTAGCTTGATTCAAGGTATGTTTTACTTTAGTTTTTGATAATTTTATGTTTTTGAGATCGTTGCTTCGTGTTCTTCAAAACTCATGCCTTAATTTTGTGAATTGATGGTGATTTTGAAATGTTCCATTGATGAATGTTTAAGATTTTTGTTGTTTGATGATGAAATATTAAATATATGTGTTAAATTATCATGTTTTGTCTTTGGATTTTTGATGAATTTGAGTAAATTGGATTAAATTGTGAAAATAAATTTTTGAGGGACTAAAATGTGAAATAAATGAATGTATGGACTTAGATGAGCTAGAGTGATATTCGGCCAAGCATGGGTATTATGAAATTTTTTGTATTTTGTGTTTTATGCAATAGGGACTAAATTGTAAAAAGTGTAAAATGTCAGGGGCAAAATGGTAAATTTCTCATTTATGTGTTTTTGGATAAATTGAATGGAATTATGTTTAAATAAGTTTAATTTGAATATGTTTAGATCATGAACCAAAGAAAACAGATTTGGATCGGGGAAAAACAAAAATAATCGAATAGTCGTCTATTCCGTCCGTCGATATCCGAGGTAAGTTTATAAGAAAATAGACGTTGTTAATTTTGATTAAATGTGAATTATATGTGCTGAAGAGAATATGTGAATAAATATATGTATTAGCCGAATGTGTACAAGCTTGGTAGCTATGTTTATGAATTCGTTTCGACTGAGTTACGACGTCCAAAAGCCCCGTATGAGCCTTAGGAATAGTTAGGATACATATGTCATGACATAGGATTTCGATATGTGTTTTCATGTAAGACCACGTCTGGGACGTTGTCATCGACTTGTGTTTACGTGTAAGACCATGTCTGGGACATTGGCATCGTATTTGATTTGTGTAAGACCCTATCTGAGACAGTGGCATCGATATGTGATTACATGTAAGACCACGTCTGGGACGTTGGCATTATACAAGTCTTCTGACTATCTGAGTATCCTTTTTAATTCCGAATGGTTCAACGGGCAAAGATAAGTTGTGTACGAATGTATAAGTCAGACTAAGTGACCAGGTATGTGATAGTTGATTACCTATTTGAAAATAAGGTAAGTTGTATACTTGAATTGATGATATGAAGTTATGTGAAATATGAATTATGTGATTGCATATTTGAATATATATGTATTCGACCTTTGATGTATATGTGCATTGAGGAAAGTGATGATTGGTTATATTAATGTTCAATTGATTATTCGGTAAAAAGGGAAGTTATTACAAATTATATAAGTTTTGATATATAAGTTGATAAATTGAATTATATGTGAAATTATAATGGTTTATTACTAATTTTCTAGCTTAATTTACGTAAATGATTAAATGTTTATTTGCTTATGACTTAATAAGCTTTAATAGCTTACTGTGTGTAATTTCTTTCAATTTTATAGATTTGGAAGTTGGTTAAGAGCACGGGGATCATCAGAGAAGTCTATCACACTATCGACTGTTTTTGGTATTTTATTAAGTTTGAATTTAAACTTATGGCATGTATAGTCTAGTTAATATGTTTGATTTTTGGGTTGTAAATATGAGCCATGCGAAAATGGCTTATTTATTTTGTTAAGCATGGTTTTTATGCTTTAGATCAAGTGATAGATACGTTGATTTTGGTATTTCGGCTATGGCATATTTATTTATGTGAATTATGTTTGATATTTTTTGTTAAGAAGGTGGTAAACAATTCGGCATAGGTGAGCTTAGTTAAAGCATATAAGTGAAGTGAGTTTGGTATATATATGTTATGGTGTTTTAGTCATGTGTTTCGGTAATGAGGTAAATGATATTCAAGCTTAATTAATGTTGGTTATGTGTTATATATATATGATATGTGTGATATGCTTGGTTTTAGTCTTGGTGTTTCGGCTATGGTTTATTTATAAGTAAATATATGTGAATCTTGTTTGATATGCTTTGTTAAGGTATTGTTATGTAATTTAGTAATTAAGTGAACTCGGTTATGGCATATAGGTGAAATGCAAAGTAAATCATAGATGAAATGACAGTTAAATTTGGTTTGTAAGAGTATATTTGCATTAATAAATTGATTTGAAAGAAACTAGTAATGTGCATATGCATGTACGGTTATAAGGTATGGAAGAATATGTGTATATTTGGTCATGATCTAGACCTGTTTTGGAAGTCTGTTTTATGCTATAAATTGGTGTATGGATATAGGTTTGGAAGATGTGAATTGATATGTATGATTTTATTATTTGAATCGATATGGTTTGATTAGGAAATGACTTATTTTGACTTATGATTTAATGGCTAAATCTTGTACAATTTATGAGGTTATTTATGGATGCCAATTTGTTATGAAATAAATTAGGAATGTGGAGTATTTAATAAAGGTACGATTTGCTTATACAAGTGGACTTAATATTCGATTTTATATTTGTAAAATTATATGAATTGTATGGATTTTTAGATATGGCTAAAATGGTGTATTAATATGCGCAAACTTGTAATAGATAAATATTCATGTTTTTGGTATTTTAAATGATATATATATAAATGATTTTAAAGTAGGCTTAAAATTTATGAATAAGATACATACAAATTCGGGTAATGATAGTTAAGTGAGTAATACAAGTTTGAATTTAGCTTTTATAAATTTATTGGATTAGTCGATTAAAGGATAAGTTGATTTGTATTGAGCGTGTATAGCTTATGATTGAATGATTTCATTGAAATCGTCATATATGTATAATATAATGACATCAAAGGTATGGACGACCATAATATAATGTTACTAATGTTGTATATTTGATTGGACATTAAGTTGTATACATATTGATTTCATTATGTACATATACAGAAGTTATGAAATGCAATGTTTGATATTTAGATAGTGAAATTATGTACGGACATATTTTTTGTATATGAAAAGTGAAGATATATGCTTGAATATGATTTAATTATGAAAATGTCATTAATACGATGGATTTAGGGAAATCGAATATTGAAATTATTATATAACTTAATATGAATCTGATGTATACAAGTTTGGTTCGAATTTGTTAATTATAGAATATGTTCGATTGAGCTTTGATGTACGTTTAAATTGAATTAGTTTGAATTTTGAAATGTATTTATTTGTGATACATGCTTAGTAAGGTATGATTGATTTGAATTGTAATTATCATTTATATATTTGAATTTAAAATAAGGGAATTGAGGATATTCAAGTTTGATAATGTTATAAATGTATCGTTATTCTTTGGTGTATGAAAGGTGATAAATGACTGTGCTGATCTGTGTCTTGTTCGGTAATGCCTCGTAACCCTAATCTGGTGACAGATATGGGTTAGGGGTGTTACAGTCTCAATGCAGGAGTAGCACAAGGAGTGGAGCTACAGATCGGTCGATGGAAAGGTATGGAAGACTTTGAGGTAATTCACTTAGATGATTATGACTATGTTCTTGACTTGAATTTCCTTGACAAGATGAATGCTCTGTTGGTTCTCTTTTAGGATTGTATACATATGTTGGATACTTGACAATAATGCATTGTGTCGGTATGTTGAGACATGAGGGGAGGGACCAAGGTATTGTCGACAATCCAGTTAACTAAAGATGTTCACTGTGGGAAGAACATTAACTTGATAGATCGGAGTGCTACAGAGACCCCCTTGGAAAGGCTAGAGGTTTGACAAACTGATGTGAAGCCTACTGAGTCATCAATAGGGCTTCTAGTTATAAGAGAGGTGGGCTGTGCATCAAACTTTAGGAGAAAAGTAGTGATGTCAACTAGGCAGTTGAAAGGAGTACATGCAACAAGAAAGGTACATCTCAAACATTTATCTAATATTGGCTTTGCAAAGACATAAGGGCCCTTTCAGAGTTCTAAAGCGGGTAAGTTGAGGGGCTTACAAACTAGAGTTGGCAAGAATACTCAACGTTAACCCAATGTTCAAGGTGAGTGTGTCGAAGCCTATTTTTGTGGATCAAGGGGATCCTGATAGAGGCAAGTCCTAATGTAGGCAAGTAAGAGTGGTGGACTCTTGTGAATGAGATGTTCCAAAAAAGAGATAGACAATTCGAGTTAGGAGACGATGAAAGTCGAGGCAAGTGTTTTGAGGGGCGAGACTACCTGATAGAGAGGCTAGTTAAGAATCGATCGAGGCATCAAGAAAGTTTCAAGGAAAGTCACAATGGTGTCGTTCCGAGGCAAGTCATATTGGTGTCATTCTGAGGACGCAACAAGGGCATTGTAAGAAAGGGTAGGGGTAAATGTCACGAGCCGCGGATGAAAGCCATTGACGATTGTGCAAAGAGCATCCCATGGAGGTCAATAGATTAAATGGGGCTCATTTGACCCACTTGAACTAGTTAATTTTTTGGAACATGTGGAGAAGCCCGTCTACTTGAAGCCTTGGTGGTCCAGTGAAACACTTATGAAAAATTAGAGCTACATATTAGGAAATGTGCGAATATTGTAGTAAACATGCAACTGCTTTCTATTATTTGAACAATGAATAAATAGATAAAGTTAATTTCAAATTTCACTATTATATCTTTTGTGTTTTGTCTTTCATGTTTTGCATACATAGCGAAATTGTGACAAGGAAATATTAGTTCATTAATTGTCTAAGTTCAAACTGATGATAAGTGGCACTGTAAGAATGTTTACATTACTAGAAATACAACTTCCTTCAGTAGATAATCTAAATGATTTTGTAATCACGTAAAAGAATCAAAATAAGCATTTGATTCAAATACTTAGAAGGATTATTATGCCGTCTACAATTCCAATTAGAGAGATGGCTAGTCTTGGCTATTGGAATAGTTGACTCCGTAGGTAGAGACATAGATGTACTTATTGGAAGAATGATACGTTGGGTTGGACTCAAGTTGAATTAATTCTGAATCTTTTTGTAATTAATTCACTTGTGACGTTCATGGCGTGACTTACCTAAATCCTGAGTTAGTCACTATGCGTATGTAAGTCATATGCTTTGATATAAATGGAGACTTATGCTCTAAAGATAATCGAGCCGATAGCCGATATGTTGGGTACATGACTTGTGTATGACATGTCTTTACTAGCAACAATAAAATTTATAGCTCGATTAAAGAGCTAACGATATCCTCTCATTGGCATTATGTGAATTGATAAATATGGAACGTGGTCACAAGTTGCTTGTTCTCGAATGAACAATTTATCGTAGCCATTAGTTGAAAGTGATCATATTAGTCTTTGAGAAGAGACAATGGTGACAATGAGATAAAAAAAATTGTATTAAGTGAACGAATTTATCTCAAAAGAATTAATGATATCATATGAGGGTAACACACACATGGCAAGGTAAATGGACAAAATAGTTGGATGAATTGCTTTCGTAAAGAGCATATAATAAGGAGTTTTCAATCACTGTACTTCTTGTGGACTGACTCCATGGTTAAGTAAATTTTCTAATTATCGAAACAATGCTTCTGAACATAATTGTAATTAACTCAAGCTTAATTGTATAGGTTCGGTTGGTCCCTCCACTAGCTCAACCAAATCTCAATCAGATTGCATTTAAATCAGAAGAAAATTCTACGACTTTGGACATAATTTAATTATGTGGAATTAAATTAGGTGGGCATGAGTTGTTCAACTAGATAATTTAATTAAAGAATTTTCTTGAAAAATTAATTTAAAAAATCTTAGTGATTTTTGGGAAAATTAATTTTGATCAAGTAAAATTAAATTAATCAAATTAATTAAAAATAAATATGATATTTTTTTAAATCAATTTTCAAGTCAACTAATTTTCCTAATGGGTAATTGAACTTGAAAATTGGACCCAAGAACCAAAAATCGAGACTGAAACTCAAAACTGGTTGAATTGGGCCTAGTGTGTGAAATAGACCAAAACCCTATTCTTCCTCGTTAGTAACTCTTGCCCGATCACTGCCTTATTTCTCTTTCTCTCACCTTTCTTATTTCTCCACATAAGAAGTCACAACATAATATAGCAATTACGACTAGCTCACAAGTTTTTGTGCATCAATGACTGAGTTTTTCTACTTTTGTGACTTTGTGACTTTTTGATCTTTTTCATACATCTCACTCGCAATGCTTTTGTTTTTCATGTACTTTTTCTACTCATTTTGATTTTCTTTTTAAAATTTTATTTTGTTGCACATATTGGCTAACATATAATCACTATATCATATTGATTCTTCCTATTTCACTCTTGTTTTTACAAAATTCACTGTAATGTATCTACTTAACTCTCAATACGTATGGCTAGACGTATATAGTCGTGCAATTCAGGACTAAAGAAAAAGGGTAAATACAAATTAATGTTTTTGGCTCGGGTTTTGTATGAAGGTTCACCAAGAAGTGTTTTTCGACTCAAAATAGATACTAAAGATGAATAAACAGGGTTAGCTTTTGGCTCTGGGTGTATACCAAACAATACCTTAGGTCATCCCTAGGCATCTCAATATTCACAAATTTAATTGATCAAACACTCACAAATTCAACTATTTATCATACATACTAGCATGCTCGCTTCCCTGTATTGTCTATATCATTTGGTATATTCAATTACTCAATACCTATTTACAGTGTAATATATAGAACATAGTAGTTTAATAAAAAAATTTAAAGTCATTTACCATCTCACATTTGACAGTGTAATACCTATTTACATGCTCCTAACCAATCACTTGTATTTCTACAAGCTGAAGCACACATTTGACTATAAAAATTAAAAGAAAAAACAAATTTCCTATGTTACCCCCACACTTTAGGTAACACATTGTCCCTATTGTGTAGCCCTAAAAAGATAAGAAAAAATGTTACCCGATTGATCGTGACATTGCTATAGTCTAATGGTGGGTGCTTCCTTCCTTGTTCGTCGTAAGCTTGAAAATGTCATGGTTCTTTCATGTGAGGTTCCTACATGGAAAATTTTAAAACAAAAAAGACAAGCAAATATAAAAGTATACGATTAATCCTACTCCTAAAATAATAAAATAAAAATTATCCTAAATTACAATCCTTAAAAAAAAGTTCAATCATCTTTCTCAAAATCCATCTCTTCATCCTCTTCTCATTCCTCTTCCTCTTCCCCACTCCTTTCCTGTTCCTCACTTTCCTGCTCATTTTCTTCTTGTTCTGAATGTATAGGACCAAACATGTTCGTCGAATAATTTGGTACTCTCATATTATTTTGCCGGGCATATTTTTGGAAAACTGGGGCCGATTCTTGCATCCAGTGGATCAACCAGTCTAATTTTTGAGTGTCGCATGTGCTAATTTCTTATTATGTTGTTGATCTTGCTTTCCTTTTAGATAAAGTTGGGGTTGATATCTTTTCTTTCTAGCTTTTATTCCAATCCTTTATTTTTTTTGCACAAAGCTTTGTGTACTGTGTATTTGGAAGGCTTCATAGATTATTCCCCTGTTGTCATTCGAATGCCTTCTCTTTTGCACAGATCTATCACTAAGTGTGGAAAGAAAATTCCCACTTTCTGAGCACTAATGCACCGTTTCATGTAATGGTATATCCATGTCCCTATGCATACCAGTTCTCTCTGCAAGAAAGCATAAAGTAAGATTGCTCGAAAGGTGTTGACATTAGACATATTCAAAGCAAGAGCAACTCAAGTGCACAAGAACAATATCCATATTTTTACGATAGCGGACATTATTGCCTGATTAAAGGATATGGGAATCTTAGTACCTAGGTGACACTTCCATTCACCCTTACCTTCTGTTCAGTAATTTATAACATTATTCATATTTATGTCTTTAAAATATTCTAAATATATTTCTTCCACAAAATCATTTTCATAAAATGGAACGTTATAAATTCACAAATAATTTTAGAGGTGATTCTCACATTTTTCCCTCATACAGAAGGACCAAATTATTCGTCGGATATGTTTGGTATCCCAAAAGAGAAGGACAGAAGGTATCACATTGGTCCTAAAGAGATCTGTAAAATTCCTGAACTATGGGGACCATAAAAAAATCTTTTGGGATTACACAAAAGCGTTCCGATCTATGATATCGGAGTAGCGGCTAGATTTCTTGACATAGCATCATTGACGATTCAAACACTCGTCCTTGAATAAATGTTTTCCCCTAAAGTTCTAAAAAGTATATTTCCATGTTTTGACTTCGAAAATTAGAAGGGTTTGTAATCGTGATGATTCCAGTTCATTAGTTCTTCTAATTTTCGCAGAGGCATATTCGATATTTCTAACTAGAATAACTAACACAAAACAGGCAATAGTTGATAAAATAGTAAAAATGAGCTAGGAATCCTTAATCTCAATTAGGGTGCATCAGATTCCTCGTAGAATTGTTTTGACGTAGCCCCATGAATGCTTTGTTTTCATCCCTGCACTAAGGAGAATTAAGAAAGAATGGTTTGCAAAATACAGGAAATGGACTTTTAGTGTTTTAGAAATTTGAAGTTTTTGAAAGGTTTTAGATATGGTTTTAGGTTGAGTAGAAGTTTTAAGAAGAAAGTAAGGTTAAAAATAAGTTAAGAATGAGTTTGGTTTTAAAATTTGGGGGGTTTTAATGTTAAAATCATGTTAAGATTAGGTTAAAACCAATGGGTCGTGCAATTGGGTCTGGTCGACCCTGTAAAAACAATTGCAGCAATGTTGTGACACAAGGGTTCTATATCGCGACACCCCTGGCAGGTTATCGATGTTGTGACACACTTTGAAGATTTGAAAACCTGGGTAAACTATCCTTTGTGTCGCAACACAAGATTGTTGTGTCACAAGATTGAGATGATTTTCTTGATTCTTTCGATTCTAGACGAGGTGTCGTGACACAGGGGTACTGTGTGGCTACACCAACTCTGTTTTCCCCCAAACTTCCTATTTTCAAAGCTTTTTGATTTATAATTAAACAAAAATTTAATAAAGATTAAATTCTAAACAAATGTTTAGTTAAAAGTACACAAATATACATAAAGTTAAAATTCAATTGATAATGTCAAGTTTTGCTATCGGTTCATCCGTCAGCTCAATCAATGTGCCCATGGATGCTCTTCCTATTTCGTGTCTATCAGTGTTTTTCCAACACCCATCATGCCACTCCATCTTCCTTCGCTTGTCCCATTTTTTGAACTTGCTTTTTGTACCTGCACTGATTATAAAGAACTTTAGTGTGATATGAGTAATTTTTATGCTCCCCTAACCCAAATATTTCATTTATAGATAAAGGCATTAAATTAATACGGGCTCCTAAGTCTCTGACCGCCTCTGGACATACTAATGTCTAGAGTGTGACTATTGCAACCAAAGATATAGATTTGAGGCTATGTCTGCAAGTACAAGGGTCAGGTTTTAACATAGTTTTACAATGAAGTACGTAAGTACTCCGAGGATCGTACCCAAGGGAGGCGAGTACTAAATTAAATTTAACCTAAATGCAAATAGAATTAATTAGTAGTTTAAATAAATTATAGTACGATAAAATATAAAGGAAAGATTTTTAAGGTTTTTATAAATAATTAATTAAAAATTACATGAATAAAAAGGACTTCGGAAAACTAATTTCTAAACTCTATCAAACAAAGATATAGGTGATTAGCTTGCTTTGGTGATCATAACTAATTCCTATTTTGGGTTTCTATTCAATCAACTAGTCGTTACCCTAGCATGAAGTAACAACCCATTTTTTAGTGGTGTTGGGAATAGTGGTTCTAGGGCTACAAAATCGACGAGTGAATTCATAAATACTATTATTTAATATTTATGAATCAAATATAGTATTAATAAATTTTGATTTGACAATTGATGTTGTTTGAAAGAATAATTAGGTCCAAGTGGTTTGTCCCTAAAGTCAAGTGGTTTTGGAAAATGAGGTATTGAGACCTTGTTTCTATAAATCGAGCCTAAAAATATATACGGATTGTTATTAGGGTCATATTAAAATTTGATTAAGAAATTTTAATGTTTCTCCCCGAGTCTTTTAGTTTTGGGAGCATTTGTTTGGATATAATCACACTACATGAGGCACTTACGTTAACTTGCTCTCCTGTTTTTATTTTGCTTCACCTAGACATAATTTCTTTTAAATATTTGGCATATTTAGGAACCTTTTAATTAAATCAATTAAAGGCAAGTTAACATGCATGGATTTAAATAATTTTAGAAAACTTAAAAATTCTGCCTCATCTCGTCTTTGTTTCTCTTCTACACGTGAAAGGAATGATACCTTTGTCAGTGTAGGTTCCTTGATTGGTTCATCCTCTAGCTCAGCTTCCACCTGTGGTTCTAGTTCTGGTTAAGTCTCAATTTCTTGGGGATTTTCTTGAAGATCCTTAGAATCCTTTTTATTCTCTTCATGACCTGATTTTTCTGGCCTACTCAGTAGTTTTCCCAAACAGAGCTCCATTGCTTTCACATGTTCCTTCCTTTCTCTCCGAGGACTATTCTCTGTGTTGCTCAAAATTCCTATGTCAAAATTCCTTCCCTACTCAGTACTATATCTCCCATCGTGCTCATCAATTTTCTCATTTGATCTTCTAGCTTAATTAATGTTTTTGTAGTGTTAGTGCACTCAGACTGCAGCTATTTTACTTTAGCTTTCATTGACTTCATCTCACCCTCAATCCGATCCAAGTGTTGACCATATACAGTATTTGGGTTGGCCTTTTTCCTGAGGCTTTTGAAAATAAGGAGGTTGTTAATTAGTATTTTTAATTGGTTGCCCACCGTTACCTCCTCCTTGATTTTCACCCCATTTTAGGTTTGGGTGATCTCTCCAACAAGGATTGTAAATGTTTGAATAAGGGTTTCCACCCCTATTTCCAACATAGTTAACATCCTTAGTAGATTTAATAATGTAATGAAAAAATAGTTCGTCCCCTCCATATATAGATGACGCGCTAGATGAGGACTCTATGCGGTTGAGTCTATCCATAATTTGTTGGTATCTATTATCCTCCTGGACAACTTTTACCGTAGATGGTTTCTATGCATATGTATAGCGTTTAATTGGCCTTTGGTAGGAATTCATCACCATATTTTTTATCACCTCATCCGCATCTTCGTATGTTCTATTCATCAAGGCTCCTCATATGGTTCCATCTAGTTCTGAACGTGTGTACACATCCAACCAATTGTAGAAAATTTGTAGCTTTAGCCATTCAGGTAATCCATGATGTGGACATCTCTATATTAGCATTTTAAAACATTCCCAAGCTTTGTGAAAACTTTTTCCTTTTAACTATTTAAATGTTACGATCTTTCTCCTCAGTTGGATCGTCTTGATAATAGGGAAGAAACTTTTGTAAAAATTTTCCTACAAATTCATCATATGTCATGACCTGGTGCCTGCGAATCTAACCAATAAAAGGTGTTATCGATTAAGGAGAAGGGGAACAACCAAAGATGAATAGCTTCATCGGTGACCCCATTGTATTTAAATGTATCATAAAGCTAAAGGAATCGTTTTAAATGATGATTTGGGTTTTCTGTCGTTGTGCCTCTAAACTGTAAGTTGTTCTAGATCATCTGGATCATGGTTGGTTTTATTTCAAAACTGTTACTCGTGATGGCTGGCCTTATGATGCTTCCTTGAACCATCTCCAGATTTGGTAGCGCATAGTCACTTAGGGTTCTCTCATTGTGTGCCATACATTTATTTGCAGGTAGTTGCGGTGGTGGTGGTAAGTCCTATGGGTTATTGTTGTTAATCTCATCAAACATCAGATTATTGTGTGGTAAATTGCCTACGGTAGGTGGTTGGTTCTACATTTGTTGTTTCTACTATTATTGTCAACAATTTTGGCGAATTAGTTTCTCTGGATTAGTAGTTGGCTCTTTAGGTGTTCCCCTACTACGAGTCATTTACTGAAACAAAAAAAATAGAAGATATTAGTAAAAATAAAAATAAAAATAAAAATAAAATTTGTATCAATAATTTATTAATTTCCTAATTATTTTGTTAGAACGTAAAAATTAGAATCAATTAATAATGTTGCCTCCCCGACTATGGAGCCAACAAGTTGACCATCTCCGGATGTACCAACACCCAGAGTGTGAATACTGTAACAAAGATAAATGGAATTGAGGCAATGTCCGCAAGTATACAGGTCAAGTTGTAATATAGTTACAACGAAGTAGGTAAGTACCCTGAGGATCATACTCAAGGGAGGCGAGTACTAAATTAAATTCAACCTAAACGCAAAGAAATTTAATTAGTACTTTAAATAAATCATAGTACGAATAAACATAAATAAGAGATTTTGGGGTTTTTATAATAAAGAAAATAAAAATAACAAAAGTAAAGTGAGCTTTGGAATATGAATTCTAACTTAATCAAATCTACGTATGGGTGATTAGCTCGCTTTGGTGATCATAACTAATTTCTATTTGGGTTTCTATTCAATCAACTAGTGGATACCCTAGCAGGATCTCTCAATCTTTCACTAAACTGATGAGTCGGTAAGAACTACTTATCTTTTGACCTCACAGTCTAGACCGGTTCAGGGCTAAGGTGTTCACGGATATGCCATACCAATTTTGGGTTAATTTCCACCAAAATGACTTCTTAAGGCTTTGAAGCCTAGAGTTTAAATTCTTACTCTTCTAAACAATTGATCCACTAAGAGTTAGTTTCTTGTGCATCTCATGAACACAATAAACTTGATAGTAAAGATAAACATAATTAATGAATCAGGAGAAAGGTTTAAGAGAATCTTAAATTGTATTGATTGAAGCTCAGAATCCATTGTAGTTTGATCATGGTTACAACTCACATTCTCCGAAGAAAGGAAAACCAAGTGTTTTAAAATTACAAAGAAAGGAAAACCAAAAACTAAAATTACAAAGAAAACTTAAAGTATAAAAAGTTGTCCTTAAACAAGTGTTTTAAAAGCCTATTTATAGAATTAGGGTTGTCGTCATCCTTAACCCTAGGTCAGCTGATGTTTTCTTGTTTTAATTTCCATTATTGAGACCAAAATGCCCATGTCTCGTAAGTGCTTCCTGTATAGGACTGATGTCGTAACACCCTATTCCATGTGTTGCAACATCGAAGGCAGTATGCATGGTTCAAGGGTAGCTTCAAGGGTGTGTTTTGACATCAATTAGTTATGTTGCGACACCCAAGATAGTATAGCAGTTTTGGCATTTTGCTCCCTCTGTTGCAACGTCGAACTCTCCATGTTCCAATACAGCGACTAGGTTTGAGTTCCTATGCCTCTGAATGGTCTCCTGCACACTTACTAAGTACGTTAACTTGCCATTAGGCCTCATTTGGCCCCTAAAGTCAATAAAATAATTAAAATGAATTTTTTATTAAATTTAACTAAACTAAGAAAATATAAATAAAACATACTAAAATTGTTTATATTCAAGATGCTCAAGTAAGAAAACTAGTTTAATCTACTACACCAAATTATGACAGATCAAACTCCCCACACTTCAGTCATTGCTTGTCTTCAAGCAAAGAAAAATAAAAACAAAAAGTCGTTCGTTTCTGTACCAAACAAGATTAAAATAAGAAGAAATTTGCAACAAAGCAATAAGGAAAAGTAAAAGAAGGGTTTAGAGTTTAAAAGGGTTTAAGAGATTTTGAAAGAATTAAGTTTAAATGTTAAAAGAGGTTTAGGGTTTTGTCAAAAGTGTTTTTTTGATTTTGAAAGAAATATTTTAAGGTTAAAAACCAGGTAAAATTAAGTTAAAAGTCGGCAGGTTGCACGATCGTGTCAGGTTGACCCTGCAAAAAATTGCAACAATGTTGCGACACATAACCTCTCTGTCGTGACACCCCTAGTAGGTTACCGATGTCGCGACACACTCTAAAATTTAGAAAACCTGGGTAAATTGTTCTCTATGTTGTGACACAAGGGTGTTGTATCACGACATTGAGATGATTTTCTCAATTCTTCCAATTCTAGACGAGGTGTCGCGACATAAGGGTACTGTGTTATGACACCGACTCTGTTTTTGCCCAAACTTCCCATTTTTAGAGCGTCTCAGTTTCTAATTAAACAAAAATTTAATAAACTTTAAAGTCTAAACTATCAGTTAGTTAAAACTACGAAAATATACATAAAGTTAAAATTCAATTAATAATGTCAAGTTTTGCTGTCGGATTCATCTGTCAGCTCAATCAATGTGCCCGTGGATGTTGTTCCTATTTCATGTCTATTACTATTTGTCCAGCATCCATCGTGCCACTTGATATTCCTCTGCTTGTCCCATTCTTTTTACTTGCTTTTTGTACTTGCATTGATTATAGAGAAAACTTCTCCTGGCTCAGGGCAATTAGGGATTTTTACAGATATTTCAAGACATTTCTTTCCTAATTTTCCCTACTTATCTCATTCTACTAGTGACCACATTTAAAAATTTCTATCTCACCATTGATTTTCATTGTTAATTCATTGTTTTCCAAGTCAATGGTGGATCTGAATGTCGCAAAAAATGGTTTACCCAATACAATGGGTATCTCACGGTCCTTTTCAAAATCTAAGATAATAAAATCAGTTGGGATGATAAAGCTCCTCACTTTGGCCAACACATCTTCAAGTAATCCTTTCGTTTGTACTGAAGACCTATAAGCTAATTGTAGTGTGATTTGAGTATTTTTAAGCTCCCTAACCCGAGTTTTTCATATATAGATAAGGGCATTAATTTGATGTTGACTCCTAAACAACATAGAGCCTTGATAAAATGTATATCCTTTGTATCTATAAGTATTGTAAAACTCCTCAGGTCTTTTAGTTTTGGGGGCATCTGTTTGGATATAATCACACTACATGAGGCACTTACGTTAACTTTCTCTCATATTTTTATTTGCCTTTGCCTAGACATAATTTCTTTTAAATATTTTTCGTATTAGGAACTTTTTCAATTAAATCAATTAAAGGCAAGTTAATATTCAGGGATTTAAATAAGTTTAGAAAACTTACAAATTCCACCGTATCCCGTCTTTGTTTCTCTTCTACACGTAAAGGGAATGACACCATTATCTGTGTAGGTTCCTTGATTGGCTCTTCCTCCTGCTCAACTATCGGCTCAACGTCCACCTTTTCTTTTGGTTCAGTCTCAGTTTCTTGGGATTTTCTTGAAGATCCTCAGAATCCTCTTTATTCTCCTCGTGAACTGATTTTTTCGGGCTACTCAGTACTTTGCTTCAACAGAGCACGATTGTTTTCACATGCTCCTTCCCTTCTCCTCGAGGATTATTCTTTGTGTTGCTTAGAATTCCTCTGCCAATTTGTCTTTTAATATCTCCCATCATGCTCATCAATTGTGTCATTTGATCTTCTGACTTAGCCAATGTTTTCGTAGTGTTATTGCACCCAAGCTGCACCTGTTTTACTTTACTTCTCATTGACTGCATCTCCCCCTCAATCCAATCCAAGTGTTGAACATATATAGTGTAACAGCCTGATTTCGACTCTAATTGGACATAGTGATTTCAGGACCACAAGTTCGAGTCAAAAAAATATTTTAATATTATTTTGTGTGTTTATTATGTGTGAAATTAATTATGTGAAATTTTCGTGTTTTAATTTTGCTGTTTGAGTGTCCGATTAAATAAAAGGATTAAATCGCGTAAAATAAAAATTTAATGGTTAAATATGAAAGTGTCTATTTGTTGTTGTCTTTTTAAGTGAGAGGTGTAATTAGACCAAAATATAGTTAGTGGGTGACATATGACAACATTGTCCTTTATATATATGTTTTATATATTTATTATATAAGGTTAATTTAGTAATTTATTAAATTATGTCATATAGTTAAAATAAGTAAAGAAAGCATAAAAACAAAAACAAAACATTCTTACCTTGGCCGAATGTTAAGCTTGGGAGAATTCATCAATGGCTTTTAGGGTTTCGGCAATTCCCATTGAAAATTAAGGTGTGTTTTGGTTTCGGTTTTTGATAATTTTTATGTTTTTGAGATCGTTGCTTTGTATACTACAAGACCCATGCTTGAATTTTTGAAATTGTTGATTATTTTGTGTTTTTCCATTGATGATAACTTGTGATATGTGATCTTAGTTGATGAAATATGAAATATATGTGTTAGATTAAAATGTTTTGTCTTTGAATTTTTAGTGAAATTGAGTAAATAGGGCTAAATTGTGAAATTAAATTTTTGGGGGACTAAAATGTGAAATAAATGAAATGTGTGGACTTGTATGAGAACCATGAATATTCGGCCCTTGTGTGGTATGGGCAAATTTTGTGTAATTTGTGTTTTATGCAATATGGAGTAAATTGCAAAAAGTGTAAATATTAGGGGCAAAATAGTAATTTTCCAAATTATGTGTTTTTGGAATAAATTGAATGTGTTAATAAATAAATTATCTCATTTTGAATATATTTAGATCGAGAACCAAAGAAATTAGAGTTAGATCGGGGAAAAGCCAAAATAGTCGAATAATCGTCTGACTTCGATTTTCCATCGTCCGAGGTAAGTCTACTAGCTTATAAATAGAACTAAATTAGTATATAAATGTGTGTACGAATCTATATTGAATTATTATTGATTTATAATCAAGTATACTTTGGTTGAATAGACTTGAAATATGGATTGTAATTGTGTATAAGCTATGTTCGGCTAAATGGATATATATGCCTATATAGGTTTTGGAATTAAATATAGTTACGAATGGTATATAGATAAATATATATATACATTGTTTGAATATTTAAATATATATCTATATGTTTATGTTTTTATTTGAAAATATTTGATGATATGAGAAATGTAAATGTAAATGTAAACATAAGATTCGAACATATACATTACATTCATGTATAACTTTTGGGATGGATTAAAAGTGTGTATATTGCATATGCATAGGTAAATTTCGAATAAGTGTTTAAATGTGAGTTGAAACATATATGTATACATTCGAATAGGTCTTAAACATATTTCAAGATATGGATGTTAAGTTTATATATATATGGGTAGTATTGAATACGTACAAATATACATGTATAGTTAGTTTCGAATAGGTGAATATATATATATGTAAAATTCTTGTATTGAAATTAGTTAAGTAGTAAGGTATATGAATATATGTGTGCGCATACAATTTATAGAAATTTGAATTGGACTGAATATAGGATTTTATAAATTGTCTTAGGTTTGAATATGATCTTTTACAATTATTTGTTTTATTTAATGAATTACTTGAGGAGTATTTTGTATATGTGAAATTGAAATTTTCAGGTTTAAAACCTAGCAGGCTTAAGGTCGGTGAAATAATTCGGACTTTAAGTCTAGCAGGCTAAGTGCCGGTGATCTGAATCAGGTTATAAACCTAGCAGGCTAAGTGCCGGTGATCTGAATCAGGTTATAAACCTAGCAGGCTAAGTGCCGGTGATTAGAATCAGGCTATAAGCCTAGCAGGCTAAGTGCCGGTGAATATGTTAAATTAAGTGATTATATGCATTTGATATATGTATATATAAATGATTATGGGATATATATAATGGATAATTACATGAGCATTTGTCTATATGTATTTGATGAGCATATAAAGGTTTGGATCTCTGTGTTTAGTGAGTAGGCACATATATTGGTTGTTATGAAAATTGTTGAATATACATGTATGCATTCGACATATGTGGATTATAAGTATAGATGTGCATTTGGTTTATGTAGTTGATAAGTAAAAATATAAGCTTTTGACATATGTATTTGAAGGATCATATATACGCATTCGATGAAATGCAAATGATATGTATATTAGAAATCAGTATATGCAATTAATGATGATGTCTGTAATTTGATTATAAGCATATAATGTTTATACATATGTTCGTTTATACGTATTTTAGATATGCTATAAACTTATTCAGCTATAAAAGCTTACTTCGATTGTTTTTATCCATTTGTTTTATAGATAAAAACCAAGCTGCAAACTCGGGGATCGTTAGCGAAGATCATCACTCTATCTACTATTTCGGTATTAAAACGTTTAAATTTTAACTTATGGCATGTATAGGCTAGATAATATTTTGGGAGTCGTACTTTAATGTACTGTATATATATATGTAATTAATAGCCAAATGAAACTAGCTTATTTTTCTTACGGTTTAACTGAACTGAAATGTTATGTTTTGTTATAAAAGGTTAAAGTAAAATTTTTGAATTCTACTGAATGTTTATGTTAAGTTGCGTTTTATCCGGTAACGCTTCGTAACCCTAATTTATCGACGTATACGGGTTAGGAGTGTTACATATAGTATGGTCATTTGGATTGGCACTATCCTGAGGCTTCTGCAAATAATGAGGTTGATGATTAGTATTTTTAATTGGTTGTGCATAGTTACCTCATCGTTGATTTTCGCTTTTATGATTATAATTTTATACCATATCCATAAATCAAATTGAATATAAGGATAATTATAAAAGCTTTAAAAAAATCTTATTATGTATAAATTATAATTATTTAAATTTATAGTTTCCAAATATAATGTGAACAAAAAAAACTACTATGAATACTGTTAACTGCAATGTCAGACATAATTTGAACAGAAAAATTATTTTTCAAAAAATAAATAAAATTATTTTCCAGTTGGAATAGACTTTTTTAAAAAAAAACTAAATTTTGGTAGAAAAAACTTTTTGGACTAATTGGTAAGAGACATCTCTATTTTTGGTGTTGAAGAGGAATAAAAAGAAAATAAGAAACAATGAGGGTTTACAAAGCAATTAATCCTATTTAAGGTTTGGTGCCGCCACACTGTCAGGCGGCACCCTTAAAGTTTTTTTTGAAGTCAATATAAATGGAAAACTTACATATCGTCCCTGAATATTTTAGTTTATCACATTTCAGTCCGGTGTTGCTAATTTGTCAGGCGGCACCGGCAGAACACTGTATGAAATACCTATTTTCGTAATTAATATGTTTCCCTTACCATTTTCCTAATTAATTATTTTTTTATATTATTTATGTAAAAACACTAATTTTCTATCAATCATAACTTTGGCAAAATTATTTTATCATATGTAATAATAAAATAATAGCATACATTCATTTGCATACATTTCCCTAAACATGCATACAATTATAAGAATGTCACAACTTGGCGATTTGATACCAATTGTTGGAAATAATCTGATTTGAAAACAGTTTTTTTTGTATAATGAAAAATAAAAATTTTAAAAATCGAATTGGTTTGTGATATTTATATTAATAAACCCTTATCGAAATCATACATGTGTTTTTAGCTAGACGAATCATTGTCGTTCCCGACTTTTAATCGAACGGCTTTCTTCGTTATTCTCGTACCATGAACTACTTCGAGTGTGGGCTTGAATTATTCAAATCAAACACAGAACCAAAAATATTTTATTTACTTTTAGCGTGAAAGTAAAATCTCTTCTCAATAGAAATTGGTAGAATTGTTATTCTAAAAAATAGAATTAATACTTAGAGAATAAACTCTCACTATTTTTGGGCAGAATAACGATATCTCAAAGTTTATTTTTTTTAGCCCTATCAGTATCATCTATTTATAGGGAGAAGAGGTAAAACCCTTGTTGAATTGTAGAAGTCTATTTCAATAGAAAAATGAACTCCTAGTCTAACTATGAGTAGGTCGGGTGACTACCCTAGTTAAACAAACTAGGGTTTATCGTCCCTCTCTTTAAACATGAAGGGCTTTTGGGTCTCTCCCATATCAGGTACAATTACAAATACTTTATGGACTTTTAACTAGTACTTTATAATTCAATCCAACCCGATATTTGTTTTTCTATTTCCCAAAATAAACATCTCAAATTAATTTAAATAATTTAATTTCTCAATTAAATAATTGTCTCAGCCTAATTCTAATTCCATTCAAATCATGACAACTTTACCGTAAAAAAATCTATGAGAAAAATATTATTTCTGCATTCAATGGATTCACCATGACCAATAAATTTATTTCAAATTTTGAACTTCATTTATTCAAAAACCATTTTCAAGTCATTTTCATTTTCTTTTAGAGAAAACCATATTCATTTTTAAATTTTCCCCATTTCTCTAACTTTTCCATTTCTATCCATTTTTGTTAATTTGATTCAACAGGCAATTCATTTACGGTTACAAAGAGCTAATGGATGGACCGATTGAACATTTTCGATTAGGGCTCAAATGATTTATAATTAAGTTCCAACTTTTTGCCTATTAGTTATAAACTCATTTAGTCACAAAGTCATTCTACTATAGTATCATGATCGGGCTCTCCCTAATGGCATACCATTGCGAAAGTAACTCGATCAGTGCTCATCCAATGACCTTGTCATAAGTGTGTTACCCTTATAGGATATCCTTAATCTCTTTGGTATAAATCAGTTCTCCCACTATGATCCTATTTTATCTTATGATAACCATTACATCTTCCTTCATGAAAAATCAATTATTATTAAATAGTAATCAAGTTATTCATCACAAAGACTAATGACTCATGGTCACGTTTACTTTTCATCAACCATGTAATGCCAATGAGAGGATATCATTTACCCATGTCTCAGGCTATGAATTCCACTATTGTAAATGACGTTACACACTGAAAAAGTGGTATACCCAATGCACCAGCTTTCGGTTCCTTATCTATTTGAACTTAGACTTTTACTTACATCAAAGTATATAAGTAATGCATACATAGTCCATCATCCACTTAGGATTTAGGTATGCCACACTTTGAACATCACGAGTGAATAAATCCATAAATATATTCAGGATCTATTCTTCTTAGGTCTAATCCAATATACTATTAGCTCAGTCAGTCATATCTATGTCTCTATCTTCTAGGAGTCATCCGCTCGAATGCCCAAGACAATGCATCTCTCCTATTAGACTTGATAGACAATATATTAGTCTTTCAGTCGATTTGCTCCTTTTCAATTAGACTAAGGGCATATGTAGGTTCGTCTACTAATATAAGTCATCTTTTTATATTACAATTCGACCACACAATACCGTTTAGTATTAGTTTAAACATTAGACAACCAGTGAGGAAATATTTGCTTCTATTTTGCTTAGCATGCAAAAACCAAATGAGGAAAACTTTACAAAGTATATTAACGTAATCCATGACTTTTTTTATTAACCAAATTTTTCAAAAAAGTTACAAGTTTATAAATGAATATACTACACTTAGGGTACTAGATCCAGCAGACTCCCACTTTCCCTAGTGAAGTAGATGAGTCATATTTTACATTCTCATACTCTCCACGTGTTTTTCAAAACTCCTAACTAGTAGAGTATTAGTAAACAAGTTCGCCCCACATATTTTAGGATTTGGGGATGCTCATCCCATATATTGGAAAAAGATGTTAGGAAATTGGATTCACGGATAGAATTGAGCATGTTTGTGGGATACCTTAAAAGAACAAAAGATGGTTTATTTTATAACCTAAAAGATCAAACAATTACAGCGTCACCTTATGCTACCTTCCTTAAATAGATTTACATGAATGTAGTTAAGCCTTAAAGTAAAGAAGTACTTGAGGAACTTTCAAGGAATACACAAAGCCCTTTAGGAACGGTTTCAGATCCAACTCCTAATAGTATACTTGAAAATGATCAGTAGCAAAAGGAATTTCATTGTTGTGGAATTTGTAGCAAAGGGGTATATAGAGAAAAAAGGTAGTGATTACGAAGAAACCTTCTCATTGATTGTCATGCTCAAGTTAATATGCATATAGTTATCCATTGTAGTGACTCTCAATTACTAAATCTAGAATATGGATGTTAAGATAATGTTCTTGAAGATAGCATCCATATGATGCAACCCACTAGATATAACCTAAAGGAAACGAGTATAAAGTTTGCAAACTATTTAGATCCATATATAGTCTTAAGTAAGCATCCCGATCATGGAATTAAATATTTGATCAAGCAATCAAAACTTTTGAATTTGAGAAAAATGATGATGAACATTATCTTTGTAAATGTATTAAGGATGGAAAGGTGGTCTTTCTTATTCTATATGTCGATGACGTTCTACTAATTGGAAATTATGTAGGAATATTGTTATCAATTAAACTGTGGTTAACCCAATAGTTTAGCATAAAATACTTGGGAGAAGCTAACTTTGTTCTAGGCATTCGAATCCTAAGGGATCGAAAGAACAATGTAATAGATTTATCATAAGCTTCATACATACACAAGATATTGGAACATTATGCAATAAGCGTTTCAAAGAAAAGAACTCAACCATCCATATCAGGCTTTCATCTTTCTTTAGGAGATTGTCCTAAGATAGCAAAAGAAAGAGAATAATGAGAAATGTTGTTTATGCTTTAGCAGTAGAAAGTCTCATATATGTTATGTTATGTATACGTCTGCACACATCCAGATATTGATTTCATAATAGGGTCGGTGAGTCATTATCAGGTGAATACAAGTCCAAGACACTAGCAAACAGTTAAGAATATACTTAAGTATTTACAAAGAATGAGGGATTATATGCTTGTGTATTTTGGAGGAGATATTACTCTAATTGGTATATACCGATTCTAACTTCCAAACATGTCGAGATTCAAATAAATCAAACATTAGGCTTTGACTTTGTCCTGAGCGATGAGTCTATAGAATGGAGAATTGTTAAGCAAAGTTGTACAATTGACTCCACTATGAAAGTCGAATATGTGGTTGCTTCTAATGCAACAAAAGAAGCAATATGACTTTAGAAGTTCTTTACAGATCTTGAAGTAGTTCCTAGTATGGAAAAAGCTATCACACTATATTATGATAATATTGCAGTAATAAGCTAACACCAAAGAGACAAGAAACCACAAAAGTATGAAGCACATTAATAGAAATGATCACATCATAAGGGAGGCAGTAGAAGACGAAATAATGGATGTAGTCAAAGCCACATCATAGGAAAACCTTGCGGACCCGTTTACCAAGACTCTAATAGCTAGGAGTTTTGAAAAACATGTAGAGGGCATGGGAATGCGAAATATGGCTCAACTACTTCACTAGGGCAAGTGAGAAACTAATGGATCCAGTGCCCTAAGTGTAGTATACTCATTCGGTATACTTGTATTTTTTGAACAAATTGGTTTAATAAAATAACCATTGATTACATTAATAGTCTTTGTATATTATCCTCAATGTTTTTGCACTCAAAGCAAAATGGAAACAAGTATTGGCTCACTGGTTATCTAGTGCTTAACTTTCAAAAATAGAATTAAATTAATTGATCATTGTAAATAGGTCATTGTGAATCCATTGAATATCAAAATTAAATGTTTTTTATAGATTATTTTATGATAAAGTTGTCATAACTTTAACAGAATTAGAATTGGGTGAGAAAATTATTTAATTAAAATTTTAATTTATCAAATTAAATTAAATTAATAAATAATATTTATTTTGGGAAATAGAAAAGCATGTATTGTGTTGGATTAAATTATAAAGTGTTAGGTTAAAAGTCCAGGAAACACATATGATTGGACCTGATACAAGAGAGGCCCTAAACCCCTCATAATACATATGAGGCGTAACAACCCTGGTATATTTAACTAGAGTGTGCTGCCCCTATCTTCTAGTTAAACTAGGAGACTAGTTTTTCTATCGAATAAGTATTATTTGTATTCTACTAATTCAACCAAGATTTTTTTATCTCTCCTTATAAATAAATGACACTGATAGGGCTAAAAATACACAACTTTGAGATATTATTCAACTGCCTGAAAATAGTGAGAATTTATTTTCTAAGTATAAATTCAACTAGTTTCTATTGAGAGAGAATTACCGTCTTACTGAAAGTAAGAAATTTTTTCTAGTTTTGTTTTTTATTCGTGATTGTTCGAGCTCACACTCAAAACGATTCATGGTACAAAGATAGTGGTGAAGGTCATTTGGTTGAAAGCTGAGAACGTCTAGGATTCGCACCGCATAAAGCATAGGTACATTTTAGGAAAACTTTATTTCTATAAATATCACAAATTGACTTAGCTTTCAAAATTTAAATTTTCCACTGTGACAGAAAACTAATTTTAAACCTGATTTTTTTCAAACACTTTTTGGGAAAAGTTTATTCCTATAAATATCACAAACTGGCTCAGTTTTAAAAATTTTTAAACTTCAGCTAGAACTGTAAATCATTTTTTAACTAGATTTTTCCAACATAAACGACCCTAACCATCATCCTCAAGACAACCCTCACCTAGCTAACTCTCAAGATAAAGGACATCGTGACCAAGACGCTTTAATGACAGAGAAAATGCAAGCACTAAGGAGAGAATTATTGCACCTAATAAAGCTTCTTGGAGTTATGCCAAAGAGTCACTAGCCACAAAAATCTTGGCACACAACCTCTTGTCATCATTCAAGTTCCTTAAAGTATCGTATGGAGGTCTGGGAGATCCTATGGATCACATGGCTGATTACAACAATCACATGAATATTTTGGGTTCCTCGGATGAATTCAAGTGTAGGGCATTTTCTGTGACTCTAACCTATATAACCCAAGCTTGGTACTTATTGTTGCCGAAAGATTCCATCCATACCTTTAATCAACTGGCCAACCTATTCAAGAGTTGATTCTTGACAAATAAAACTTTACAACAATCCCTAACCTATTTCATGTTTATCCGCAAAAGGAGCGTGAAGCCCTTTGTAATTTTGTTCAAAGGTTTAATGTTGCCACTATGAAAACAAAGGGGGTATCGTATAAATTGGCCATCCAAGCTTTCATCATAGGCACCAACGACTAGTTTTTGAATTATAAACTTGTGAGCAAATATCTAGATAGACTCTTCACCTTTTATGAGATAGCCTAAAGATTTGCTAAAAGTGATGAAATTCAACAAGGTAATGTCAGACCCCCTCCGCACAACTTATCTCCCCTGCGCGACTATGCAAGCCAACATTGAACCCAACCCTACGTAAGCGGTCATTGAACATTCACCATCATGCCTCGCACCAAGGGGCAACGAATGGTCTCTTCCATTAGTTCCTCACATCGCTTAGGACTTATTTGGGATGATAGGAACAGACAAGGCTCAAGGACCAGAGCCCCTTTTAATCGATTCAAAACCTACTACGAGCTCACATCTTCTCTAGCCTACATCCTAAGCTAAGTTGAACACCATGGGCTATTAAAGACCCCTCCGCCAATGCTTTCGAGCCAACACCGAAGAAATCCTAACTTGTACTACCAGTTCCATAGGGCTTCAGGCCATTATATAGAGGATTGTGTCCACCTTAAGGATGTAATCGAGTCGACCATCTAGATGTTAGAAAAATCAATTAAGAAAATAAAATTTTTTGTATAGCAAAAGTCTAAATTTTTCTTAAAAGGGATTTTTGTGTTATTTATAGCAATAAATCTTAAACTGAATTAGTGCTTATGCTTTGAGTAAGGCGATCTATGTCATTTCATGGCTTTCTACCAAATGATCTTCTCTGTTATCCTCGAACCCTGGCTTGTTTAGTGCGTGGGCTTGAACTTCACGAACCGATCACACAGAATGAAAATATCAAATAATTTTTAGTAGGAAATTAATTCTTGATGGAAAACTAAAGACTTTGAGTTTTCAAGAAAGTAGAATTTATTCTAGAAATAAATTTCCACTAATTTTCTAACAAAGTAACGGTGCCCAAATATGAATTACCAGTGTGTCGTTGGCTCATCCCATATTTTATTTGAACAATGAGTAACTAAATGATAATATTTTAATAAAAAAAACTACAGTTTTCTACTTAAGAAACACTAGGGGCAGCGACACCACTATTTTGGGACTAGGGTTTGCCACCCCTCTTATGTAGATGGGCTTGTTGGGCTTTTGCCTTGTATTGGATACAATTATATGTATTATCCACATATAATTTAACCAACTCAATTAAATAATAATTTAAAGAAATATTAGATAATTTACCTAACTCTTTCGCTTCAATGTATGAATTAATTCATGACGATAAGTCTAATTTAATCTCTTACGAATTTCTAATCAAACAAAGATTAATCCTAAGATATTCTAAATAAACTTATTTAAAAAAATAGGTTATTACTTAAATCTAAAATATCCAACTAATTATCCTAAAGTACGCGTTATATTACTAATATAATAAATCAAAATCAAAATAATTATTTTTTAACTTAAATCTAAAACTTAATTTAATCTAATATAGTCAAACTTAGAATTCTAGTCTAAATCCATATAATCTAATTATCTATTCTAACGTGCATTAACCCAATAAATTCAATCCTATACTAAATTAACAACATCAATTAATAACATATTTTTCATGTAATTGACAACTTCCTAGTACAATTCAATTAAGCAACAACAAACTTAGGCGTGCACCAATCCGCAACAGTAGCTTGAGGGAGCAATTGGACCACTTCTGATCGGCAAAGAAGGAAAGAAAATAAAAGGAGATTTGGTGGTTAAGAACTTCTAATTAGCTTTTAATCATCAAACTATTTTAATAGAAACATAATCTAATTAAACTAAATAAATATATAAATGACAACAAAACAACAAAACAACACACATCACTAACATCTTAAAAATGGCCAATTGAGCCTTAGCTCGATTGGCATGGGCATTGTTGCCAATGTAAGAGGACATGAGTTCAAATGCGATGAAGCGCATTATCCTCCTATTTATGGGTTGAGGAGGGGCTATGGGTAGTTCTAAGCATTATGTCAAAAAGAACAGATATGATCAGAACCTATAATGAGATTGATAAAAAAAATCTTAAAATAAAAAAAGAAGGTTAATTACAAGATTAGTCTCCCATCAATTCTATAAAATTCAATTCAATCCTTAAAACAAAATCTACATTCAATTTAGTTACGAAATCAAGCTAAAATTTTCAATAACTCCTTAATGCATAAAGAATACTAAAAATATAAATTTTATCCTTTCGTTTGAATTTTATGAAGTAATTTATTTTATCAATATTATATGAATAATATAATATAAATTATTCAAAAAATTTCACCAAACTTATCTTGGATCGGCAATAAATTTGATACTAAATTTTTTAGAGCTATTGAGTAATTTTTCGTTGTGTCTCATTGAAGGGGACAATTGAATATTTATATACATGGTTACTATTCATGAAATTGATGTTCTTAGTAGGCTCTATGCACGCTGGACACGTGTACTGTTTTGGTCTGCCTGTTGGACTTCGTGGCTCCCTTACATGTGAACTCCTTGGGTATATGCAAACTAGGACCCCGAACTCCCCTTGTTGAACCCCTTGCAAACCCTCACTGACGTATGCGAACTAGGACCGTAAACTCCATATGCGAGCACCACTTAGCATGTACGAACTGAGACCGCAAGCTCCCTTTGCTGACCTCCTACTATAAGGTTTACACGCATCCAACTGGTAGGGACCAACCGGGTCGTGGGTAGGTGACTCGGACCTTATCTGGTTTTTGGGTTGGTGATCATAAATACATAACAATCTAGTCCCCCTATAGGGTCTAAGGAGGGTTATAAAGTGGCGCTCCTTAGAGCCATCACTTCGTTTTTATACAGCTTGCTGAATACGCAGCGACCATTAGAGCATGGTGTTAAGTTTTCCACGTGTACGGGTGGATCTTGCATCTCTGCATCTAACCGTTGGTACTCCTCATTTATTTGAATCCTCAAAAGAAGAAGAGATAAGTCGAGCTTTAGGTGCGCAGGGGATTCAAACCCCTAACTATGCTTATGACTTCTTCGTTCCTGAGAGGCCACACATGCTTAGCGATACTAGTGACGAATGCTTCTTGCTCCCTCTCCACGCTCTGGAAGCTGGATTTCATTTACCCTTGCATTCTTTCTTTTGTCCTCTGCTTCAAGAATATTGGATCTCTCCTGATCAACTTTGCGGGTTTTCCTGGTGGATCGTGGTGGCTCACTTCATCGATTGCTGTCAATGTAACGAAGTGCCACAACTCACAGTCTTTCAAAGCTTATACCTGTTAAAGGCCCAAAATCAAGGAAATTTGTTGGGCTTCTATTATTTTTCTCATTACGATAAAGCTAGGACTATAATTGCCAATCGGTATACTAATTTATGACTGAATTGGGGAAAACATATTAGGATGAGATGTAGGCTCGATGACGGATTTGATTTTCCCATGGAGTGGTCTACACCAAGCAGGGACATGTGTTCATTTAAGCGAGCCATTAGGACAAATAATGGTTCGTCCCAGCTCGAAAGGCTTCGCATTGGCAGTCCCCTAGTTATCGAAGATGTTATGATCATGGGAACATGTTTCGATACTGCTTGAAAGGCCTTAGCCCAATGGGTATAGGCGAGGTGACAACAAGGAAGTAGTTGAGGCATTAGGAGTGAACCCTGAAAAACGAACATAGCCCTTGTGGCCAAATATGATTTGGGTTTAGAGGAACCCAGAAACTTCTTTTATAGTTACTGTAGGATGAGACCTTGTCCATGGATTTTAGTGGTCTCCTCGTGAGAAGAAAGCAATGTAAATATTAATTTGATAACTACTCCTACTGATACTGGAATTATTAGTGGTATAGGCACAACTCACAATTTAAAAAGTGACTCGGAGGAAACTACGAGTCTATCTTGAGAAATTAACAAATTTATGGACCTGCGAGCTTCTTTGAGGGATATGCGCAAAAAACGCAGAACCGATGTGGGGGCTATTAACGTGGTTATCAAAAAAAAAGGAGGAGGAAAATAGTGGAAGGCTAGAGTATCGTTGCAAAAGGAAGGCAAATCATGTTGGGCCCTCTATTATAATAGCCATTACTCCTACATCTCCCTTGGTGAGCTTACTGTCTGTGGCTCGTGAGAGCTCTCTAATTTTTACTCACGGTAGCTCTCATCCTACTACTCATATCTGTATTCCTCCTCTTTCTTTGGCTCTTGCTGAAGAGCCACCTGCTAAATATGACAGTGAGCTACTCCTAGGTCATGGGCATCTGAGCACGAAGGAATTGCATAATACGATTGAGAAGCGGAAAACTTCTATGCCAAAAACTATAAAAAAAAGTCAATGTGTGCTGCTGAGTCATTGAACGGCTCGAAAAAGTCTCCCCTTTCAAAACTCAACTCCTTCTAATTAGCCTCAGCTCTACCAAAATTTTCATCAAGGCCTCTGAGGAGCCCTGGGAGAATCACCTTATGTTTGTGCCCTCTGTTGCCTATCACCCTGTCTTCGCAACAACTGGTTAGAGGTCCCTGCCAATTACAAACTCCCTCTCAGTTCCTGAACTATTTGTCTTCCCTTTGAAAGGTGCCACGCGATGCCCTTGTAATCTCCTTCGCCTTTGCGAACTTGTGGGCTCGCTCGTACAAATCTGCCAAACTCTGGGGCCTGTTATCAGTAAATGAGTACTGGACCTGCTCATTTTGTACTCCCATGATGAAAGCATCTATAGCCTATTAATCTTTTAGGTTTTTCATATTCGAAGTCACCACATATAACCGCTTCATGTAGTTTTGAAGAGGCTTGCATTCTCTCTATTTTATGGGCATCAACCCCATAGGCATGCTCATAATCACCCTGTAAGCCCTGGATCTTCCTAGGAACATCTGGCCCAACTGGTAGAAACTTCAGACTGAACCCTGAGGAAAGGACAAATACCAATCCTTTGAACTTCCTTTAAGTGTTGTGGAAAAAGCTTTGTATTTTACAGAATTTGATACTCCCAGCACGTTCATATAATCATTTTACTACATCAGGTGGGCTCATGGGTCTCTCATCCCTTTGTACATGTCTTTTGGGACCTTAAAATCACGTGGCAAGTTCACTGCTGCTATCTTTGGGGCCAATGGATTGTTAGAACAAAAAATTCAATCCATGTCTTGAGACTCGGGGTGCAACGCCCTCACATCTCGTCACAACTCATCCATCTCGTTCTGTCATCTAGACCTTCGTCCTGCGTATTTACATTATCGAGAAAATCAAAATTTTCAGATTGCACCTTCCTTCTTAACTCCTCATTCTACTTTAGTAACTCCGACTGGAAAGTTTGCTGCTGCTCGAACCGCGCATCTTTTGCAACTATTTGTTCTCTCATTAACTTCATCTACTCCTAAAGAATAATAAATTGCTATAGCGATACTTCTTGGTTAGAAGAAAGTGGTAGCCCATGACCATAGGATATGTTTGAGTCCAATAGACTAGAAACTCTCTGATAAGCCACACTGTCGAAGTTCTTCGGTTGATCGGCAAACCAGTCGGCAAACAAGTTTGTGTTGTTAGGTTGACTGCCAGAACCCGAGGCTCCAGCTTGTCTAGATGAAAGATTGAAGGGGAAATTTTCATTTGGGTGAGCCATTGTAATTTTTGCAAAAAAAATTCTCAAATTGAAAGAAATCTGTCTACGTTCACTGCACCAATTGTTGAGTGTTTTTCCGTTGTGTCTCACTGAAGGGGACAATCGAATATTTATATACATGGTTACTGTTAAAAGAATTTACGTTCTTAGTAGGCTCTACGCATGTTGGACATGTATACTGTTCTGATCTGTCTGCTAGACTTCGGGGCTCCCTACATGCGAACTCATTGGGTATATGTGAACTAGGACTGTGAACTCCCCTTGTTGATCCCCTTGTGGACCCTCCTTAACATATACGAACTGGGACCGTGAACTCCCTATGTGAGCACCCATTTGCATGTGCAAACTGAGACCGCAAGCTTCCCTTGTTGACCTCTCATTATTAGGCTTGTACGCATCCAACTGGTAGGGCTCAACCAAGTCGCAGGTAGGCGACCCAGCCATTATCTAGTTTTCAGGTTGGTGATCATAAATACATTACAAGAGCATTACAATCTTCTATTTCAAACATCTTCTACCTCATCCTAAATCATGTAGGTAAAACTATGAAGAATATCAAACCTAGACATTTTAGCCTGAACAAGCCAACGCCATACTGGAAGATCACTGAAGGCTTTAAGGAAATAATTATAACCTCTAAGAATAACAAGCCTTGAGAAAGTTGAATGAACCTCATATGCAAATGACCCATTAGCCATTGATAAAATCAGGGAGCAAGTACCCTTAGCCCTTAAGTTACCAAAAGAAACATACGATGGTATAAAAGATCCTAGGGACCATTGGGTTCAATTCAACAATTAAATGGGAATTTTGGGCTCATTTAATGCTTTCAATTGCAATGCCTTTCTTGAAACCTTATATTTAAAAGCAAAAAAGATTGCTTATATTTGAAAGATGAAATAGAAAGAGCTATTAGGATTGGACAAATAAAGCAGTTCATTAGTCAATTAGCTTGTTAACAAAAGCAAACATTTGTTAGAAATTTGCAATAAGAGAACAACAAAAAATCGAAGGGAAAAAATTTATTATTAGGGGAAGTACAAACAAACGACCACATATAAATTTGAATGAAAGGCTCACCACAAAAGGTGATGTGAATAAGCTTATTGCCAAAAAAGTATCATAAAGAAGAAAATTAGAGATCAGATTTTGATGAAAAAGCCATGGATCTAGTATTATATGATAATGGAAATGATCTATTATTGCTCATGACAATTATTTCTGTAACACCCCAAACCCGACCTAAACATTAGGGCCGAATCTGGTGATGTCACATTGTAACACCTCTTACTCGTATTCAACGCTGGAACAGGATACGAGGCATTATCAAAATAAATACACTTATAGACATATTAAACCAAGTTATAAAATTTTTAAAAATTTTTAAATTATTATCTTCGAGTCGCTAATTAGGGTATACGAGGCCCAATACATACCCATTCATATGCTCAATATATTCGTTAAATCAATCCAATATTGAATAATCCACTTTATCTCAGAATCAATATTAATAACAATCATAAATCTTTTCATGTTAATTTCATATATCACTTACCGAACTTCAAATGTTAATTTACAAATATGTAATTCACTAACACATTCTGGTATACACAATGTTTAATTGATGAAATCATTTAATTGAGCTAAATTTCATATTCATTCCAAACTTTCTTCTAAATCCATAAATGCTTCCACTTACCATTTACCTAATCAATTTCTCGAAACAAGCTATCACACAACAATAATACATCACATGTGCTTCATGAATTCAATATTCGATTCTTATCACCATCAAATCCATGTCATTCGAATACTTAAAGTTTATTCAAGCATATATTATTACGTTTCATATACCAAGCATATGTCAAAATTACGAATACGCAATCAATTCATTTGTCATTTATTTGACTAGCAAATTAACCTCAAAATTTATAACATTCCATTACTTAAGATATGCCATAAAACAATCCTTTAACATAAACTAGCACCATGGCCGAATTTTCATTATGCTATTTATTACTCTTTTTCCGAATAACATAGCAAAATATTACAACTATGTATATATTTGAATACTATAATTATGCATCAACTTACCAACATGAATTAATTCATGAGTCGCTCATGACATCACTTCATGCCAAATATACCACACACATATGCTATGAAACTTTATTTTCTCTCATGAGCTTACCATGACCAGTAATGCACCAATTTAAACATCACTCCTATTTCAACGTTTATCGATTATAATCAAGCATATAACTAATTATACACAATTCATTCATATAATTTATTGTCCTCCTTCTCCTCTCCATCCCACATCGTTTATGTATATAACATGCTCAAATAGCATTATACATAATTTCACTATTCACTTATATTTAAATTCAAAGATGTCTATTTGAGTCAAAGTCACTAAATCATTTTTATCCGGGGCTAAAAAGCTCAAAATTAAGATTCATTAATTTTCCCCAAAACTAGACTCACATATCTTCTTACCATAAAATTTTCAGAATTTTTGACTAGGCCAATTATTACAGTTTATTCTTTAAAGTCACCCATGTTTCATTGCTCAATATCTCTGACCTCTCTTCACTAAAAATGAATTATCTCATTGTACAGAATTTGATGATATTTTCATTTGTTTCCTTTGAAAATATACTCATTAAGGATTCTAAGCATATAAATTATAACTCATAATTATTTTTTTAAAATTTTTAATTATTTTCCAAAGTCAGAACAAGGGATTCCAAAATCAATCTGACCCTACCTCACTAAAATTCAAATATCTCAAAGTATATAACTCTTTTTCTTGCTTTGTTTATTTTATGTAAAAATAGACTCATTAAGCTTTCATTTCATATCTTATTCACTCTTTAATTCAATTTTCACCATTTTTGGTGATTTTTCAAAGTCACACAACTGTTGCTGTCTAAACTGTTTTGTTGTAAAATGTATTCTTTCATAATTTCGCTTTTTCACTATCTCAATTCCATTGAATTTTTCACATCTCATTCCAATAGTTCATTTGAATTCATATACAATTCATTCAATTTATCACTATATTCAAAGTAATCCAATTTCTCATTTCCAATTTCAAGTCAATCTTCAATTCAATTCCACATATATATTCACCACTCAATTACACTTAGTCAATTTCCCGATGAACACTTCGGAATAATAACAAATACACGGTGGAATCAACACATAGCAACCACCTTATAATAAATGATACCCAATTCACATAGTAGCCTGCACATAGTACTACACATGTGACCATTTTCATTCGATAAACGTAGTAGTCTGCACATAGTACTATATACGTGATCGAAGCTATCCGGTACGCATAGTAGCCTGCACATGGTACTGCACATGCGACCTATCATTCCAGTACATGTAGTAGCCTACACATAGTACTACACACGTGACCTAGCAACTTCACTCGTATCTCTTTCATTCCGAAGGTTCAACCGGGAATTTTCACTTTTTCTCACTTTTTTTTACCAATCAATGTTAATTTTTTGTCTTTCTCGATTTATAATAACATATTTAGCTTATAATACATTCACATTATTCAATCCAGTCCAAAAATCATATTTTGGTAAAATTACATTTTTGCCCCTAAAGTTTCACAAAATTATGATTTTGCCTCTAGGCTCAGAAATTAAAATTTATTCCTTTTTCTTATGTTTTATAACATTCTAAACATTTTTCCCTTCTATAGAAACATCAAATTCTTGCTCTAACATGCACATATGAACAATAATAATTTTTACCGATTATGCCGTTTCACTTGTTTTCACTGAAAATAACTTAGCAAAAATTGTTTAACACAATTTCAAGCTTCATATTCTACCATAAAACATCAAAATAAACACATTTTGCCTATGGGTATTTTTCCAAATATAAATCCTAGGTTAAATTATTGCTAGAATCAGCTAAATTAAGCTACCGGGACTTCAAAAAAGTAAAGAACATTAAAAGCGGGGCTTGGAATCACTTACTATGGAGCTTGGAAGCTTTAAAACCCTAACCATGTATTCCCCCTTGCTATTTTGGTTCATCATGGAGAAGATGGACAAATTTTTGGCTATTTTGGCCTTTTTAATTCTTTTAATTACTAAATAACTAAAATGCCCCCAACTTAAAAATATCCTATTTCACTTATCTCTTATCCATTTTTGTCCAACAAGTTAACCAATGGTCTAATAACCATTTAAGGACCTAAAATTTAAAATTTCATAACAATTGGACACTTCTAACATGTAGAACTCAACTTTTGCACTTTTACAATTTAGTCCTTTTGGCTAAATTGAGTGCCCAAACGTTGAAATTTTTGAACGAATTTTTTACGGAATCATTCCGTGAAATTTTAGACCATAAAAATATAATAAAAAATAAAATTTTCCTCGTCAAATTTGTGGTCCCGAAACCACTGTTCCGACTAGGCCTAAAATCGGGCTGTTACAATTTCAAAATTCAAAGTTCAGAAAATTTTGCTTGATAGTGGAAATGTTATGTAAGTTTTGAATTAAAAAGCTTCCAAGCAAATGGACATTTTATAATATGAAAAAGGCGAGCCCCATTTTTTGTTTCTCCAACCAGCCTATTGAGTGCAATGGGTCAGTTGTTCTCTCAAGTAAAATTAGTGATGAATAACATACCTCTATCATGATGGTAGACCTTTTTAGTTGTAAATCAACCTTTAGCATGTAATGCCATTTTTTGGTCACTTTTGATGAGGAAAAGGAAGCTCATACTTGCTACATTTTTCTTGGAAGTGAAATTTCCTACTCCAACTAGAGTTGGATATATGGAGACAAACTAACAAAAGACATGGTGCTATATTATAACACATTTTACCTAATCCAAAAACTTGATTTGATAAAGAGTGTCACATTGGTCACCTCGGTGACCTGACCGATCAATCATAAAATCAAAATGCATTTAAAACTCAGGTTTTAATCATGCAAATAAACTTTTAATACATCCATAAATCATATATGATAGAAATCAAGTTCAAACGGGCCTTCAAACATCATTTGGAAGCCCAAACAACAAAATTAGTCCCATGTCTCGAGACAAAAAGGCCATTTCTTGAGACTTGCCTCCTCTTGAAACTAATTTAACTTCTAACTTTGAATGTCTTGAGACTCAGATGTCATGTCTCGAGACTTTTCCCACCATGTCTCAAGACTTACTTATCATCTCTCGAGAAATATGTCCAGAACATTCATCCTGTCTCAAGACTCATGCCTAGAATTGCAAAAAAAAAAAAGACTTTTTAAGTCATACAAACATGTTTCGAAAGGTCTCCAAACACACTAGACATATACCTAATATAATATCAACACATTAGATATACCAAAACTAAATTAAAACATGCATGTTTGAGTTCAAATAACAACTAAACCAAAATTTGGAAATCTCACTAAAATGAAAGTACCTCTGTGCTACTTGCATATAGAAAATTCTCAACATAAATCCAATTAAAGGGAATTATAAGTAGCCAAATGAGTTTATCAAAATGTACCAATAAGCATAAGTAACATCAATAGCATTTATAGCAAAAAGAACCACTAAGAAATGATAAATGGTTCTAAGTACATGCTAAGCTATAAAAAAAAAGAGAGAGTAAAGGTCTATTTAAAAATATGAGATCTATTGAGACCCATATGAGATAATACTACCATCAGTATTACCTGTTGACTGTCAACATGTGAGCGTCAAAATAAGAAAAATAAGAGATATGAAAATAAAGTGTGGTTTTACTACAAGTGTACAGATCAAATTGTAATATAGTTTTTTAATTATAATGAAATACGAAAGTATTTGGAACATCGTACCCAAAGAATTGTCAAATTGGTAAATGTGAAGTCAATTTACTAAATAAGCAACTATTAATCTAATAAACTCGAAAATTATTAGTGCAAACCAAATAATAAAGTTGTATTAAAACTAATTCTAAATTAATAACTAAACACATTAGACTAACTTTTTTTTCTTTTTTTACTAAAAACTAAGTGAATGGTTGAAATGACGATTGATTAACTCACTAATCATTAACTACACTAGGAAACCTATCCCGATTGTATTGTTGTTACTCTCAACTAAAAATTCCTTTTCAGTCTCATCCTAGATTAGGATTTATCACCAAAGTTCTCCTCTCGGTCTCACCTAGGCACGTACTTCTCCTCTCAGTCTCACTATTTGGCACAAATATATCAAACTATATAATGATAAATTCTCCTCTCAATCTCGTTTATCAAAATATTCCACTAAAAGCGTCAAACTTGGCATATTAGACATCTCGATATAACTAAACATACAATCAACCAAGCATAGATATTAGCATAAATTAATAGTCTCATCAAATAAAATTAACACACGATGAAACTCAAATCTTACACAAACATTTTATCAAACACATGGTAAACATAAAAAATAAAAGTAAAAGTTATCAATGTTGTGAATCCGATGAAGCATATAAGTTTAATCTATCTCCATTTACAAAGTCTTTAATAAAAGAGAAGAAATTAAATGATAAAAATAAATTTATTCTAAAAGAATAGAAAAGAAAAAAGAAAACCTTATCTAAAAATATAAAAAATAAAATAAAAATATGTTTAGTCCAATCTCTAGTCTAACCTAATTACTCACCCCCAAATAGTTGAGTTTAGGTGATATTTATTGGCATAATAATAATATTTCTTCAATTACAAATATGCCCCTGATATTAAACTTAAATATAGCAAGTTTGACCCAGAAATTCTTCATGTTGCCCTTTTGGAATTGGACTCCATCAACCCAAGGTCGCAACTTCCTCACCAGAAAGGACTCAAGGCCACAACATTGATAGGTGGATGTCATGAATTTGCTTGACTTGGCTTGATTCTTTCACTCCAAGTCCATGGCTGATGTCGTGACGTTCATAGTATCAATGTCATGACTTTGACTTCAAATGACTCAATGTTGCAACATCGAAGGTTGAACATTACAACTTCGACGGCAAGCTCCTTAGCTTATGAGAAGCAAGCAATATCACGACATCTATAGGTAATGTCACCACCTTGGGGTCAGAACACTCCAGGTTGCAACTTCAATCTCCTAAGGTTGCAATGTTGCTACTTCTTGCTCATTTATGTCTTCATTCTCCTTCACTAAGCCCTTGAAACATCTTAAGCCACCATTAACTTTATCAAGACATGTAATTGACAATTTATTTAGAAAAATGTAAAACAAACTCAAATTTGCAAATTAAAATAAATTTTATCGAAAGTATTGAAAAACAATAAAAGAGTCAATTAATTGTTAGAAAACAAGCTCTTCAAGTGCAAAAAGAGTTTAATTTGTCATATCGAAATGCAATGACCTACACATGAAACAACAATTCGCGTGCTAAAATGTCCTCAAAGCTTAGTAGTGCTCAATGAACTTCCAATAATACCCTACACATGTTAAATTAAAGGGTTGCTAGCATATTCAAACATACATTAACTCAATATAAATAAACATAATAGATGGTTGCTTTTTCTCAAAAACACTTGGGATATTGTAGGGCCTCTTATTATCAAGATGTACTGCTTCTTATTTCGTCAAAGGAGCTATGCTGAAAGAGATGAATAAGATATTTATTATATTAGTCCTAAAGAAGAATTCTTTATAACTAGTAAATGATTTTTTACCAATGAGTTTATGCGATATTGTTTATAAGATTATCTCTAAAGCATTAGCAAATCGACTCAAGAAGATTTTGGATCAAATTATGATTCTTTACTAAAATACATTTGTGGGGAAAAGGAAAATAAGTGATAATATATTAGTAGAGGCAAAAACTCTCCATATGTTACATAAAAAAATCTAGAGGCAACAACATATGGGAGCCCTTAAGCTACACAGGAATAAAGCCTTTAATAGGCTAAACTAGAATTTTATTATAAGGTGATCAAACTTATCACAAATTGCATCTCTTAGTAAGCTTCCAAATTCTTGTTCATAGAGACCCCTCTAATTATATCTTCCTTAAAAGGGAGATTAGATTAGGAGATCTTTTATCTTCGTGTCTTTTTATCCTTCACCACAATGTTCTTTCAAGAGAAAATGGATTTACAAGGTATTAAAATCAATAGAAATAGTAGATTTATTTCTCATCTTTTTTTCTTTTTGGCTAACGAAAACTTTTTCATTTTCAAAGCCAACCTAGCAGAAAGCAATGCAATTAAGAACACTTTTATGCACATATTGCAAACTTTCACGACAAGTGATCTATTACTCAAAATTAGATTTCACAATCAATAAAAATGTCCACCAAAGTTTCAAAAAAATGTTTAAAAATTCTTTGGTTGAAGGTTAATACAAAACTTGGAATCTATTTAGGCATCAACTTTGGCAACCTTTAGTAAAAGATTAAATTATTTGATCTAGTTCTGGACAAAATCTAGAGCAAGCTTCAAAACTAGAAATCATTGTTACTCTCAACAAGAGATAAGCTAACTTTAATAAAATTTACATTGTCTAATCTTCATAGCCATCACTGTTTAGGAGTGCACCTTTTTTACCTTCAATTTAAGCTTAATTTGACCTTATTCTTGAAGGTGTGCTTGGTTGAGTGGAAAAGTAGAAGGATGGAAGAAGGGAGTGGAATAATGGAAAGAAAATAAAATTAAAGTGTGCTTGGTAGAGAAAAAAAAGTGAGAAAAAAATAGAAGTGGAAAAGTTTTTGAGTACCCCTAAATCCTTCAAAATGTTTCTAAACCTTTATTTTAAGTTTCATTAGCAATGTCTCGAGACAAAAAAAACCATTTTTCTCGAGATACAAGTACTTCAAATACAAAATTTGCTCAGGGGAACATTGTTTCGAGACAATTTGAGTCAAGTCTTGAGACAATAGGTCATTTCTCAATACACAAATTTGTATCGAGACAAACCAATATCAAAGGTAAGGGTGTGCTTCAAGGGAACCCTGTCTTAAGACAAAATTTGTTTGTTTCGAGACAAGAAAACATCGAAGCTATGGGTTACTCAAGGGAGTCATGTCTTGAGACAATCATGTATTTATCTCGAGACATATTTGTAGTGTCTCGAGATAGTATGCTCCAACTACCAAGATTTGTTCTTCATGTCTCGATACAAGGGTTCTATCTCTCGAGACATATACTTGCAGGTTGCATTAAATGTGTGAAATAAATACTCTTATTGGCTAGAAATTCCATTCAACCACTCCAAACGTCTAAAAATCAATGAGAGGGTATAAATATGATTCAAGGATACTCATATGAAGACAAGAAACAAGATTATAAAGATTAAGAACAAAAACCCAATCATTTCTCTTTGTTATTCTTATTTTTATTTGTAATTCATTCTTTCAAGTGTTGTCTTGTATTGAGAGAGAGCTTATTGTTGTATATTTACCTTCTAGAGGTGATAATTCATTCTTAATCTTATTTCTCATTTGTGTGAGAGTTAACTTGAGGTTTTGGATAGAAAGCCTTGGAAAGTGGCTCTATCTTGCTTATTGAAAATATAGTGATTGTGAAGGTTAAATCTTGTTCTCAAAAGGTTTCAAATTAATGAATTTGGGAAATTTTTAGTTTTGGTAAGTTAAGATAGTGAAGATAGACAATTAGGGCCCAAAAAATCTAAATTCTTGTGTTGTTTTTAATCATATTTCTTCCAATTTTTTAAAATACCAATTTACCCCTTAATGTATTAAGCTTAACAATTTTGAACATATGAATAGTGATCAATATTTAGAGAATCCATTATTAATTCGATGATTTAACTTACATATGTTATTTCTATTTTTTGTTTGCCTCGTGTTAAAACCTTCAATACTCTATGTTTAGCTCTTTAATTTCGTTACATACTAAAATGTTTATGTCGTTGGGTCTAACCCAAAGTTAATGGGGTAAGTGCTCAATGTACAAATTACATGTTCATTTGCAATTGTCTTGGTTGATTACTGAAATGAACTTAGTTTCACTAACTCAGAGTCACGATTGAGTAGTGTTATGCTTAAATGCCAATCTGAAAAGACCACTTAGTAATTTCCTTCATTGTCACTCCACTTTGTGACAATTTAAAAAGACCACAAAGCCTAATCGATCGTGCGAGAGCAATATTTAAGAAGTAATTCATCAATTAGCTCAAATCCATATTCGGAGCCTAATTCGACTCAGATGCTAACTTGTATTACTATGTGTTGTTGGTAGCATGAATTCAAGTAATTCGATTGCTTGATCTTGTTAACCGCAAACATTTCCCACACTACTACTTCTTGCCCTTGATTTTAAGTTTCTATTGCATTTACATTTCCTTCATATTTAATCTTAAATTTGTCTTATTACATTCGATACTCTGGGAATATACTTATCATTTTGTATTAGTTTGATTCATTCACTTTCGAACTATCACAATGTGTCTTTCTAAAGCTAAAAATTTCAATTTATTTTAAAGTACATTCACTGCGATAAGCCATCTATAAACACTGGCTCCTCTCTCAATATGGGATAGTGTGTGTCTACCAGAGAAAGAACCGAAGATAAACAAAAAAAAATAGAGAGTTTTTTATCAGGCTCGTCTAAACAAGCAAGCTTGAAGAATAATTAAAAAGGAAAGTTGGTTGGTCAAAGATACTATTTTGCGAAAATGTTGGTGAAAACAAAGCTTCCTTAAAGTTGCTACCCATACTTCTTACCCTTGGCTATAGAAGAGCATAATCCATGGAAGAGATTTATGCACCTAGTGACTTAATTGCCACATATGGACTGTCCTTGGAAAATGACATGGCTGAGAAAAAACGGTTAATAGGAAGGAATGGAATATAGGTGAAATGAGTAATGTCCACTTCAATCCAGGCTTAAATCATATTTGGTGAAATGGTATTGAGTTTTTCATCAACTGGTGAATACATATCATTAACTTTTGGGTACAACGAATCTAAGAATCATAGTATAATCAATTGGTAGTCCTTGGAATATGTCTGCTTGGACATCCTTTTGGAAACCTCAAGTTGCCTTCCAAAATCATTCTCTATGGAAAAAGAGAGAGAGAGAGAGAATGCAACATATTGATGACTCCAGACCATTTTGTCATCATTCGAATGCTGAAACTTATGACCATCTCTTCTCTACAGCTGTCTGGTTTGGCCGTATGGAGTGAGCGTTGGGCTCCAGAGGAACGAAGGAAAGCTTCAACAAGGGTCCAGCCAATCCTAGGGTCAAAACATTGTCCGGTCAGTCGAATGCTTGGTCTTCTTAGGGAGCTTTTGTGGGAATAGGCATTAAAATTTCTATACGCTCCTCCAACTTCAACAACCTCATTATCCTTCTGGAATGACAACCACACCAGTTTCCATTGCCAATACTTTAATACCACCCACTTATCTCTTATATCAAACATTTGACGGGATGCAGAAGCTATGTCTCAAATGAAGCCAACACCTCTTCCCATCAACAATTTCTGTTTTCATTTTTCCTACTGTTTACTCTTTATTTACTTCTAATTTATCTTACAGTTCGGTTAATGCATGCTAGGTAATATAAACAAGGATATTTATCTTGTATTATTACTATTATTATTTAAGTAATAGAGAGAAATAAATAAATAGAAAAAGAATACTTTGTACACAAGGAAATATCTTTCTTTTTTTTTTCTTTTTGAAGGTCACTTCAGTTGAAAGAAAATGCATCCGAGAGCTTCCTCCATGTTGTGAAATCAGGCTCTCATAATCATTCATGAAATGCAGACTACTACTGCTAATACTACTACTTCTACTAATATGCACAAAACTAGAACCAACCAACCGACCAACCGGCCAACCATGTCTGCAAACAAACGCAGGACTCCACCAGACAGACACCAGAGAGACTATCTATACACCCAAATGCTGGGACTACTACACTGACTTCTACACTATAAAAAGAATCATATGTTGATTCTAAACATGTATCTTCCTTTTACTTTTTTTACACCATTTTTATTCCTATGTGGTTGCTAGAAACCCTTTCCAGCATCCATCAATCCCATGACTGCTGGCCACCTGACCAGCTGTATGATAATAATGTTCTCTACAAATACCAGGTTAAAAACACCACCACCAAGGAATACCTTTCGGCTTCCTCCATATTGCTTCTCCACCAAATGGAGCGACTCGGACAACATTGACTTCTCTGGTGAGCATGACTACGTATGACCTGCACAAAGATAAAACACAGTAAGTCCTTTGCATTGCTCACCCCAAAACACACCCTTATAATTTTAACATTCCCATGCATTCAATCTCATGCGTGTCTCCTGAGAACACATGAATACTTCCGTTCCATTCTTCCATTCTACTCTCTTTGGTTCTTCAAATAATCATTATGATACTTCTATTAGTCATGATCTTGATATGAAACTCATTTCGTCAATTTCAGAACAAGCATATTTGAGTCATTTTGATAGAAAAACACATCATTACATCTGGACTAATATGTGATGATCTAGCATTACAAGCTCAAAGAGAACATATTTGAAAGAAATATGTAGAAAAGTACATAACCCTCTCAAAATGATATTCAAATAAACTGAATAATAAAGCCACACCAGAACTGATCCCTATAATGGGTGTGACTATATTATTTCATTTGTTTACTCTTCATTATCAGCTTTTTTGTTTTTTGGTTTTTGAACAGTACTGCAGGAAAGAAAATTGATGTATCAGTGGGATGAGAAAGTACCTGTAGAATGCAAAATAAATAACTTGCAAGGCTAGATCCGAAGCCCGCCACTCAAGTAGCAGTTCCGCTGCTCTTAGTCCTGCTGCAATCTAAGGATACCTGAATTAATGAAAAAAGGATACCAGTCACAGTTACTTCCACAGCATGACACCGAAGAACTTCGTGCCACAAGATGTGAATACTTACCTTGATCAACTCCTCACCCAGTTGTTTGGTCAGAACCACTACCTTGCATAAACTGAGGAGTAGTAACAATAAATTGTGGCTGTGTTGGAACAGATGCCGCTATACCTAATAAACAAACACACCAAGCTGATAAGGTCTTTGCATTGAAAAACTTAAAACAACTGGGCCTGCTTTAAGGTTCTCAGAGGTAACCTTCAAGTTTGATCAAAACATAAAGGACTGTGAAATTCATTCCTGATGGTGCATCAAATTCTCTAAGCTTAACCAAAGAGTCCATTCTCTATATAATTTTCAGTTCATAAATAATCATTAATGGATATTTTCTTAGAATGCCTAGCAAAATTAAATTAGATCAATGAAATATAAAGATGAGGATGTAGTAGTCAAGATATTGAAGAGGGTAGTAATCATTGGCATACAGAGTTAGCGGAAAAAAACAAAGCCAGTAATGTAAGCAAGCACAAAAAGAAGATTTTCATATTGATATTAACCTCCAGGATATGGTGTTTGGATTGTGGGCATTGGAGAAGTTGTGATTGCATTAGCAACGGCTCCACCAAACTGCACTATTTGATGGCTTGGCATTGCATATCCCTGTACAGCTGTATAACCATGTCCACTAGGAACAGTCTGACCCAATTGCCCATAAGGATAAATAACTGGATTAACTGCTCCAGGTACTCCATATATCTGAAGGTACTGCTGAGCCACATAGGGATTGTAAGCACCCTGTCCAGAGAAACAAGAATAAATCAGCATCAGGACACAAGCATTACTTGCTCCAATTTTTTCACAACATTGCACTTTGAAATGCCAATAACCTGAGGATAGACATATTCAGGTCCATATGTTGCATACCTGCACGGATAAACATATATCAAAGATCTCAAAACAGTCAGCACTAGTTAGGAGTTAGTCATTAAATTTTATACTGTAAATGAATTTAAGCAAGGGCATAAACACGATACTATGTATCACATCAGAACAACCAAGCTTTCCGAGTGAAATACCAGCGTGCTACTACCAAGGAGCCCATACCAAGACCCAAAAACTTGATCAGTAAAATCATAAGCCTAACTACTCAGCCCATGAGAATAATCACATCCCCCCTTCTCCCAACATTTCTTTTTCCCTTTGATCCTTATCAAATCACAATCATGATCTTGCCTGTTCAATAAACATTGAGCTCGGGCACATATCCTCTGCAACTACCACTTTTGCATTCCTGCAATTACCAATCACACCATGTCATATGACTGTACTTTAGACTATTTAATCCTGAATTCTAAGGTAAAGACTAAAAACTCCTTGGCCAATTTTGCATGCTGTGATCGGTTTGAACTGCAAGGAGAATAAATAAAAGAGGAGAAAGTAGCTGCAAAAGGAGATGTACCCAATTGAACTCTGATTAGCAAGCTTTCCGTAATGACCCAACCACACTGCTGGTTGATGAGGCATGTACAGCACACAACCATATGTATGCTAAGGCTAGAACCTATTCCTCATTAATAATGAAAGAATATATGTTTCTGTCCTACTGTTTATGCTTGTGTGGAAACGTCTCAATCCATACATTACAACATTTTAAATGAAGAAAAAGCTTAACACAAAGTAGCCTAGAGATCTACAATGGAGTTTACCGAGACAAAAAAAGCAAAAATACTTGATTATAAACTTTGTGTGCCATTCCTTTCAATTCCAAGCGGAAAATCCCAGGATATTATCACATTAGACTTTAGAGACACATAAAAAGGTGTCTGCCAAGCACTTATATCAAAGTCAATTGTAGGCTAAATCCCCAAAAAGAAACCTAATGCTCCATTTGGAAACATGAATTTAAAATTTTGGATTTGAAGTTTATTTACTATGTAAATGGTAATAACAAAATGCATGTATTATGGACAATTTAATCGGAATTCCATATAATATATATTTGACTGGTATAAAAACATGAATTTGTCAAATTCAAAAATATTTTAGTAATTTCAAATTTGCTACTAAATAGCAGCCCAAATCCATGGATTCGAGAAATAATTATGAATGTTACATTTCTAAATATTTTACTTCTCAATATACAATATTTTTGAAATCCAAATCGAAATTCTAAAATCTAAGTTCCCAAACACTATCTAAAATAAAATTTCTTAGGCACTTAATAAAAAAAACTTGATAAATTATAAGTACAAATGATAAATGCTAGAATTTGATGTTCAACCAAGCCAAGCTCAATTGAATCATGATTGGAGCAACCAAAATAGTTAGAAACCCTTGAATCAGAAGCATAACTCACCCATAAGAAGGGTACATCAATCCTTGTTGATAATTGTAAGGAAGTGGAGGCTGATAGCCAATACTTCCAACATAAGCCCCTCGTGGCACACCTCCAATATATGGAGAAGGTGGTCTCAAACGTCCTATTAGAAAGACAACAAGGGATAAATAATTAGCCTGATCACCGAGGTTAACAGAAATGGGCACATTCAGAACTAACTGAAAAAAAATTTGAAAAATTAGTTCAACTATAAGTATAATAGCATCAGCTTGAAAGAGTTGAATGGAAACAAAATGAAACCACCCTACAAATTGCTACTAGAAGCAGAGATTTGGGCAATATAAACAAGAAGAGACACTTTTGGCAAAGGAAGATAGTTTTAAATGAAAGGACATTTTCAACATCTGTGGTAAGAAGGCAAACAGAAACCAAATTCAAAACCTATGTTACTCGGACTCAGGTGTGAGTGTCCGATACAGATGTGTAGTGGACCTGGGTTTATGGATAGATTTTTTCTATGCTTTTTCATTTATTTAGAGGATTAGAATCTAGGAGGCCATATGCCTGTAACCATGTGTCAGACACAAATACTTCAAATCGAAGGAGAAACTGGGAAATCGAAGAAAAGGGAATAGCATTTTTTTTTTGGGTGCGCTGGAATAGCAGCAAATATTGGTACAGAAAATGTCACATGTTGAAAACGATAACGGTGTTAATCAGACTAACCGGACAGATTAGAGTTGATACCATAAGGAACAGGAGGTCGAGGACGGCCTAGAGAAGCCAAATTACAATTAGCACGCCTGCCATCAATAATTGGGGTCGGATCAGCACAGGCTCTCCTAGCAGACTCTGGATCCCGGAAAGTTACCTATACCCTCCATGCAAACCCAACAAGAAACCAAGTCACTCTAAAGTCAATAAAACCCCTTCAACTTACTACACATTGCTTCAGCATCAAAGCCTTGCTGCCACCCTTGATTTAGTACCAGTTTTATTTACACAATAACATGGACAGCCAAATGCAAAGTAGCATCTTATCGTCATCAAACAGCAGCAAAGACAAAGAAATCTTTAAAATTTTAATAAAATAAAAAAACATTTACACTCACAAAACCATATCCTTTTGAACGGCCGGTGTTCTTATCAGTGATGACCACGGCTTCCACGATTTCACCAAACTGCTCGAAATATCGGCGCATGGTTTCGCTTTGAGTTTCCCAAGCGAGTCCCCCAACAAAGACCTTGGTGTATGTGGTATCTCCAAAAGGGGAATTCATGTATTGGAAGCCAGAACTCGAACTCGACCCCGAGCTCGGACCCAGAATTTGCTGAAACGCCATGACCACAGATGACCCAATTCAAATCCAGGGATACTAAGGAAAGGATCCAAGATTGATTGAAGGTGATCGACAAATCAAGTAAGAATGAGGTTAACCCCAGAATAGAGAGACTAAAGATACAATTTTTTTCCTTAAAAGAATGATAAAACCCTAGAAAAACCCTAGAATTGGAAGGAAAGATAAATACGCAGAAGCGTATGGGATTTAAGGGAATAAAGGAGAAAAGGCAGAAAACCCTAGATGGGCCAAGAAGAGGGGTGAAGTGGAAAGTGGTGGGATTGGATGAAACATGCACTTTGGGGCTCTATACACAGAGACAGTGAGGAACACAGAAAAGCAAAGCAAAGAAAAGTGAAGGCTTGACAAAGTGAGGAACAGCTTACTATGTATGACAGGAAGAAAAAAAAAGGAAGGAAAAGAAGAATACAGGAGGTGGATGAGGATTGATTGATGTGTAGCAAACAGAGTGAAGAATCAAACTGTAATACCAGAATAAGAAGAAGATCAAAGACCCCTCAAGAAAACTCAGTAAGGTGAAGGGAAATAATAAGAAATTAACTCAGTTCATTGTTGTTGAGAGATGGAGGAGGAAGAAATAGAAGAGTGGTCATCATCATCAAGGAAGAGCAATAAAGGGGAGAAAGAAAGAAAGAAAAAAAGGAGGAAGAAAAGGAGGAAAGGGAAGAGAGGAGAGGCTTTAGTAGTTCTGAAACAAAGCAATGGCAATTAGCAAAGACAGCTTGGTTGAGGTGGGGACTCGGGACCTACTACCCCCTATTTCAATGGCTAATCCAGTTTCCTCTCTCTCTCTCTCTCTCCTCTTGTCACTGATCTCGGTCTTCTTTTCACTCTACTAACTCCAAAATAAATCAAATGGGATTAATTTTTTAAACATAAAAAATTAATATTTATTTTTCATTCATAAAATTCCAACATTTTTATTAAATAAACTCCATTCAACTCACGATAATTAAACAGACAATTCTTGCACTACTGCTACTGATTTTGTCTGACTTGAAATTCACTCTTCTTCAACCACACTCACTCGCAGTAACAAATGGGGGAATAAGAAGTCTCCTGGCTTTCCAATTCTCTACTTAGAATCCCATTTTAATTGGTAATTTATGCAGCTTTTTTGTTTTTTTAATAATATTAATTTACCGAGTGTTCATACATAAATAAGTGGTGAGATGGACAATTTAGTTCCTGAATAGTATACATGTATTGTAGTGTACATATATATATTATTAATAAAGAGTTGGGTTGGGGTGGAAATGGATAAAGCTGAAGGAGCTGTCTAAGTAAAGTCAGTAAATTGAAAGGGACCCTCAGAAAAAAGGATGATGCTGCTTGCGACAATTATGCGTTATTGTTTTTCTTTCATTGAACCTGGTAGGTATATATTTTTTGCAAATAAAACCTTAATAATGTATTGTTAAAAAAAAAAAACCCAAACATTGTGACCCAATCATCTCCTCTAAGACCCCGAGAATACAGATTGACTTTAAACAAAAATAGTCAAACAAACCCGCGATCAAGTGCTTGGATTAGAGATGCTATGAGCACACCAGGAAATAAATATAAAAAGAGGGGAGGGGGGAAGAACAGTGCATAAAGATGTTAATAATGATGCAAAAGAAGAAACGAGAAGAAGAGGAAGAAGAAGAGAGGATAATCGTTTTGTAGGTGAAAGAAACCAAGAATCAACAAAATCATCGGCATGAAAAAACATAGTACTAATAATAATAATCATAATATTTTATAAGAATGATGTGTGGGGACACAGTGGCCATAACATGTGCTGGCTGCCTGGCCTAGCATAAACCGAGACTAGGATATCATATCTGTCAGGTTATATTCTTAATTTTCTGACAACATTCTTAAACAGGAAAGTTTGTCTTTTTTGGCTTCTTAATTCTTGATGGGTGTATCTTTCAATGGAGAAAGAGCTACATGCTACTCTAAATTCTGCAGTCATCTCCCAGATATACTCAATTTACTGTCACAAACACAATACAACAGTCAGCATGTTGAGACTTTCAATTGTGTATGCTACATTCATCATTCATCAGGAGCAGTCAATAGGCGGTCCTGAAGCTGCCAAGTCAAGTGTCATTCACATCGCACTTCTGCTATATTCGGGTTACACTTACTACATACATGATGATGATGATGATATGATGATGATACATTTATAAATGCTAGCCACCCACCCTAACTCCTCCATTTCTATCATCACACTGACAGTGACTGATATATACTGTTGAGTTGGGAAAAATATATTATTAACAGAAAATATGGCGAATGTTGTAGGTCCAACCCGAACATTAAGGCATTTTACTCCAAATTAACAACGATTAATCAATTTTGATTTGACTCCAGTTAAAGGAAGAGTTGGTACTCAATCTGTATAACTGATAACCAAACAAAACGAATTAATGAAGTAAATATTATATAGTTAACATACTTCCAGAAAACAGCAGAGCTTATGTTTGATTGGTTGATTTTCAAGTGATAAATATCCAGTTGCTATTAGTGTATGATAACAAAATCAGAAAAGCCTCAGTACCGTTAATCCTAATGTAGTTAATTAATATTAAAAGGTAACTTTTGTGCTTCAATTTTAATCATAATATCGTTAATTACTTCTTTCAACTAGAATGTTGAGATGGTTTAAACGGGAGAAAAAAGTCACGTCAGTATTTCAGCCAACTAATTAATGACACTTTTAAAGTAGAAACCCCAAATGATTCCAAAATAAAATATAAGGACTAAATCCCAAATTTGAATTAGTAAAGGGACCAAAATCATAAATTGACCAAACTAAACCATTGTTTGCACAAGTCTTTAACTTGCATTAATTTACCAAATCTCCGCTCTCCTTTTATCATTTGATTTTGAGGAGATTTTTAACTTCCCTTTTTTCCCTTCACAAAGGGCTTTTCAACTAGTTCAGCGTTGAATAAAATCAAGCACAAGGAAAATTACAACTAATCCAACAATACCAGAGTTTACTCCTAATTACATTAATCCTACAATGACTGTGGCCAACCAATCTAAACTAAACAACACGATGAGGTTCAAGCTGCTGATCCCTGCTCAAAAGGGACACGAACAAGGAGTCGACCATGCAAGCTCACAACAGCAGTTGTCAGAAGCGGATCAATTCTCGATGGTAAGTTCACTACCTGTACAAACCACACCAAATTAAGGTCAGGATCAGCTCACGAGGTATCTTTCTTTTGCTCCAATTTTATTTTCTGCTTTTTTTCCCTCTTGGTTTCCATGACAAAAACCCGCCCTATTAAAGCAGCAGGCTTCTTCCTAAAACATTTTCATCTCGAATACAACAATAAACTTGGAAGAAACTGAACAAAATTAAGAATATCGATGCCCATCAAAGATAGGGTTAATTCCTCCTATATTCTCACCTATGTTCTCAAGCATAGTCTAGAGATGCTATTATAAGCTTTTTTATTTCCTCGTCTTAGAAATTAAAAGAAATACCTTCTTAAAGGGCGTGATACCCCAAGGATTGTCAACTTGCTCTGGTTGGCCAGTGATAACCACACGTCCAGCGGGATCTGATTGAACTCGTACCTAGATCCACCAAAAAGCAAGTCCAGTCTTACAACCAAGGGAACTCATAGAGACTAAAGAACGGAGGAAATATGAAACACCAAACATATTTTCCAATCACAAACGTGTGAAAATCATAGTAACAAAATTAAAAAGAACTGAAGACTTTCAGTTCGAAAGCAGAAAAGCAGCTGAAATTTTGTTGAGAAGGGGCCAATGTACCCCACAAATAACTAACTACTAAATTCTTACTGCTCCCCATAGCTTAGGAAGAAAATAGAAAATCCAAGATATTTTAAGAAATCACTCAAACAATCTACAAAACTAGGAACTAATAAGACATCTTAGTAGACCGACCCTTTATTGATACTGGGATCAGTAAATTACTAGAAAATACAACACATGAATTTTTTGCATGCTTATCGATGTGATCAACTGCAAATACAAAAGAGTACAGGTTGCAATGCCCTACTGTCAAGGATCATACCAATTGTTTACTAATTTGCATATTTGAAAAGGATTTCGGGACAACTGCATACCTCCTCACGCAGAAGCCCAGGGACCAGAGCATATACCTCAAAGCAATCCTGCTGTGCATTTTAAGGCCAGTGAAACTACTTAGAACTCAAAACCCAAACAAGCTACTCTGCAACTGATTATAATTTGCACCAGTTTTGAATAGCTTTTTATCTGCCTGTGCATCAGGTAGGAAACAAGGGATACTTACAGTTTCACGGACATTGATCTTCACCCAATCAGCAGGGGTTCCAACATCAACAATTTCAGTGATCAGTCTACATCAAGAAAATTTGCATCAATCAAGAAATAGAATAAAACAATACATCAACAATATTTGCATCAATCAGAAAATAGATAAAACAACAATCAGATTTGTCTATGCAAGTTTAAGATTTCTTAACTTCTTCCTGAGCCCAACATCCCTCAACTTTCCCTTTTCTAGCAGGATGATGGGATAGGGATAATGCTGACTATGGCCTTACAGGATGTATTAAACATTAAAGCATTAAATAAGCCCACTATGACAGGGTTCTTAAACCTTCTACAGATTAGGGAGAAAAGGACTAGTGCTTAAAGTTACATTGAACATTTACATTAGGAGCATGCCACTGTTGACAAACGCTTTGCACAGGCTCATTTATTTCAAGTAAGGTGTTCCTAGCAGCAACAGGTGCAATAAGAATATGGTTCTTTGAATTGATTCAATTATGCATGCAGTAAATCATTCATATATTTCCTTTTTTGATGGAAGAATCATACATAAATTAATTGAGCAAAAGCTCGTCTGCATCTTAATTTGAACTTCAGATTACGTAGAATGTAAATGAAGATGGATGAAATAAAACCCTATGTAAAAGTAATGCACAGCTAAGAGATTAGCATATATTAACTGCTTATCATGTGCAGATTTATCAAGCTCTGCGCTTATTGGCATCTTCTGCTTCTGCAAACCTGGAAAAGAAACCAAAAACAATATGAAAATTCATGGTAATAACGGCAGAAATTTGCGAGAGAGACATCTACATGTGGCAGCATACCAATACTTTTGAGATGTCTTTCACGTTTCGGAGCAGAACCCATGATTTTCTCCTGTACAGAGGAATTGTTGTTTTCAGAATCTTGCATAAAAGATATGCTCCAAAAACAGAAATACATTAATATAGAAAATTAGAGATGATAAAAAGGTTTAAATATTCAACAGACCTTCACAATGGGCTCGGTAATCTCACCATATCCAACAGAACGTTGAGCATGCCAACCCTGCATTGCACGAGCTGCAGCATCCCTGCGTGCCCTACCTGACCCCAAGGCTAGGAAACCACTTGACTGCACAGACACTCAGAGATCATTAGAAAAGGAATGCTTTAGCACAAATAGTGAGAGGAAACAAATGATTAGTATAAGCATCCAAAGGTCATTAGTTGTACAAAATTCATCTAGTTCACATCAGCATATGGAATGGAAGATGGAAATTCAAGAATCACACTGTTGTATAATATGAAGAAACAAAATCTACCTCCTTTTCACCACTTGCATGAGGGAGTGAAGAAGCAGGAAGTTGAATCTCACCATTCTCTCTCTTATACTTTTCATATTCTAACAGTGCCTGCTCAACCATAAAATAATCAGGAAATAGGAACCACAGCCTGAAATCATACAAGTATTGTTACCCAAAAAAATGAGTAAATCAATAAACTTTCCTTCATATTTATTTACTTATTTATGAGCTGACAGGAAAAAGACTTGTTACCCTATCAAGCGGTTAAACAGATCATGAGATATATTGGCACTGCTATCATTTTCCCCAAATGTATATTATTTAGTTTGGTTTGGATAAGCATGCCTTTGAAAGCTTTCACTATGATTCTGATTATATCAACTAAAATCTATGCTAGTTTCATTGAGTGGTTTAATGTTGTGCTCAAAACAACCCCCAAAATCATTCCCAGAACTTGAAGAATGTGATATGTGCCATGCATCATTTATGTTTCATGCAAGCCAAAACAGGGTGCAAAAAGAAAAGGCATGGGCATTGCTATTTGTTCTCTTTCTTCTTTTTTTTTTGTTTTTTTTTTTGCTTTTTAAAGTTTAAATCTAATTAAATGTATCAAATAATTGTCTTGGAAGAAAAATAAGGCCGGTCTATATGACTTAGAGGTCACAATTCTAAGGCATGGAAACAGCCTCTCCTCATTGCAAGGGTAAAGTTACATGCACTATGCCCACACTCCATATAATGAGGTAGCTAGCTAATTGTCCTAGCTAAAGAACATACCTTCTCGTAAAATATGCGGAATGTCCAAGAGACAGTTGTGCAGGTCCTGGGAGAATGAATGAGAAACCAAAGTCAATCAAGAGAATAATATATGATTTCATAAAAACTATGTCCATATAAAGTACTGTATTGAGGTCAAATGCAACCTAAATCCATAGAGATAGAGACATAACTTTACACCAAAAAGCACATGGAAAGAAAAAAGAACCATCTATATTTCTACTTACTTTGGGGGGTGGAAAGATTCTCCCACTTGCCGCCATAACTTTGATGCAGTAACCTATAAGCATCCATCATTTAAAAGTAAATATATATATATTGATGGTGTAAAAGAAGGTGATTTCCAATTTGGACACATAAGAGAACTCCCAACACAAACATTCTGAATTCAACAACATGAAAATCCAACTTCATCTTCGGCCAACCTTTAAATATTCAAAATTAAGCCTCATGGATCACAACTCAAAGTTTAGAGCAAAACATATAATAACCAGGTTAAATTGTTAAAAAAGAAATCAGGACATGAAGAATTTTTTTGCCAAAAGGTAATCCTAAAGGATATAAAACTATTATTTACGGAAAACAGGACTGGGAGAGTAAAGAGCTGTTCAGTTCTGAACAAATTGTGGATACCATATCATACACAATCACTCCCTAAAACTCAAATTGTCTCTATGTTTGACTCGGCATGTATATAAAGAAAAAAATTGAAACGCTTTTTACATCATAGGATTAAAGCTTTTTAGTCATATTGTTCAATGGCCTTTTGAAAGTTTTAAGAAAATACAAAAAAGTTAATATGGAAAATCAAGAAAAGAAAAAGCTTAGGTGCTACAAGAAACAAAGGAGGACAAGGGAAAGAGGCTGGTCAATCGCATACCTATTATCATATGCAATATTTTCTCTAATCAACCTTCTGTAGACTTAAAATATGCTTATGTGCCAACCCATTTAAAGATACAAGGTTAAAGTTCAAGACCGGATACAACTTGATTTAGTTTATAAATAGACACTGAAGTTTCTAAGAATGTTTGCAGATCATGCACTCTATAATCCAACTCTAAATGGAATAATCTACAGCTATGATACCCTGCAAGCACGCTCAAACTTATCCACCTTCAAACGCGTGCCTCTTGCATTATATTCATGGACCTATTTAGGCAATAATTATTAATACCTCTCTAGAAGTCAATTTAAGTATATCACTAAATGCTTGCCCACGAACGACAGAATCGCTTTATAAAGAATCATAATTAAAGGAGATCCAACTCTAATACTTTTTAAAGCACCAAACTTGGTAAATTAGCAGGCAAACTAAACCTCTTGGCCAATGGCAAGATACTGGTATTGTATGGAGTCAAAGCTTGGGTTCAATCTCAAGCATCCCTACCCCATCCCCAATTATCAAGTGTATCAAAATAAAAATAAAAATGAAAATAACTAAGTAAAACCCCAATATTATACCGCTAAATAAAAGGTTGTGATTAAGGCCCCACAAAACCAAGGTGTAGAAGAAGAGAACCGAGAACACTAATATGTTACTACATTTTTAAGATAAAGCCTATATATAAAAACATGGATATGACAAATAAGATACAGCAACTATGATAACCTTTTAGAAATGAGGATACGGTAAATAAAAACTCTAGGCTAGTGGCAAGATACTTGTGTTGTATGGCTCAGAACTTGGATTAACATAGCATCTGTACCCCCATCCCCCAATAATCAAGTGTATCAAAATAAAATCAAAACAGTAAACCCCAAAAAAAATACCACTAAATAAAAAGTTGTGATCCACAAAATCAAGGTTTAGAAGAAGTGAACCGAGAATACTCATATGATAAGACATTTTTAAGTTAAAGCTTATATATCAGAACATGGGTGTGACAGATAGGATACAGCAACTATGGTCATTTTTATAAAAATGAGGATACAGCAATAAGAAAACATAAATGTAATATTTTTTCCAATAACCATTTCCTTTTTTCTCCCCTTACCATCAACCATAATAAGAAAAAGATGACTAAATCTCACACTTCGCCTCACCAAATAATTAAAACAGAAAGAGTGTTGCTTCTTATTCCCTAGTCCTATTCATGGATTCATGTCATTACTTTTCAAACCTTGATTTCTGACATATTTCATAGACAAAGAAAATCTCATATGTTGAAAAGTAAGATTTATATTTTTTGAGGGTATCACCTAATTTAACTATATCTATATTTCAATTCTTATTTCCTCCTTAATTCAATAACAACTATTAAAAGATGCCAAAGGTTTTTCAGGTAATATCCATTTTCCCAGAGAAAAGATATTAGACATCTCAACACAATGGCATCTCAATACAACCAAGAATACAGGAAAAAGGGCAATTTTCTTGCAAGTGTTATATGGAATCTTGTTTGATAGACTTTGAAGTCAGATCGTACAGAATTTATTTGTACATATAGGTAAAAAATGTGAGTTCATCAACTTTGTGCCCAAAACAGAAGCAGTTATGTGATGGCATAATGGCAACTCTAGAAATAGTGTTAACAAGCGTGTCATTGCCATGTTGATTGGCATTTCCAACTTTGGATACTTCACACAAATTCTTCTTCATTCGTGGTAGAGAGAGAGAGAAAGAGAGAGAAACCCAACGAATTAACTACCGAAGTTAGAAGATACAGTTTTCTATTAGTGCATCTTTAATAACGAAAATAACCAAATTAACGCCTAGCCAGAATTTAATCTTATTTACCTTCCTAAACAAGAAACAGATCCAAACCACTTTACACGTAGATAAAATCCGGTTGTTTGTAACCTTTTACTTGTTGACACCTAAAGCTGTTAGCTTGGATAATGTATTAGATAAGAATGTTGAAATTCCAAAACAGCAAAATAAATGCATCATTATAAGCATTAATAAAACCAGACTGAACGTCACCTCTGATTTGTCAATGATTGCTACGTGAGTTAAACAAGAATATAGGATGATTTAAGGGTTCAGAGAAAAGGTTAAAAACATCAATTAAAGATTCCAGATATGCAAGCATACCACTTCGTAGCCACCCAATTTAATAACTGCTCTCCACAACCTACATTGGATGCGAACATGCACCAAGAGAAAAGCAGAAATTAGACTCTGAGAAAAAGCAGACTAATAACCTAGAAATCCCAGAAGAATGATCAGTGCAAACTCACTTAAGGCAGTTTAGCGGTTCTCCATAAAATTTAGGGGGCTTGAATTCCAATGACCTATCCTTATAGAAACTTTCCAGCTCCTTCATGAATGCTGCTCGCTCCTCTGGTGTTCCAGCTTCATCAGCCTCCCCCATCTATAAGCCAAACAAGTCAAAGTGAGTTAGAAATAGGATAAACAGAACTATTGACACTTCATTTGTTAATGTCAGAACTTATAGGACATTTCTTTTATGTACCTCAGGATCAAGCAACCAACTCTTTGATTTCTCCACCTTCTCAGGTCCAGATTCAGGCGCAAGAGAGCGAAGGGGAGTAGCATCTCCATTGACTTTCTGCTCCAATGGTTCAGCAGGAGGAGCATCAGAAGGATCGGTATTAGCACCATTGGAAGATATGTTATCAGGTTTAACGGGCATAGGAGGATTATCAGTCATGTTAACATCAGTGGGCAAGGTTGAAGTTGTATCAGCAATTGTTTCATTGGCATTTTGATCCTTAGTGGGGGGTGAGGACTGTTGCTCTTGGACAGCAGTATCAACAAGGTTAACTTGGGAAGCCTCAGGCAGCTGCTGTTCCAACATTTCGGTATCTTCCATCTTGCTTGTACAGATTCTGCTGTCCACATCAACAGTTGAATTAGTGATTTTTTAAAGGAAAAAAAAGATGAAAAACAAAACCCTAAGTCCTACTTGTTTTTCAAAACCATATATATATATATATATAACAAGAAAAATATGAAAAACAAAAAACTAAGCGTCAAAAGAAATGAAAGAGAGCAAAATTAGAGTGCCCTAAAACCTAATAATTTAAAGATAGTTGAAAAAAAAGAGTAAAAAGTGATGGTGGAAGAAGAAACTAGCCTAGAGCGGCGAAGGAAGGGGAGAGAGGGGAGAAGAGAGAAATGCAGTTAGGGCTTTGAGAGAGAATGCGAATGCCAAAGAATTGCAATAGCAATAAATAGGGAGAGCAGCAACAGCATCCGAGTGGCATTAACATAGAAAGTATCGTTCATGGCAGGGAACTTACAAAATTCGACGGTTACACCTTACCTGCTCTGCCTGGGCTGGGATTGTTGATTTCTGATTGGGATTTTTTCGGCTCTGCCAACTTAGCTACCAAATAAGAACTCTCCTTCCTTTTTTAGCGTCGTTGCTTTCGGCTCGGCTTGGATTTGCTTGGCTTGGCTGCTGAGGTCTTGTTCCTTCTTTAGCATAATAATAAATGAAAAAAAAAACCGAGTGAGTGAATGGTGTATTGCCGTATTGGGGTGTTTCTCTCTCTCTTTTTTCCCCCAAGCGGTGTGGTGATGAGTTGAAACCAAACAGAAGCGTCTGCAGGCCTTGAACCTACGAGCGAAGTGCTGTAGGGCTGTTTTAATTCCCCAATAGCAAACAGGCCTGGCCTTCTTTCAACTTTAATTCCCACTACTCTCCAGGTCCATTTTAGCCCAGTTTCTACATCTCCCATTTCGGTGGTTTTTATACTTCTTTTCTTAAGACCAAATCCAACAACATAACCCAAAAATTAATTGAAAAGCCCATCTACCCTTTGTGCATTAATGAAAATTTATTTGGATATATGGTTGGATTTCCTCATTTATGCTATTATTAAGAGTTTAATTAAGTTAGCGTGACTTATTAATCGAGTCTTAAATCAATTGTAAAATTATCAAAAAAAATTTTATAAATCAACAATTGTTATTTTTATAAATAAAAAATATCCCATCATATTAATATTGTCAAATCAACACTTACAGCATAAAATCATAAAGTCATGACATCTATGCAATCTTGACAAACACCTATGCACCCTTCATAACCATAAAACTACAAACACAAGACACTTGTACTAATAAAGCACTACTAACAATATTCTAGTTAAATACAAAAGAGAAAACTAATATAGTTCTCTAATACTTGACCAAAATTTAATTAGAAAAAAGCTTTATAAGGTGTTGGAAGACCATCTTTATTCAAGATGCCGGGAAAGTTACTGCTCGTTCCATGTCTTGTTATAACGAAATTGTTTCTCTATTTTAACCTACAAATTTGAGCTTTGAATAGGTTTCATTTGTATTGAGTTCAGTCCACCTTAATGTTGCATATTTGACAAAACACGAAGCATGATTTGACTAGGGTTTTAAAGACTCCCAGTTGAATTGCTTGAGGTGATTGGATAAGTACTGAATAACTAAATAAAATAGATAGATCTTTCTCTTCGTCTCAGGTCGATGGATTTTCTCAACTAGAGGATCCCCTATATGGATAATATATGGATAGTACACATTCTAGTTGACTGAGCCTAATTCTATTATAATTGTTTTGTTCCGAAGCAAAGATATCTACGAGGCAGTTCACCTATTTTTAGATATTCACAACCAAAAAGTACTGGATTCTCTTTTAGATAAGTCCTAAAAGGAGAAGGAAAGCTGGAATACCACCAAGCGTCTATTATTGAATTCACCCGACCCGATAGTACCCATTTTTGGAACGTCCAATGCTAAAGTCACGGAATGGGTAAGTCGTCAATCCCTAAATTGGATTAAGTCTTATTATCTCTTGAGAGAGTTTTGGTGTTGTTAGAAGATTGATTAATAAAGACTTTTAGTTAATAAATACTCAGAATAATTACAACTTTTAAATAGAAGTTTAAAGCCTATCAAAACATTGTTGATTAACCACTTGAATAGGCCTATAAATAGGTTGCTTGTAGTGTCACTTATAGAGCGATTTTTAGACTGTCTTTGTTGACAACTTTGTTATGTTCTTGTAACATCCATCACTCGGCATGGTCGTCGAACGCAGCTACAGGATGCTACCATAGTAACCAGAGAAAATCATATTCAAATTGCAATAATTAATGCAATCAAACATCAATTTATTTCATAATTCCATCCACAAAATGATTTACAATAAAAATGAGGCACATTTGAGCTTATGAAAGCTCCTAAGTCAACCCAAGCATGATTAAGGACCAAATTGTAAACTTTTCAAAATTTAGAAACATGTATCGATACCAATAATAGGTACCGATATCATTTTGGTATTCTGCCATTTTAGAAAACAAAACATTTAAGGAAGTACTGATACTTATTATCAAGGTACTTTCTAAAAATTTTGCAAAGATGACCTCTTTAAAATCAATTTATGCCAAAACTTAACTTAAACTCAATAATTCTTATATGCACACCACAAGCCCTGTAAATGTTGGAGTTTGAATCGAATTAAACAACAAAGAATTGGTTTAAACAAAAATGAATCGATTCAAACAGAAACATAATTGATTTAAATAGAAAGACAATCAATTCAAATAGCAGAACTTTTGGAGCTTAATCATACCAAATATTATCTCCTAAACATCCAACCAATCATGAAACTATGCCATATAAAAGCTTCCATATACTACCGGAAACCATAACATTATATTTCAAACACATCCAAATGGTTACACTTCACAATCATTATTGTACCAATAATATATTCCAACACTCTAGTATATCCATACCAAAATAACCATTATGATCACTTAACACCACCTAAACATATCAATATTGAACATTATATGAAATCCAAAATACTAATTATTCGAATACCATGCCATCTCACCATTTCAAAGTATTACTATCCATCATACCATTTTAGTACCAAGATGTTATTCAAGCTCATTAATTATAGCATGATCATGATACCAAACACACATTCAATACATCATTTACATCCAACTAAAATAAACATCACATATAATGACCAAATGAACATTTATATCCACAACCACACCTATGTACATGCCACATATACCGAGGCCAAAATGAATAAAAGTCTACTGAATCGTAAAACGAGTAGTGTGGGTTCTGGTGTGATCTGATCCATCTGAGAAGAAAAGGTAACAACGTAAGCATACTAATGCTTAGTAAATTCTTACGGAAATTAACTTAATTTACCTTGGCATTAAACAATATAAGCCATTGAAATTTCAATGATACAAAGTATGGAATTACTCTTGGCATCCTTTTGCAAATTTCACACGACAATTAAAATGGTTTGTTCAGCATCAATGCATAAATATGTAATTTATTTCATAAATCTTTGCACTATTATACTATTGTATATTATATAAAGCATGCTCATCCTGTAACTTTACAAATGAAAAACTCATTCATTATTTCTGATTAATTCTCTTTTTATTTAATTAACATTTTCGCCTAGAGAACAATAGTAAAGTAACCTCGGATACGAGGGACTTAACTTACTCATATGAGCTTGGAAATATATTACTCACATGAGTTATAAATCAGAATTTTGAAATTTACACGATGCTACTCACGCGAACTGTGGAGAATCCGCAACACATGCAGGATCTCAACCATCGGTAAAGACATCCAAACTGGTACATGTTACCTTTAAAACCCTAATGGTATGCCATTTGTATCCTAATCGTTTACTAAGCTTGTCACACTTGGTTTATCTTGAAACTCAGAAATTTGGAACAAGTTAAGGATTAAATTAAAAGAAACCGTAAATTGGCGGTCATTATTGAAAAATCAGGAAAAAATAGTAATTGAAATTGGCAAAGATTGAGAACCAAGTCTGGTTCGATTGGATTAGAACCAGCTGGTCTCTTACTAGGAGACATAATGATTTTAAATGGATGGCCCCTAAACGGTTGAAGACCGTGAGATGAGGGCTATAAATAGTCGAGAGGTGACTTTCAGGAGAAGATTCATCTCAATTCTATTTCATTTTCTTCTTTTTATTCATATTCTTTGTTGCTCTGAAATTGGGATGATCATTGGAAGCTTTGCATAGAGTAATGATCATAAGGTTTAAATTGGAAAAATAGAGAATACAGTAAGCTGGTAAGGTTCCGAATCCTTTAGTAAACATAAGATTTAGAAAACAAAGTTAAGGGCTTTCGAAAACCATTTTTAGGATTTTGCATATTTCTAGAAAACTAAGTTTAAACAGGGAATTTCTAAGTTTAACTCATAATTTTGAGCTACCATGCTTGGCTGCCATGAGAATGGAAGCTCCAACATCTAGGGAAGCTAAGCGGATAAGACGGAGAAGCATCAGGTGAGTTTCTGCACTCAACCCCTGAAATGTTAAGTATGTTGAAGGTCTACATGGGTCTATGAGTATCCGCCATGGTAATTCAATAAGCATTAATTAGCTATAAATCTATGGTATTGCATCTATGAAATGCATCTAAGGGAAACATTATCGGGTTTAGGAGAAGTTAGAAAGGGAAAATGAAAAAGCAGTGATTTTGTTAGATATTGCCATACGGTGTTGCTGTGTACCCATGATGAGCAAAGCTCCGGGCCTTACGAAGAAGACACTATAATGTTTGAGCATTAAGGTATAGGATGGTGTAATGGAGGAATGGATAGAATGAAATAAGAAGAGTAAAGATCATGGCTAGGCCATGGGACCGATCAGAGGCTATACGCTTGAAATGAGTAAGACCATAGCTGAAAGATGCTATGACATCATGACAAGGATGAGTAAGACCATAGCTAAAAGATGCTATAGCATCGTGATATAAATTAGTAAGACCATGGCTGAAAGATGATATGACATCATGGTAAACAGAACTAAAACCATAGTTAAAAGACGCCTTGGCATCCTTGATAGTCCATCGAGATAGAAAACACGGGGTTAAATTGTGTAAGACCATAGCTGAAAGACGTTATGACATCATAGATCTAGGCAAGAAAATTAAATATCCATGGTTTTAAAGCTATCTTTTGAATAAAAATGGTGAATCTCATAATAAAAAGTGAAGAGATGTTTTTAAAATGATTTTCAATATATTTTGATGAGATTAAGAAGTTCACAAATTCAATTTAACAAAATCTTTAAGTAATTGCATGAATTAAATGGTTTTTCACTTGAGAGTAAGGATGAACGGTGGTTTTCTAGGAAAAGTAGTGCCTAGTAAAATTGAGCTGAATTATTGGTCTAAATTTTAATTAGGCATAAGTTAGGGGGTTAAGAGGTAGAAATTAAGGATTTAATTAAGTTAAAAAGAAGAAATTAAGCGAAATAGATTGTACGAAATAAGTTGAATAAGTATGTGTGAGTGGAGAGCTATTGTAGGAACACAAAGAGAGTTAACCTAGATTTTTTTAAATGCTTAGTAATCTATGCATTTTTGTGTGAAACTGAAAACATTGGTGAAGTTTCAACAAATCAAGATAAAGGCAAGCGGGAAAGTTGTCTAGTTCGACAAGCCGTGGTGAGCCACAAGTGAGTGCATTTGTATATTGTGTTTTAGCATGAATTGTGGGTCTTGGAGAGTCAAAGTGAGGCCTGTAAACCCCCACTTATGTTATGCGAACCTTGATTTTTTTCTTGATGCAGACTCTTGCAATTTTGTTCGAGTATTGGGTATGCATGTTGTGTTAGAATATGCCCAAAGACCATCATGAGATTATTGCAATCACATACTCATTTTACCTTGTTTATTAATATAAGGCATTGCCATTATTATTTCAATTTCTTTTTCTATGTATATAAATAAACTAATTTGTAATAAAGTCCTTAATCAAGTATTATTGTGAGCTCGGACAACAATAATGCATTGAGACTAATGTGTAGTTGATTAATGACAAAGAGTTATCATTTACATAGGGACGTCAAAATCAATAAATGAGTATGTGTTAGAGAACAACATATTGGACTAACCCGCTATAAGTATGTTTCTAGGATTATTATGTAATAGTCACAATATTACTCATAGTGATAACTATGTATATGATCCTCAAACTTGAGATTATCATTGTCCCAACATCATGAGTCGTATATTTTTTATATGGTCAAAACGTCTACCATGACAGGTTGTACTATAAAGGCTGATGTTAGATATATCACAATCCATGTAGTGGGATATGGTTGACCAAGATAGGATTTATCCCTCCTACATAATAGGAGCAATATCTTAGGTCTCTTGATGGAGTGAGACTAGAAATGCATGGCCATGCTCGAATAAGTTTATAAGAGAAATTACACTTAATTGTTTATTGTAGTCTACTTAGAAAATCAAGAAATATGAGATTGGACTATACGAGTTTGACTATTCCATGACTTGTGTCTAATCTAGATATTAAGGATAAAATGATATAATACATGAAAAGATTATCACAGAAAGGTTATGTTGAACCACAACTTTTTGTAACTTGAGTGGCAATGATGCATTGTTAGATCCCACTCATTGCTTGTAATGTTAGAAACGTTCTAGTATTACTACCAACGTTACAAGAGCCTATAGGGTCACACACTATAGTTGAAATGAACAGAATCCAAATACATTTGGTGTTGTATTTAATTGTCACATGAATTAAATTAATTGTTGAATTAATTTAATAATTAAATATTAAACAAATTATATGTACAAACTTGTTGTACACAAATAAAGAACATAGATAAAATTAATATATGAATTTGATTCATACAAAATATTAATTGTATATATTTTACCGAATTTATTAATATAAATAGTGATATTAATTAATTTCAGTAAAAATATAAAAGACATGGAAATTAATATTCTTTTGAAAACAATATATTTAATATATGAATTTGATTCATACAAAATATTAATTCTATATATATTATAGAATTTATTCATATAAACAGTTATATTAATTAATTTTGGTCAAAATATAAAAGAATTAAAATTAATATTCTTTTGGAAATAATATAATTAATATATGATTTTGATTCATACGAAATATTAATCGTATATATTTTACCGAATTTATTAATATAAACATTTATATTAATTAATTTCGATCAAAATATAAAAGACATGGAAATTAATATTCTTTAGGAAAAAATATAATTAATATATATGAATTTGTTTCATAAAAAATATTAATTGTATATATTTTATCGAATTTATTAATATAAATATTTATATTAATTAATTTCGGTCAAAATATAAAAGACATGAAAATTAATATTCATTTGGAAAGAATATAATTCATTTTTCTAACTTTCCATTTTTCTTCTCTATTAATAAGGGAATAGTCTTATATTCTTTTGATTTGCCTTCTTTATTAATAAGAGAATAATCTTGGTTTTCCTTTTTAATATGTGATATCAAAGAGAATAAAAGGATGATAATCCTTTAGTGTGTTAAGGTTACCAACTTAATAATTTAAAAGGTTTAACAACTGTTTTTAATTCTCTCTGAAAAGTTCAAGAGAAAGTGGTTGTTCGTTTTTTATGGGGTGGACTACGTAGAGGTTAAGACATTTTCATTGCGGCTTGGAATCGACATCGAATTAACAACATCCTTTCAAAGTTTTCAGTAAGAAGGTACATTTTCAACCCTTTTTCAACCCATTTTGTTCCTCGTACATGAATCATTAGATATGGATCGCCAGAATAATTTTGTCACTGCGCCACAGGACGTACCGACAATCTCAACATATTGTGTGATTTTAATGAGCCAAATATATGAATTTAAAATGTGCATATAGTTATAGGAATAAAATAGGTAAGCCTTAACTGTAAACCATATACTTGACGTGATAAGTGTGTGTGAATTGTGCATTTAATTGTTGTATGTGTGTGAGAGCATAATATTAAAGGTGAGATGATGTACTAAAAAGGTATGTGTATATATATAATATATAATCGTATATGGGTTTTGTTATATATAATATATATGCGTTTTTGGGTCATGTTTTCTATAATATATATGTATATGTGTAAATGGATCATGTTATATATATAATATATATGCATATATGAGATTTGTAATGCTTGCGAACTAATATAAAAATATAATGTGAATTCTTATAACATGCGAATTTTACTAATAATGTACCGTAAGTGAATTATGAGCTTTATGGTATTGCAAACTCTGATTAGTGCAAAATTATATTATCGTGTAATGCTAAGTGTGAGCTCAATAGTAGTGCGAGGTAGTTATATTGTGTAATAAAATGTGATTAAATAGATATGTTAGCAATGTGAACACTTGAAACCGTTGGATATCATTGGCATGTCATAGGATTGTGAGCACTCACCCTTTCTATTATGTGTTAGGGCATTGTGACCTAGAGATAGCCTTAGAAAGATAAGGGAATGTTAATCATAGCTCCATACACCGTAGATAGCGTGGTGTGTTTGAATAGTGTGAGCATTCATGCTACACTTAAATAGAGATAGTATACGACTTTATGAGTCATAAGGAGTGTTTTGGAGATCCGCTTATCCAATGAGTATATAATATGACTATGTTTCACATTCACGAATTGTCAATATATCACTTTGTTGAATGTAAAAATTATGTTACATGTGAATCATTAAAGTATGGTTAAATACTAACATGTCTGGTGTGCTTACTTGTGTCGTATGCATGTGTACTCATTGAGTTTCTCCAAGCTCACACTCATTACTTTACCTTGCAAATAAATAGTTCACATGCTAGCCAGGAGGGTGGCAATTCGGTGATCCATCGCAAGGCATTATTATTTTTTAGTATGTGTGTTGAGCTTTTAAACTCCGAAGTAAAGGCAATATGGGTCCTTCCAAGGGTTTAGTATTAGAATTAGACTTAGACTTTTTAAATAAATTTTCAACGGGTTGTAAACGAACTACTTAATTTTGGGATTTTGATTGTTATAATTGCTTGCTTGATTGCCTATATGGATGGCTTTATTACTTGTTTAATGTGATGATAATTAAATGAACTAACAAATTTTTGTAGCTAAGGGAGACCACTGAATATTAAGGTATGCCCTATACCTTCTAATTGTGTGAATGAAATGAATAACTTAGAAAAGCATGCATTTAGGACCAATTCCTATATAAAATATATTGCAAATGTGTGGTGTGTATGGTTGGTTGGTGTGGTTCATAAAGTTTTAAATGAAGTCACCTAGGTGGCTAATATGACATACAAAGTTCGAGTCGGACCATCTCGGTCGGGTTTGGGGCGTCACACAAGCTACCAATAACGCAATTAATTCGCCTAATCTCCTTGATACTCTAGGTGTAGTATACTGACTCAATATTACGAATTTACCACTGGTACTCCATGGAACTCCTCCATCATCTAAAAAACCCAACACAATGTAAATGTAGTATGAGATATTATCAGTGAAGCACATCATGCTTATTAATAATAGTTCAGTATAATGGCATGCTTAACATGTTTTTTGGTAAACAGTATCGAGGTATGCCTTGCATACTTTCAAGTAACAGAAATAGTGGCATGTGTACATGCTTTCAACACAATCAATACCATACATGGTATGTAACATAAATTTGTACATAGCACAATATCAGTCAAGGAAAATTTATATGCACATCAAATAGAGTTACAATATTTAGCATGCTATACATGCATCCAGTGACTAATATCCATCACACATTAAACAATATGGAGTATGTCACAATTTAAATACAACCAACCAAAACAATGGCACATAATCATACAGTGCATATAACTTATACACAATCATTCAATCACAATCAGGGCCTTTAACAATTCGACTTACTACTTAAGTATGTACCTTGCTTAAAACTCTATTTATTCGCTTTTAGGCCATTCGACCATGCCACACAGAAAGTTAAGTTTAATCATACAATATCAATACAAGGCTAATTACGCAAAGGTAAGACCCATACCTTAATTTCGCATGTCTGCATTTTTGGACTTTTAGATCTAGACCAACCTAGATCAGAACTGCACTCGACACAATTAAATACGATTAAAACTAGCCTTAGAACACACCTTAAGGGTTTGACCAAAACATGGCCACATTAACAATTTTTCAGATCCAATTCAATAAGTGAACTTACACTACTTTGCTACAAAATGAGAGTGTGAACGAGATTTGTCATCACTGCTGATCTAGGATGTTAAAATTAGTTCCTAAAATTAAAATGACACACAAAACCAGTAATAAAAAATCAATATAAAGCCTTAGGGCATTCAGCCAAATTAATAAAATTTACTGAACCAAAATTGATACAAGATTTAGCTTAAGTTTGCACTTATGCTTTCAACATTTATTAGATTTGTGATAAGGATTTAATTGGAATTGAATGTACACAAATTAGCCAAATAAAGGATTTTTTTAAACAGTGGAAAATCGAAGAAAAGTTATGTAGCACTCCGCTCGGCATAGTCTTAGATGATGGTTTGTGTTGGTAGATAGTCAGCTAAGATTAAGCTAAGGAAAGACTGATTGGTGTTCTACCTGCCAGTGTTGAATTTTTGTAATTTTTGTTACGCCTTGAGTGGCAGGCTGTTTGATTAATCTGGTAGGTTTGTAATGATTTTGAACGAAGGGTTCGCCTTTTAGCAAAGTGTTAGGTTTTTGGTTTTGTGTTTTGACGTAGTCATTGTGGGTATCTACCAATTAGTGTTTTATCTTGGTAAGATATGTGATAGATCATTCTGTTAGTATACACCAGTAGTGAATTGTGAGATTATAGAACGATTACTTTCTGCTTGAACACGTGTGTTTACTATTCAGTTTTAGTCAAGTCCTTGTTAAAATCTAGTTAGGAATTAACTAAAGTTTAATGATTATTTCATTTTGTGATAAACCTAGAATGGTTATGTTAGACACAATAGAGTATGAGTTAGCTTTGCATGCTAGCCACGTGTAAGTTTTGCGAGAGTTCTGTGAGCTATATATATATCATTGAAACTTTTGTAGTAGGGGTTCTTCTTCTCTCTTCTCTTAGTCTGTTATACTTAAATATCCTGCGTAAGGAAGGGTTCTTTGTTGGAGAGGAATCATCAAGCGATCGATTAGTAAGAAAGGGTTGTACGTGTAACAATAGTGGTAGTATAACAAACCTCGTTGGGATTATCTGTGAGTATTCAACTTGTTTTGATCTTCTTTAAGTTTCCTTCTATCTTGTGTATGTCACTAAGTGTTGTTATAGCTCAAAGTTCAGGTGAGCCAAATAGTATGGTATCTTGTGAATCTATTACATGTAATATTTTGTGTGTGCATGTTTGTGGCATGAAATAGCTACGACTTCCTTAGGATATAAACTTAGTATCTAGAGATAAATAGCCACTGGTAGGACATGTTAGTTGCAAACTAGAATGACAAATATGATGGACCACTAGTAGGGCATGCTAGTTGCTAACCAGATTGGCATGTATGTTGGGCCACTAGTAGGACATGTTAGTTGTTAACCAGGTTGGCGGCCACTGGTAGGGTATGTTAGTTACAAATTAGTTGGCGTGAGTGCTAGGTTTGGTAAGGCATGATAGTTGCTAGCCAGCCTAGTGATATAGGTGCAGTCTACGATAGGACATGTTAGTTATTAACCATGGCAAAAAGCCCTAAACTCACGGGAACACACATGTGTTCAAAATGTTAAGAGATGTGATATTTGTTCTTATATGTGATTGGAGGATCCGAGGTTTAACCCAAGGAAGAATTTGAATAGAGTAAGTTAGTATGGCTCTGTATGTGATATATGTTATGTTTCGAAAAGAGTAAGTTAATATAACTCTATATGTGTTATATGTTATGTATAATTGTTGATATAAAAGAAAAGAAAAGTTATGTTGGAAACGTAGCGTATTTGTTAAGTATAGATATTTGGCGTATAAAATCCGCCCTAATGAAGGTGTCCACGATTAAGCCTGATGAGATGTTTGAAATGCAAATGTATGTTTCAGAAAAAGTTGTGTTTGGTTGGGAAGTGTCAGCTTTATTAAGGTTTAAGTTCTCTTTGGTGTAAGGATAAAAGTATATGTCCGAGGTTAAGGAATAAGGTATGTGTCCAATGTTAGAGTCCGTTTAGAAATGTTATCCATTATGGTTAAGTATTCACCAATGATATAAGAGTCTCCACCCAAATGTATTGGCGTGTAGAGTTAGTCTATTAGTCTATGTGCATGAGTTTACAGTTGTAATATCATTCTTGTAAACTTACCCCTCTTTTCTTTTCATGTAGAGTTAGTCTATTAGTCTATTAGTCTTAGCGTGTAGAGTTAGTCTATTTGTATTTTATCTAAAGGGTTGAGTCTTTTCTTTTCTGGAACTCACTAAGTTCTTATGAACTTACCCCTATTTTCTTTTCCCCTCTTCCAAATGGTACTCTGTCATAGGTTGTGGAAGGGAGTTAGCAAAAAAAAAACGACCTCTGCAGTGAGCTTCGCCTATGTTTGTTTTGTAACATGCATATGATCTTTGGGGGTGACGTATATTTCTGTTTTGAATATAAATTTGTAATAAAATACATTTTATCTAACTATAGTTTTATTTGAATGTTACCCCTTGAAGGATTGAATGAATTTTATGAATTATGTTATGTAAAGTGTTTTCTGCTTGTATTCGCTAAACTATTTTATATGTTATGACCACAGCCAAAAATACTATATTTTCAAAAGAAATATTTTCAACTGAAAGTTAAAAATTCAACTGCGTATACATTATGGTGTATACCAGTTTGGTTACTTATGCTTTCAAAATTATTTCATGAGTTATCACCCAATTCAATGATTAAGCTTATGAATTAGTTTAAGTTTGCTTTCCGTGTAACACCTTAGTCGACCTTTAGGGATTGGGGTGTTACAAGTTATGTTTAAAAGGGTGACAAAGATAGAAAAATTAGCAACCAAAAGTAGTGCTTAAAGGGGTGGCAACAACACCACACACGGCAACAAAGGAGGTTGATTTAGTAGGCACAAAGGAAGGTTTTAGAGGTAGCAAAGGGGCTGGTTTAGTGATTAAAAATAATAGTAATAAGGTTGGAAAACAACAGTAAAGATCGACAACCGCACAATAGGATAAGAGAAGAAAAAGAACAAAACAGCTCCACCACAAGTGGAGAAGAGGAGGCGATAATGGAGATTAAATGGACAACAAATAGGGATGTTTTAGGTGATCAAAAGCAGCAAAATTGTAATAGCCCAATTTTAGTAGTGTCGAAAATAGTAGTTTCGAGACCACAATTCTGACAAGTGAGTTAATATTTTATTTATTATTTTATGTCTAAGGAATTATTTTAAGGTAGTATTAAATTTTTGTTAAGGAATTTTGAAGTTTAAATGGTAAATTAAGTAAAAAAAACTAAATTGTAAAGGTTGAAAAAGTTGAATTCTATTAGTTAAAAAGAACTAAATGGCTATGGAAGGGTAAATTAATAGACTTAAATGGAAAATATACCATATTAATGGTTAGTGGATGATGTTGGTTGGTTTTTGGTGTAATTTTAATAGTTTTTAAAATGTTATATTGGTAAATGAATACTTATGTTAAAAGTTTAAGTAAAAAAAAAAGGAAAATTTTGTGTCATCTTTCTCATTTCACTTTCCCAAAATCGATTACACCATTAGAGAAGGAAGCAAGTTTCGACCAAGCTAATTTCTCTTGTATGGTAGGTATTCAAGTCCCGTTTTTAGTGATTTTTATGTTTTTGAGCTCGTTTGAGCTTAAACTACTTAGCCTAAGGATTAATCAAAACTATTAAAGGTTGAGGGACTTGCCATGATTGTTTTTGAATGTTGTTTTTTTTATGTTAATTGATACATTATTAAACATTGTTGTTAAACAAACTTGTTTTGTTAAATAGTTTTTGATGAATTTGAGATTAGGGGTTAACTTGTTGAAAGTGTAAAAATCCATTAGTTTTAATGTGAAATGTTGGTAATTATGGGCTATTCCAAGGTCCTTAGTAGAATTGGTTAACATGGGTTTAGGTTAAAAAGGTTAAATTTCAATTTACGAGCTTAAGGACTAATTTGTAAAAAGTTAAAATATTAGGGGTAAAGTCATAATTTTATGATAATATGAATTATTGATTGAATTGAATATTTGAAGTTATTTGAAGTACTTAATTGAATGAAATTATCTATTTAGATCAAGATAAACAACAACCCGATTTAAATCGAGGAAAGGCGAAAGGTTCGAATTAGCTTCCAACTCTAATTCTACGACTATAGTTATTGAGGTGAGTTCGTATGAATTATAATCATATTAATGATAGTTAAATTGATTATATGATATATTGTATTAGTTATAAACAGACTTCAATATATATATATCAATGTTTTGAGTAATTGACAGATAAATAGTCTTGTTTGAACCTTCAGAATTCTTAGGATACGAATGACATGTCATTAGGGATTTCATGTTTGGGGTGTTGGTCTTGAATGTCCTACCAATGGCTGAGGTCCTGCATTTGTTGAGGAATCTCCACAGCTCGTGTGAGCAGCATCGTGTAGCTAACATTCCAACCCACAGCCCGTGTGAGTAGACCCATTTCACAGCTCGTGTGTAACAACTAATTTTTAGTAATGTCGGAAACAGTGGTTTTGGGACAATAATTTTTATGAGAGAATTATTATTTTAATATTTTTTAATGTTTACGGGATTATATTAAGGTCGTATTAAAATTTCGTTAAGAAATTTTGATGTTTAAATGGTTAATTAGGTAAAAAGGACTAAATCGTAAAAGATGTAAAAGTTGAGTTCTATTAGTTAAAAAGGTCCAATGGATATGAAATCTTACACTAAAGGACTTAAATAGTAAACATATCATTTAAAATGTTAGTGGATGTACGTGGGCAAGGTTTTATTGAAATTTTGAAAATTTGTAAAGGGTAAAATGGTAATATGGTAAATGAAGCTAAAATAAACAAAGGAAAAATATATCATCTTTCTCATTTTCTTCTTGCTTTGGCTGAATACACCATTGAAGGGGGGAGTTTTGGTTTTGAATTCTTCATTGTATGGTATGTATTCAAACTCTGTTTTTAAATATTTTTATGTTTTTGAGTTCGTTTTAGCTTAATCTAGCTAGCTTGGGGATTAATTTGCAAAACTACTAAAGATCGAGGGACTTTCAATGAATGAGTTTGATGTGTTTGTGATGTTAATTGATAGATTATGAATCTTGGTTGTAAAATAAACATGTTTTGTTAAGTTATTTTGATGAAATTGCTTTTAGGGATTTATTTGAGAAAATAGTAAATTTTCATGGTAAAATTATGAAATAATGATTTTAGTTAGTTGGTTTGAGTCCCTATAAAATTCGACTAGCTGGTAAGGAGGATTAAAATGGTTAGATTTTAAATTATGAGCTTAAGGACTAAATTGTAAAAAGTTAATATATTAGGGGCAAATTTGTAATTTTGCATAAATATGAATTATGGATTAAATTGAATTGTAGAAGTACTTAATTTAATGAAATTATTTATTTAGATCAAGATAAACCACAATTGAACTTAAATCGAGGAAAAGCTAAAGCTTCAGATTAGTTCGACTATACTACTACGCCATTAATTATCGAGGTAAGTTCGTATGAACTGCAACCATTTTAATGTTATATAAATTTGAATATTTGCTATGTTGTTGTATTATAAATGAATTTGGATATAAATGTATTCATGCTATGATGAATTGACGGATAATGAGTCCCATTTGAACATTAATAATTCTTAGGATATGGATGACATGTCATTAGGGATTTCATATTTCAGGTGCTGGTATTGAATGTCCTACTGATGATTGAAGTCCTGCATTTGTTGTGGATTCTCCACAGCTCATGTGAGCAGCATCGTGTATCTTACATTTTAACCCACAACTCGTGTGAGCAGGCCCATTTCACAGCTCGTGTGAGCATTGATGTAAAGGAAAGGTTACGGTTATATGTAAAGGCACACTATGTGTGAGCTTTCCCAAATATCCGATGTAATTCTAGATGGTTCAACGGGTAAGAAAAGGGAAATGAAATGGTAAGTATGCAAATGGAATGAATTATGATCTTATGGCAACAGTAATGAGTTAAATGTTACGTATATATATATATGGTAAACTACATATCTTATGGTTGATTTCATATGTATCATGAACAAGTATACTAAATTATGAATTTGATGATGTTGTATAGGCTTTTACTAAGCTTATGGAATTGGTAATGGTTTATACTTAATCTATGAATTGTAATATTAGAAGTGGTAAGTTATGTTTAAAGTTTATACGAACTTACTAAGTACTTGTTGCTTACGTAGTTCTTTTCCTTTGTTTTATAGATTATCGAAAGCTTGATTGGTTGGAAGCTTACCGAAGACCTATCACACTATCCAGCAATCATTTTGGTAGTTTTTGAGCATTTTGGCCAAGGTTATTAATGGCATGTATAGGATTTTTATAATGTATGTTATGTTTAAGCTATTGAAATTGTGTTGGTTTGGTGCACTTTAATGCCTTACCAAATTATGTCATTTTGGTCACTTTCAAATGCTTGTAAATAAACTTCTTTTGGCATGTTGATGTTGGCTTAAAAATGGTTACTTGTGACATGTTTTGGCACATATTTGAACTAGGTTATTACATTTGGAAAATGAAAATATTGACATGTTTAGGTAAATGATGTTTGGATGCAACTGTAGGGCCTTTAAATGACATATTGGTTAGGTGAATTAGGTTGTTTGAAATGACATGATTATGTTTATTTGAATGACGCTTAAGTTCCTTGAAAGTGTGCACAAATGGATTGGTTAGTTATGCATGAATTAGTTATGAAATGGCTTGATTTTAGGTAACTTTTAAGTTCACACGGCCATGTGTCATTTGAGATTTTCTTAGTGTTTCAAGTCAGTGAGTTACACAACCTAGCACACGGCCTAGCACACGAACATGTGTGGCAACTCAGAGAGTTACATTGCCTAGCACACGGCCTAATACACTAGCGTGTGAGGCATCTCAGTGAGTTACACGGGTGTGGACACGGGCTGAGACACAGTCGTATGTCCCTTGTTCAAATGTTACACGGTCTAGGCTATGTCACATGGCCTGGCCACACAGCCGTGTGACCCCTGTTTTCCAATTTTTGTAACTTTTTCTTAAACTTCCTGGTTTGTTTCAAATTAGTCTATTTAGGGATAAAATACATGTCATTGCATGGATTATAATGTGTTTAGTTTATTTAAATGTTAACATGTTAAATGTTTTTGATTTTACGGTAATGTTCTGTAACCCTAATCCAGCAACGAAGACGGGTTAAAGGTGTTACATCGTGTGAACACTATTGAAAAGGAAATTCTACGGTTATATGGAAAGACACACTATGTGTGAGCATTCCTGAGTATCCAATGTAATTCTAGATAGTTCAACGAGAAAGCAAGGTTAATGACAAGGTATGTATACAATTGGATAATGGTTCATGATCTTATGAAAAGGTTAATGTGATAAATAATATGTACATGAAAATCTACCTATGATATGGTTGAATTTATATGTATCATGTATGAACTTACTAACTTGTGAGCTTGATGTTGCTTATATAGAATTTTACTTAGCTTATGGTATTGGTAATGATGTTATGCTTATTTTATAAATTGTGCTTAAGAATGGTAGGTTATGTTTGAGTTTATACGAGCTTACTAAGCACTAGTTGCTTACGTAGTTATTTTCCTTTGTTTCGTAGATTATTGGAAGCTCGACCAGTTGGAAGCTTGTCGGAGATATATCACACTATCCAGCAACCATTTCGGTAGTTTTGAGTTTTTTTGGCCAAGGTTATAAATGGCATGTGTAGGACCTTTTATAATGGTATTTCTTGAATGTGTTAATGGTCAATTTGGTATGTATATGTTATTGAAGTTTATGTTTTGTTTGATGGACTTTTAGTGCATTGACAAGTTTAAGTCATTTTGACCACCTTTAAAGTACTTGTAATATATGGTCTTTTGGTATGTTTATGATAAGATGCAAATGGTTATAATTGATGTCATGTGGTAGTTAAAGGAACTAGGTTTTGTGCTTTAGATATGGCTATATTTCTTTGTTTTTGTTAATGATGTTTTGGTATAAATATGGTGCCTTTGATTGGCATATTCATTAGGTGAAATAGGTTGATTAAATTGGTATGTTTATATGTGTTTGAAAGATATTTATGTCTATTGAATGTATGCACAAATGAGATGTTTAAATGGGTATGTTTTGGTCTTGAAATGGCTTGTTTTAAGGGTCAAATTATAGAGCACACGGCCTGAGACACATGCTATCACACAGTCGTGTGTCACTTGTTATTTTTATGTAATTTTCACATGGCCTAAGATACGGCTGTGTGTGTCAAGTCACTGAGTTACACGGTTTAGCACACGGCCTACTACACGGCCGTGTGTCACAAGTTAGAAAGTTACACGGTCTGGCACACGGCCTACGACACGGCCATGTAACCTAACTCAGTGAGTTACACGATTTAAGACACGGGTTGAGATACAGCCGTGTGTCCCTTGTTCGATTGTTAGACAGCCTGTGCTATGTCGCACGACCATGAGGGAAAAAATAAAATAGGGACGACAAGTGTAAAGGGAGAAATGAGGGAAAAAACTAGAAAAAAAACATATATACCTATGGTTTTCACTAGGTTGGACGGCACATTAAGGGAGTGGGAGCAAAAATAAAATAAAATAAATGGAAACAATTACTTAATTTACAATGGAAGGGATTCAAACTCGGGTTTCAAGGTCAATTTCACGAACTTCACACTATCTCTTAACCATCAAGTAGCTCACTTTTGAAATAATTTTACAAACTATTAATTAAAAATTTGGGATGTTACAAGGGTTCTTCTCAAGTATGAGACTCTGTGGAGTTTAAAGCTTTAAGCCTCATGTATGTATGCAAGTTCCATGGCCATGCGCATGTGCAAGCTATGACAATCCGTTGGACTTGTCCTTAAGTTTTCAAGTTAAAGATATACGTAGGACTTCTCCATATGAAAGTCTACAGGATAATCTGTGTCTATCAATCTGTATGTATGAATCCACATTTATGGATCTATATCTATGAATCCGCATGTATGAATTCACATTTATGAATCTGCATGTATGATTATGTATTTATGAATTTAAACGAACGAATCTGCTTTATGAATTCGTGTGTGTGAGTCCGTAGGATTGTTCTCCTAGTTAACCCGTAATGTATTTATCCACAAGGTGGGTCATCTACCAAGTTTACTCGTAACAAGTCTATACCTAGAGACAATTAGAGTTATGATCATCTGCGAAAGGAATACTCATGCTCTATGTAATGTGCCGTTGTGAAATTCAAGCCCAAGTATAAGTTGCGGAAACTTGCTTTTACATGCTTTATTTCCTTGTACGCCATTTGAATGCACAAGTCTTGTCTAAGTACGACCAGTGACAAGCTCTTAAGCTAGTCCTCGAAAGGGGAAGTAACTTATATGTGAACTCACTAAGTTTCTTACGAACTTACCATGACTCTCTTCTTTGTTTTCAGGTAATCTAAACGGTTATATGACATTAAGAGGGGCTAAGCCGGGGACTTCAAACCTAGTGTGAGCCTGACACCTTTTGTTTGAAACATGTATAGATCTCAGGGCACCTAGTGGGTTTAAACTTTTGTATTGTATTTTGAGAAGAAATCATTTAAACTTTATTATAACTGTTAATTTAAATGTATGAGATTAAATTGTCAAATTATATGAAGTGTTTGTTTTTACCCGAAGGCTATGTGAGATAATTAAATGTTTATTTAAATTTTGGATTTAAAATTTTGCATGCAACTATTCCGTTGATTATGGTAGCTCCCAATAGCTTGTGTCTGGCAACCGGACCGAGTGAGGGGTGTTACATGTGATATGGTTAAATCTTTGTAATATGATTTCCTTCTAACTTGACAAATGTATGGCATTGACCATGTTTCATGCTAGTATGAGTGATGATATAAGCTTATATGTTTTGGTATGTGGAAGATTACAAAAATGAGGTAAATAAGGTAGCTAAATTGATGAATAGTTGGAATTGGTATAATTGGATGTTATGTTTGAAACATAATTGGTATATGTTTTTTTGGCTCAAACTAAGGTCATATAAGTGCTTGGTGTACCAAAAATGTATAGGTAAGCATATGATGAACTTGAATGACATAATGATATGTTTAGGTGAACAAATAGATTGATTGATTGATCCTAAACGATGATCATGTAATGAGTGTCATGTTAAATGATTGTATCCAAATTGGTGATGTCGCGATGTGACTCACTGAGTTGGTGATGTCACGACATGGAAACCATGAAATCACGACGTCAACTTGATATTTTGAAAACTTTACAATTTAATCTTAATTCACCCTCAAGTTAATAAAAAAGCTTTCGTATGCTTGTTTGGGACTAGGAAATGATTAAGTAACATAATTATATATGTGAATGATACGTGTTTACATGTTTGAATGATCGAATGGTGTATAATTATCGATAGTTGCTTTGACAACGAATGTAACATCCTGTAGTTCAAACTTGGCAATCGGTTCGGGCAATGGGTGTTACAGTTTGTCGCCCATCTCACTTGGGATGGGCCTATTTGGCTCGTCTCATGTATTGAATACAATTATTTGTGTTATCCAAACTTTTAACCAACCTAATAATTACTTTTTCTATTTCCCAAAATATTATTTAATTAATTTACCCAATTAAATTATTTTTTCAACCCATTTCTAATTTCGTTAAAATTATAACAACTTTACCATATTAGAATTTATGAGGAAATATATTCAATTGCCTCGTTCAATAAAACTGTGATGACTAAATTTAATTTCACTTTGAATTTCAATTATTTAATTCCAATCAAGTAAATCAATTAAATATAATTTGAAGAAATTAATTTAATTCTTAGGTCATCTTTTGTACTTAACAAGAAAATGCATTCACTACAAATATTGATGCATACGATTTATTTCTCTTAATTGTCAATTTTCATTCATTCTATAGTATCAGTTCTACATGTAATCCATTTTGGGTTATGTTGAGGTAGTGATGGGATTGATTGGACATATATAATTAGGGTTCAAATAATTTGTTATTAAGTTTTAGCTCTTCGTCTATTAATTACAACATTATTTAATCATGGAGTTATTCCACTAAAGTACAATGATTGAACTCTCCTTTATAATACAATTACAAAAGCAACTTAATTAGTGTTTGTCCAATGTACTTGTCATAAGTGTATTACCCTCATAGGATATATTGTATCTCTTCGAGTTAAATTTATTCACCCAATGTGATCCTATTTTATCTCATGGAAATCATTACATATTCCTTTATAAAAAAATCAATTACTAAAAAATAGTAATTACATCATTTTCCTAGATAAATGACTCGTGATCACGTTACTTTCTATCGTGTAATGATAGTAATTAAATCATTTTTCCTAGACAAATGACTCGTGATCACGTTACTTTCTATCATTTAATGTCAATGAGAAAATATTATTAACCCTTTATTGGGATAACTAAAGTTATCTCATGCAAAAGTCGTATATCAAACGTATCAACTTTTGGCTCTTTAGTTATTTTAACTTAGAATTTTAATACATCAAAGTATACGAGTCACGCATAAATAGTCAATCACTTACTCACGATTAATATAAGTCACACTATGAACATCACAAGTGAATTAATCTATAAATGGATTTAGGATTACTTTAATTTGGGTATTATCCGACGTATTGTCAATCTAGACAATCATATCTATGTTTCTATCTTCGAGAATCAAGCGTTCTGTTTCTCAAGACAAAGTATCTACATAATTGAGACAACATAATAGTTCTTTAACCGATTGGCTCATTTCGATTCTCAAGACAAGTTGTATTCTTGTATTAAGACTCGACCACATAATGTAACTTATTATTAGTTAAAACATTAGGTAATAAATAAGTCAATATTCGCTTACATTTTGGTTTGCTTGCAAAAACTATCGAGGACAAATTCAAATGATATTAATGTGAACGATGAGATTTTATTAAACTAATGTGTTCAAAAAATTATAAATTCAAATGACGAATAAATTTTCTATTGTTGTCCAAAGTTTTCTATTGTCGTCCAAAGTACTACCGAAGAAAATAACCTAGATTTGCAATTCCTTTTTATGAAAACGTGACGAGGGATCAACAAAAAGAGTAAGCATAAGTTGGAACATCATCTATCGTTTGTAATCAGAAGGTGTTGATAGACATGGCATTATGGAACAGTCTTTCATCAAAATTTTGGGACTTATTCTGGTTAGGGAAAATGGTACGGTGTCCGTTACGTATTCCTAGGCATTCTTATAATTGCTTGGCTTGCAGTACTAGATCGACCGCCAACAAAGAACCGTTCACTCCTAGGGATACCATATTGAGTTAGACTGCTTACTTTTATGGGAGGAAACCTGATACATTTTATACCAAGATAACCTCAAGTACACTTTCAAATAACCATTTGGGTTCGTGACAACTATGGCATAGCGCAGAAGAATGCCTTTACTCACATCGTAGTACACTGGTTGAATATCATTGACCAGAGATACAATACATTCACCTTGTGGCTTAGCTATTTTCATGTTAAAATAATTGGATGGGGAGAGAGGACACAAATAACAGCCGTGTTTATCAAGAATAAGCTTTGGCCTTAAACATCTTGAGTTAGTTTTTCTCATGTTACATTTGAACGAAAAACTCAAATTCACAGTTAATCGGTGCTGCCTGGTTTGGAGAATGAGATGCATACATACCCAACCCATCATTGCTCAAGTATTCTTAAACCAAAGTAGATTTTAGCAAAAAAGGAATTTGAGGGATAAACTAATAATAAGTCAAATTTCAGAATGCAACAAATCATAAAAGACACTACTAGTAGTACTAATTATCCAATACTAGATGCTTGAGAGAAGCAGATAGGTTTCTACTACGAAACTCCTGTTATCCCCTGTTCTGTTCAAATATAAGCCTTGTTCAGATCTGCAAAGTAGGGATGTTCCATAGCTTTTTTGGCTGAAATACGCTTTGAGGGATCATATTGCAACATTTCCTGTGCCAACAGAACATGTCAATATTAGCTGTTGTTTAGAGAAGAGGATGGTTTCAATTCATGTAGTGCTGTGAGATAAGGTAAGGCAGAATTACCGATAACAGGTGTAGCCCATCACTATCCAAATTAGGAACAGCTGATGCCAGGCTCTGGGCGCTCCACTGGGGATACTCATGCCAGTTTGTTAGTGAGCTTACTCCAGGCCAGACTTGTTCATTTGGAGTACCCAACAACCTGCAAGGATGCAATTGGAAATTATTAAATGGGAAGAAGACACCAAAATGGTTGATTTAGAGACTAGAAAGGGGCACCAGAACGCACCTGAAAATATGAAGGAGCTGCTGCAGCTCAGAATCTCCAGGGAATAGAGCCTGTTTGGTGACCAGCTCGGCTAGAATAAATATGGAAATTGCTTAGTGAATCAAGTAGTATGAATATGATCATACATAGGTGAATAATAATAAAAAAATGCAGAGATGGTATGTATGCAGTACCAAAGATGCAGGCCACAGACCACATATCCACAGCAGTTGAGTAATGAGTAGCCCCCAAAAGGACTTCAGGTGCTCTATACCATAGTGTTAATATCTCATGAGTGTACTTCTTAATGGGAAGAGTAAAAGCTCGAGCTAGGCCGAGATCAGCTATTTTAAGGGTCATGGTCTTTCTATCCATGAGGAGATTGTGAGGCTTAAGGTCCCTGTGTCAATTAAAGGGAAAAGAAGGATTAAGTAGGTATCGAATATCCTAAAAGATTGGTGAAGAAAATAGAGGAAAAGGCAAGGGTTTTAAAATAACCTGTGTAAAACCCCATGACCGTGGCAGAAGGCAACACCTTTGCACAGTTGGTACATCAAGCTCTGTTAAGAAAAATCGCAGGCATTAATGAATACAGAACAAAGAAATGATGACTCTGCTTACTAAGTATTCATAAGCCCACAATAAATGAGCTAAGTAATTGTATGAAAGAGTGCGAGAGAGAGAGAGAGAGAGAGAGAGACCTTGACAATGTTAACGGGAATGTTCTCCCCAGTTTGGCGAAAGGAGCGGATGTATTTCTTGAGATCAGTATCCATGTACTCAAATACCAAGTAAAGAACCGTCTTTCCTTCTTTGTTTTGTCCTTGTTTAACATCCATCAATCTGAATATGAATGAAAATTCTATTTTGATTAAATTAAAAAAGTGAAATTCCCTCTACAAGAAAACAAGAAGAAAGAAAGAGAGAGAGACCTGACGACATGAGGATCCCGAGAGAGCATGCGCAAGATGGAGACCTCGCGGAGAGTGGTGGGAGGAACGCCTTCATCGTCCTCGTGGAGACGAGTCTTCTTTAAGGCTACGATCTTCCCCGTCGCTCTCTCTCTTGCTCTGTATACCTTTCCGTAGGTTCCCTCTCCCACCTTCTCCAATTTCTCGAATGCCTCCATTGCTGAGATTTGCCTAGGCTTCTCCATTCCTTCTTCGATTCTCTCTCAAATCAAAATCAAACCCTTCTTTGTTCTTGTATTATCACATCACTCTCATCTGTTTCTTCGTTTATATATATAACCGTTCCCTTTAAACATTTAAAAAGGAAAAGAAATGAAGTCCTTGCTCTCAACGGAAACTTAACTTTTTTGAATTTCAAATTTCCAGATCCAAGCGCTCTCAACCTCCTTTCCATGTTTGCCCCTTGCCCGACCCCAAGTGTATGACGGGTCGGAGGTATGACCCGACTCTATTCTTCAGCCCAGCCCAGCCCAGCCCCAGTGTATGACGCAAATTTCTTCTCTCGCTCTCTTTTTTTTCTTACCGGTAGCAAGTGAATATAAATTATATAGTGCCGTGAAAATATGTGAGAAATTTTAGAATTATAATGATTATTATAATTAGGGATGGAAATTGGATTATTTCGCATCCAAGTCCTCCTACCTTAAATGCAATGGCTTTTATCATAAAATCAAGAAGATTATTATATTATTTTAGCACTACATATTTTATCTTTTATTTTATCTTAACTTACCATTTCCAATCATAATATGTTTTATCTTAAATTATCAAAATGGTCATTTTTGTTTGTCTCAAATTACATTTTAGTCACTGAGTCGTTAACGGTGTAACGGTAAGCTAATGTGGCACGTTAAATCATTATTTCAAACAAAAATTTTAGATTAAATTCTACAATTAGTCCTTATATTTTTTTCATTTCGAGCAATTTATTTTTTCTTTTATGTTCTTTTGACTCTTTATTTTCTTTTATTTTCCATTCTCTTTTGTTTCTCTACTGTGTTCCTCCCTTCTTCATTTTTTTAACGTAGCTTTTCTATGTTTTCTACTTGTTAAAGCTAGTCCACAAGCTCGCCTCACTCAAGAAATCAAATTGTTCAAAAAATAAAAGTATAGGGACTAGTTTTAACAAATGAAAAACATAGGAAAACTATGTTAAAAGAAATGGAAAAGGGAAAAAAACAAAGGGAGAAGTAGAAGAGAATGGAAAATAAAGAAAATAAAAAGAAAGTTAAAAGAACATAAAAGAAAAAAATTAAATTGCTCAAACAAAAAATATGGGGATCGATTGTATAAATTAACCTAAAATTTTTGTTTGAAATGATTATTTAACATGCCATGTCAACTTACTGTCACACCGTTAACAGTAATTAACGGCTCGGTGACTAAAATGTTACAACATGATAACGTAAGTGACTAAAACATAACATTTCAAACATAAGTGACTAAAATGCAACATGAGACAAATAAAAGTGACTATTTTGAAGTTTACCCTAAAAAAACAGCAGCAAAAAAGAAAAAGTCAAATTCTACTGTTAGATCCTGTACTTTGTGAAATTTATGGATTTAGTGCATATACTTCAATTTGATCAATTTTAGTTTTTGTACTTTTCAAAATTTGAAATTTTAGTCTTGACCAAATAGTAGCAGTTAAACATGTTTGGTTAAATTTTGCTATTAGTCATGTATTATGCTTAAAGTTATAGATTCAGTCCATGTTCTTTGACTGGACCACTCTTAGTTGTTATATTTTTTGAATATCGAAATTTCAATCTTAATGCAAACAACAGATGATAAATCTATTAACTAATTTTTTTGTAAATATTATGTAGAAATAGTAAGTTGACATGATATTATACATGTGGAGTATCAAATTTTGAAAATAATTACTATTTAATCAAAATTAAAATTTTAAAATTTTAAGAATACAAAAATTAAAAATAATCAAATTAAAATACACATACTAAATTCACAACGCAAAGGAATAGCAAGAAAATACACCTTGGCTTAGACTTCAAGTGATCTCTGAAATTGTGTGGTTTATGCATGCTGCATAATTACAGTATTGCGATCACAAATCACATTTAATTTATTATTTGGTTTGATTATAAAAAATAAATTTAAAAAATCGATGAATAGAACCAATTCTCACAGATGGAATTTGGTTTGATTTGCGTATCTTTAAAATCCAATTTTAGTAAAAAAAAAAAAACATTTTCATATTGCTTAATCAGAGCCTGGGCAACTATCACTTGCTTGGGCTTATGGACACCTCCCCAAAGAATGTGTCCGAAGATGAAAGGCATCCACCGTCTCTTTCACATTGATGCATGTTTAGAATCCAGTGATATACATTGTAAATGCCCAAATTTGACCGGGCTTACAACCCAAGCCCAAATTTAGCTCATGGCCCAAAATAAAAAAACCTAGCCCAACTAAACCCAAAACCAACAGCAAAAAAAGATAACAGAAAAAGAAAAAGAAAAAGAGAACCCCTAGGGCCGCCCTTAGGCCTGCCATTGCCACTGCCTCCTGGCCACCACCGCTGCTCGCCAATCGCCAGCTTCACGTGTCCACGCTTTCTGACACCTGCAAACAGAGAGCCACACGCAACCAACAAAGAAAAAACAATGTAAAAAAACAAAATAGAGATAAAAGCATTGGTAATCGGGTTATAAAAGCCCCAAGCACTGCTCATGTATCTTCTTCGTTTTTTACGAACAGAGAAAATAAAAAAGAAACACAGAAATTTTGAAAGGATTGAATCCTTGTTATTTCTTCTTCGTTTTCCTTTTTTATTTATTTACTTGTTTTATCTTACATTTTTTCTTCTTTTGCAAATCTATTTTTTAATAACTATAATAAAAAATCAAAAGCGAAAGAGGGGGAAGAGAAACTCATCGGAGTTGGCCGTGACCGCGCCGCCAGTGGGTCTCTCCTCCGTCGCCCGATTCGGGCCCAAGGAGGTCGACGGTCTCCCCTTCGTTTCACTTCTCGCGGGTTGAGAGAGCTTGGCTCTCAAGGACGCCGTAACAGGGGTTGAATGGCCCATCGTTTTCCGTCGTCGGCCGTTGGCTAAGGCAGCGGCGCGACCATTTTGTTACCAGAGACCATAGGTCAGAGGTGTAGGGAGTGTTGAGAGATTGTGAGGTTTTTTTTTTACTTTGAATGGCTGAAGGAGTAAAAAAAAACTTTAGTTTTTGTAAAGAAAGTGGAACGGCGCTGTTTGATGGGGGATTTGTGCATTCTATGCCCTAATGGGTAATTTATGAATTTAGTCCCTCCATCTTGCGCTAAAGTGCAATCTAACCCTTTTATTCTTTTGATTTCGGCCACATGATTTTGGCGCTTGTTCCAATCTGGTCCCGCGCAAATCGATGCGCATACGGGACGGGGAATATTGCGCAACCGGTCCCCCATGTCCTCATCGCCTTTTATTTCAGCTCCTTTACCACCTATTTCACATATTTGCAGTTTAAGACCAGTTTTTTAATTCTGTTTCAACCACGTCCCTAACATGTTTTTTTTATATATGCTATTTTATCATTATTTGTTCTAAGCCTTTATATTTATCATTTATTTGAATTTTTTTTGCATTAAAATTTTTCATATATTTTATAAAAACTGTTTCTTTTATTGTTTAAGATTTTCTTTTTGTATATTGTTTTATCTTAAACTATTTTAGATTGACTAGTATTTATCTCAAGTTTTTATTTTATTTGGTTTATTTATTTGGTTTAAATTCATATATTACCATCTTATGTATTATTATCTATATTAAAATATTTTAATATTAATAATTTCAAATTGTTCATACATTTTTATAATATATATTTACGTACATTCTTTTCATTTATTATAAATATATACTTTTTATATTTTATATTTCATATTTTTATATATACATAGAGATAGATATAAATATACACATTTTAATTCATATATATCTATATGTGTACTTGTACATACTTAAATATATTTTTCATATTTCATAATTCTTATATACTTACATATATGTATACATATTTTACTTCATATACATACTTATATATATTCTTTATATTCTCAAAATATTTTTTTTTATAATTCACATACATATATTCTTATATTATTACAATTTGTAAATATATATACACACACAGACTTACATTTTTATTTTATAATACTTACAGATTTTTAATATATATGTATATATTTATATACGTTTTCATACTCTATAATTTATATGTATTTCTTATTTTCATGGCTTAAAATTATACATGCATACACATTTTTACATAATTATATTTATTGTCATCATTGTTATTTGGTGTTTGTTTATTTATTCATGGACACTTTTACTTTGCTAAAATGTTAGTTCTATTTATTTATTCATTTGCTTTGTTTATGTAATCGCCTCGTTATTTCATTTTGCCTATTGTATTGTTGTTACTCACATTACTTTACTTACCTTGTCGTATTCGTTATTTTTTTGTCATGCATTAACACCAAACATCAAACGGAAAGTTTTTCTAAATAAGGCAATATTTTGCGTTTGGAAAATCAAGAAAATGTGCCCTAACGTGCTGGGTTTCGATTTCTCGTTCGACCAAATAGCCAAATATCTTTTTTAAACTTTTAAAATAAGACAATATTTCGCGTTTGGAAAATCGAGGAAACGTGCCCTAACGTGTTGGTTTTCGACTTCTCGTTTGACCAAATAGCCAAATATCCTTTTTAAACTCTTAAAATAAGGCAATACTTCGTGTTTGGAAAATTGAGGAAACGTGCCCTAACGTGCTGGGTTTCGATTTCTCGTTCGACTAAATAACCAAATATCCTTTTAAAACTTCAAAGTATGGTTAAATTAAACTATAAGGTGATCTTGGTTTCGATGGTTTAGAGTATCGTGTCCTAACGTGCTGGATGTGATATTCCTTCGGAATAAGAGAATCTTATATTTCAATTCACGTTATCAGAGTTTCTTTTAAGGATCGTATTTTTAGAACTCTTAAAATTTTTAATTTTCGACACTAAGATACTAATTAATCAACTAGGTACCAATTTTGGGCGTATCGAGGGTGCTAATCCTTTCTCGTGCGTAATCGACTCTCAAACTCATTTTTTGAATTTCGTAGACCAAAATCGTTGTTTTAATAAAAATTAAATCGTTTATTAAAAACAACCACTTTTCGAGGTGATCCAATCACACTTCATCAAAAAAAGATTGGTGGCGACTCCCATTTTCGTTTTCTTTTTCAAAATCTAAGTCGACCCCGTTTTATCAAAAAAAATGGTGTCAACATACATCAGAAAGCTTCCATCTTCTTCTCTCCTACCTTTCGACCATTGCTACAGAGTAGGCGGATGATGGATAATTTTTTTGGTTAAATTCTATTATTACTCCATGTATTTTGCGGATATTATGTTAATTCATATATTTTAATTTGATTATTTTTATTCTTTATGTTTTTCAAATTTTAAAATTCTGTTTCTCACCAAACTATGGCTGTTTTTTGTTTTTATTTTTATCAATATTATAACTGTTAAATTTATTAAATTTTGTTATTTTTAAAATTTATAATGGCAAACATATTATGTGTAATGTCATGTTAACTTATTATTTATTATTCACTAAAAATCCAGTTAATAAATTAATGCTCGTCACTTGTATTAAGATCAAAATTTTAAAATTCTAAAAGTATAAGGCCTTAAAATGATTTAATTGTAGAATATAGACCAAATTTACAATTGTATACATAATACAATACGAGTAATTGAATTTAACCAAATGAATTTAACCGCCACTGTTTGGGTTAGGATTAAAATTTCAAAATTCATGAAGTACAAAAACTACAATTTATCAAATTAAAATACAAAAATTAAATTCATAGTTTTCGCAAATTACGAGTACTAATAACAAAATTTTAATATTGTTTTGTAAAACAATATAGAGTTTGAAGGAAAAGGGTATGGAAACATTAGAGAAAGCAACAATTGTTGAAAAAAAAAAGATTCATTGAAAATGCCATCTTCAATAGCAGGAGCTACAATTGAAAAATCCTCCCCTGGTTCCTTCAGTTTGTTGATAATCTGCAAAGCATCTCCCTCCAGCCAAATCCTTCTATGTCCTGTTTGGAGACTGTTTGGAGAGCAAATTCAAGAGCCTTTTTTGTTGTTAAAGTCTTTGCAGACTCCGGACTAGAGGTGCTCATGGGCTGGACGGCCCGGCCCAGTCCGACAGCCCGCTCGAAATATGGTAGGGTTTGGGTAAAAATATAGTCCCGAAATATGGGTTTGGGCAAAAAAACAAGACCCGTTTAGAAAAGCCTCGGGCATCACTTTTTTGGCCTGGGCCCGGCCCGATATAATAAATATATTTATTTTTAAATTTTTTTAATTTTAAAATATTTTTAAAATACTTTTTTTATTTTTAAAATATTTTTAAAATACTTTTTTTAATTTTTAAAATAAATTTTTGGTATTTATTAAAAAAATAGGTCTAGCAGGGTCGGGCCCAGGCTTATGATTTTTTTCTCAGGCCGGGCCTATTCAGGCCCATATTTCGGGCCGAGCCAGGCCCGGGCCTAAGACTCGGGCCAAAATTTTTTATGGACCCGGCCCAAATCCAGCCCGACCCAACTCATGAGCACCTCTACTCCGGACCAGTGACTGCCCCAAGTTTAACAGCTGCGCATGACAACACAAATCCGTCACACTCTCTAATCACAATGCCTCCTCCCCCAACTTTTACTTTGGCATTGAAACTTCCGTCGAAATTAACTATGACCAAGTCTGGAGGGGGAGGTTTCCATTTTGGCACAGTAGACGCCAGTTTGAGCGCTGACTTGTAGCTATTCACTTCGTTCCAATAGCTCTTGACGGAGTTCACAAGATTGCCAACCGTTTGCTTCTTTGAACCGTACATTTCCTTATTCATTACGTTCCATAAATCCCAGGCATTCATAATAAGGTGGTCGAACTGCTCCTTATCAATGAAGTTGGTTGTTGATTCTAACCAGTCCACGCCATTGTTGGTTTCAGATTCTACAATTTCGAAGGGGAACTTGCTGGCAAGAATGTTAATTTAGAATAGTAGCAGTCCCTCAAGGCATGCATCTCAGTTTCATTGCTTGCGCCACAACGTTTACAACAAGTTTCAGGGTTGTTCAACGTCCTGCAACTTTGGCAGCTGTAGGAAGGATTCCATTGCATAGCCGCCAGGAAAAGAGACGCACTCTTGGCGGTAAGAAGGACCTTCAGATTTTTCTATAAGCACTCTTGACAGAGTATCTTCCATCACAACTTGGATGCCAGATAAGTTTATCTTCCCGATTACCTTTGAAAAGCTGAATGTTAAGGATTGCTTCAGCTTCGTCCACGAAAAATCATTTCGTATGACATCCTCTTTCCATCTCCCCATTGTAAAGTCAATTAGCCTCGGGTGCAAGGGAGATTGATTCAGAAAGAACTTGTAAACACCTGTGATGGGAATCCCATTGTCTCCTCTGATTTGAATATTTTTCCCATTGCCAACTCTCCATCTTGCTCCGAGCTCAATGACTCTTTTTGACTCCGTTGAAAATAAATTTATGAACACAATATGAAAATAAGTTTCCACTAAAAATTTAAAGGGTTGATCCATTTAATAAAAAATTGGGTAAAACCCAAAATAGTACTTTTAAAATATATATATATGAAGCCCAAACATTAAACTTCGTTTATAATGAATTAAATATTTACAACCCAACCCATAAAATAAATTTGGAGTTTTCCATTGAAGATTCCTAGCTTTAAATAAAATAATATGCTATTTCTTTTTTTCTTCTTTTGCCTTGTTGTTTGCAGATTTCTCCTTTTTCCTTTGTTTATAATATGTTGCTCTTATATGTGTAAGAAGCCTACCGGCCTAACTCAGCCCCGAAAGTCTGCTCGAAAAGTGGGAGTATCTTAGTAAAAATATAAGATCGAATAATGGGCTTTATGGGAGAATGCCTCTTTTTTTTACCAAAGTTTATTTTAGTTTTTCTTCTCCTAGTTAAACTTTATTTTTAGTTTTCCACTTAAACTCTAATTAACCTAGAGTTGTTGTAGTCACATATGCTACGAATTTTAGCCTATATATAAGCCTTAGTTATTCTAAGTTTTATACAACAAAAATATTTAGATTGAGAGAACTTTTTTCTTTATTTTGAACGGTTTTTCTTGTGGGGTTTCGGGTGTAATACCCCTTACTCGTATTCAACACCAGAATAAGATATGAGGCATTACCAGAACACATACACTTGTAAACGTATTTTTCCGAGTTATAAAATTTCATCTAAATTAAAACTTTCAAATTATTAAAATGCTTTTATAGTTCTTCACAATATATCCTCAAATTATTATATTCATAAATAATAGGACCTACGAGACCCGATACATACTCAAGCAATTCAGTGCTTCATTCCCACTTCATTCAATTCACAATTTCTCATGCTTACAATTCAAATCATATCACTAGCAATTTCCATTTAATTTATGTACAATTCAATATCATTAAATTTAATACTAATATGTAATTACCATTTAACTCAACGTTTATCGATTATACCATTCATTGACACATTTATGAAATTCTCAACTTTGCAATGAAAATATCACTTTAGCTTAAATAACAACATCAATTCAACTCATCATCCCCTTTTTCGTCATTTTACACTTTAAGTATGAACTTACTATTTCATTACCTTTCCACACTCGTTTCCTAAGCATATCACACAAGGCATAAACATATCATTCAACTAAAGTCGCAAGCTAGTGCATTTAAACATAATTCTTTTTGGAACTAACCACATGATAAACCATTTCAATGCATAACTTATAAGTTTAACGTGGCATAATCCAGCCACAACTTGGCCAAAGTGTAACACCCCTAACCTGTATCCATCGCCGGAATAGGGTTTGGAGGTATTACCAAAGATTACAGAATATTTTCGAATAATTCGAGTCATTTACAATTCACTATTTCTTCCTGTCAATCACAATTTCAAATGACAGATTCATGTAAATGAGCCCAATATCATTAGCTGTTTAACTTCCGTCACTTAAATTCACATATACATAATTTATTAACATAACCTGTCAAACACAATCTCTGAATGATGAGATCACATAATTGAGCTCAATTTCACTGTTCAATATGTTTTATCACATAAAATTTGCTTAACATATACCACAATTTGTCAAATTAGAGAACGACTTACAAAATTGAGTACTTCATTTCCTCGATGCAATAGTCCAACTATGGTCTTACACATAATCACATAACACACTCCGATGCCATAGCCCAGCTATGGTCTTACATTGAATCACTTACCACTTATCTCTTGTTACTGATCAGAAGTACTCAACCTTGCGTTCTACTCAATTTGAACTTATAATTCAATTTTCATATATATATATATTCTTTTATTTTACAATTTTCACAATTCAATAGCAAACATATAAATTAACATATTATGTTATTCCTAAAATTATCAAATAATCATTAAAATTTAACCATATGAACTTACAATTCGATTTTATAACATAACAATAATCATAATTTCATAATCACTATTTAAAATGAAACATTATATCATTTCTAATTCAATGTTTATCGATTAAAATCGGGAAAATGACCAATTTATACACAAGTCATTCATATATTTTCTTCCTCCTCCTCTCCATTCCACATCCTTAATGTGTATAACACACACTTAAACAACATTATCCATACTTTCACTATTTTCTTGTATGTAAATTCAAGCTATCTGTCTAAGTTAGGGTCACTAATTTATTTATATCTAGATTTACAGAGCTTCAAATTAAGATCCGTTAATTTTCCTTGAAACTAGACTCATATATATTTTTACCATAAAATTTTTAGAACTTTTGACATAGACAATAAGTACAGTTTATTCTTTAAAGTTTCCCCTGTTTCACTGTTCGACAGTTCTGACCCCTTTTCACTAAAAATTAATTATCTCATTGTGCAGAATTCGGATAATGTTCTTGTTTGTTTCTTTTGAAAATATACTCATTCAAGACTTTAAACATATAAAGTTTATCCTATAATTATTTTTTTACAATTTTTAATTATTTTCCAAAGTCAGAACAGGGGAACTTGAAATCATTCTGACATTGTCTCACAAAATTTATTATATCTCATGATTTTCAATTCCATTGCTTACACCGTTTCTTCTATGAGAAATTAGACTTAATAAGCTTTAATTTCATTTTTTATTCAACTTATAATTCGATTCTCACAATTTTTGGTGATTTTTCAAATTTAAACCACTGCTGCTGCCCAAAACTGTTTTAGTGTAAAATGTTGATTACCAATTTGACCCTAAACTTTTAATATATGACAATTTCATCCCTAGGCTCGGAAAATGAAATTCTTCTAATTTAATCCTTGATTCAAGCCTAATAATTCTCACACATATCAATAACAGCCCATGGATTCCATGAAATTTTAGAATTTTTCCATAATTTCAACACTTTTCAACTTAATCCTTAAAACATGTTTTCATCCAAAATTCTTTAATAAAACACTTTAAACATCCATTAACATCTTAATTTCATCATCAAATAACAAAAATCATATGAACTTATCAATGGTATCTTCCTAAACTTTCAACAAAATGAGAAACTAGTAGAATACTAAGTTGGACCTAATTGTAAAAGTCTAAAAACATAAAAATTTCAAGGAAAAAGTAGGAATTACACTTACTTGAAGCTAAAATATGGAAGAACAGCTCTAAACCCTCTTCCATAGCTGTTTCCCACCGAAATTTCAAGAAGAAATGGTCTTGAAATCCTTAAAATAAATTTTGGCCACATAAACTTTATTCTAATTCCAATTTTGTCAGTTAAATACATAAAAATCTTTGATTTTTTTAACGGTATGCCATCTCAGCCACTTAAGTTGGTCCATTTACTCTTTTAGTCCTTTCTTATTTAATTGTTAAGCTATTTAATCACTTTAGCAAGTTTCGCATCTTTTCAATTTAGTTCTTTTTAATTAATTGACTGTCAAAACGTTAAAATTTTCTGACGAAACTTTAACACTACCATATTGACACTCCGCAAATATTTATAAAAATATTGATTTATAGCATCGAGGTATCAATACCTCTTTTCCTCAATTTCTTGACTTAATAAATTTTTATAAAACACAAATTACTAATTCAAAAATCTCTTAAAATCATATTTGGCTCGTAATTATTAAATAATAAAATTTACGAGCTTATTTTCTGAATTTGGTTGTCTCGTACCACAGTTTTTAACATTTCTAAAAATCAGGCTATTATATCGGGTTTTCTTTTAATTCTCTCCATATTTTATAATGAAATCTCCTTTTACTCCTGATTTTTTATCCTCTTTTGAGAAATTTTTTCACGTAAAATTTGTGTGTCAAATCTTTTCAATTCTTATTTTCTTCACTATGTTTGTTATTTAATTGGATTTATCCCCTACAAAATGGTATCAGAGCTAATTCGATTTTCACAGTCACCCGTTCAGAGATGGAAACGTCAAGGTTCGATATTGAGAAGTTTGATGGAATTATAAAATTTTAATTTGTGGCAAGTTCAGATGACGACAATATTGGTTCAGAACGGTCTGAAAAAGGTCGTTACAGGGAATAAGCCCATAGTATGGATCAGTCAGAACGGGAAGAGCTTGATGAAAAGGCTCTATCCACTATTCAATTATGTCTCACGAATAATGTGTTATAGGAGATTTTGAAGAAGAAAACAGCGCCTGTGTGATGGAAGAAACTAAAAGTCTTGTATATGACAAAATCTCGAGCCAACATGTTAATATTAAAACAACGTCTCTACACGTTTAGAATAGCCGAAGGTAAGTCCACCAGAACTCATATTAACGAGTATGTTACCCTTCTTAATGAATTAAAGAATCTTGAAGCAGAGATTAGTGACGAGGATCAAGCTATGTTATTATACTATTTGCCCTCTTCTTATTAAACTTTTAGGGAAACTTTGATTTATGAGAGAGATCATCTCTCGTTCGAGGATGTGAAAGGGAAAACCTCAGTTTCACTTGCAACAGGCAAACAACAAACCAGAAAGACAGATCGAAACAATTTTAAAGTAAGGTCCAAATCCAGAAATCGTGACAAATATTGTGGCTATTGTAAAAAGGTGGGACACATTAAGATAGAATGTTGGAAACTTCAAAATAAAATCAAAAGAGATGTTGAAATCGACGAGAAAGATAAGCAGAAAGCCGAAGTTACTAATGCTATTGTAGCCAAGGACAGAGGTGGGAATTTCTTATTGGTGTCAACGAGCGAAAGCTCTCATCTTACTTCTGAATGAATATTAGATTCAGGGTGCTCCTATCACATGTGTCCCATCAGGGATTGGTTCTCTACGTACAGTTTAGTTGAAGGTGAAGTTGTACTGATAGAGAATAACTTTCCATGTAAAATATTCGAAATCGGAACAGTACAAATTAGGATGCACGATGGAATTATTCGGACACTGTCAGATTTCAGGTATGCTCCCGATTTAAAGAAAAATTTTATCTCATTAGGAATTTTGGATTTTAACGATTGTAGGATAGTCATTGAGTTAAACGGCTTGAAAGTTTCTTGTGGGGCTCTTGTTATGATGATGGGACAGAAAAAAGGGCAGCCTATGTGTTCTACAAGGGTCAATGGTTATCGGTGCGACTATGATTACCAAAGAAAAATTAAAATCACCACCACATTGCGATGACACGATGTGACTCTTTCTCCATCGTTTTCGATTCAACCAAACTTTGGCACATGCGACTAAGTCATATGAGTGAGAAATGCATGATAATCTTGTGCAATAGAGGTCTTCTCAAAGACATTGGAGTTGGTAAGTTAGGTTTCTATGAGCATTGTGTTTTCAGGAAACAAACCTGAGTTAGTTTCGATTCAACAGTGCACAGAACAAAAGAGACTCCAGATTACATTCATTCTGATTTATGGGGTCCATCTTTTGACATCTCCAATGAGGTTATAAATATTTTCTAACTTTTATTGATTATCACTCTAGAAAAGTTTAGGTTTATTTCTTGAAATAGAAAAGTGAAGTATTCAGAATATTCAAAAAGTGAAAGACGCTGTTAGAAAAACAAACGAAAAATTTATGAAATGGTCGAGAACAGATAATAGTCTTGAGTTCTGTTTGTTAAAGTTTAATGATTTATGCAAACGAGAAGGAATTGAAAGACATCGAACTGTTGTTGGAACTCCGAAACATAATGGAGTTCAGAAAGAATGAATAGAACCTTACTTGAAAAGACTCAATGCATGCTTTCTAATGTAAGCTTAGGGAAGGAATTTTAGGCTAAAACCGTAAACCTAGCAAGTTATTTGGTAAATTGATCTCCTCATCAAGCATTGAACGTGTAACAGCCCAATTTTGACCCTAATCGGAATAGTGGTTTCGGGACCACAAATCCGAGTTTGAAAAATATTTTAATATTATTTTGTGTGTTTATGATGTGTGAATTTAAATGTGTGAAAGTTTCGTAAATTAATTTTGTTGTTTATGTGTTTAATTGACAAAAGTATCAAATTGCATAAAATGTGAAGTTTGATTATTAAGGTGTAAAGTGCTTATTTGATGGTGGCTTTTAAATATGAGGTTCTTAAAGGGCAATTAGCCCATTTTAAAGGATAGTGGACGGCAATGATAGTTAATATGTATAGTTTTTATATATTAAATATAAAAGTTATAATAATAATATAATATTATGTTATTATATCATAAAACATAAAAGAAATAAACTTTTTCTTCATTGTTTGTATCACCGAAAATAGAAAAGAAAAACTACGTTTGAGAGCTTGAAATATTCGGCCCTTTTGAAAGCTTAATTCAAGGTTAGTTTTTGTTCGGTTTTTGATAATTTTTACGTTTTTGAGATCGTTGCTTTGAATACTTCAAAACCCATGCCTTAATTTTGTGAATTGTTGATGATTTGAGAAATGCCATTGATGAATGCTTGAGCTTGTGATAGTTGATGATGAAATATGAAAGATATGTGAAAGATTAACATGCTTTGTCTTTGAATTTTTGATGAATTTAAGTAATTAGGGTTAAGTTGTAAAAATAAAATTTTTGAGGGACTAAAATGTGAAATAAATGAAATGTGTGGGTTTGTATGGACACTAGGAATATTCAGCCCTTAAGGAGTGTAGTCAAATTTTGTGTATTTTGTCTTTTGAGCAAAAAGGACTAAATTGTGAAAATGTGAAATATTAGGGGTAAAAATGTAATTTGCCCATTTATGTGTTCTTAGACTAAATTGAATGAAAATGTGTTTAAATGAGATTTATTTGAATATGTTTAGATCAAGAAACCAAGAAATCAGATTTAGATCGGGGGAAATCAAAGGTAGTTGAGTAGCCGATTTATTAGTCGACGATATCCGAGGTAAGTTATTAAGCATACATATTTGTGTCGTTTTAAATTATCTTAACATCTACTTAATTATGCTGAATTGAATTGATATATATGTAGTGATAAATTTTTTTGAAATATGACGAATTGAGTTGTCGACTTCCAAAACTAAGTGTGCGAGTATAAAAATATATGATAATGAGATTAGCACTAAGTGTGCGAGTTTAATTGAAATGCACTAAGTGTGCGAGTATAAGGGTAAAGCACTAAGTGTGCGAGTTTGATTATTAAGCACTAAGTGTGCGTACTTATTAAATATTTTCGAAAGATTACTAATATCAAGTATTTGACTTATTGAGAAATTATGAGTAATAAAGTGAGTAATAATTATTTTGGTGGTATTCAAGATTAAGTTTTGTAAGTATTAAACCTAGGTGGTGATTATAATTGGAATCGTATTTATTTAAGATGATTCTTTATATTTTATGATAATAAAATGCATAATGTACTTGGCCTTGTACTTAAATTTGAAGAAATACTTATAGTTGTGTTAATATATTGATTTTTGTTAAATCATAGTATGAAGTGAATAATTATATTATGCTATGGTAAGCTAAAGGTAAGATGATTTAGAAGTATGAATTGGTTAAATATTATTCTAGATGTTAAGTTAAATTGTAGAGTTTATTTGCTTGTAACTTACTAAGCTAAATTAGCTTACAACGTGTTGGATTATTGTTTTGATGTATAGATTTTGGTGACCGCTACGTGTTCGGGGATCGTCAGCTAAGCTCATCACACTATCGGTGTCTTCTTTTGGTATTTTGCTAAATTGGTTTCAAGTATATGGCATGTATAGCATAGTTAAAAATGTTGATTTTGAAACCAATGTGTTTGTGTAATTAAAAGCCATGCGAAAATGGCTTATCTCTTTTTGTTTGAATTTGATTTTGATACATATAGTTAATGGACAATTTGGGGTATATGCTTATGTATCATGTGCATGATTAATTAGATTTAGATAATGTATATATTTGGCTTAGATATAAGTTCAATAATTATTTTCTTTTTAAAGATGTGATGACCTATTGTGTGGTACAGGTTTGATTTAGTGTATGCATATTAAGCATGTAAATTAGGTACAAAATTAGAGGTTAATAGTGTATAATATGGTGCAAGTTGTCAAGGTCATATGAGCACATAACGGTAGTGAGAAAGTAGGTGCATTTTTGTGTTATAATTTGATGTATAATGCTATCCAATTAAAGCAATTTAAAGCTGCCAAATTTGATGTCCATTTTGAGTGTATTGATGCTGTCCATTTTAATGTATAATGCTGTCCAATTTTGAGTGTATTGATGCTGTCCATTTTAATGTATAATGCTGTTCAATTTTGAGTGTATTGATGCTGTCCATTTTAATGTATAATGCTGACCAATTTTGAGTGTATTGATGCTGTCCATTTTAATGTATAATGCTGTCCAATTTTGAGTGTATTGATGCTGTCCATTTTAATGTGTAATGCTGTCCAATTTTGAGTGTATTGATGCTTTCCATTTTAATGTGTAATGTTGTCCAATTTTGAGTGTACTGATGCTGTCCATTTTAATGTATAATGTTGTCCAATTTTGAGTGTACTGATGCTGTCCATTTTAATATATAATGCTGTCCAATTGTGAGTATATTTAAGCTGTCTAATTTGATGTATAATGCTGTCCAATTGTGAGTATATTTAAGCTGCTGTCCAATTTTGGGTATATTTAAGCTGTCTAATTTGATGTATAATGCTGTCCATTTTGAGCATATTATTGCTGTCCAATTTGTTGAATAATTGCTGTCCAAAACAGAGTTGGTTCTTTATGTCTGTAGTATGTTACATAGTTAATCATTTATTAATGAAATAAATGTATGCAAATAGTAGTTTTAATATTGGCTCGGCTTATGATATGTAATGATAAATGTTAATTCTTAAAATGTTTTAAGTATTTGAATGATATAAAATTTTTAATTAGTAAAGCATGATTGATATTTAGTGTGGATTGTTAATGACTTATATTTTTGGCGAATAAATTGTTTTTGATAATTAGGTGAAATAAATTAGGATTTTAAATATATATATTTACATATTCAAGACAAATATTTATATGCAGCTTGATATTTGGTTCATTCTGTTAAGTGAAATGTTTCAATATTTAGTATCACTCCTTAATCCTAATCCGGCGACGGATATGGGTTAGGGGTGTTACAGAACGGTATAGTTCCAGAGGAGATATGGTCAGGTAATCTTCCCAATTATTCTAATATTAAATTTTTTTTGTCCTACTTATGCTAAAGTTAGCTAGGGAAAGCTCGAAACAAAGGCCATTAAATGCATTCTGGGATACTCTACCGATACAAAAGGTTTTAAGTTGTAGTGTTCAAAATCCGACAAAATAACTTTTAGCAAAGATGTTATGTTTGATGAATCTGCCATGTTTCAATTAGAAAATGAAACTTTTACTTTTGAAGACACAACAAATCAGAATGTATCGAGTAAGGTGGAGTCAAAAGCTAAAACAGGGGGCGACATCTTGATAAGGAAATGCCTAACGTGGCAACGACGCGATGAACAGAGGTCTCGTCCCGATAAAGAGTCACATGATGTCACTATGACATAACAAAATTCTTATTCTTGCAAGTTTGAAGCTATTTTGAATCTGTTTGAGGCTCTATTCGACCCTCAGGTACCCTCACCATCTCAGTTAACTAATTATAAATTGACTCGTGACAGAAAAATGCGAGAAATCCAACCACCATAGAAATATTGTGAAGGAAACCTAGCGGCTTATACTCTAAATGTTTTCGAGAACATTGGTTCAACTGATCCTTTGTGTTATTATGAGGTAGTTCAAGCTTTCGATTCTAGTTAATGGCTCATTGCAATAAAAGAATATATCAGAATCGCTTCAAAAGAATGAGACTTAGAGGGTAGTTAAACTACCCATCGGTAAAAGAATCATTGGTTGCAAATGGGTGTTTTAAAAGAAGAAAAGTTCGGGTCCTAACGACACTAGGTACAAGGCAAAATCGGTTGCAAAGGGCTACAGTTAATGGAGGGAGTTGATTTTCATGATGTTTTCTCTCCCATTGTAAAACATACGTCCATTCAGGTGCTTTTGGATCTTGTTGCATCAAATAGTCTTAAGTTAAAGCAATTAGATATAAAGATTGTTTTCCTTTACGGTGACTTTAAAGAGGACATCTAACATGCAACAACCAAAAGGCTTCAAATTTGGAGGTAAAGAAGATCATGTTTGCCTCTTACAAAATTCTTTGTCAGGTTTGAAGTAGTCTCTTCGGTAGTGGTATAAAAAGTTTGACTCATTCATGTTGAGTATTGGTTTTTCTTGAAGTAGGTATGATAGTTGTGTTTATCTACAATGTCTTGATGATGGTTCTTTTATATATTTGCTACTTTATCCTGATAATTTGTTAATTGCAGCAAATAATCCATCTGAAATTGATCGTCTTAAAATTATGCTTAACTCTAAGTTCAAGAAGAAGGATTTAGATGTAGCAAACAAAATTTTAGGGATGGAAATTTTAAGAGATAGACATTTCGAAAAATTATTTTTATCACAAAAAAGTACATCAAGAATATCCTTGAGCAGTTTTAGATGCAAGATGCAAAATTGGTAAGTAATCCTTTAGCTGTACACTTTAAACTCTCAATTTCAGATTCTCCACAGAACGAAAATGATGAAAGATATATGTTAAAAGTACCTTATTCAAGCGCAGTTCGAAGTTTGATATATAGAATGGTATGCACTCATCCTAATATTTCATATGTTGTTAGTGTTTTTAGCCGATACATGGCCAATCTTAGTAAGTTGCAGTGGCATGTGATTAAGTGAATTTTTAGATATTTACGGGGTAGCTCTAACATGTGCTTAGATTTTGGAATAACTCAAAAGGGTTTAGTCGAATATGTTGGTTCTAATTATGCAGGAGACTTAATTTGAAGAAAGACTCTCACAGGTTACCTATTTGCTTTTGGGAAGTATGCCATTGGTTGGTAAAAGACACTTCAGGATACAGTGGCTTTGTCGACTATTGAAGCAAAATACATGGCAATTACAAAAGCAATAAAAGAAACAACTTGGTTAATGGGCTTGTTCAGTGAACTGGTAAGTGAAAACGGGACAACTTGGTTATGGGCTTGTTCAGTGAACTGGTAAGTCAAAGTGTCATAAATTTCACCAAATACAAATGCATTACGAAAGAATGAAGCATATAGAAATTTGTTATCATTTTGTTCGAGAGCTGATTAGTCAATGAAATATTCAGATTTTTAAAATTGACACAGAAAATAATCTGACCGACATGTTGACAAAGAGCCTTCTAATTTCAAAGTTTGAGCATTGCTTGGACTTGGTAAGTATCCAACGAAGAATCAATTAAGCCTGTAACAGGGCTCGGCAAGGGAGTTGGTCAAAATACAAGTCAATATGGAGATTTGTGGGTGATTAAATGCTAAAATTACATATTTTATGTAATTAAATTGGTTAATTTATAAGAGTGCACCACTGATTTTTCCATGTTTATGTTGAATTTTGTGCAGGGGTACAATTTGGGGTCAAATAGAAGAAAAAGGAAACCATTTGGGATAGATTGAAGAAAGGAGCAAAGAAGGTGGGCCAAAGCAGAATTTTTCCAAGATGTAATTAGATGAAATTTTATGTTGACTTAGTGGGAGATTATGTAAGGATTTTTATATCATGAAATATTTTATTTCTTTTATTTTCTATGGCTAGTAGCTCTTAATTTAGCAAAGCCACTAGTATAAATAATGGACTACTTTGTTCATTTTATCATCAAGTCATTCATTAAGTCTTTCATCAAGTGTTTTTCATCAATTCATTAATCAAGTCATAAACCAAGCTTTCATCTTTGAATGCAATCTCTTCTTCATTCTCACGAAGCAATTTGTTGTTTTTGGTTTCTTTTTCTTTCAATTTATTAATTTCTAGTTTGTCACTAACTTAAATCATTTACAATTTCTTTTTCAAACTTCCTTTTCTTTTCCAATAGCTAAACCATCCCACTCTAATACACTACCAAAATTCCAGCCCCCATACTTAATCATGCCACCCATTCTTTTTACCTATTTTAACCTTATTTAATTTATCCAACTCCAATATGCCCCAAACCTTAGTTAACTAAATCCATTTTCAGCTTTAGGTTGGAATTAGCCTCGTGAAGACCGTGAGTTACGAATCCGAGCAATTTAACTCCTAAATTCCAGTACTTATTATTTTTCCGGATTAAGAATATGATTTTGTCAACTCACAAAGTCAAATCAACACTAAGTCAAAAGAGACGCCGTTTGAGTTAGTATGGTTAGACGTACAGTTGGAATTCCGAAAGGATTGATTGTCTAATCGGTTTTCTGTGAACACATTAGCGTGCCAAGTGGGGGTTGCTGTTTGGTTCCGTCAAGGGAAGTAGTAACCGAATTTAAATATCCCACATGGTTGAGGGATTTAGTTTGAGCTAGGCTCTTCTAGAACGCAAAGCTGCCGGAGTTCTAAATCACGAATGTTTCATTGGTTGTTCGATCGGTAAGGGTTAGTCATTGGACGTTCCATAACTAATTTACACAAGGAAGAGTTGGTGTCCGAGGCGTCCTTGGTAGCTATAACTAGTTTATTGGAAAAGAGGAGTTCACCTAATTTCGAGGATCGGTTCAAGGACGAGAAAAACCCGTGCCTAAAGCTGAGCTTAGTTTAATTAATTTTTCTTCAGATTTATTTAACTAATTTTTATTAATTTATTTTCAGCTTTTACTTTTCACGCATTTTTTTCCTGTTTATTTTAGGTTCCAGGTTTCAAATTTTATCCTTCCCCCAAATTTCTTGGGCACGACAACCGCCCCGACATAAATCTGGTCAACAGAGTAACAATTTGTAGTAAACCCAGTCTCTAAGGGATCGACCCTACTCCCTATACTGCTTAAATTAGCAAATTAGGCATAGGATTATATTGGTGGAATCGACACCCATCAGTGGGAGAATGTCTCTTATTTTGACCAAAGTTTATTTTGGCTTTTCTTCTCCCAGTTAAACTTGGTTTTTAGTTTCCCACTTAAACTCTAATTAACCTAAAGTTGTTGTAGTCATATATGCTACAAATTTCAGCCTATAAATAAGCCTTAGTTACTCTACGTTTTATAAAAAAAATATTTAAATTGAGAGAATTTTATTCTTTATTTCGAAGAGTTTTTTTTGTAGGGCTTCAGATTTTCTTTTAATTCTCCCCATCTTTTGTACTCTCCTTTATTATAGTGAAATCTCCTTTTACTTGTGGTTTTTTATAATCTTTTGAGGAGTTTTTCCACGTAAAATTTGCGTGATCGATCTTTTCAATTCTTATTTTCTTTACTCTGTTCATTGTTTAATCAGGTTTATCCTCGACAGGCTTTAAAAAAAAGACCTATTTTTTAAATGGGTCAAACATTAAGTAGAACTTTTTTACATGGGCTCGGCCTGGCCCAAGTCAAATATTTCGTTGCTATTTTGTTATCATTTCGTTATTATATTGTTAATATTTTGTTGTTATTAATTGTATATTGTATAACTTTTGTTTCGTTATTAATTTTGCTACTATTTTAAATGCATTTGTTTGCTAAATTGCAACCATCTTAGTGTTATTTAAGTATAAATATTTTTTTAATATATTTTCAATTTGTTGGGAAATATTTATTTTAATGTTTTTTGTGTATTTGATTTATTATATTTTTAAATTTGTTTTATATAAAAATTTAATCTAAAAATAATAATACAGGTGGGTCGAGTCGAGCTCGAGTTTAGCAATTTTAATCTGGATCAAGCTTGGGTAGAATTTTAGTCCTATGTTTTGGGTTGGGCCAGGCTCGGGCTTAAATTTTTTACATCAATCCAGTTTGGCCCATTATTAGGTTTACCCTACATGGTCACTCAAAGAGGAAAAAAGTTTAAATTTTCTTTATTTTGAAATCCAAATTTGAAATAAATCTAAAATTTCAAAAATAGTGGAATATTAATTTAACCATTTTTAACTAATTTTTAATTCGGATTAATTGAATTTTTATCAATTCTTTGTATTTCAAAAATATTTCAGTTTTATTAGGATAGTAGGACTATCGAATTTATCGATTGTTTCTTGAAGCTTGATCTCTCCCTCGGATAAATCATATAGCCAAGAGAAACCATGAACCAGAATAGAAAATATTGCCCCTCCCATGAGTAAATATTTCGTAGTAGCCTCATTAGACCGTACATCTTTCTTGGTATATCTAGATAATAGGTAGGAGCATAAACTGAAACATTCTGGAGCTACAAAGATAGTTATTAAATCGTTAGCACTGCAATAAAACATTCCTTCTACAGTAGCTGTTAATACGAATAACAGAAACTCTGCTATATCCATTTCTATACATTCAATGTACTCTACGGATAGAGGAATACATAGAGTTGAATATAGTAAAATAAGAAATTGAAAGATTTCCTTTGTTTGGAAATTTCCTGAAAAGCTAATCATAAGTTCTTCTCTCAATTGGAACAATAGGGCCGTTATGCTCATTACTAAACTTGTTGAAGAGATGAAATATAACCAAGGTATATCTTTTTGATCAGAGGTTGAATTGATCATCAGAAGAAGAATTAGGCCAAAAATTAGGATACATTCTGGGAAAATAAAACTTTCATCGAAGAGAAGCAAATGAAAGGCTTTTATAAAATTCTCGCAGAATCGAGAATAGAGTTTTCATTTTGTACATGCCAGATCATGAATTAGTAACTGCATCCAATCTCCAAAAAAATCTCAATTGTTTCGGACTTTCTAGTTTTGGAATGGGAATATTTACGGAATCCCCATGAATAGGATCAAACCTTATTTCATGGTAGTTACATGAGATTCCTATTTCTTATTCTTAAGCAAGTCTTCGAGAGGGCTTAGTTGATTCATGATTTATGTTTCAGCTTTCATTTCCTTTTTGTTTGTTTCGAGAAATATATCGATCAATTCCAATTCTTTCTTTTTCTATTAATTCTTTTTCGATCGAGATGTATCAATGGATCCAATCATGTTTTGACAACACTAAGAGAAAGTAAGGGAATTGAGTGTCTTTTACCTCCCTTAAATTTCATTTTTTTTATTTACCCGAATTTGAAAGAAAACTAGGGAAATAAAAGCAAAACAAAATTTCAAAACATAAAATACTTTTTTTTTATCTTTTTACTTCTTTTTATAAATGTTGTAATTTCAAAAGATTCATTATAATTAACTTATTACTTTCTTCTTCTTTTTTCTCCCTAAACAAAATTTGTTAAAATCATTTTACTTTCATTTACTTTACTAATTTTAATTATCCAAACAAGATAATATATAATTGTTTATTTTGTTTAGTTTTTTTATTTTATTTTTAGGGAGCGTTTGATCGTCGAATGTAACATGACGATCTATAATATTACATTTCAAAATGAGATTACGTGTTTGGACTGTCAACACTTTGACCATCCCGTAATCTCACATTACGGAATAGTGTCAAAATATCGTAACATAGGGTATAATCTCATTATGGCACACACCTTAGATTATCTTTGATTATGGATGTAATCTTAAATCTTGGACTAATTTTCTCTTTGTTTTTATTATTTTAATGAATTAAGATTTTTGTTTTCTTAAATAAAAATTAAGACTAATTAAAAACAAAAAAATAATAGTGAACCAGTAAAAGGATACATTACAATTATAATTATTATATTTTATTTATAGTTTATTATAATTTTATAGAAATTGAGATAAAAGATATTAAAATAACTAGTTAAAATAAATAAATTCTCTAAAAAGGACAATTGAGTAAAATATACTTTTAAGTAATCTTACATTCCATCAACCAAACATTCGAATCCTACCTTCTAGCCAAATGAATCAAACAAGTTAACCTCACATTTCATCTGTAATTCTAAGATCTAAGATCCAACGAACCAAACGCAACCTTAATCCAAACATAGTGTTAAATTTGAATATTAAATAGATAGGAATTAGGAAAGATATTTATATGGTAATCAAGTAAGATAGATTAGGCATGATGTATCTAACCTTATGTTTGATTTGAAAGAATTAGATGATTTTATTATTCTAGTAAAAGAAAGTAAATGGCGTTAAATATTCTTTTCACTACAAATACTCCATTTTTGTTTACTCTGATTTCGGGAAAAGAAAAATAAAATATTTCTTTTACTCAAATGTGTAACATCATTTTTATTTTATTAATCTTTTACATTAGTCTTGGAGTTGTGTTTAGTAATGCTTAAAAATATATAATTTTTTGACTTGAAAAACATTTTTGAAGGAAAAGTTGTGCTAAACAATCAATTTTTAACTGAAAAAAAATACTCAGAAGCATTTTTACTCAGAAGCTAAAATTTTTAGCTGTTATTGAGCCAAAAACACTTCTGAAAGCATTATTACTTTTTCATCCCTTCATTTTTATTGTCTCATTTTTCATTCACTTTAAATTGCAAATGCTAATGTAAAATTTTTAATATATAAATATTACCCCTTTTTGAAATTTTAATCCAAATACATGTAATATTTTAACTTGTTAGATTTATGTTTTCTATATTATATTAATATCTAATATGGGTTATATATTCAAATTATGTTTTAAAATAAAATCATTAATTAAAAATAAAAAAGATTCTTAAAATAATACAAATGTGTTAATATCTAATTACAAATATTTAACAGTTATATTTAAATATCTAAAATATAGTTTCTAATTAAATTTAATAAATAATTAATATTAATTGCTTAAAAGTATTTAAAATTTATATTTCATATATTAAAATATTAACAACAAGTTATATAAAATTATTTTTTATATTCTTGCTAAAAATCATAATATTAACTAATTTTAACATTATTTAAATGCATATTTATTATTTTATAATATCATGTCTAAAATGGACATTTTATTTCTGAAAAGTACTTTTTGATAGCAATACCAAACATTTAAATCTTAAACCAAACTTTTCAAAAGTAATTTTCAAAAAAATACTTTTCCACAACACTTTTTAAAAGTACTTTTCCAAAGTAACGTTAAACTAGCCCTTAGTCCTTTAATTTGGCACCCTTTTATTTTTCAATTTGGTCTCTTTGAACTTGGCAATTATTCCCAGTTTGGTCCATGAACTTGAATTCCGTTCAAGTATGATGATCTAGCACCTTGGGACTATTCTATGTTATCACTTGAAAATTTTTAAAAGAATTATATAAAATCTCAAAAATAACAAAAAGAGAAATTAAGTAGAGTTTTTAAAAACTTCAAGTGATGATGTGAGTACCTTAACGTAACGCAAGTTTAAAAATCAAAGTAGAAAAGTAATCAAATTTCAATACTAATATGGACCAAAAAAAATAGGGACTAAATATTATCTTATCTCTAAATAAAATACATATATATAATTTCTTTAGCTTTTTCATTCTTTTCATTTTTATCTATTAACCTAAATATAGTGGCAATGCTTTAAATAAATATTTTTGAATAATTTAGTGATTTTAATAAAATATTTTAAATAATTCAATGATTATTTTATAGCTTTATAATATTGAGTGACGAAAATACAAATTTACTAATAATTTAATGAGTTTACGGAAAAGTATCTAACTTCCTTTCCCTCCCCTTATAAGGCCACAAAAAGGAATGGACAAAGGTGATTAGATTGGGTAGTACTACTACTAGTATCTCAGTATGCAGCTGATTCTCAAAATAAAAGGTTAGATACATATTAGTTTGGATTAGGCCTTCAATCTTTATCGGACGGAGGATTGGGCCAGACCCGTTACCCTTTTAAGTCTTTACCCTTTACCACAACTATTCTTTCGTAGACTACCACCGACTTGTGGTCGAGATTTTACAACTCTAGTTTTTTCATATTGTGTTAAGTTACAACTCTAGATTTTACCATCATCGGAATGCTATGCTCATGAGTGGTGGTAATCATTTCTCTGTTAAAAATTTATTATATTTAGAATAAATTATTTTCGATTCTTATTAATTTAAGATTTTATAGAAAATAATTTCTATATTTTTTGTGTTTATTAAACACCAGAAAATATTTTATACAGATTCATCTAACACAAAAAAATATTAACTTTTCCAGGGAAAAAATTATTTTTCAAATATCATTTTCCGAAAATAATTTTTAATGAAACAAAAATACCCTTGATGTAAAATATAATCACCTCTTATTGTTTCAAGAATGTTTACTTATTTTATCAAGTTTGAAGAAAATCTTATAAAATCTCTCAAAATTTATTCGGTTAAATAAAAGATAATTATACATGTTTTATTATATATATGTTTTCTATTTTATTTATTATTTTTTAGTTTTAATTAAGTGTTTTAAATTTATATATTGACCTTAAAGGTGAATTTATTAAATTGTTTTATGTAAAATTAATTAATTACTATTGTTTAGAAAGTTATAATAGAAAAGATTTGGATTATAATAAAAAAACAATTCATCTTAAAATTAATACATATAATTAAAATTTTAATAGTTGGCATGTATTTCCATAGAAAATTATTAAAAAGGAAACAATAAGTAAAAGAGAAGACAAAAATTAAATATAATTATCATTTATAATAGGGATAATAGCAAAAAAAAAACCTTTGTACTTAACAAAATTTTCAATGTGGCATTTATACTTTTGAAATCTCCAATTTAGTATCCCAAGTTTAATTTCATTTTTCAATACCATTAAAATTTGTGCTGACATGGCACGTTGACCAATAAAAAAGTACCACATGGGAGATCATTGACTTTTGACCAAAAACAAAAATACTTCTCTTCTAAACAAAAACAAAAAAGTCCAAATATTTTTTTAAATTGCCAAAATTAAAATAAATACAAACTAATTTCCTTTTACTTAATAAAATAGAAAAGAAGAGAAAAGAAATATCACGTTTAGAAATCCTTCTCTTCTAAACTTAATTTTTTTCCAAACCTAGATCTCCAATAATTCTATCATACCTAAAACCACCATTGTTGATGGAAAATGTTGCACCGACCACTGTTATTGATGTTCAATCCTCGATGGATCCTGAAGTTAGATCTCTCAAGCCATCGCTCTTCAAATCTCAGACTAAAAGAAAGAAAAAATTTCCAAGATTTCAAATATCAAATCTTCCTCATATTAAAGATTGAAAACATTGGCTTCTCTAGCCAAAGCAGAGGCTAATCTCAAAGCCTTGAAACCTAAATACCCATTAGCCAACATAAAAAATCCATCTTTCAAAAATCTTGTAAAGCTTTACCAGTTGCTTCACCATAAGAGCACCATCATTGTTGGTGTTATTACAGGTTTCTACGAAGAGAGCAACATGTTAACACGAATTTCCTTTGCCATCAAACTATTGGAATTTTGGAGGTTGATAATTTTAAGGCATCTTCAAGTGATCAATCCTCTGAGTGCATGACTTTCAATATGCACATGAAGGAGGAAAAAAAACTTTCAACTTGATCTTTGATGGCGTCTTTGATGAGCTATTTAAATTGATATGAAGAAACACTTTCAAGTCCTTCTTCACTAGCTTTGATTTCACCAACATTTTGAAGAGTTTGATGTTGATTTTTGTTGGAAGAAGTTTGGTTGCTTCCACTTAGATGTTCAATTTAAGTCACTATGAAAACGATTTTATCATTTATTCTTTTTATGCTTGTAGTAAGACTCTCTACTGTCTTTGTTAATGACATCACTTATTCGTCCAAGGTTGTAGCACCAGTTGTCATGATATTCATCACTCTAAAATTTAGATTTGGGGGACATGTTGGAATGGAGTTGTCATTTGGTTGACTATCGACGAGCTATATTTGATCCACGAGTAGAAACCTTTTCTAAGTCATGGGTAAAGACATTGGTGCTTGACAATGAAGTTCAAAGGGTTGTAGGATTAGGTTTAATAGGCTTTTGAGATGGTTTGTTTATGATGATGATAGTCTTTGAGGATATTGCAACTTTGAACTTTGAATTTTTGAGAGAAGAAAGGAAGAGATTGTCTCACGAGGCGTGCTAGAAATTTGTACACACAAATTTTGAGTCAAATATTAACTTGAAAATTTAGAGTCAAATTTCATTTATCAACTTTAAAAAGAAGCTACAATCTCTAAATTTCTTTAATACAAAGAAAACTCTTTTGATTATTCTCTTTGATGGAGCTTTGATTTAAAGGTCATTTATACTTGATCTTGTAAGGATGCAGTTTGCTTCGAGGGTCGTCAAGATTTGATCTTGAAGCTAGAGTCGGTGAGATGCTTGCTTAAGAATTTGATTTGGTTTGGATCCAAGATTCGTCAAGACTTGATCTTGAATCAATGATGTCCGCTTTAAGGGCCTTTTAAGCTTGACATTTAAAAATAAGTTTAGCCTCCTTTATGTCGATTGAACATGTTCAAAAGGTTATTTTCTTTTGAAATGATTTTTTACTTCCACTCCTCAGTCTAATTGGATTAGAATGTGGCTTTTCTTTATAACTCATGCGGCGCTTGTTAAAATTTCTTTAAGTTCTTTAGTTTCTTTAGAGACTTCTGGCCTATAACACCCCTAACCCGTATCCATCGTCAGAACAAGGTTACGGAGCATTACCGGAGTTTACAGAACAAATAGACAAAAATTTCAAACATTTTATATCACATAATATTCATGTCAAAAACCAATCGAAATCAGATATTTTGACCCTTCTATGAGCCCTCGAGACCCAAAATACACATTAAAAACAAGTCGAGACTAAATTAGGTACTTAAAGAATTTTTCAGAAAACATCAAAAATTTTCAAAGCTGTAGGGGTCAAACGGCCGTGTGGCCAGACCCTGTGGGCATTTGAAATAGGGACACACAGTCGTGTCCTAGCCCGTGTAACTCTCTGACTTGGGTCACATGGCCAAGCCACACACTCGTGTGCTAGGCCGTGTAAGCATACTGACTTGCGCAATTTAAAAGATACAGGGGACACACGGCCATGTCACCTGGCCGTGTGTCAGACATGGCTGAGACACACGCCCGTATGAACGAAAATAGGTCAATTTCCAAGCCACATTTCTCACCCAATTTGACATCAACCTAACCCAAGATTTTTGTACATCAACAAGCCATAACAAGGCATTCAAAACAAGCCAAAATCAAGTCTTAAACATGAAATATCATCACATACAACCAATATGTCCTTAGGCACCTCAAATGACAACTTAAAGGCATGTCAACCAAGTATCTCAACTTACCTAAATGACCAAATTCATTACACCTATTCAAGCCACATTTTACTTTCTTTCATTCTACCATATCAATCACACATCAAACTTGATAAGGTCACTTATATACACATCAAAATATACCAAAAACAAGCCGTATACAAGGTTAATCTCAACAAAACATTTATATACCATCATTGACCAAAATAACCTATACATGCCATTATAACCGGAATTAATTACTGAAAGTACGAAAAAGGACTAATGGATAGTGTGAAATAGCTCCGACCAGCTTCCAAACCGTATGAGCTTCCGAATTACTATAAAACATGGAAAATAACATAGAGTAAGCATTTAAGCTTAGTAAGTTCGTATTACACAGAATTTAACTTACCATATATCCATAAAATAGGTAAGTAAACAAAGCATAATTCAACCAATTTGGCCAAAAGCCTAAACAGATGATAACCAACATATTAGCCATGAAAATCACATATAAAATCCAACACACATGGTTGAATTCATCAAATAATCATTTTTCATGTATTTCATGTAAATTCCAGTAATAGTTCGCATATAGCCGATTTTATACATATTAATAGCAACCCATATATTTCACAGAAATCACAAATTTTACCATAAAATTTTTCATCTTTTTAATTTAATCCCTAATTGATAATTCCATCAAAATTCTCTTTACAAAAGTTGTTTATCTAACAACAACCATTCATTTTCTATTATCAAGCTTCAAAATTCAAGCATATTTATCAATGGAAAAATCCTAATACTTTAACATTTTTGCAAATTAATCCCCGAACTAGCTAGATTAAGCTACTACGATCTCGGAAACATAAAAATAATCAAAAAGGTGGATAAAGATTCATACCTAACTGAGCAAAATAAGCTTGTCCAAATTCAAGCTTCCATGGATAGGTTTTCTTTTTCTTCTTTTTTTTGGTGGATGATAATGAGAATAGATTATTTTATTTTATTTATTATAACTTTAATCACTAATTTCCAAAATTACCCTTAATAATTTATTCAATTTCCAATGATGAGTACTCATGCTTAACCACTAAGCACTTTAATGGCCTATTTACTATATAAGGACGTCCAATTTAAAATTCTATAGCTATTTAATACATTTAGCTATTAGAATACAACATTTTCCCTTTATGCAATTTAGTCTTTTTTATCAAACTAGGCATGTAAACGATAAAATTTCTTATTGAAATTTTTCTACGATATGTCTATCATACTGTAGACCATAAAATAATATTAAACTAAATTTTTTGATTTTAGATTTGTGGTCTCAAAATCACTGTTCTGATTTTATTAAAAACGAGTAGTTACAACTCTCCCCCCTTAAAGAGATTTTCGCCATTGAAAATCTTACCAAAAAGAGGTTTGGATATTGCTTTCTCATAGCTTCCTCAGGTTCCAAAGTAGCTTATTCTATTCCATGTCGCTGCCAGAGAACTTTTACTAAAGCTATGTTTTTATTTCTCAATTCTTTCACTTCTCGTGCCAAAATTCTTATTGATTTTTCACTGTATGTCATGTCAGCCTAAATTTCGACATCCGTCGGAGAAATAATGTGTGAAGTGTCAGATTGATACCTTCGTAACATAGACACATGGAAGACATTGTGGATTCTTTCAAGTTTTGATGGTAAAGGTAATCGGTACCAACAGGTCCGATTCTCTCAGTAATTTCATACGACCCGATAAATCGTGGACTTAGATTTCCTTTACGACTGAACCAAAGAACTTTTTTCCAAGGTAAAACTTTCAAAAATACTCTATTGCTAACTTGAAACTCTATATCTTTATGTTTAAAATCCGTATAATATTTCTGACAATCTGAAGGTGCTTTTAAGTTATCTCGGATTATTTTCACTTTTTCCTCAGTCTCGCAAATCAAATTAACCTTGTGTATCTTTTTCTCACTAAGCTTAGTCCAATATAACAGAGTTCGACATTTGTGACCATACAGAGCCTCACACGGTGCCATCTTTGTGCTCGACTAACGACAAATATTTTCCCCAATTGCCTTCAAACTCTAAAACACAATGTCAAAGCATATCTTCAAGAATCTGAATCACATGCTCGAATTGACCATTAGTCTAAGGGTGAAATGAGGTGCTAAAATGTAATCGCGTACCCAAAACTTCTTGTAACTTTTTCCAGAATCGCGATGTGAACCGTGGATTTTTATCCAAAATAATGAAGACTGGCACTACGTGTAGTCTGACAATCTTTGAAACATACAACTCAGCTAATCTATCAAGTGAGAAATCTGTACGTACCGGAAAAAAATGTGCAAACTTTGTCAAACGATCGACGATAACCCAAATGACATCTTTCTTTTTCGGAGATAGGGGTAATCGCAATACAAAATCTATAGTAACTTTATCCCATTTCCATTCTAGCATCATCATTGGCTGTAACAGTCCTGAAGATACCTGATGTTTAGCTTTAACTTGTTGACATATCAAACATCTAGATACAAAATTATAAATATCACGTTTCATTCTTGGTCATCAGTACATCTATTTCAAATCATTGTACATTTTATTATTCCCCGGATGAATAGACAAGCCACCACAATGAGCTTCGTGTAAAATTTTCTGTATAAGCTCTAGATTCTTCAGTATATAGACTCTACCTCTGAATAATAAACAATCATCGAGTCTTATCTAAAATTCTGAATCAGAAATGACTCACACTGTACCCATTTAGCTAACATTTCATTATCACATTTCTTAGCTTTGTAGATCTGTTGTAAAAATGTTAGTTTAGCTTTTAACTCGGCTAAAATTAAGCGATCTTCAGATAGTGATAGTCGGGTATTCATCGCTCGCAAAGCAAACAAGGTCTTTCTACTTAAAGCATCAGCAACTACGTTTACTTTTCTCGGATAATAATCAATAACTAACTCATAATATTTCAATAGTTCGAGCCATCTACGCTCTCTTGGACTCAAATCTTTCTGCGATATAAGATACTTTAAACTCTTATGATCGGTTAATATATGACATTTCTCACCGAACAAATGGTGCCACCAAATTTTCACCGCAAATACAATAGCTGCCAACTCTAAGTCATATGTCAGATAGTTCTTTTCATGTAGTTTTAATTGTCTGGAAGCATAAGCTATTACTTTACCTTCTTGCATCAAGACACAGCCTAAACCGTTCAATGACGCGTCAATGAAATCACAAATTTCTTACTCGATTCAGGCTGAACTAGAACTGGTGCTTCAGTCAATAGGGCTTTCAACTGGTTAAAACTTTGCTGACATTTATCAGACCATTCAAATTTTACATCTTTCTGTAATAGACGTGTCATCGGTGTAGCTATCATTGAAAAACCTTTTACAAATCTCCGATAATAACCAACTAATCCTAGAAATATTCTGACTTCAGATGCATTTCTCGGTGGTTTCCAGTTAACAATCCCTAAAATTTTATTCAGATCAACTCTGATGCCTTCAGCCAATACTATGTGTTCTAGAAAATCAACTTCTCGAAGCCAAAACTCACATTTGCTAAATTTAGCAAATAATTGTTTATCTCGAAAAGTTTGCAGAACAATTCTCAGATGCTCGACATGTTTAGTCTTATTTCAAGAATATATCAGAATATCATTAATAAATACTACAACAAATTTATCTAAATATGGTCTAAAAATTCTATTCATCAAATCCATAAATACTGCAGGTGCATTAGTTAAACCAAACAACATCACAAGAAATTCATAATGTTCATACCTGGTTTTGAATGTTGTTTTCGGCACATCCAAATCTTTCACTCGTAACTGATAATAGCTAGATCGAAGATCAATATTCGAAAACATGGTGGCACCTTTCAATTAATCAAACAAATCATCAATGCGAGGTAGTGGATATTTATTTTTGATTGTAACTCTGTTGAGTTGACGATTGTCAGTGCATAATCTCATCGATCCGTCCTTTTTCATAACAAACGGAAACGGTGCACCCCAAGGTGAAAAAATAGGTCGAGCAAAACCCCTATCAGTCAACTCTTGCAATTGTGTTATCAACTCTTTTAACTAGGTAAGAGCCATTATGTATGGTGCTATCAATATTGGTGTTGTTCCCAGTATAAGTTCTATAACAAATTCGACTTCTGTGACCAACGGTAATCTAAGTAACTCCTTTGGAAACACATCAGGATACGCGCAAACCATAGGTACTGATTCAAGCTTCGACTTAGACATTTTAGTATCCAATACATAAGCAAGGTAAGGATTACAACATTTTCTCACATATTTTTGTGCTTACATAGTTAATATTACAATAGGCAACCATTCAATTTATCTGATTCAATATGAAGCATCTCACCATTCTGACATTTCAATATGATATGTTTTCGTCTATAGTTTACCAGAGCATCATGCAGAGTTAGCCAATCTATGCCCAAAATCACATCAAATTTATCGAGAGGTAATAGCATCAAATCTGTCGAGAAAGAGTAACCCTGAATCATTAACGGACAATTCTTGCAAACCTTATCAACTAACACATACTAACCTAAAGGGTTCAATACTTTAACCACAAATTCAGTGAACTTAACAGGTAAATTTTTACTAGACACTAAGTTTGTGCAAACATATGAATGAGTCAATCCGAGATAAATTAAAGTAGTTATATCAGTATCTATAAAAGAGAAACTATTGGTAAAAACATCTGGAGCAGAAGCATTTCGCACACGAATAGCACAAGCCTTAGCTAGTGTTTGTGCCTCAGACCTTACAGTAGAGTCTTTCGTCACACCACGGCTACCACTCACATTTTTAGGATTACAAGGTGGTCTACTTCTCGTAGCTGTGTTGCTCAGCTTTGAAGTTTGAATATTATCTTTTTTAGATTTCTCCGGGCAATCTCTAATGTAGTGATCAAAGGAACCACATCTAAAACAAGCTCCACTCTTCATTCGACACTCACCAAAATGTAGCTTGTTACAGTGTTTGCGCTTAGGTCTGGTGTTTCTAGCACTACCCACACTCTTTACAGATGTAGCCTGAGATTTAAGCCTGGAGTGTGGGGTACCTTTATCTCTATTGGAGTATTCCCCAGAAGTAGTAGAATGATAGTGTTGTTCTTTAGATTTCTTCAATGCTGACTGATATCACTTTCCCGTCGATCTTTTTCTCGAGTCTCTGGCTTCAATTTCAGCATGTCTTTTCTCTTTACTCAACTTTTCAACTTTATATGCCCGATCAACCAGTACAACAAATTCTTTCAACTCAAGCATTCTGACTAATGGTTTTATATCTTCATTTAAGCCATCTTCAAACCACTTACACATTGTAGTTTCAGTCAGAATATATTCTCGAGCATATTTGCTCAATCGAACAAATTCCAGTTCATATTCGGATACTGCCATACAACCATGTTTACGCTCTAAAATTTTTTTATGTTTCTGGTTGAGAAACCTCTAACTGATGTATTTCTTTCGAAACTCGGTTTGAAAGAATTCCCAAGTGACCGATCTTTCAGCACGACAGAAGTCAACGTATTCCACCACTAATAAGCTGAATCTTTTAATATAGATACCACACACTTAAGCCATTTAGCCTGTGTACAAGATAATTCATTAAAAACTCTAATAGTATTTTCTAACCAGAACTCAGCTCTCTCGGGATCATCCTCAGTTGTAGCTCAGAATTCTTCAACACCGTACTTATGGATCTTATCAACAGGAGGTTTACCAACTCTGATAGGTTCTGTACTTTGAGGAATAATGGGAACCAGTTGAGAAACAGGGAGGGGTGTAGGTTGTTGAGCAACCAGGTTTGTTCGTACAAACTCAGTGAACCACTCATTCATCATCTAGAAGAAGGCTTCTTTAGCCTCTCCTCCTTAGATACGAGCCTTATACCACTCGAAGCTACTTCTTGAACGGAGGCTTGAGCGTTACTCCCTACTTCATCGAAATCAGCTCGGTTGGATGACATTGCTATATAAAAACATGTTTTAAAACGGTCAATAGATATCGCACTATCACAGGTTATATAATGGCATGTATAGCTAAACTCGTATATGCTATGTTCAGCCAGAGAATCGACTAAATCGTAGCTCTAATACCAATAAATGTAACACCCTTAACCCATATCCATCGCCAAAATAAGGTTACAAATCATTACTAGAGTTTACAGAACAAATAGACAAAAATTTCAAACATTTTACATCACATAATATTCATGTCAAAAATCAATCGAAATCAAACATTTTGTCCCTTATGTGAGCCCTCGACACCCAAAATATGCATTAAAAACAAGTCGGGACTAAATCAGGTACTCAAAGAATTTTTCACAAAACATTAAAATTTTTCAAAGCTGCAGGGGTCACACGACCGTGTGGCCAGGCCATGTGACTCACATGGTCAGGAGACACGCCCATGTCTTAGGGACACACGGCCGTGTCCTAGCCCATGTCTGTGCCCGTGTAACTCTCTGACTTGGGTCACACGACCAAGCTACACGCTCGTGTGCTAGGCCGTGTAAGCATACTGACTTGCGTAATTTAAAAGATACAGGGGACACACGGCTGTGTCACCTGGCCTTGTGTCACACACGGCTGAGACACATGCCTGTGTGGATGAAAATAGGCCATTTCTAAGCCACATTTCTCACCCAATTTGACATTAGCCTAACCCAACATTTTTGAACATCAACAAGCCAAAACAAGGTATTCAAAACAAGCCAAAATCAAGTCTTAAACATGGAATATCATCACATATAACCAATATGCCCTTAGGCACCTCAAATGACAACTTAAAGGCATGTCAACCAAGTATCTCAACTTACCTAAATCACCAAATTCATATATGCATATTCAAGGCACATTTTACTTTCTTTCATCCTACCATATCAATCACACATCAAACATGATAAGGTCACTTATATACACATCAAAATATACCAAAAAAAACCATATACATGGTTAATCTCAACAACACATTTATTTCCATCATTAGTCAAAATAACCTACACGTGTCATTATAACCGAAATTAATTGCTGAAAGCACCAAAAAGGACCGATGGATAGTTTGAAATAGCTCCGACCAACTTTCAACCCGTACGAGCTTTCGAATTACTATAAAATATGGAAAATAACACAGAGTAAGCATTTAAGCTTAGTAAGTTCGTATAATACAGAATTTAACTTACCATATATCCATAAAATAGGTAAGTAACCAAAGCATATCTCAACCAATTTGTTCAAAAGCCTAAACACATTATTACCACTATATTAACCATAAAAATCACATATAAAATCCAACACACATGGTTGAATTCATCAAATAATCATATTTTATGTATTTTATGTAAATACCAGTAATAGTTCATATCAAACTCATATAATCTCGTAACAGAAATATGCTCGTTGAATCATTTAAAATATCGTTGGATACATGGGTAGTACACACGAGGTGTACTGAACTGTAATCTGTCAATTCATATTTATGTATGCTCATACGAGCTATGAATCAGTATGCTCTCACGAGCTGTAAATCGGAAAGCTTATAAGAGCTTCAAATTAGGGAGCTCATACGATCTGTAAATCAGGGAGCTCATACGAGTTGTGGTGTGTCCGCAACACATGCAGGACCCAAACCAAATCGGTAACCCTAGTGACATGTCATTTGTATCCTACGAATTTTTAAGGTTCAAATGGGACGCAGTAATCGTTGGATATGTAATCGGGTATTTATACATGACAATTATACAAATCACATACATATGATTTAATTAAAACATACAAATACTTAATTTAATTACACGAACTTACCTCGATAAGTGTACGTAGATACAAAGGCGACTAATCAGATATTTTCTCTTTACCTCGATCTAACTCTGTACGAGGTCTGACAGGATCTATACAAATGAACTTAACTCATTTCAATATAATTCTCATTCAATTTAATCCAACATGAAATTTTGGCCAAATTACCATTTTGCCATACACTTTTAATTCATTTGTAATTTAGTCCCTAGGCTCAAAAAATGAAATTCATACAATTTAATCCTTACTCAAGCCTAGCCGATTTAATCCCTAATTGATAATTCCATCAAAATTCTCTTTCCAAAAGTTGTTTATCTAACAACAACCATTCATTTTCTATTATCAAACTTTAAAATTCAAGCATATTCATCAATGAAAAAATCCTAATACTTTAACAGTTTTACAAATTAGTCCCCGAGCTAGCTAAATTAAGCTACTACGATCTTGAAAATATAAAAATCATCAAAAACGGGACAAAGATTCATACCTAATTAAGCAAAATAAGCTTGCCCAATTTCAAGCTTCCATGGCTAGGTTTTCTTCTTCTTCTTCTTCTTTTTGGTGGATGATGATGAGAATAGATTATTTTATTTTATTTATTATAACTTTAATCACTAATTTCTAAAATTACCCTTAATAATTTATTCAATTTCTAATTATGAGTACTCATGCTTAACCACTAAGCATTTTAATGGCCTATTTACTATATAAGGACCTCTGGTTTAAAATTCTATAGCTATTTAATACCTTTAGCTATTAGAACAGAACCTTTGCACTTTATGCAATTTAGTCATTTATCAAATTAGGCATGTAAACGGTAAATTTTCTTAACAAAATTTTTATACGATATTTCTATCATATTGTAGACCATAAAATAATATTAAATTAATTTTTTGACTTCAGATTTGTGATCCCAAGAATACTGTTTCGATTTCACTAAAAACGGGCTATTACATGGACTTTTGAACCTATGAATATGTGTTGAATGACTTGGAGGTGACCTCCTTTTATAGTGTTAGACAATCAAGTGAAAGAGAGTTCTCATAGAATTTAACTTTTTCACTTGTCTACTCTACAAGAATTAAACTCATTTAGTTATTATTTATCTCTAAATTAGAGATAAAATGATCCTTAAAGAATATGGTTTTTTTTATAAAAGAGTTCTAAAACGATTTAATTTCTTGATTAATTTAATTTAATTTGATTAGTGATAAACAATAATAATAGATGATGAATTTTGATTGGTCCAAAATTTGTCACTCTACAACCCTCAATACGAATCTCAAATATTAAAGGTTTGCTTAAGTCAGTGAACACAACCATTTGGACAAACCTTCCTTGTTTGCCACAATTAGTTTAATAATCAATCTTAATCACTTTTTCCACAATATCACCAACCACATTCAATAAAATTTAATTATACATTGCTTTGGATAGTCCAAGTAGTTTTATCTATGCCATTACATTCCATGGATACGATTGAGAGGTAGTAAAGGAAGAACACCAAGGCTGAATTCTAATATACTAATCATACACAACCCACGACCCCTCTTCTAAAACCTTTATATAATCTTCCTTTGACCAGAATTGTTGGGATTTAATACCCTTAGTGTAGTATTTTCATTTGTGTATAGCTGTATTTTGAACAAATTGGTTCAATAAAATATCCATGAATTACATTAATATTCTTTGTATATTTTCCTCAATGGTTTTTACACGCAAAGAAAAATGAAAGCAAATATTGGCTTATTGATTATTTAACGTTTAACTAATACTAAGTAATATTATGTGGTTGGATCATAATACGAAAAGACACATTATATTAGTAGATAATCTAAATATGTCCTTAGTCTAATCGAAAATGAACAAATTGGTTGAAAGACTAATATGTCATTTGTTAAGTCCAATTGGGGAGATACCTTATCTTGGGTATTAGAGTGAATGACTTTTAGAAGATAAAGACATGGACATGACTAACTAGATTGAGAATAAATCGGATAGGACCCTATCGCGTGTGAAAATAGTATGCGAAATGTGTAAGTATACATGCCGAATCAAGTAATATAATGATAAGTAAGATCGTCTTCACAGGGATCGATTAGGATTAATTTGGTTACGTTACTGCTATAAAGTGTATGAATTATGTTGTAGCAAAATAGTGACAGAAAGGTAATGATAATTAAAATGATGTTGATGTCTGCAAAATGAAACAAGCAAATATAAAAAAAATACTATTGCAAAGTTATCAGGGCAAGAATGAGAGGATCAAATATGTTGAATAGGAAGATTGAGATTACTAAGAATCTACCCTTATAAACCAAAAATGCCTCAGCAAACTCTTAACCATTTTACGCTTAGAACGGATCTAAGATAGTTTACTTCTTTCAAGAGCAGGACCTCGGGTTAACCCACCTAAAGTGATATATGTCTACAGGCCTCAGATGTGATTCCCAGCACTAATTTCTCTTCGTTCTGTACAAACACTACTCTATATCTAAAAACTGTTATGGGTATTCTATCAAACAACCACTTGTATCATTCAATTTCAGTCCAACTAACCTAACCTTTTCAGAATTAGATTGTGTTTATAAGCATACTAAACATTCATCTATGTCTAAAGTTTGCATGTATGCAATTTAAGAAGAACAAATTGAATGATATAGTAAAATAGATCAGATCAAAGCTTTAACATTAATGGAAAAGTAGAGTGTAACACCCCAAACCCGGCCAGGAGTTATGGCCGAATCTAGCAGTATCACATTGAGGTGTTTAGAGAAAAATTAGACTCGTTGGTAAAAGTTTGTTTCTAGGCTTAAAAACCCCGTAATTATTATTTAACAAATCATCTAGCCAAAACGTTTGCCTTGTTGTCTGCTTTTGATATAAAAGGTTTAACTAAAAATGTGGAAGCATTTGAAAAATCTAACGTTTAAAGTTCGTGTATTTGAAAACAATATTTATTTTAAAAAATCATTTTCACCTAACTAGCAGTATAAAATATGTAAGAAAAATCCCAATTAAAATTTAAAACCCAAATTAAAGGTCTTATTACAAAAACAAAACCCAAATATATAAACTAAGTTAAAATAAAAGCAAATGTAACGGCAGCAGTACAGTGGCCACCTCGGAGTCTTTCGCAGCATCGAATCGTCTGTGGCTGAGGATTACCTGCACAGTTAAAAGGAGAGGGTGAGTTTACGAAAACTCAGTGTGTAATCCTCTACCAAACAGTCAGCATACAACATGCAGTAACAGTCTGGGCCTGAGCCCTATTCAGTACCAGTACAATGTGGGCCTTAGCCCAATACAGTAACAGTCTGGGCCTGAGCCCTATTCAGTACCAGTACAATGTGGGCCTTAGCCCAATACAGTAACAGTGTGGGCCTTAGCCCAATCCAGCCAACACACCACTCCGTACCACCAACACACCATGTGAGGATAAAATCGACCCACCCAGCCAACACACCAATATCGCAGCAAAGTTGCTAGTAATAGCATCGCAGCAGAGCTGCCAGTATCAGTATCGCAGCAAAGCTGCCAGTAACAGTATATGTGGCAAAGCCACCAGTAGGTCTACAGTCGTCTTGGGCGACCCGTGCGACCTTAACAGTACAGTACACTTCCTCCAAATATAACAACCCAACCCCATGCAACATGTCGTGACATAATATTATACGTGTATGCAAAATGTCATGCTCAATCATAGTCATACATATCAAAGAGCAAATCAGTTATACATAACATAAGGTCATAACAGTCATTTTACCCAATGGGGTTATTTTGGTTATTTTACCCTATAGGGATATTTCGGTCATTTTACCCTATAGGGATATTTCGGTTATTTTAACCTGTGGGGTATTTCGATCATTTTATCCTGTGGGGGTAATTCAGTCATTTTACCCTATGAGGGTAATTCGGTCATTTTACCCTATGGGGTTAATTCGGTGATTTTACCATGTGGGGTAATTCGATCATTTATTGACCTCTCAAAAGATCTGCAGTCGCCTCGAGCAACTTAGGTAATTTGGTCATTTTACCCTATGGAGTAATTCGATCATTTATCGACCTCTTGAAAGGTTTGCAGTCGCCTCGAGCGATTCAGGTAATCTAAATGGTCATAACAGTGTAAATGGGCCCAATGCCCAGTACTCAGCCCAAGTGGGCCTATACGCTCGTGCGGCCCGCTCAGCCTAGATTTTGCCACGGCTATGGAATCCACATAGCCCAGTGCAATATTTGCCTTAAATCGTAGATTTCATTCGTAGGGGCCCACAAGCCCATTGAGCCCACACGACTCATTTCTGCCTAACGTGGTCCATTACGACCTAAGCCCATGGAAATGCTCATGGAGCCCCTATAGTTTATCGCCTATGATTCATAGGTTTGGCTTTCCACACGAGCGATCGTACACTCGTGTGGTATCAACACCGTATTTCGACTTTTGCCGTTCTACCATTACAGTGGGGTGGTTACACACTTGATGCAATTTACAGATTTCTTTCGTTCCGACCACTCTTATTCCAAAAATCAATGATCATCGCACCATTGGTTCCTAGGCAATGTGTCAATCAACCTCAACCACCACCAGTTAGGAATGGAAGCAATGCAGGTTGGAGAAAGCGACGAAAACCTTCAAAACCTCATCGATCTCCCCTCGAGAACAAGGAACAAATGAGATGATATATAGCTTTCCATAACAACAACCTTTCCAAATCTCAAATATTCTCTCCTCAAGTCTCTTCAAATATCCCTCCTCAATTCTTTTTATGACCAGTTCAAACTCCATTTAGCAGTATTTCAATCCAACTCTCCACTCACGCGAATTAGGCAGCAAAATAAATACTCTTTTTTTGATGCGCCACCACACATACCTTAGACCCCATGTACACTCTACACGCCCCTTCCCACTAGACCAAAAAATCCTTTGTATCATATTTTAACCACAATAATTTAAGAACCTACCATCTAGATCTAAGGATTTTATTCACTTAAAATAAGAATTTTGCATAAGCCAAGGCTTGAACCTCTAACTTCTCAGACACTTCCAAACACTCCTAAATCACTTAACCACTTGAAGTAGACATTCATTTATGTCATTTTCTTGTACAACTAAATATTTATGTGCAGTCTCCTAACTGTTCCATTGTTCAAAACCTATTTCTTCTAAGCCTAAAATTTGGGGTGTTACATAGAGTATCATCTAGTAAACCCAACCTAATGAGATTTAGCTCATGAGTTGATAAATCAAATCCAAATTCGAAATACCATTCAAGATCTTAAACATTTAATCGCACAAAGAAGCAATGCAAAAAAATAAAAAAAAACTTCAGGAAGTATGCTTTCGTTGATCTAGCCCTCAATTGCAACGTTATAATGTTTCACAAAGACCTAATTGACTGTTTTCATCCTCTTCCTTGCATTCTGCTCTGCTTTTCAACCACTACTGCTACCCTCTATTTTTGCCTCAAGATCCTTCCTCTGAAAAAGGCTTTTTTTCTCTCTCTCCCTCTCTTCTAGATCTTATTTACTTTTTATTAGGTAGATCCCCCTGTTAGCACATAATTTTTCCTCCCTTTGTTTCAGGTAGATCTTTTTGGTACAAGTACAATTGGCTGAGAGTAGCACGAATTGAGTGTTGACTCGGTGTCTTCCTAGAATTTCCATGGCATTAATGTTGGCAATCCGTCCAACCTTTTGCCATGATAAAACTTCACTCATTCGTTTATTTTTCTCATTCTACACCTGCCATTCAAACACAAACAAATCCTTTCCACCCACAAGTAAAAGTAACATAATAACATTTAAGCACAATCCAAGCTTCATGATGCAATATTCTAAAAATATTAATATAATACCTAAAAAGCAAATACATCTACTTAAGTACGGACAATTAACCAAGTCTAGAGGCCTGGAATATAACTCCTTTCAAAAGTTATCAGACCCAAGTAGAATAGATCTTAGATCCGTTTATGAATTTGTTCACTTGTGATGTTCATAGTGTGACACACCTTAATCCTAAGTGGATGATGGACTATGTACGCATGAGTCTTATACTTTGATGTAAATGAAAGCCTGAGTTCAAATAGATAAGGAATCGAAAGCTAGTACGTTGGATATACGACTTATACAATATGCAACATCATTCCACACTTGACAAATTGCATGTAGAACCAATAAATGAAAAATAATAGAAACGGTGAAGTAAGAGAAATAGATCGCACGAATCGCTATTTGCAGTGAATGCATTTTCTCGCTAAGTATAAAAATGACTTGAAAATTAATTTAAGGTTTATAGGGAGATCTTACTTTCCTACTGCAAGTAAGTAAATCGTTTACTTTCTGTGTTTTTGGTTCATGTTGGTTGAGCCCACACTTGACGTGATCCATGGTACGATGATAGCAAAGAAGATCGCTCGGTTGAAAGCCAAGATCAACTTGAGTCTGCTTTGCACAAAATACGAGTATAATTCTGGTTAAGGTTATTACTATAAATATCACAAAAGACTTGAATTTTTAGAAAAAAAAAACTTTCATTGCACCTATAATAACCATTTTCTAAATCATTTTGTTTCATTTAGTCATTTTCCAAGTCAATTAATAAGAAGATTTGAGTAGGTTTTTATAGGCAAATGTATTTTATTCAAGCGTACATTAAAAGCGATCCTCTAGCTTAGAAATTTTATAATTATAGTGTAGGACATACTTCGTTCTATAAAAAGATGAAGTCGCTTAAAGAATTTTATCGAAGGGATTCATCCATGAAATTGGTTATTACATTGCCTTCATGTAACTCAATGTCCTTTTCCTCCGTAGGGCCATTTATATTTCTGCCTATTCTTGAGAGATTTAGAAGTTTGACTTTAACGAACACATTCACACATTGAGAATCTATAATCATTTCAAGATCGTTAGGAGGATCCTCCTTTACTAACTTCACCTTTTTAGTGGCTCTACTTCTTTTCTTAAAGATTAGTAGATTCTCTTGCTTATCACCTTTGTTGAATGGAAAAAGCATATCCCCTTACTTATAAAATCGATATACTGTTGTCACTATGTGTATACTTATTCTTTTTTTAAGCGAATAGAGATACATGTAATTATTTTAATGTTGTTTGTGAAATTTAAATTTTCTATTAATAGTTTATGATATAAATTTTCAAAAAATTAAGGAGACGGTTAGTTATGTGATTTATGAATACCATATTAATCATGGGGCTATGAATAAGGATTAAATTAATGTTTTTTGTACAACTCATACACCACTTGTAGTAGTAAATTACTACCACCACACACACGCATCACAAGCAGGCAATCCCTATGATTCGAACTCATAACGTGGGTTGTAGGATGAATGCCCCTGGCTAATGGGTTAATAGCAGGGGTTCAGAATAAACTAGTGCTTATCTTCTATGCTACTCGAGTTTGGTTTGCAATTTTTTTTAATCTAATTTGATTGTTATTGAATCAAATTTAAATCCCAACAAATCGAGCTATTAAATGAAACTTTGTATTACTTAATTGAAATAACTAGTAAACATAATCAATTTCTCTTTCAAGCGGTAAAGGCCTGTTACAAGTGTTATTTGCTCTTGTCTGGTATGGCTTAATTTTATGTCAAACATGCATATGGTGTTTTGATTATCGTCTGATTTGAGCTTTTCGATGTGTTTGAGATCAATCGTATCGCTTTCCTGGTAGTGAAGTTACAATCTGCTTGAGAAAAGCCAATTTCTCTTTTTAGTTTTTTAGATATTTTTATTAAAATTTCTTCAATACATATAAAAATATTGGGCAATACTACGATGTTTGATGCACCAAGTGTACGAATAGTGAATTATTTTTTTGTGGGTGGAGTACGAATAGTGAAAAATTGAAAAGAAAGTGGTGCGGAAAAGTCACCCACCGGTTGAGAGAGAGCAGCAAATGAAGCAAAAGCAAAGCGACCAGATGCATCGTACCGTACGAACTAATTTAAACAACACAGCTGGTTCCCACACGTCTGTGTCCAGCATTTGCATGTGGTGTATCCAGGACCAAGGACGATTCCATAACAGTTACCCTTGCCCTGCTTCTCTATTTACCTTTTTAACCCCATATGTTCATTTCCTTTTCGACACGCTGTCGTTTTCGGGAGTTTAAATTTAAGCCTGTATGATAATAAACACATTATCCATAAGATATATGATAATATACTTAAGCAGTCCACGTAGTCAAATTGTGTTAATGTTGGTGTGAAAATATGAAGTTGTTGGTGCGAGGATAATTGCGTGAAGCCGACGACACCGCTTACGCGCTTCACGTCAGAAAATTTGGCTACCATATTTCCACTTTGTTGACGAATCCACCCCATCAGCAATGCTAGACTAAACTTATACATACATTCATACACATGCTATGCTTGCTGAACCATTTTTTTCTTTCTTTCCTTTGAACTTGCATTTTGGTCTTTGTCTTATTCAGTTATAGTGAATTCCGTATATGCTCTTTTTTGGTAATAATTTTATTGGTACCACTCGTCCCAATTCACGTATATAACTGGGAATAATGTGTACATCGTAAACTTAATCATGAGATATGGTGTGTTAATTGTTTACTTCATTTCTTAATTATGAAATTTGAGGTTCAATCCTTATTTACGGAACTGGAGCACATTTCATGACCAGTCGTTTATCTCCTTGAAAAGCACCCGCGACGAAAGAATTAGTCACTACTATTGGCGATGAACACCCTAATTTCAACCAAATTAAATTCAGACTCACTCAAATTCATCCAAGTTAAATGATTATTTTAATAAAAACATATATTCTTAATTAAATTAATTTTGTAGCTCAATTCAATCATCATCACTTTATAAATTTAAAATTTCTTTGTAACTCAATCTTTAAAAATCGATTGACATCATGACATCAAAATGCTAAATGATATTAAGATAAATCTTAAAATTATAAATGATGAACTTTAATTTAATGTCTAAGTTGATACATGAACTTTAATTTGATGTAATTATACACATGAAACTTTGGTTTTGGTTCAAATGTATATAAAACTTTAATTTTGATTCAATCATGTACATTAAAGAAATAAATACATCAATTTATTTTTATATTAAAAAAATATAATTATATGTGTATGCAATATATAAACATAAAAATGATGTTATATCAATAATTATGTTAATAATTTATAAGAATTGAATAAAATCAAAATTTTATATATAAAATTACAGGTTAAACTAAAATTTATATATAATTTTAAGATTTATCTCAAAAAATTTTCATATTGCATATCGCTATAGTTAAATGACAAGAAATGGTTAAAATAATAAAATTTAAAAACATTAATGTGACCAAATCATGATTTTTTTTAAAATAGCCCTTTAAGGTTTATTAATTTTTTTTGAAAAATATTAGTTGTATGATATATACAAAGAGGGACCATGAATAAAAAATAACATAAACAAAATAACTCAAAAAGCAACCATGATAACATTAATAGAGATATATAATTTAGAAATAATAGTATTTGTTTAGTAATTGACTGATAGATGATAATTGATTATTGATTGTAGCGGTTGGTTTGATCAACTGATTTTATTAATTGTTTATTTTAAAGTGTTTGGTAAAACTTAGCTAATAGCTGAAAACTGATATGTGTAAAATGACAAATAAGGGCATGACACATTTTATTGTTAAGTATTTATTTGCTTATAATACTTTAATCTTTATTGAGTGAAATTATTGAAATAAAAAACTATTACCAAGGAATTAAAACATCCATTACGGAAATTAATTAGTGAATAATTTTAAAATTTTAAATAAACAAATTTCTTAAGTTCCTCATTTGCGCAAGTAATTTTTATTTAAATAAACACCCAATTTGGAAATTAATTAGTGAGTTAGAGGTTTTAGCTATGAAAAAAGTTGTTCATTCCAGCTTAATAAACTCTTGCAAATCTCCATTCACCAGATACTATAATTAAAGGATTTGACTATCCAATCATTTAATTATACACAAATCAATAAAAAAAAGACCAAAAAATTTATTTACCAAACACCCCCGTAATAAAAAGTTGATGTGTGCATTTAAGCTAGCTTCCATCCCAATCCACTTTTAAGGACGGAATCAAATTAAAAGACGTGTGAAGGTATTATCATAAATGCAGTGAATCACGGAACAATTGAGTGATATATACATATATGTGTAGAAATAATATTTGCGTCTTCATAATTAAGTAGTTTGCAATTTAATTTCAAAGTTTTCAACTCACTTTCTTCAAATTGGAATTAATGGACACATAGCCTAACTTTATTGACCAAACTAAATTTTTACCAACGAAGTAACAATATATATGGATATTTGATGTTTTTTTTTAAAGTAAAGTTTAGGGTTTCAATTTTGTGGATGAAAAAACCTAAGCTAAGGATGAAAAAGTGGAAAAAATTAAATTTTAAATGTGTTTAGTAGAGAGGAAATAAAATAGAAGAGACTATTATTTTCTATCATAATACATAAAAGTAAATCATCCCAAGTTAGAATGATAAAAGGAGAGAAAATGATAGAGTGATGTATGTTAGTTCAAAATATGCATTTCTTTTTAAATCATTTTCTTTCTTTTCATTTTTCAACTCTAATAGACAATATGCAATTTTTTCATCTTTCTTATTGAATATACCTATGGAAAGAAAAATTATATTTTCTATCATATTATTTTTCTATTCTTTCAATTTTTTTTATCTTTTCATTCTACCAAGCAAGGGCTAAGAGAACTAGCTTTGTTTCCCGTTTAAAGGTCTAACCTAATTTGACTCTAGATTTAGTTAAAATCCAATATGATTACTAAATATCGAAGGTCTTAGATCATATCAATAAAAATATAAAAGAATAAAAATTAAGAGGTACATAACTACATATGAAATGTTGTGAAAATGTTAAAACTTGAATGAAATATTAAAAGAATGAATAATTAGTTATTCTCTTTCTTTAAAAACCAAATTCTCCAACTTCTCTTTAGAAATTGTAACACCCCTTGTCGACCCAATCATCGGGTCTAAACCATAGGACACCACATTCTTTGCTGGAGCAACTACGATTAAATCAAATACGATTTTCACCATCAAGCATATAAACATAAGAATTATGAGCAAACAATACCATAATTAATCACTTCCGGGTCTTATATGAGCTTACTAAAGCTTAAAAGTTAGTCTAAGATCAAATCAGGACTGAATTGTAAAGAAATCAAATTACCAGACCAATGTCGTGATGTGAGGAAGTTTCTCATCATGACATGAAAAACTGTCAAATTATGTCGAGACGATGAGGTTCCTTATCGCGCTGTGGTCTAGAATCTAACCCTTATTGCAATGACCAATGATTAACATCGCAACGTCACATACTGTATCTACAAAATCAGTGTGCATAAAACCTACAATTCTTCCATACAAGCATATTACCCTTTTTCACATAGACCAAACATCTCAAACAACAATAAAACACCAAGTTAGGCATTACCACACTCTTAATCAACAAAGTATACAGCATAGCACTTAAAACCTATCTAATTAGTACCTTACTTTCAAACCTTAAAACCCATTCACTCAATTCATCTAAGTTATAGATAGTTGTGGATTTCTAATGCTTATTAAACCGCATTTTAATGTCATATACATAATACATTTTATCAACTTAGTTCATACTTTCTAAACAAAAAAGCATAAAATATGTTCTTGTACCAAAATCGACCAAACCTAGGTACATGCCATTTAACTAATGAAAAAAGGTACACAAACATCATCGAGTTTGGGATCTTTAACTGGATGCTGAAGTCAATGTTTGGGAAACTCAAATTGAACCTAACTTGAGCATAGAAAACAAATCGTACGCTGATTAAAACATTCGGTGGTAAATCTATGACTCAAAACAATAAAATTATACTATGTGTATGCACATATTCCATTCATACTCAATATTATGTCATATGATAATATGTACTTTCATTTCTTTATACATATTGCTTAGAATCAATATTTCATATAAATTTACTAACTTAATACCAATTTTTTTACCATTTCTCTTTCATTGCATATAAGACTTATTCATCTACTATCATCACTATATAAATTCACATGTATTTAATTCATATAAACATTTCATCCATTTTTGGGCCTATTGGATATAATTACTCACTCGACCCCCAAGGTTCATTTCACATAATCTTTTGCATAATGATCTATATCACTTATATTCCATTAATATACCATATAGCCAAATCACATTTTATAACCCTATTAACCAGACACGGACTCGGTATGGATACACGAATTCGTTACCCCGAGTTGCTCGACAACAATAACTTTCACTACCTATATTCACTATACCACCTCAAGTGGCCTGGCAACAATGGTTTTCACTATACAACATATCACCATCCTAGATTGCCCGACAATGATGGTTTACTCTATTTCAATTTTCTACCTTCTCGGATGGCCTGACAACAATGACTTTTACTATTCTTACAAATTTACCATCTTAGATGGCCCAACAATGATGTCATTCAATATCTAAACATTCTACAATTCCAGATGGCCCGACAACGATGGTTTTCAACCTAAGGCATGCTAACTAATTCGTTGGTACTCAGGGCTGTTATTAGGGTAACATCGAATAAATATATATTGTAACCATATATCACATTTCAATCTCATTATCAATACATTTCATACATTGCACACTAGTCATCATTTCATATCGTAGTCATTTTCCCTATATTTAACCAATACATAGTTTTGGCATTCAATACCGTTACATAATTCAATTCAATACACACTCTCAATCACATTCACAATCACAATCCAATTCATTATAAAAATTATATAAACATCATATAACAACTCAATTTCAAACCAATTATCACAATCAATCAATTCAAACCACTTTCTATTTTATTTAATTTAGTCTTTGTCTCGATATTCAATTTAAACCATAGTAATTCGATTCAATAATTCAATAATGACTCATCTAAAAAATATAAAATAACATGGATATGCAATAATTAAATGAGTGTTGGATCATAGAAATACAAACTGAAATTTCGAGTTACTCGTCGACAGTTTTGGATTTTCCTTTCCCTTTTGATGAATTCGGGTCAACATTAGCTATAGATTAACACAAAACATATGGAACTATCAAAAACCAGTCAATTCACAATCAATTGTCAATTATAAAAAAATTTCAATTTGTTCAATTTAGTCCCTAAAATTAAGACTAACATAACTTTCAATTTAAAGCTCCAAAATGAATTCTGATTTCACTATTATGCATTAGGGACCTCCTGTTTCTTATTCCTATTGTAAATTCTACATTTTATGCAGTTTAGTCCCTATTGTATGAAACTATCAATTAGTTTTACAATTTAGTTCTTTTTCGCATCTAAGCTTAAAATCTATTAATTTAATACCTAAAACTTTCAATTTTCAACAGTGGCATATTTCAAAAATTAACAATTTCAAAAACTGGTACATGGGCTAGCTAAATCAAACTCTCATAACCTCAAAAACATAAAAATTACAATAAAATGACTAAATTACACTAACCAAATTATTGAATTAAACCTTGAAGGTACAACAATGGAGGTTTTCTCCTTCTTTTCCTCCCTTGGCCGGTTGGAAGGGATGCAATTCTCCCTCCTTCCACTAACAATTTGCCTTTTATACTTAAGTTAAATCATAACTAAATAATAAACCATGTTTTATTTTAATTAATTTCCAATTTACTTAAATTAATCTTCATTTTATATTATCATCCACTTCCTAATGTTTATTTATGGTCTATTTTTTGTTTTGGACTTTTGGTTAAATGTTATTTAAGTCCTCAATCCATTTTTTAATTAAAAATCTATAGTCATTGGACTTTACAATTTAGTCCGTAGGCCCTAATTAACCACAATTTCGGCTAAATTACTTATCCAAAATTTACTTATCCAAAATTTACTTCACCTATAATGTAAATCTGTACATGTTCTTATTGGTTTAAGAAAACGGGATCTCAAAACTGTATTTTCTGATACCATTGACTTTCGGGTTTTACAAAAACACCTTTAAATCTAGTCGTCTGAGCGGTTGGACACTTTTCCTTTGTCACCCTCCCTCTCTTTGTCATCAATGATGAAATAAACTCCTCCAAGTGCTTGGTGGTTGGAAATTTCTACAAGCAACTTCAGTGGTAGGAGCTCAAGGATCTTTGGCGATCCATGATGTCGGTTCCCTAGATAGATATTAACTAAGTCGTTTGGTCTCATTATTTTCAACCCGATGCAATGGAAGATTTTTGAGGGACAGATCCAGTGGCGACGTAGTGGTTGTCCCCCAAATGATGGGTTTTTTAGGTGGTTTTAATGTGTTAGACAGTGGTGTTGTTCCAACATCATTGGTTTCTTTTTCTTTTCTTTTTTATTGTTGTTTAGTTTGTGCTTAACTAAGGCCTTGGTTCAAAGTCTCCCCCTACTCTCTTGCATTAATCAGATTGAAAGTCGAGTTATCTATCCAGATCTCAATGCTCTTTAAAGCATGCTTCGACTCTTTTTTAAGGAATTGATAATTGTGGATGTTATGCTAAGTGGGGAAGAAATTCTAGGTTTTTTCTTTTTGTTGAATTTGATTTTGCTTTTGGCTTATGTATTAAGGTGTGTTTGGACATATTAAATTAATTGGATGAAAGTGTAATTATTTGGGTAGTAATTACACCCAATTATAAGGAATTTTAATTTCTTTATATGGTTTGATTGATAGAATGTAATTCCATCGTGATTTTTTATGTCATCTTTGTAGTATAAATTGTAATTACACAACTACTTAATTTTAAATTCTAAAAAATAGAAATTATTATAAAAATTATAAATAATACTCGAGAAAAAAATTTATCTAAACAAGTATCAAAACCTAAAACTAAATCATTGTATATAATATATTAGTTCAAAAAAGTATTCAACAACATGATTACTAATAAAATTAATAAGATGCACTTTTATCTAATTAGTCTAACATTCCATATCGATTAAGTTATTAACATTAAACTTATATACTCCTTGTTATTATCGATTTGCCTTTGACCAAGTATATATAATTAATAATAAATATTATGTAGTTTAGATAAATTTAATATAAATAAATTATAGTAAATATTGTGTAATTTACTTAATTATTTGGTAGGTCAATACATATAGGAAATTATAACTCGTCAATAAAATTTTCAGGTTATTTAAACGAGATTAATAAAATAACATATCTTTATATTTTTAAAAAATAGAATACATATCCTAAAATTAAATATTATTACTGTATAAAAATAATTTTTAAACTAAAATCATGTTTGAAAAGCCCTAAGATAATTGGATTTGAATATAATTATTTGTAATTACTCACATAATTATTCTACTTACATTCAATTCATGTAGTGTTTGGAAAGCCACCTAGTAACTAGATTTAGGTGTAAATGCTTGTAACTACACAAAAGTGATATATTTGGATAACCATTATAGTTGGTCGGTCCCACTAAATTGAGTGTAATTAGAGCATTCCCATTACACTTTTCAATTATTAGGAGAGGAGTGAGAATTAGAGTAATTACTCCTAACTCCAATTTTAATTTTTTTTATAGAAGTTATAAATTATAGGGTAAACTACAAAAATAGTCACTTTTGTTTACCTCAAATTACATTTTAGTAACTTATGTTTAAAGTATTACATTTTAGTCACTTATGTTATCGTTTTGTTACGAAGCGGTCACACTACTGTTAAAATCTGTTACCTCCTTAATGGAAGTCCTATGTGGCAATCCAAATGGGTTTTAAATGTCAACTTGGATGTCTAGTTGTTGGGATGAAAATAGGTTTTTAATTAAATAAAATTCAATTTGGACTGTTACGTAGGACATCCAAGTTGACAATTAAAACCCATTTGGACTGCCACGTAGGACCGCCGTTAGGGAGGTAACGGAGCTTAACGATAGAGTGATCACTTCGTAACAAAACGATAACGTAAGTGACTAAAACATAACATTTCAAACATAAGTGACTAAAATGTAATCTAAGACAAACAAAAGTGACTATTTTTGTAGTTTACCCTAAATTATAATATAGGCATGGCATGTATGAGTGTCTGAGATTATTATAACCAAATTTTTTATTATAAATCCTAAAAAAATTATATTATAAAATAAGTTGTATTTTATAAAATTATAATAAAAAATATATTATGTAAATCCTAAAAATTTTATGAAGTTATGGCAAAAAAGTTTATTATAAAAAATAATTTAGATGTTATAAAAGTTCTATAGTATATTTATTTATAAAAATTTATGACAAAGTATGGATATAACTAATCTATTTGTCCATGCTATATATCATAAAAATAATATACTTATTTATAAAAAAATTGTTATAGTTTTTTTATCATAACTTATTTATAAAAAAATAAATTTAAAAGTAATGACAAAATATATTATTTATAAGAAGTGTTTTAAAAGTTTTTGGACAATTTATAGAACTTTTATAAAGTTAAATATTATAAAATTTATATTATTTTGACTTGATTTATGTCTTATAAAAAGGGATATAACCTAATTTATGTCTTTTCCCAAATTAAGTTTATATAAGTTTTTTTTATAATTAAAGTTATAGGCTATTTGAATTGTGGACCTAAATATTATAAGGTCGATGTTAATTATACAAATAGAAAAAGTTTTTTTACACCATATCGTGGGGTATGATATCATTTGACAAAATGGTGTCAGTCACAAGCACCATAAACAACTCGCGAACTTTTTAATTTGACACGTTCAAGGCTCTGAAATGTGGTTTAGTAGAAATTTTTTGTTCTAAAAAATTACTTCTCATATTAACATCACTTTTGTATAACATAAAAAGGTGGATCGTACTAGCATGTTTCATATTTTAGAACTTAAATCATAGGTGGAATTGAGATGGTTCATATACTCTTCAAAGAAAGAGATCTTGTTAATATTAATAATGCAGATTCAAATTCAGATGATGATGAACTCGATTAAGAACTAACAAATGACGATAAGAAGCATATGCTAAATATTAAAAATGAAATAACCAAACAAATATACACTAGAACAATTAGATAAAATTCCATATGGTGTTTATTTTCCTTATTGTTTTTATTAGTAATCGTATTATCAACTACTTTTTTAGATTAACATAATATATATATGATGATTTGATTTTCATTTTTGTTACTTATTAAGAAGTTATTTTTATCATACTAATATTTTTTAAAAATATAAGGTATGTAACAATATAATTACGAATTGTACTACCAAACATGACATAAGAAATTACGATGTAACTATACTCTATCAGCCAAACATGTCTAGAAAATTACAATTCTTTATAATTACAACAGAATATAATTAGTAACCTAATAATTACACTTTCATTCAATTATATTATACTGTCTAAATAAACCCTTAGTAAAACTAACAAATTATAATGCTCATCTAATATTTACACCCAAATCTAATTATTCAATCTATATTTAAATGTTATTCATTGAATGAAAGACTTCTCCGATAAGATTTTGATGTTCTTTTTCTTAATATTAGAAGAAACATGACAACGACGTGTAATGCGGCGTTATTGATTCATTGGCATGTACTTTTGCTTTGGCTTCTTGCTATATCCAAAACGTGAGGCGTCAGCTGAATTTCTTGGTTTTGGTAGTAACCAAAATATTAACCACATCATTATATCCCACCACATGATTAAGGTGGTTGAAGATTATATGGTAATATTTTTGTTGGTTGCTTCATAAATTTGCAAGGTTGCTTAATTTCAATATTAACTACATGTTTTAGTGTAAATGTGTATGATTGGAAGTTGAATGGAATGGCTTGGTTTTTTTTTTTATAATGTCAATGTGTATTGATTTGACAAATCAATTTAAACGGATATCCATATATTTTAATTATAATGTTAAAATTATGGGTTGACAAATCAAATAAGAAAAAATTAAGAAAATGGTGCTTTCAAGTTTTAGATGTTGATCTTTTGGATCAAATAATTTATTGTTCTCCAATATTTAAAGAATATATAATTTTTTATACTAATTTTCACCAACATATATTTTTTTTATAGTAAATCATAGTTCAGAGTTATTGTTAGAGTGGAAAATTACTTTTGAGGAAATTCTTATCTCATATTAACTAACTTTTTTTCAACAATTTGATTAACCTTTTTCTAACAATACTACTAAATTAACCCTTAATTTAATTAAATTATACATTCTGTTAAGACTAAATGCTGAATAATAATGTAGTCAGAATCACGAAAGTTAAGTGAAATGATAATAGTTTTTTCCACTTTAACCAATGGTTGAGAGTTCAATTCTCGCCTGGAATATGAAACAACTTTAAAGCTCGTAACCATCATTTACTCTTTAATTGACTTCTTAAGTGTACACAAGAAATTTGTGATTAGTTCATAAAATACGTCATTCTTGAAATAATTTTTTAAAGGTTTTCCTGAAATATTTTTTAAATTTTATAATTACTTGTTTGTTGCTGTCAATAATACTTCAAATAATAAATCTTTTTTGCTGGTTGGTTACTAGTTTTTTTTTTTTTTTAATTTGTATTTCTTCTACAGGTAATGATTTTTTTCCCTTTCAAACTGAGATTATTGATAAGCTGTATGTACATCTAGTTTTTGAATCTAACTTTACTTTTGGATTTGGTTGATGTTTACAGATTTTGAAATTTTCTTTTATTATATTATTTTTGAAAATATTTAAATTTTATATATATATACCGATCGATCTCAATTCTCAAACTTAAAAAATAATACTTGATTTAATTTGAATCAAATATTAAATTACCATTAATTAAATTCAGACTCCCACGAGTCTCCCTCCGAATGAACCGGTGATAATGTAATTTCCTTTACAACAGGCATTAATTCAATTAAAAGAGTAGAAATGCATTAAATTGAAGTGTAACGTGAATCACCATAGTATCAATGATAGCTTTGATGCCTTGATTTCATTTTAACTTTTTAAAATAATTATTAGTTTTCATAAAAAAGAAATTCCCCAAGAATTAAATTACCGATTAGATTCAGTAATTTTGAATAAGGTATTTCACGATTCAATTGGGATGAACCGATCCTACTAACTATTTTAATAAACTAGGCATGTTGTTATTTAAAATCAATTATAAAATATTAAATATAGCTATATCTCTAAGCATATCATTCATTGTTGAACTATATGACGTCTACACTTAAGGTAAAACTCATGAAGCTCAGGCTCATGGCTTTACTAGAAGTGCAGTCTTAGCTTCCCCTCACCAAAACACCATATCACATAAAGTGGATTTGCGTAATCGTTAGAAGATATATAAAAAAGAGCTCTTGTTAGAACTTGCTAATTCAACTCCAACTCAAACTCTGACGACGCACTGTCTAGTCATCTAACATCGACTTCAAGAATGCCTTTAGATTGAAATCTACAAGTCTAAAACCCTGCACCTATAAAATGGAGTGCTTGACGACTAGGGCCCTAATAGTCACTCTCCCCCTATAAATATCTTCTCTTTGCATCAAAGTAAGAGAAAAACCCATAGAGAAAAGAACTCATCTACTCACAATACAAACACTCTACAACTACTCCTAATCAGCTTAACCCTCCATCCTTAGTAGCTTTTTGCACCACTTATGGTGTGAACCATCATCATTGTACACCCTAAGTACTTGTATAACTTAATTGTTATAATAATTGGCATTGTTTGTTGGAAACAAATAAAAAATTATGTTTCTACCCTTAGGGAGCTATTGCCATTAAGAACAAGAAAGCCAACAAGCCATCCACTATCAACTCCATGTTGGTACTAGATATAAAGATCAAAACGACGTTGTGGAAGCCTATAACCTATTCTTTCCGCAATTTCAATGATGGAGCCATAATCATACCCATTCATTCTTTCCACAATTTATTGGGAGACAATAAGTAACCAAGAAATGAAGAAAAAATATTTTTAGAGTTAAAGACAGGATCTAATATGTCAACACAACCCTGACTTAAGGGCGTAACCAAATCATCTCTCTGCCCAGTAAATGAAAGATGATGCTGTAATAAGGTGTCAAAGCTATCGACATCTAAAACATTTAAAGGGGTGTCATTTACGTCGTATCTTCATTACATTCTTTTAAATACCCCGTAAAAGGATATTCTTAGCAAGGTTAGAGGAATGTTGAGAACTCTACCACCCATACAGTCCAACCCATAGAAGAGAAAGTCTATAGCTGAGCGTCTTATCACAATGATAAAGCGCCACACAACAAATGACTACCTTAAGCTGAATGATACCACAAAAGTAGTTGTAAGAAAAGAACAATTGGAAAGATCCGTGAAACGAAGACTCCGTTCCTTAGAAGATGGAAGAGGGGGCACCACAATAAAAGGAATCTTAGGAGTCTCCAAATATTGGTACAAAAGTAGGGGATTTTAGGATGTTAGCACACGATGGCCACATCCATTCACAAATAAAGCCAATAGGGTAAAAGGGTGAATATGATCCCCCAAGGTTGACTGCTTGGCAAGACAAGCAATCCAACCTTTCCATATAAACCAAAATAATTGTTCAGCAACCATTAGACAAAGAAGGTAACCTAAAATGAAGATGGAATGCCTTTTAAGATAAAAGGTACACAAGCCTTATAGGAAGAAAATAACCCTAAATAGATCGATATACCTTCATTTTAATGACAAAAAGAGACTATTTTGTTACGCCAAGTGAGGTAAAAACACAATGGTCACATGAAAAAGTCAAGGCACTCGTATGAAGTTAACATGAGGATAAAATTGATTTCATATTCATGGTCCCCTCTTCAGATCTCCTTATTAGAACAAGAATGCCTAATAACACTTTAGGAAGTAGTTTGGTGAGAAAAGAAAAAGATCATAAACAACGCCGACTTCTCAAACGCATAAAGAAAAAAGCCTTTCCTCTAAAGAGGTAATGAAGAGATACCTTGATAATTTCTTTCATCTAAACATATCACTCCCCAAACCTTATTGTTAGATATATGCATATCATTTGTTACATCTTATCATCGCCAATTAGAAGGACACGAGGAAAACCACTTGAGTGGAAGTAAGAAGGGGGTCAAAGAAAAAAAGAAACTTGTCTTCTTAACTCTTCCATCCCTTATGAAGCTTTGCAACGTAGCTATTGGACGCAACATCTTATTTTTACAAGAGCTGCAAACATAAGTAAATAAGTTTTAAAATTTTGGTATGAGATCTAGGAAGTTTCAAACTATTAGTACACGTCCGGTACCTTCCTCTTCAAGCTTTAGACCAATGAAGAGGAAGACAAAGAGATTCCCTAAGGGGCAACCCATATGAAGTGTGAGTGTAACGCCTGGATTTCGAAATATCGATTTTAGGTCAAATTTATTAAACCTAGCTATTTTGGAAAGTCAAATCAAGAAGTTTTTTGGAGTGGGCACGATAGTGAATTAGAGGCTCATTAGTTAGTGACCAAGTATTAATTAGTGTTAAGTATGACTCCTATTTTAGTCAAATTTGAGAAATAATCTTCTAGTTAAACTCTGTTTATTTGTTTCAATCAAACACTGATTAGTTTAGATTTTTTTATTATTATTTGACATATGAATTTAGCCTATAAATAAGCTCTTTTACAACATTAGAAAATACACCCATTAGATATTAGAACTCATAACACATTTAGAGAATTTTGTGTTTATGTTTTGAGGGTTTTTTATTTTTGGATTTTCGGGGTTTAGTTTTTATCACTATTTTTTTGTACTCTTCGTTTCTTTTGCCATTATAGTAAAATTATCTTTTCCCGTGGTTTTTATCCTCTTTGGAGGAGTTTTTCCACTTTAAATTTGAGCGTTCAATTTCTCAATTTCTTCTGCTATTTTTACTTGTTCCTTACTTAATTGGGTCAATCTCTAACAAGTGGTATCAGAGCTAGTTTAATTTTCATAAATCAGCCCATTCAGATATGGCAGCAATAAGGTTTGAAATTGAGAAGTTCAATGGTGAGACAAATTTCAATTTATGGCAAGTTCAAATGATGGCAATTCTAGTTCAATCCAGTTTAAAAAAGGCTATTACCGGGAAAAAGCCTGAGAATCTAAATAAAACAGAATGGGAAGAGCTTAATTAAAAGGCTTTGTCTGCAATCCAGTTGTGCCTCATGAATACGGTATTGCAGGAGGTATTGATGGAGAAGACCTCATTTGCCTTGTGGAAAAGGTTAGAAACTCTTTATGCAACTAAGTCTCTGGCTAACCGTTTAGTGTTGAAACAATGTCTATTTATGTTTCGTATGAACGAATGTGAGCTTCTTAGAGATCACATCAGTCAATTCATTATTCTTTTAAATGATTTAAAGAACGTTGGGGTTATATTGATGATGAAGATCAAGCTATGTTATTATTGTACTCTTTACCCCTTTTGATACAAGTCTTTCAGGGAGACCCTGATTTATGGCAGAGACAAACTCGACAATGAGCTTCATTTGGATAGCAAGGCAGATAGGTAAACTTCCGTTTTGATATTATCAAAGAAATGAGACAAAAGGTGTCACTATTGCAAAAAGTTAGGTCATGTCAAAGCAGATTGTTATAAACTGCGAAATAAAAGAGCTACTGAGAGTAACGAGGAAGATGTAGCTGGTGCTAATTTGGCCGATAAAAGTGGTGATGATTTATTGTTAGTGTCAACGAGCGATAACTCCAAGCTTATGTCCGAGTGGATCCTAGATTCGGGATGTTCTTTCCACATGTGTCCCAATAGAGAATGGTTCTCCACATACAGTTCGGTTGAAGGTGGAGTTGTGCGCATGAGAAACGATTCATCTAGTAAGGTAATTGGTATTGGTACTTTTAAAATTAGGATACACGATGGGACGATTAAGACACTCTTAGATGTCAGGTATGTACCTGATTTACGAAAGAATCTCATCTCCTTGAGTATTTTAGACTTGAAAGGATGCAAAATCAACATCGAGTCGAGCGGTATTAAAGTATCTCGTGGAGCTCTCATTTTGTTAAAAGGTAAAAGAATTGACAGCCTTTATATTCTGGAAGGTTCTACACTGACTGGTGAAATCGGACGTCCCTCATCCGTTTTAGAGTCAAAGTCAACTCGTTTGGAGCCGAGGCAACTTGGTCATAGGAAGGAAAAATGTATGACCGTTTCGTTGAAGAGAGGTTCTCTTTGGGATGCAGGTTTTGAAAAGTTAGGGCATTGTGTTCGTGAAAATCAGACCCGGGTTAGTTTTGATTTGGCAGTGTACAAGTCGAAGGCTAGAAGTCTTCCAATTTCTAAGCACAAATTCGACTCAGTTAATTTCCTGCATAGTTCAAGATAGGCTCGTGGCGAGCTTTGGCAAAGATGGCGTTGAAGAAATATGAGTCAAGGTGGAGATTTGTTAAGTATGACTCCTATTTCATTCAAATTTGAGAAATAATCTTCTAGTTAAACTCTGTTTATTTGTTTCAATCAAACACTGATTAGTTTAGATTATTTTATTATTATTTGACATATGAATTTAGCCTATAAATAGGCTCTTTTACAACCTTAGAAAATACACTCATTTGTTATTAGAACTCATAACACATTTAGAGAATTTTGTGTTTACGTTTTGAGGGTTCTTTGTTTTCGGGTTTTCAGGGTTTAGTTTTTATCTCCATCTTTTTTTTGTACTCTTTGTTTCTTTTGCCATTATAGTAAAATTATCTTTGCCCGTGGTTTTTTATCCTCTTTAGAGGAGTTTTTTCACGTTAAATTTGTGTGTTCAATTTCTCAATTTCTTCTACTATTTTTACTTGTTCCTGGCTTAATCGAGTCGATCTCTAGCAATTAGAAATATTAGTTGGTTGATAATGAGAATTTAAAGATTAAGGCCTATGAACTAAATTTTAAGGTTAGAAAAATTAGAGGGGTCAATGTGAGAAAAATTGAATACATAATTTAATATAAGAGAGATCTTTAATTTATAATAAATCCAAACCCCTTATAGCAAAATTCCAATTTTAAAAATTCGAGTATCATCTTATATAAATATCTAAAAAATCATTACATATCCAAATACATTCCAACTCGCAATCAATAGTAATTAAACTAGTTCTGAAGGGGTTATTAAACACAAAATTCAAGAACTAAGTTAACCATTATTATACATACAAGTACAACTCAACAACAACAAAGAACGTACTACTTACACTAATGAGTAATGACTAAACTAGACAAGTTAAGAACAAGGAAAGGAAGAGTCTTGGATTCTTCGTTGCTCCGTGGGCGGCCATAAATTATGAATATAACCTCAATCCAGCTTCAATTTACGATTTACGGCAGCACCCAACCCCTAATATTAAACAAACATGATAAAATAAATAAAATAATTCAAGCTAAGGCAAAGGTAAAGGCAGTCACAGCGAAAAAGTAAAAAAATTAGAAATGGAATACCAGCCTACTAACTAGTCTGCTACCACGTTTTACTTTTTGCTTCTTCTTCTTCTTCTTCTTCTTCTTCTTTTGAGAGAGACAACAAAAAAGTAAACCAAAGTTGTGGAGCCAAACCCAAGTTCCCAGTTGTTTCATCTTCATCTTCTCGGATCTGACTGCGTTTCCTTGCTGTTCTACCTTTGATTCCTATATTTTTTTCCCGTTTTCCTTTTTTTTTTAAATTACAAAGAGAGAGACGCAAGTCCAAGTCTGATGGTTGGTATCTGGGAGAAAGGAGAATTCAGATCTGTGATTAACATGAAGTAAAAGGCTGAAAAGGTTGAAGGCGGTGGTTGCTTTCACTTCTTTTTAATTTTTTTTATTTGCTTTTACGAGATGATGAAGCGTTAAGCTGGGATTTGGTTAAGGTATCTTATTTATTTACGCGCCTATATTTGCTATTTGCTTGTGTTGTATCATTCATCTGGCTCTTTTTAATTTAATTTTTTTTACATGTCTCCAGTAGTTCCCAATCTTTGTCTGATCTGATAATCAGCCGTGAAATCCTCAAGCTGAGGTTTTCGTGAAAGGTATGTTTCAAATCTTCTTTATTTACTTGTGCGCATATATTTGCTATTTATTTGGATAACTGTTATCATTCATCTTGCTCTTTTTTAGATTTTAATTTGATTTCTACATGTGTCAGTCGTTGGATATGATTTTATCCAAGTCCCAATCTGTCTGATCTGATAATCTGCCCTGAAAATTATGATCCGGAGTGTTTATCCTCAAGCCTTATCATCCCCTATAAGATTTGACTATTCATCTTTCTTATTTTGACTTTTTGGATGAGATGAACTACTTTCTCTTATGTTACTAGTTATAGATTCTCAAAATAACTTGTTAAAATAGCCATTTCTTTTGTCCAGAGATCATTTGGTGTCTGGAAAACCAAGTTATTTTCAGACCCATGGAGGATGCAGGCGCGCAAGTAGCTCCTCCCCTTTATATTCACCAGGCCCTTGCCAGCCGCTTCTGTGATCCGCCTTCTTTACCCAGGAAACGTGACCTTTCTTATCAGGCCTCAGACTTTCTGTACCAAAACCCTTCACAGCAGCGTGTTGCCAACCCCAGGGACAACTGGAACCCAAAGCAATGGGAGTGGGATGCTGTGAGATTCATTGCTAAACCCTTAAACACCGAGATTCTTCAGGCAGGGACTGCTACAGCAGAACAGAGAAAGAAAGGTCATGTTAATGGGAATGAAAACTCTATAACATCCAAAAACGCCACTGCAGCAAATGGTGATGATGAGAGACTGCAACTGAATCTAGGTGGGGGATTGAATTCTGTGGAAGAGCCTGTTTCTAGGCCTAACAAAAAGGTCCGTGGTGGATCGCCTGGGAGTACCAGCTACCCCATGTGTCAGGTTGATAATTGTAAGGAAGATCTTTCTAATGCAAAGGACTATCACCGTCGGCATAAAGTGTGTGAGATTCATAGTAAAGCGACTAAAGCTCTTGTTGAGAAGCAGATGCAGAGGTTCTGCCAGCAGTGTAGCAGGTTGCTACTTTTATGTTCTCGTTCTTAAAATTTTCACCCTTGGCATCTAGTTTTTTAGCTATTGGTTGAACCCACATCACCTTTATAATGCTTATGTGCAGGTTTCACCCGCTTTCTGAGTTTGATGAGGGGAAGAGAAGTTGTAGGCGTAGGCTTGCTGGGCATAATCGCCGTAGAAGGAAGACACAACCTGAAGATGTGACCTCACGGCTTTTACTCCCTGTAAACAGGGATAATGCCGGGAATGGAAGTTTAGATATTGTCAACTTGCTGACTCTTTTGGCTAGGACACAAGGCAAGAAATTTTTTCTAAATGAGTAAAATTTTCAAATTATACTTTTTAAGTTGAAGCTGATGTTTGTGCGCTTAACATATAGGTAAAACTGAGGAGAAAAGCATTAATCCCTCACTGGTTCCAAATAGAGATCAACTCCTTCAGATTCTTAGTAAGATTAATTCATTACCTTTGCCAATGGAGCTGGCTGCAAAGCTGCCCAATGTTGGAGTTTTGAACAGGAAGAGCCAGGAGCAACCTTCGCTAGGCAATCAAAACCAATTGAATGGGAAAAACACATCTTCTCCATCTACAGTAGATTTGCTTGCTGCCCTTTCAGCTTCATTGACGTCCTCTTCTTCTGATGCCCTTGCAATGCTATCTCAAAGAAGCAGCCAGAGCAGTGATAGCCAGAAGACCAAGTCGATCTGTCCTGATAATGTAGCTGCTTCCAGCTCGTTAAACAGAGCTCCTCTGGAGTTTACTTCAGTCGGAGGAGAAAGAAGCAGTACCAGTTATCAATCTCCTGTTGAAGATTCAGAATGCCAGATTCAAGAAACTCGAGCTAATTTACCATTGCAGCTATTTAGCTCCTCACCTGAGGACGATAGCCCACCAATGCTAGCATCATCTAGGAAATATTTCTCTTCTGACAGTAGCAATCCAATGGAGGAAAGATCTCCATCTTCATCTCCAGTTGTACAAAAATTCTTCCCAATGCATAGCACACCTGAAGCTGTCAAATATGAGAAAGTGCCCATTGGCAGACATGCTAATACAAATGCTGAGACAAGCAGGGCTCATGGTTCTATTATACCTCTTGAGCTTTTTAGTGGGTCAAAGCGAGGAACAGGGCATGGTTCATTTCAACATTTCCCTTCTCAAGCGGGGTATACGTCTTCTTCTGGGTCAGATCATTCCCCCCCTAGCTTGAACTCTGATGCTCAGGTATCATATAAGTAGTACCTATTCTAATTTTTATTTAGGTTATACTTCATTTTGCTTTCTTTTACCATGCATCATGCTTGCGCTTGGTATGTGTGTTACATTAACATTTCTAATGGTTGAATGGTTTCTAAGCAGGATCGTACCGGGCGAATAATTTTTAAGCTATTTGACAAGGACCCCAGCCACTTCCCCGGTACACTACGGACCCAGGTGAGGAGTTGTTTGCCAAATTTGGCTTTCTTATTACATATAATTGGAAGTGGAGATTCCATAATGTTCTTTTAGGGATTAATGATGATTCTGATAACTTTTTTTGCAGATTTATAATTGGCTTTCAAATAGTCCGTCTGAAATGGAGAGCTATATAAGGCCTGGATGTGTGGTTCTGTCGGTTTATGTGTCAATGCCGGCTGCTGCCTGGGAGCAAGTGAGTGTGCTACTACATTCTGCATTTGTAACTTCCCCTTTGTGCAACATTGAACTGACCATTTTCTGGGCGTGTTTAATTTTTTCAGCTTGAAGGAAACCTGCTTCGGTATGTCAATTGTTTGTTGCAAGACTCTGATTCAAATTTTTGGAGAAAGGCTAGGTTTTTAGTTCATACAGGGAACCGTCAGTTAGCGTCACATAAAGATGGTAAGCACTGATGGAAATTTGTGTTTTTTTATTTTTTGCTCAGCTTCAAACTGTTCTACTTGATACAAAACATCATAATTTATTTAGATACTTCTTGGAAGTGGCTTTATTATTGCTAACTATGTTAAGATGACTTCAAAGATATACTTTTTTGTTGATTGATTGGAGTCTGCAATTGTATTACACTGCTTTGATTATAAACGGTTCTTTTTCCCCCTCAGGAAAGATCCATCTGTGCAAATCCTGGCTATCGTGGAGTTCACCTGAGTTGATCTCAGTTTCTCCTTTGGCTGTTGTGAGCGGGCAAGAAACCTCTCTTTTAGTGAGGGGTAGAAATCTGACTAATCCTGGCACCGAGTAAGCAAAACGATCAACTTTGAATTTCTTGATACTTTGTATTTCAGAAATGTTGATTTGAAAATTGTGCAGGATTCATTGTGCATACATGGGTGGATACTCATCAATGCAAATTAATGGGTCAACATATAAGGGAGCCTCATATGATGAGGTAAACATGGGCAGTTTTAAGATTCAGGTTCCATCACCAAAAGCACTAGGTCGTTGCTTCATTGAGGTAATACTTCATGTCAAACAATTGCTATGTTTTGACTATTTGGGTCATCCTCAGTATTCTGGACGGTTCTGAAGCAGTTGCGTTTTTTATTTTTCCCCAAATTTTGAACAGGTGGAGAATGGATTCAAGGGAAACAGTTTTCCTATAATAATAGCTGATGCTGCCATTTGTAAAGAATTGAGACTTCTGGAATCTGAACTTGACACAGAAGCTAAAGCTTCTGATATTATTTCTGAAGAGCATGCTTATGATTCTCACCGTCCAAGGTCAAGGGAGGAAGTGCTGCACTTTCTGAATGAACTTGGATGGTTATTCCAGAGGAGCACTGCTCCCTTGCCCAAGAGTTCTGATCATTCCCTTCGCCGTTTCAAATTTTTGCTCATGTTCTCTGTTGAGAGTGATTATTGTGCTTTGGTCAAGGTACTTCTTGACATGCTGGTGGAAAGTAACTTGGATTTGGATGACCTATCCAAGGATTCGCTGGCCATGCTTTCTGAGATTCAGCTGTTAACCCGAGCAGTGAAAAGAAGGTGTAGGAAGATGGCTGACTTGCTCATACATTATTCTATCAGTAGTAACGATGGAAACTCGAAAAAGTATATCTTTCCACCGAATCTTGAGGGTGCTGGTGGAATCACACCTTTACATTTGGCTGCATGTACATCTGGTTCGGATGATATGGTAGATGTGCTGACGAATGATCCTCAGGAGGTATGAGTGTTACAGTGTCATATTATTATTTATGAGCTGGTTTTTTAGGTTTAATGTAAGGAATTGAAATTTCTCCGTGAAAATCCTTATAAGACTCTAGTTAAATATACAGTCCATTTCTTGCAACCTAGATTATAAGTTCTTTACTGAGACACTGCTGATCTTATCCTGGCCCTAAATGAGAAAACCATGTTTAGACCTTTCTCTCAATTTGTGAAAGGAGATGGGAAGGTGGTGGGTACTTTATTTCTATATATCTTGGTCGATTGTCTCAAATTCATTTATTTGCAAGCAAGTTTTTGAAGTTTTCAATTTTTTTTGTAGATTGGGTTAACCTGCTGGAGTTCCCTTCTGGATGCAAATGGGCAGTCTCCATATGCCTATGCTATGATGAGAAACAACCATTCTTACAACAAATTGGTGGCTGGTAAATATGCTGACAGAAGGAATGGTCAATTTTCTTTGACTATTGGTGTTGAGGATCAGCACTCAGGAGTGTCTGCAGTGCAGTTAAACAAGATAAGTTTGCAGTTCAGACAAGATCGTAGGTCTTGTGCCAAGTGTGCAGTTGTGGCAACAAGATCTAACAATAGGTTTCCGGGTTCACAACGTTTGCTTCAACGTCCATATGTTCATTCAATGCTTGCCATTGCTGCTGTCTGTGTTTGTGTGTGCTTATTCCTGCGAGGCTCACCAAACATTGGCCGCGTTTCTCCCTTCAAGTGGGAAAATTTGGATTTTGGCACAATTTAGTTGGTATGGGTAAAAATCATTTTGAAGCAAGTAACAAACTAGGGGCAGGTTGTGCATGGTTCATTGTACTGGAAAATTGAATTGAGCCTAAGGGAATTTGATGGATAAAACTGGGTGGTATAGGGGCAGACTCCATATGCTGCCTGATTGCTTGTGAGCAAACCTGAGATTTGGGATATCCTTCAGGCTATGCCCCTCGTTTTGGCCAATATATAATGGATTGTGGTAAATTACCAGATCCTAAGACCATACAAAGGCTGATTTTATTTGTTGGATGAGATGAGAGGTGAGGTGAAGATGTTGTACGTACAGCCACAAGGCTTGAATGAATGTTGCGACTGCTAAAATTTTGGGATGGAAGTGAGAAAGTGGAAAGTGTTGGCAGAGAAGATGTAAGCAGTCTGAGAATAAATAGAAATTAAGTTCATTAGTAATGTGCTTTGTATTGTATGTTTCACTTTAATTTGATTCCTTGAGTATTTTAGAGAAGTTATTATGGTTTGTATTAGTTTTCATTATCTATCCTTGTAAAGTTGATGAAACAGCCTGTAGGATTGATTATAGTATACCATGTTGTACCATTACCTGATTCACATGTTGCCAAGTTTTTGCATTTCTTACCCATTCATGGTTGGAATCCAATTACTAATAAAATGTTAATTTGTTTCATTTTAAAAATTATAACTATTGATTTTTAAAAAAAAACTTTAAATGCATAAAATTTTAAATAGTGCCCGAGTTTTCAAAAGAGTTTAAAAAATGGAGGGTTTTTTTAATTATAAAAAATTAAGGAAATTATTAAAAGAAGTAATAAATTCTTTAAAATTCCCAAAGTATCCTTAAATTACAGTTCCAAAATAATTTTAAAATTTTTGAATATTCATGAAATTTTTAAAAATTTTCTTAAAATTTCCAGCATGAACCCAAGACCATTGGATTTTTTTTGTAAAAAGCCAATTGTTAATTAAAATTATAATTACGCCAAAAATTCTATATCTTCATGGAATTCTAAAATTTTTACAAATTCCTAAAAGATACAAAATTTCCAAAAAGTTGTTTAAAACATATTTAACATTCTGAAAATTCCAAACAAATCTAAAAAGTAGAAAATTTTGATAAAATCCTATAAAGAAAAATCTTGAAAGAACCCTAAGGGGTTTTTTTATCAAAATATTACAAAAAAAAACCAAAATAAAATACAAAAAAGATTATTTACCAAAATAATACAAAAAAAAACAAAGCAGTTGAATGGAGGGCCTGCCACAGGCGGCACCAATGGTGCCTGTGGCAGAGGCGGCACCAACATGTTCGTATTTCAGCCATGTTCGTATTTTTTCCCCGGATTTTATTACTTTAAAAATAATACTATTTTCTAGTTTTATTATTTTAGTACATTATATTTGAAATGTATTCATTTAGTGTGTTTTTTATTGAAATTTAAAAAAAACCTTATTTCGGCCCTTTGTTCGTTTTTTCCCCAAATTTTATTACTTTAAACAAAATACTATTTTCTAGTTTTATTATTTTACATTATTTTAGTACATTATGTTTGAAATGTATTAATTTACTGTATTTTTTAAATAAATTTAAAAAAAACTATTATTTCGGCCCTTTGTTCGTATTTTTCCCCGGATTTTATTACTTTTAAAAAATATAATATTTTCTAATTTTATTATTTTACATTATTTTAGTACATTATGTTTGAAATGTATTCATTTAGTGTGTTTTTTAAATAAATTAAAAAAACCCTTATTTCGGCCCTTTGTTCGTATTTTTTTACCGAATTTTATTACTTTCAATAAAAAACACACTAAATGAATACATTTCAAACATAATGTACTAAAATAATGTAAAATAATAAAACTAGAAAATAGTATATTTTTTAAAGTAATAAAATCCAGGAAAAAAAATACGAACAAAGGGTTGAAATACGAACATGTTGGTGCCGCCTCTGCCACAGGCACCATTGGTGCCGCCTCTGCCACAGGCACCATTGGTGCCGCCTGTGGCAGGCCCTCCATTCAGCTGTTTTGTTTTTTTTTTTCGTATTATTTTAGTAAATAAATTTTTTTGTATATTATTTTAGTATTTATTTTTATAATATTTTAGTAAAAAAACCCAAACCCTAAGTCTAAAACCCAAATATACACATCTTTAGTTTGAAGGAAAACACATAAGCAACGAATCGTGCACTATAAATATACTTTTAACACATAAGCTCACTTTAATAAGTTCAAACCATGAGTTCGTCCAAAATACAAATCAAATCATAAATGCATGTCAAATTCATCCCATCTTGAGGAGCTTCCCCATATTCATTCTACATTTGGATTTTAGGTTCTTCCCCAAATTTTAAATAACATTTTTATTTTATGAAATCTTTTACAACTTTCTGAAAATTTTTATATAATTTAATATTTTTTTGTATTTCTATAATTTTAAAAAAATCTAAATATTTTATATTCTTTTGGAAGTTTATAATTTTTAATAATTTTATGTTTTTTAAATAGAAACTTCCACATAACTATAATTTAAAAATATTTTTATAATTTCAAAAAATAAATTAAAAAATTCATTTTTAGAAGGGGTTTTTTTAAAGAATTATCATTAAAAGAAATTCTAAAGACACCAAACGATGCTTTAGCTATAGTACAATGAGTTAAAAACATAGTTTTCAAAATCGAATGGGTTAAACCACCAAATTTCAATTCAATTAGTTTAACCACCAAAATAAAATTTAGAAAAGAATATAATTACAAATAAATAAAAATAATGGCATAAAAATCAATTAAGCATTCTAAATTCAATTAAAATATTAACATATTGAAAAATTGAATTTAAACCACCAAAACCAACATTAACAATATAAATTCAAGTTCCCTAAAAAGATATAAATTTTAGTAAACAACATAATTAATGTCAATTAAAATAATTTCAAGTAATAAACACATTAACAAAATCCAATACCATTGTCATTTTACAGGAAAAAGGACTTATTTTATATTGGCTTGTAAGTCATTTTCCGTTAACCAAACTATTTACTATTAAATAAATACAGGAAAATGTAAAAAATATTTTCCGTAAAACCTTTTACATGTAAACAAACGAACCCTAATTTTGATTTGAGATTCAATAGCGATTCAATGTCTCCATTTGGACCAATACACCTATTATTTTTTAGTTCAATCGGTCAGACAAGCAGGTCCGGTTCACTTCCAACAACATTGGTTAAAAAGAGTGTACCATCATTTGTTACCGAGTTAATGAATAAGTGACATTGATAATATTAGTCAATAATGCTCAAAATGAAAAATTACTAAATTGTTGAATGACCAACTATGCAATTTAATTATATACAAGGACGGGACATCCCTTTAAAATCTATAAAATTATAAATTAATATCTGGTAAAATTACATTTTAACCTAAAAATATAAAATTTCAATTTAATACTTGTAAATTATAATAAAAATTATATTTTAAATTTCATAAAAATATAGTTTTAAATTTCCACCCTTCCGCGTGGATTATGCATATTACATAACATTGGTATTTTCTAGGAACTATCAAAATTTCTTCGGGCGTACGCAACTATTGCGTAATAGTTGCTGTGTTCGGACGGTGGTGGTCCGTGTTGTTTGATTTGCTTAATCAGCCATAAGGTGTTTGAGAATATGTGTGAATGAAAAAAGGTTGATTGGTTGACAAAGTGGGATGGATGACACGCGCGTACGTTTGGTCCATTAGCGGTAGGCAGCTCTTGCATGCGTGGACGCGTCTCATCGTGGGATAAATCCAGGACTTAGAATATATATATATGTTTGTTCATATTATTATATATTAATTATTTGGACAAATGGTTCATATTATTATATTGGGACTTAGTTAAAGGAAGACTTGAGGGATTGAATATTGATGATAAGGCCGCCCTGACCTCCGGAAAGCGATAGTTTAGGATGAGAAGGCTTGGTCCCAGTCCAAGATGCCGCTGGTAGTGCATGTCCATATCCATGTCCATGTGCATGTGGTTCTAAGCTCTTTAAACATTTGCATCATTCTAATTCACACATGTCTTGTCTTCTCTTCTTTTTCTCCACCCTACCATTTTTATATTATACATTTTTAGTTCCTTTTGAAATATTTAGAGTTGATATGGGGTGATTTACATATTTTTAAAGAATTTAATTAAACTGCCACGATATTTTTCCATTTTCTTTTGAATTTAATAACTCTTTTGGAATCTTTAGAGTTAAGAGGAATGGTTTATATTTTCATTAAAATAGATTTAATTAAATCATTATTGTGAAGTTTAATTTAATTATTTATATTTATTTAATTATGCTTTAATCTATATAATCATATATATATTGTTGACACCATTTTTTTGTTAAAACGGGGTCGACTTGGATTTTGAAAATAAAAACGAAAACGGGAGTCGCTACCAATCCTTTTTTGATGAGGTGTGATTGGGTCACCTCAAAAGTGGTTGTTTTTAATAAACGATTTAATTTTTATTAAAACAACGATTTTGGTCTATAAAATTCAGAAAAACGGGTTAGGGAGGCGGTTACGCACGAGGAAGGATTAGCACCCTCGATACGCCCAAAATTGGTACCTAGTTGATTACTTAATGTCTTGGTGTCGAAAATTGAGAACTTTAAAGAATTTAAAAATACGATCCTTCTTTACGTGTGGTATTTTAAAATTACTCGAATAAATCAAAATGGAAAAATGCCTTCTTATCTCGAAGTAACAAGATGCCACATCCAGTAAGTTAGGACCCGACACCTCGTATTTTGAGAGTAAGTTTGCCTTTTATTTTTTATTTAAATCTCATTTATTTTAATTTTCAAAGGATATTTGGTTATTTAGGATCAACGCGAGAAAAATCGAAGCTCAGTAAGTTAGGGCACGATTTTCTCGAATTTTCTAAATACGAAATATTGCCTTTATTTTCAAAATTTTTATGTTTGGAAATTTAAAAGGATATTTTGCTATTTAGGTTTAATGAGAAAATCGAGACCCAGTAAGTTAGGGTACAATTTCTCGAATTTTCTAAATACGAAATATTGCCTTTATTTTCGAAATTTTTACTTTTGGAAATTTAAAAAGATATTTTTCTATTTAGGTTTAACGAGAAAATCGAGACCCAGTAAGTTAGGGTACAATTTCTCGAATTTCTAAAATACAAAATATTGCCTTATTTTCGAAATTTTACCCTTTTGAATTTGGAGTACGAATTAATGGAATTTAAAAAAATATGCGTACAATTTTGATTATATTTGAAAAGAAATTGTTCAAAACAGAAAGAATGTCGTACACGACCTATAATGAATATACAACGTACATTTAAAATCCATGACATAATATGCATCATAAAATATATACAAAGCATTGATACTAATAAATTCTAATGTTAACATGCATGACAAAGACAATAATAAGAGTACAAATAATAATATGGGGAACAATAACAAAGAGAATAATAACAATATAAATGATAATATGGAGAATAATAAGAGTGATATAGCGAAAATAAGAGTAATAAATAATAACAACAAATAATCAATAATAAATAATAAACAAAACGTGAAAACAAAATAAAGGAAATATTAAATAAAATATTTGATAACTGTTTTTGCCTTTTTTTATTTTTAAAAAGAATAAAATTTGAATTTAAATAAACTGGGGACCAAATGGGAATTAAAATAAAGTCAGTGGGCGAAATTTGAACCAAAAAGAGCAATCTGGGGTCAATTGAAATGCATGCAAAGGCACGGGGACCAAGTGGGAAATTAATCCCGATCCCTAAAGCGAGTCGTGTTGCGCGGGACCTAATTGAAACGGGTTCAAAATTTCCGGGGTCAAATTAAGAAGGGCTAAAAAGGATAAAAGGACTTCATTGAAGACAGATAACAAAAATGAAGGATCCGTAGCGCAAATAGCCCATTCGGCCTTGACAACGCGCGGATCCTCTGTTTAACCGGGTCGGGTTGCGGGTCAGAGGCCAAAACGGCGTCGTTTTGGCTATTGATGCTTAAGCCCAAAACGGCGCCGTTTCAGGCCCCATATAAATAGGAAAAAACAGAAAAAAAATCATTTCACTTTCATTTTTCAACAAAAACAGAGAGAGTCTCTAAGATTCTCTCAACACTCTCAGCCCTCGGAATCCGGCGAGGACCCAGTCACCGGAGCACCACCGGTCGCCGCCGTGCACGGCGGTAGGACGCCCAAAGTTCGTCGCCTTTCGGTGATTTCAAAGGTACACCTCTTTTTCTTCTTTTATTTTCGTGTTAAAAAGAAACAAAACAGAATAAATAAATAAAAAATAGAAAAAAAACAATCGGGGAAGACTAAAAAACAACTCTCAAACTTTCGTTTTCTGTTTGCTTTTTCTTATTTTCGTTTTTAAAAAATTAAAAAAAATAACAATGAAAGTAAAGAAAAAGGAAAGATTCAAGTAAAAAAACTAAGAAATCACCTTAGTTTTTTTTTTTAATTTCTTAGTGTTCGTAAAGAAAAGAAGAAGTTTTACAAGCATTGGTTCTTGGCTTTTTATAGCCGAATACAAACTGTTAATCTCTATTTTTTTATCGTCTTGCAATTGATTTCTCTTTGCAAATGTCAGAGGCGTGCAATGGAGGAGGCGTGTGGCGCAGGTGGTGGTGATAGGCAGCGGCAGAGGCTAGGAGACCTAGGTGCGTCGCACCTAGGGTTAGGGGGCTAGGGTTTTCTGAAAAACTGTTTAGGTTGCTTGGGCTAGGTTTTTGTAATTTTTGGGCCTACTAGGTTTGGGCTTGTAGTTTTGGAGCTTAAATTTGCTGAAAATGGACTGCTTTTGTTTTTATTATGTAGGTAATTTTGTTGGTATGGGCCCGGGCAAAAATGGGCTCTTACAGCTGTCCCTCTTTGCTCATTTTCGTGTAACGAGAATAGATCAAAGACTAAGGAAGATCAATTTTGCCCGGTCTCACCGAATCTTGACTTCTTTTGACGCTTCTCTTCAAGTAGCTTCATTCTAGTCCACTGTGTTTTGTTGCTTCAATCCACCTCACTGCACCTTAGAGAGATACGGTTTGTAGCTTCAATCTACTCTACTGCAACTCCATAGGGGTGAGATTTGTGGTTTTAATCCGCTCCACTATAACTTCAGGGAGATAGGATTGGTTTCTTTCGTCTGCTCCGCTACTGCTTAGGGAGATAAGACTTGATGTGATCTGCTCTACTGTAACTTCAGAGAGATAAGATCTGTGATTTTAATCAGCTCCACTGCAACTTCAGGGAGATAAGATTGATTTTTTTTTCTGTCTGCTCCACTACTGCTTAGGGAGATAAGACTGGATGCGATCTGCTCCACTACTGCTTAGGGAGATAAGATCTGTGGTTTCTTTTGTCTGCTCCACTACTTCTTAGGGAGATAAGACTTGATGCGATCTGCTCCACTACTGCTTAGGGATATAAGATCTGGTTTCTTTCGTCTGCTCCACTACTTCTTAGGGAGATAAGACTTGATGTGATCTGCTCCACTACTGCTTAGGGAGATAAGACTTGATGTGATCTGCCCCACTACTGCTTAGGGAGATAAGATCTGGTTTTTTTCGTCTGCCCCACTACTTCTTAGGGAGATAAGACTTGATGTGATCTGTTCCACTACTGCTTAGGGAGATAAGATCTGGTTTCTTTCGTCTGCTCCACTACTTCTTAGGGAGATAAGACTTGATGTGATCTGCTCCACTACTACTTAGGGAGATAAGATCTGGTTTCTTTCGTCTGCTCCACTACTGCTCAGGGAGATAAGACTTGATGTGATCTGCTCCACTACTGCTTAGGGAGATAAGATCTGTGGTTTCTTTTGTCTGCTCCACTACTTCTTAGGGAGATAAGACTTGATGTGATCTGCTCCACTACTGCTTAGGGATATAAGATCTGGTTTCTTTCGTCTGCTCCACTACTTCTTAGGGAGATAAGACTTGATGTGATCTGCTCCACTACTGCTTAGGGAGATAAGATCTGGTTTCTTTCGTCTGCTCCACTACTTCTTAGGGAGATAAGACTTGATGTGATCTGCTCGACTACTGCTTAGGGAGATAAGATCTGGTTTCTTTCGTCTGTTCCACTACTGCTTAGGGAGATAAGACTTGATGTGATCTGCTCCACTACTGCTTAGGGAGATAAGATCTGGTTTCTTTCGTCTGCTCCACTACTTCTAGGGAGATAAGACTTGATGTGATCTGCTCCACTACTGCTTAGGGAGATAAGATCTGGTTTCTTTCGTCTGCTCCACTACTGCTTAGGGAGATAAGACTTGATGTGATCTGCTCGACTACTGCTTAGGGAGATAAGATCTGGTTTCTTTCGTCTGCTCCACTACTGCTTAGGGAGATAAGACTTGATGTGATCTGCTCCACTACTGCTTAGGGAGATAAGATCTGGTTTCTTTCATCTGCTCCACTACTTCTTAGGGAGATAAGACTTGATGTCTTCAACCAGCTCCGTTACAACTGAGAGAGGTAAGGTTTGTGTCTTCGATCTGCTTCACTGTTAATGCAGGAAGGCAAGATTTATTGTCTTCAACCAGCTCCGTTACAACCGAGAGAGGCAAGGTTTGTGTCTTCGATTTGCTTCGCTGTTAATGCAGGAAGGCAAGATCTGTTATCTTCAACCAGCTCCGCTACAACCGAGAGAGGCAAGGTTTGTGTATTCGATCTGCTTCGCTATTAATGCAGGAAGGCAAGATCTGTTTCTTTAACCAGCTCCACTGCAACCAATGGAGGCAAGGTTTTGTTTTCGATCTGCTTCGCTGTTAATGCAGGAAGGCAAGATCTGCTATCTTTGACCAGCTCCACTGTAAACGAGGGAGGCAAGGCTTGTGTCTTCGATCTGTTCTCTAGGGAACATGACCTATAGAATCCATTTTATGGACATATTTATGCTTAGTGTTTAGGATGACATGATCAGAATAAATCAAATGCTCCTAACTAGATATGTATGAATGATATTTGCATGAATGTAGAATGTCATGAGAATGATCCCTTTTTAAAGTTTGGGTTGTCGTTGCTCGTTGTTCGTCAAGGTTCTATCACTGATGTTTTCCCGTTCAGCAAGTATCTTTGACAGAAGATTCAAAGAAATAGTCTCAATTTAGACTATCCTTTCTCAAATGTTTCCAACCCTTAGGTTGGTTAGTTCTAAACAATAGTCCTGTTTCAGGTTCTCGTATTATTTAGAAACTTTCAAAGTAATATGCAGAACTCCTTCTGCTTGAATATTGTCAGTCCATTAATCGTTATTTCAATGAAAAATGCTTGAAAAAGATTATCAAAATGGACAAGATGAAATTTTGTCGAGAGCAAAGCTCTAAACAAATAAATCAACCAAGATAGCAAAATTTGCTGAGATACGAGATGTATAAGATGAAAAAGATTATCACAATGGATAAGATGGAAATTTGTTGAGAGCAAAGCTCTAAATGAACAAATTAATCAAGATAGCAAATTTTGCTAGAATACAAAATGAGAATAAATTAATCAAGATGGCGTATTTTGTCAAAAATACAAAAATAAATAAAATGGAAATAGGTGCCCCAAATATCATAGTATGAGCTTCTCTGCCCCAAACTTCTTGAGGACCCTTTTGAACTTGATATGTGTCTAAAAGTCTTAGAAGACTTTGTTGATGCCCCAAGATGTAGCAACTCTCCTTCTTATTAATTCAGAGAGGACAAGACTACCACATGCCCCAACTTCGATCAAAAAATTTGAATTGCCCATTCTTGGGTTTTCAATTCAAAACCCCTTTGGTCTCAAGGCGCCCTTTGCGGGTTTTCACCTTGGCCTCTCCTTTTTCTATTTTGTTTTTTCTTTTTTTCTTTTGTTTTTTCTTTTTTCTTTCCATTTTTTTTCAAGTGAAGTATTTATTGCTTGAATCAAAATTCTCAAGATTAGGCAGGTTCTTGCCATCCATCTTGGTCAATATTGACACTTTTTCAGATAAGGCCTTCCACATAAGGTCCTTTCAGTTTGGGATCCACTTTCTTCTGAAGTACTTTCGTATGGGAAGGATCTTTTTCGATATCAGGTCCCCCTCATAGAATTCTCTGGGGTGAAACTTTTTGTTGAACTCGCATCATTTACTGTTGGTACGTTTGACCATGACGAATAACTTTCAACCTTTCCTTATCAATCAAAATTAACTGATCATATTAGGCCTAGATCTATTCTGCTTCATCCAACTTTAGCTCTGACAAGACTTGAAGGGAAGGAATATCAACTTCGATGGGTAAGACTGCCCCTATTCCATATACTAGTGAGAAATGAGTTGCCCCGGTAGAGGTTTTTTTTCTTTTTCTTTTTTTTTGCCTCCACTGAATTGTTCATTTTAGGCGACATAGTGTTAATCTTGAATAGACTGTAAACTTCTGATGTCGTGCCGTTGTTCAAATTCAATGTATTGTCTAATATGATCCTTTTTGGCATTCCATATTGACATTTGATTCTTCAAGAAATTTGCCGATTGTCAACTTTGTGATATCGGCATATAAAGCAGTTTCTACCCACTTTATAAAGTAATCGACGACCACAAAGATGAATCAATAACCGCCAGAAACTTTTGGCGAGGTCGGCCCAATGACATCCATGCCCCTCATAGAGAAAGTCAATGGAAAAGTCATAACATGAAGAGATAAAGGAAGCACATAAATCTTGTCTCCGTAAATTTGGCCCTTGTGGCGTTTCTTGGTATAACTGATGCAATCCTCTTCCATGGTGGACCAGCGGTACCTAAATCTCATGATTTACTTGGCCATTGCAAAATCAATGCATGTGTTCCTCAGACACCCGTATAGACCTCGTCTAAGATCTTCTTAGCCTCAAAAGCGTCCACACGTCTTAGTAACTCAGGCATATCTTAGTACGAACATGCGAAAACATCTTTGAATTCTTGAAGTAACTTAATGACGTCTCGCTTTGTCTCTGCAGTGATACAGGCTCTAATCTTCACATTTTTCTCTTCTTCTAAGCTCATAATTTCCAACTGATTTTCTGTAAGGTAGGATATGTTTTTTTGACTTGCTCTACCATCCTTAACAAATCAGGAGATAAACTACACTCTCGATCATCTTTGAAGTCTTGAGGTTCCTCTAGACACATATCTTGCTCAAAAGAAAGTTCTGAGTCAATAGCAGTGTCGCTCATATCACTGATATCTGGAGACCTGTTCTAAGGAGCGAAAGAAGACTCAAAGAGCTAATGAACCAAAGGGGAATTATTTGTGTGGTATGAGTACGAATGAAATGGAAGGAACAAAAGAATGTTTGCCAAAACAAGACACAAAGATGCATTTCGTTGAAAAAAAGAATAGTAGACATGTGCCTTTTTCACCAAAGGATTTTCTATTACTCCCTAGCTTAGAGCAATAAGAGTGTTCTGAATATTACTCTGAACTGGTCCTGAAAACACAAGAATCTCCTCCACAGTCCCGTTGCTCAGAACGCCTTTAGGGATGTAGAAACAAATTCCTGATAGTTTTTTCTTAGTTTCTTCCTAAAACATCTTTACCTTCCAAACTATCGATATATTCAAAGAATTCCAATTCTTTATCATCTATCTGGCTCTGTACTAGAGTTCTGAACTCAATGCACTTTTGGATTTCAGGAAATTTATTGTATGCAATGAAATGTAATGTTAATGAATGAAAAGATGCATGCAATGAAATGTAATGCACATGCATGAATGCAAAAAGAGACGCTGATTCTTGATTCAATTCTATTAGAACAACTTTACTAGGAAACAAATCTCTTTACATAAAATGGATATATATACGGTTCTGCCCTCATAGGCGGAGACATTCGATCCTCTTCTTCATTTGAGCGTTAAGATAAATCTCACGAACTCTTCAAAAGGGACGTATCTTCTATCTCCTTTTTGCTCAATTCGGGCCGTGACTCGTTGCTCACTCAACCTCGTGGTGCTCGTTGGCTTCTCTTTTAAGAAAGTTCAGCGGCTCTCGAATAATCCTTGTCACCTTGAATTCTCGGGCCACAGAGCAATGGTTGTGTAGTCCTCCATTAAACTATCATCCTTCTGTTATCACGTTTTCTTGGACCATATTCGGACAACCGTATTATTATCCACTTTATCAAGAAACTCATTTCCTTATGACAAGCTCTCTATTTAACAACTGAACGTGAATTAACACATCTTTTTATGATGAAAATGCAATGCAATCATAACAAAAAAGAAAACAGGTTAATACAAAGCAAAAGCAAGCAAGAATAAATAGAACACCTATTCGAGTGAATACTAGGGAATCGAAGTGGTTCTACCTAGGGTAGGCTCTTAGGGCTCACTTTATGCGGTTTGGTTCTAAAGTAAAGGGTACCCGAACCAGCAGATTCCTCGATCCTCACCAATTATAGGCTCATACAGACCGAGTTCGGTTCAGGGGAATACATTTCCCTATAGCTGCACGGAGATGAAAATCTCACGAAGACATAGGTACAAATGTGTCCCGAAAGCGATCCACTATCCTGCACGGAGGTGAAGACCTCACGAAGGACTAGTTTCTCACTCCCACTTAAAAGGCGTGACCTTTAGTCATGCAATGCAATGCAGCAGTATACCAAACTTAAACTACCACAGCAATCAAATCACAATGATAAAAACCGAAATAAAGACGAATGAAATGCAACGAAAGGATCGTACATTTAAACCAAATTTTTGATTTTCGACAAGAAGACAAAAATAATCAACACGTGGCTTGACTCTCTTTTTAAACATCCCCAGCAGAGTCGCCAAGCTGTTGACACCATTTTTTTTGTTAAAACGGGGTCGACTTGGATTTTGAAAATAAAAACGAAAACGGGAGTCGCCACCAATCCTTTTTTGATGAGGTGTGATTGGGTCACCTAAAAAAGTGGTTGTTTTTAATAAACGATTTAATTTTTATTAAAACAACGATTTTGGTCTACAAAATTCAGAAAAACGGGTTCGGGAGGCGGTTACGCACGAGGAAGGATTAGCACCCTCGATACGCCCAAAATTGGTACCTAGTTGATTACTTAATGTCTTGGTGTCGAAAATTGAGAACTTTAAAGAATTTAAAAATACGATCCTTCTTTACGTGTGTTATTTTAAAATTACTCGAATAAATCAAAATGGAAAAATGCCTTTTTATCTCGAAGTAATAAGATGCCACATCCAGTAAGTTAGGACCCGACACCTCGTATTTTGAGAGTAAGTTTGCCTTTTATTTTTTATTTAAATCTCATTTATTTTAATTTTCAAAGGATATTTGGTTATTTAGGATCAACGCGAGAAAAATCGAAGCTCAGTAAGTTAGGGCACGATTTTCTCGAATTTTCTAAATACGAAATATTGCCTTTATTTTCAAAATTTTTATGTTTGGAAATTTAAAAGGATATTTTGCTATTTAGGTTTAACGAGAAAATCGAGACCCAGTAAGTTAGGGTACAATTTCTCGAATTTTCTAAATACGAAATATTGCCTTTATTTTCGAAATTTTTACTTTTGGAAATTTAAAAAGATATTTTTCTATTTAGGTTTAACGAGAAAATCGAGACCCAGTAAGTTAGGGTACAATTTCTCGAATTTCTAAAATATAAAATATTGCCTTATTTTCGAAATTTTACCCTTTTGAATTTGGAGTACGAATTAATGGAATTTAAAAAAAATATGCGTGCAATTTTGATTATATTTGAAAAGAAATTGTTCAAAACAGAAAGAATGTCGTGCACGACCTATAATGAATATACAACGTACATTTAAAATCCATGACATAATATGCATCATAAAATATATACAAAGCATTGATACTAATAAATCCTAATGTTAACATGCATGACAAAGACAATAATAAGAGTACAAATAATAATATGGGGAACAATAACAAAGAGAATAATAACAATATAAATGATAATATGGAGAATAATAAGAGTGATATAGCGAAAATAAGAGTAATAAATAATAACAACAAATAATCAATAATAAATAATAAACAAAACGTGAAAACAAAATAAAGGAAATATTAAATAAAATATTTGATAACTGTTTTTGCCTTTTTTTATTTTTAAAAAGAATAAAATTTGAATTTAAATAAACTGGGGACCAAATGGGAATTAAAATAAAGTCAGTGGGCGAAATTTGAACCAAAAAGAGCAATCTGGGGTCAATTGAAACGCATGCAAAGGCGCGGGGACCAAGTGGGAATTAATCCCGATCCCTAAAGCGAGTCGTTTTGCGCGGGACCTAATTGAAACGGGTTCAAAATTTTCGGGGTCAAATTAAGAAGGGCTAAAAAGGATAAAAGGACTTCATTGAAGATAGATAACAAAAATGAAGGATCCGCAGCGCAAATAGCCCATTCGGCCTTGACAACCCGCGGATCCTCTGTTTAACCGGGTCGGGTCGCGGGTCAGAGGCCAAAACGGTGTCGTTTTGGCTATTGATGCTTAAGCCCAAAACGGCGCCGTTTCGGGCCCCATATAAATAGGAAAAAACAGAAAAAAAATCATTTCACTTTCATTTTTCAACAAAAACAGAGAGGGAGTCTCTAAGATTCTCTCAACACTCTCAGCCCTCGGAATCCGGTGAGGACCCAGTCACCGGAGCACCACCGGCCGCCGCCATGCACGGCGGTAGGATGCCCAAAGTTCGTCGCCTTTCGGTGATTTCAAAGGTACACCTCTTTTTCTTCTTTTATTTTCGTGTTAAAAAGAAACAAAACAGAATAAATAAATAAAAAATAGAAAAAAACAATCGGGGAAGACTAAAAAACAACTCTCAAACTTTCGTTTTCTGTTTGCTTTTTTTTTATTTTCGTTTTTAAAAAATTAAAAAAAACAACAATGAAAGTAAAGAAAAAGGAAAGATTCAAGTAAAAAACTAGGAAATCACCTTAGTTTTTTTTTTATTTCTTAGTGTTCGTAAAGAAAAGAAGAAGTTTTACAAGCATTGGTTCTTGGCTTTTTATAGCCGAATACAAACTGTTAATCTCTATTTTTTTATCGTCTTGCAATTGATTTCTCTTTGCAGATGTTAGAGGCGTGCAATGGAGGAGGCGTGTGGCGCAGGTGGTGGTGACAGGTGACGGCAGAGGCTAGGAGACCTAGGTGCGGCACATCTAGGGTTAGGGGGCTAGGGTTTTCTGAAAAATGTTTAGGTTGCTTGGGCTAGGTTTTTGTAATTTTTGGGCCTAGTAGGTTTGGGCTTGTAGTTTTGGGGTTTAAATTTGCTGAAAATGGACTGCTTTTGTTTTTATTATGTAGGTAATTTTGTTGGTATGGGCCCGGGAAAAAATGGGCTCTTACCTATATTTTTAACTCTTAAGAGTTTTTTTTGCTAGAAATTCGGTGTTTATGGGTCAAGTTAAGTATGACATTAAAACACTTTATAGTTGTCTAAGTCTGTCTTGAGTTGAAATATAAGCCTAAAATTTTGTCTGAGCCCGCTCATATTTGGAAATGGCTAACACAAGTCCATTTTAGGCTCGCCCATAATATTTTTCATTTATCAAAATTTTATATATAAGCATCTTAACAATTTTTTAATGTTTTCCTCAAAAAAATATTTTTTAATATTAACATTATATAGTAGTATTTATTCTTATAGACTTAGTTTTTATGTGTTATAAATTACATAATATTTAAAAAATAACACAAGATGCTTAAACTTAGAAAAACGGGTTGGTCCAGGTTTGAGCATTGAACCCATATTTTAAACAGGTTGTAACGATTTGATTTTCATTGGTACCAAAAATGCGGTTTCGGAACTCCATTTTCGTAAACCGAGTTTGTAAATATAAAACAAGAATATTTACGAAGTTAATAAAGAAATATATTGAAGAATAGACAAGTAATTTAGTTGATAGAATAGCTAATTAAGACTCAGTGACTAAATTGTAAAGTTCAATTGCCGTTGACTTTTAATTAAGGAAAGACTTGAGGACTTAAATGAAAATTAACCAAAGAGCCAAAATGGTTATTTATCCATTTTTCATTGATATTGACGATGTTTGCCACTTAGATTGGTTAATAATAAAAATTAATACAGTTAAGCCTAATTAAGCTAATTAAGTTAGATTAATCAAGCCTTAATCAATATGCACACACTAAGTTAGTGGATGGAAAGTGTCATCTTCTCCATTCATTTCTCTTCCAACAGTCCATGCTTAGAAAAACCTAAGGAAGGAAACCATTTTTTATGTTTCTACATTCAACCATCAATAAGGTAATAAAATCAAGCCTTTTTCTTATTTTTTTTTATAGATTTGTGATCATGGGAACTTTATTTAGTTAGCCCATGTATCAATTTGTTCAATTATTAAATTTTTAGCAAGTTTCCATTGTTGATTAATTAATGAATTAGGTTCAAAATTGATAGATATTGAGCTTAGATTATAAAAAAAAAACTAAATTGCAAAGTTAATTAAGCTTATTTATCAACTTGGCAACATTAGGGGCTAAATTGAATAAATGTAAAACCTTTCATGAAATTTTACTAGAAATAGAAAGTAAAGGGTCCATAATGGAAGAATGTGTTGGATTTTAATCCGAAGCTAGGAATTGAAAGTTATGCTTATCCCAAGTTTAGGGACTAAATTAAATAAAATGCAAAATATATGTATATTAAAAAAGGAATTAATTTGAATAATGCAATTCATGGCATTGTTGTTGTGAGCCATTAAATGGCTATTGTGTGTTAATATATGATATTGATTGTTATATATATAATTGTATAGAACCAAAATTTGATAAAAGTGGAGCTAGTAGAGGAAAAACTAAATTACAGAACAGGCCCAGAGAAATCTGCTTGTTTTGTGTTTTGAAAAGATAAGTTCTTATGGAACTTACTACCCTTACTTGTTTAATGGGTATGCTTGTGTTTGTTTGTCATTATATCTATGTTTGAACATAAGTTAAGATTTTGGTGGAAATTGGCATACATGGTTAGAAAATGCGTTTGAATTGAAATAAAATGAGATAAGTGATAAATATTATATCTATTGTTGTAACTAGAAGAATGAAAAATATCATTAAATGAATGTACAATTGATGTTTAGATTCAATCAACAGAATTTAGAAATTGATATGTGACAGTGCAGAGCATGAATATGCAAATATGCACGCTTGTGTATAGGATAGTTGATGATATGAAGATTATGACAAGTTATTTCGGGATCTAGCATTTGTTGTGGATAATTGAGTACTTTTTGTCTCTACGGAGACATTGGTGTGGTGGAGGGATGTATTGAATATGTTTAAACACTTGATGCCTACGGGCTTCACACTTTAATGCCTTGGTGTGGTATAGTTTATGCTCATTTGAGTTATCTTGGAGTGGTGTAGTTCACCTGCGTGTCCAAGCCCGTTTTACTAGGGTTCCATTGGGTGAAACATTGAAATTGAATCTTGAAAATCGAAAATGAAACGAATTGAATTTGATAAACTATTATGATACGTGATTCATTTGAAATGGTATGAACTTGTGGATTGATGGTAGAACATGAAATTGAGATGAGTACATGTGAATTGGTATAAATTTGTGTGTTTTGAGTCATGTTTATAATGTTTGATGCACATGAATACTTATGTTTATTATGCTCACCTTGTTGTGACATTAAGTGCCATTTTCTAGCTAAATGTATGCCAAAACCTTTGGCAATTAACATGTTCACCTATGAGGAAGGCGAGTGTTGTAATTTCCATTTGAACTTACTAAGCATTGAATGCTTACCTATGGTTGTTTTCTTTACATGTAGATCCTTAGATTGCGGAACTCTTGAAATCAAGTCATTGCTGATATCACACTATCAACAAGACGGTAAAATTATGTTCATTTTGAGCCTTAATATCGTGGCATGTATATAGGGTCTTTATTACGTAAATGGTCATCTCTACTTGTGAATGCCAAAGTTGTAATTGCGGCTAAGGTTTAGTTTGTATGTTAAGCTTGATAAATCGCCTAGTTGGTGCTTAGTTTTGATCTTGTTTGATGTCATTTGGGTTCATGATTTCAAGCTTGCATAAGCCTTATATGTTAAAAGCTTCTAAAAAAGAAGTAACTTGGTAAGTTCAAGTTGGTAAATGGCTTGGACATGTTTATATTTTGAACATGAGTTTTATGCCACTTGAATACTTGGTTTCAAAGGTGTTACAAGCTTGATTTGGCATAGTTTGGCATGAGATAATGCATTGGTGAAATTAACATATGCATATGTGTGTTAAAATGTGTTTGGTTGGAAACATGAAATGTGTACCAAAGTGAATAGGGGTAACATCGCTATGAAAAGTCCCCAATGTCGCGACTTAGATCAACAGTGAGTGACATCAACATCGAGTTTCCTGTGTTCGTGACGACACTTACTGATTGATGAAGTCATTAATCGCGATGTAACAACTTGAAAGTTAGTGGTGCCAACAACGATGGTTTCAGAACCCTATTATCTGATGATCGAGTCCTTAAATATTATTAATTAATATTTACGAGTTTATTGTAGCATTATATTGAATTATGGTTTAGTATTTTTTTAATTGATAGTTGATTAAGGTACAAGTGTAACGACCCTAAAGTCAGTGGTGACAAAAAATGCAATATCAGTAGGTTAACTTTGAAAAATCACCATAAATTGTGGAGATCGAATTAGAGAATGAACAAAATATGAAATTAAAGCTTATTGAGTCTAGTTTCTCATAGAAGAAACAGTGTAAGTAATGGAATTGTAAATAATGAGATATTATAAATTTTGTAAGACAATGTCAAAATGAATTTGGGAATAAGGGAATAAGAAATATTATAGAGAAATATTATAGAGAAAGGGAATAATGAATTTGAGAAAAATAATTAGGGGCTTAAATTTATATGTTTAAATCCTTAATGAGTCTATTTTCAATAGAAACAAATGGTAACATCATCCGGATCCCGTACAAGGAGATAATTAATTTTTAGTGAAGAAGGGTCGAAACTGTCATACAGTAGAACAAGGATGACTTTAAAGAATAAACTGCACATATTGGCTAAACCATAAATTTTTAAAATTTTATGGTAAGAATATATGTGAGCCTAGTTTCATATAAATTTAGCGGATCTTAATTCGGAGTTCCGTAGATCAAGATATAAATAATTTGGTGACTATGACTCAAGTGGACAACTTTGAATGAACATATAAAGAAATAGTGAAATTATAGATAATGTTATATATAAGCATGTTATATATATTAAGGATGTGGAATGGAGAGGAGGAGGAGGAAAATATATAATTATTCAACTAGCATGAGTTTTCATTAAAAATGGCTAATTTGCATGTTTTAGGATTAGGGACTAAATTGAATAAAAGTAAAATTTTAAGGGTAAATTTGAAAAAATGTCAAAAAGTATTTCTATATTCTGTATAATTTTAATTAAAGTGAATGTTATTTGGTGATGAATATTATATAAATATGTGTTTTATTATTGGAATTGAATTCTTATTGGTAATATGTATAATTATTAGATGCATTGAAATGATTATCGGAAGCTCGATTGGATTGGAAGCTTGTCAGAGATATATCACACTATCCATTGGTTCTATCAGTAATTTTGGATGATTTGATTCTGGTTATAATGGCATGAATAAGTTAAATTGGCCAACGTTAGCTCATTAATTTTTGATTTTGATTGGTTATAAATATGAATGCTTGATGAAATGAAATGTTTGTAAATTAATTTGTAAACTCCGGTAATGCTCTATAACCCTATTCTGGCGATGGATATGGGTTAGGGGTGTTACATATATTGACTTGAATCATGAAAGTACCATTGAGTGTTATCGCTCAACGTATGGTTCGTTTATTCCATGCACATGTATAGGTGGGACTTGAAGTTTTGAGAGGTGATTTTAGCATCCAGCCCGTGATCCTCAACTCATTAATGTTTGTATAGTCCCGTTTCATTAAATAAATGACATGTACCTAGGTTGAGTCGGTTTTTGGCTCAATATGTGATCATATTTATAAATGAAGCTAGAATTGGTATTTTGGAATTGGTCAAATATTTGGATTGAGTATTTGAGTTATCATAAGGTTAAAAATGCATGAATTGTTACCATGTTTATGGCTTATTTGAGTAAGTATACATGTCAAATGTTTTAAATGATTAGCATCATGAAAATAGCTCATAAATTGAATAGAAATGATAAAATGGATATATATTGCAAATGTACATATATAGAAAAGGTATAATTATTTAGAATCGAATCTATTGGAGATGTGCATTTGGCTGAAAAGTGTATTGGAAATGTGATTCTGGTTGTTTAGGCAAATGCAAGTTGGTACCATTTTGGACTATTTGCAAACAGACGGTCATTTTGCGACGTCGAGCCTCTGTCATTGTGATGAGACCTAGTCAGTGAGTTACATCGCGACGAGGATGCCTCGAATCGTGACATCAACTCAAATTTTATAAACTTTACAATTTAGTCCTAAATCGACCTTGAGTTAGCAAAAGAGGTTTCAAGAGCTTGTATAAGACCTGAAATGAAGGAAAATCATATTGAGATTGAAAATATTGTTAATAGCGTATTTATAAAAGGGTAAATTGAATCGCAGTTGCTCTGGCAACGCATGTGACATCTTGTAGCTTGGACTCGGCGATCAGATCGGGTATAGGGTGCTACACCACTAGTCAATGGTCACTCTCCCTTATCATTGTTCACAACAGACAAAATAATCTGCTCTCTTTACTATTTTAGTTACCTAAAGAAAACGTTTCCCTTTCCATTCCCACTATTTTCACAATAAAACTTTCATGCTCTCTTGCTTTTTATATGATTTTCTTCTCTTACATTGAATTTTATAACACGTTTTAACTTAATCTGCTCAATTTCACATATACTTGAAGAAAACAAATATCAAAAAGCAAACTCTCATTTGATTGGGTCTTGTTGGAAAAGAAAAAATTATATCCAGGACAATCTCTCTCTTAAAACTAGTTTATTGCACATTCCAAATGTCTCTTATTTCTTATTTGATGTGAAACTAAAGCATCTTAGTTATCCTTTTAGAGTGTTAGCATTGCAAGTTTTGCTAGTTGTATTTAGCTCAAAAGGAATGGTGATTAGATAGGATTCCGGGAACTTGGATACAGCAGTCGAAAGGATGGAACCGACTTTGTTGCAACAGATTCACTATTTCTATGTGCTTGTCTCTTCCTAATCACTAGGAAGGAGTTGGGTTACATTATTTGCCATTAACACTCTCCACTGATCATTAGAGACAGGTAATGTCCAATACTGTTTTCATGGTTCCCATCCATTTACATAAATACATGTTTCCACTCTCCACTCCTGATCCAAATCAAAACAGATTATAGGATTGATCAACCGTTTCTCCTATGATGAAACAAAAAAAGAATGAGTATATTGATCAGGCAAAATGGGGAAAAAGACCATCAACTTTTTATTATTGAGAAGCTTCTCAAAGCGTTGACTGATAAAATAAAAGAAAGGGAACGTGGTGCAGAATTGAAGAGGGAAAGAGAAGCAGAACAGATGGGACCAGCTGCTGAATACTTGCATGTTTGATTCTTCCATCTTCATTTTGTTTTCCTTTTTTCTTTAGAGTATGTTGGCTCATGATTGGAATTCTGTTCATAGAATTTATAATTTTATAATATTAGGTATTATAAGCAAGTAGAAGAATTTGATCAAAGGTTCCAAGTCAAATCTCGTTCACAATACTATTTAATAATTTTAAATTGGATATAATTTTAGGTTGTCCATTGTTGACTCTAACAAATAAAGATTACAAGCTACTTGTGTAAACATGACTATCTAGATAGATGGATGTATATATATTTTCTAGGGTAATTATTTCCTTCATTATCAATGGGTTTTAAATGCTATTACATTATGGAATGAAAAAAATTTATATAATAAATATATTTATTAAAATTTGATATAAATATCAAATGAAATATTGAAAATTATAGAGGTTTGGGTTCCAAACTTATTATATAAAAGATATAAAATTATAACAAAATACCCTCCAAATAATGCAATTTACCCCGTAAAATAAGGTATTTTCACCACTACCTGATTAAGTTGGTGTTTAGTTGGCTGATGATATCAAGCTCAATAAGACTCTACTTAGTAGAAACCTAAGAGAAAATTGAAGGGGTAGAAACCTAAGAGGATGGAAAGCATAATTTTTCTTTTCATAGTTGTGTTTAGTAGGAAAGGTGGAAAATGAAAAAAAATGACAATTTCTTTCCATCCATTGCTTGGTAAAGTTGATAAATGAAATCGAAGAGAATAAAATAATTTAAAAATGCATAATATTGCACTACCATACATCTCTCCTCTCATCATTCTAATTTGGATGGATTGATTTTTATGCATTAGGATAAAAAATGATTATCCTTCTTGTTTTCTTTCTAGCCAAACACACTCAAAATTTATTTTCTTTCCACTTTTCCTTTCCCTCCTCCCATCCCTCCACTTTTCCACCCAACCAAACACACCCTAAAAGATTTAGTAGTAGTAGAATAAATGATTTAATACTAGTAGAGATATGGGCAAGATTAAGAGGATGATTGTTACCAAAAAAATTAAGAGGATGACATGTAATTGCAACGTATAGTAAAAATATGTAATTAGTTTCTGTACTTCTATAAAAGTTAAAAATTCAATCATTCTACCTTTTCAAATTAAAAATCTTAGCCCAACAATCATCATCATTAGTAGTTTTCGTCAAAATTTATCAACTTGACATGCGTATTTTTTGTCAATCATATGAAGACAGCTTAATCAATATGCTAAGTCGATAAAATTTGACCTAAAATACTAACAATGTTAATGATTAGTTTGATATTTTTAAATTAAAAAAGAGGGTTTAATTTTTTGAACTTTTTAAGTACAAGGACTTAAATCTCAAACTTTATCAAATTACATTGACTAAGAGCATATTTTAACCATAAAATAAAGAAAAATTAAATATATATTATTTCGGTTTAACTAAATTATGAAAATAGATGAATATTTTAGAAATCAACTTTTTTTTTCTATTTTGTTTGACGAATTTATGTAGTAAATAGAACATGGTTATGTTGAATGGTTTATAGACCTCATTGATTGTTATAAAACGGGTTGTCGGTCTTGTTTTTACAGGTTAGATGTCGACGAAATGTTTGGTCTACAGCATGCATACTTGAGGCATGATGCTTAAAATAGGGTTTTATAGACTGCTATATGATATAGCACATGAATAAAGACAAGTCATGTAATGACTACCAACAATCTTCACTCTCTAGCAATACACACTTTTTTTTAAAAAATATGTAATTTTGTGGCTATATTACCCATCTAACCAAAAAGAAAAATTTATAAAAATGACATTGATTCAAAAACATTCACCTAAATGACCTAAAATGAATAGTAAATTTGGGTTATGAGAACTAAATGGTTGGCACCACTATTTTTTCAATTAAAAACAAATAATTTTTTGGGTTTTAAACACATAGATGGCCGACATCCATGTATTTTTTTCTCAAAATTTTTTTGAGGGTGCTAGTACACTGTTGGCAAGCACCCCTTTACCTAATAAAAAAAATTATTACCCAACAAAAGAGATTGGAAATATTGCAACCTAACCCCTCTTTGTTTTTCCATCTTTTTCATTTTTCAAGTTTAATTACATATTTTATATTTTAAAATAATATTGAACTATTTATCATGTTTTTTAATTATTATTGCATCAATCACATTATTATTAAATTTAAAATTAATTTTAAATAATGTGTTAATATTATCATATTTGAATTTTCATGATTTTTTAATATTTTTGTTTTTATTTCGTTAAATATAGCTTGATTGTTGTGATTACTTCAAGTTTTGGAATAGAATTGATCAAATTTAATTCTTAATATTCTTATTTAGTTATAATTTTTCATTAAATTAATTCTAAATCTTAATTTAAACACTAAAAATTCAACAAATTACCTTCAAACTTTAAAATGTATAATTTTTACTAAGTATCACATTGAAAAAAAAAGACAAACACTACACTAAAAAGTGTTAAACTCAAGTATAAATGATAAATTAAGCCTAAAAATTATATTTTTTTTTAAATTTAATGATAATTTTTTAAAGGTGGTTTTGATAAAAAGTTGTTAAAGTTATCTTATTTTAATATATTATTTGAGAACTTCAAACGAAAGTATTTTAAAAATATTTAATAATTTTAATATTGAAATTTATAATTGTGAAAATATATTAAAATGCCAAATACAGTATCCAAAATGACAGTAATTGATACTAAACTAGTTAATTTTCAAATCAAAAGTAGTTAATTTAAAATTAATTTAAATTTAACCAGCACAATTAAATTAGATTTTTTTTGATAAAATTAGAACATGTTTTAATGATTTTTATCTCATATAATAATTTAAATAAACATTGCTAAATTATTGTTTCTTTTATTTTTAAAAATAACAAGTAATAAATTTATAAAATAGGTAGTTCAATATATTTTAAATTAATTTTAAAATTTAATAATAATGTGAGTGATGGAATAATAATTAAAAAACATGATAAGTAGTTCAATATTATTTTAAAATATAAAATATGTAATTAGACTTGGAAAATAAAAAAGATGGAAAAACAAGGAGGGGTTATGTTGCAATATTTCCAATCTCTTTTGTTGGGTGACTTTCGCCATTTGTTGGCCGGCACCACACACCCCAAAAAAATAAAAAAAGATTTAAAAAAAATTCATAGGTGCCGGCTATCTAGTGTCCAAAATCTCAAAAATTATTTTTTAATAGAAAAATAGTGGTGCCGGACATCTAGTTTCCATAACTCAAATTTACTGTTTATTTCAGATCATTTGGGAGAATGTTTTTGAACGAAGATCATTTTTATAAATATTAAATTTTTTGAGTCAAATGGGTAAAATATTCTAATTTTGTTCATATGGAATGCTTTTGTTTTTATGTTTTCTTTTTAAAATCTGAAAATGAAAATCTTCTCTGGCACTTTATAATTTTGATTAAGAGTATTTCTCTTTTTGGGCAAAATATTTATCATATGCATATATGTACATCAATTGAAAGACACACTAAATGAATATATTGTGTAAAAACAATATAATTCTTAAATTCAAAATCATCAATAAATAATTAAATCTTATTATTTTTACGAAAGCATAAACTAAATTATACTTAAAATGTCAAATTAAAAAACAAAAGTTTTGAATACATGTTTAAAACACAATTTTTTTTAATAATAAGTGTTGTCTATATTATAGTTTGACTCTAATCATGTTTAGACCCGAGTGATATTTTACTCTCGGTGAGGTTAAAAATTGTGGTGAATGTAAGATTAATTACTATAGTGATGAGATTAGATACTGTATCAATAAAGTTAGAACAGTGGTGGGGTGTGTGTTTGGATTCAAATGCATGGGGTGAGAATAAAAATAACTATTAAAGACATTAGATTAGAAATGATATATAATAGAATTTTTTTAAATTATTTTACTTTTATGAAATTATTAAAAATATGTGAATTTATAATTTCATTTAATAAAATATTAAAAGTATTTACAATGTTTATTTTTAATTAATATTAATTTTATATACAATATATATATATATATAAAAATAATCAACAACACAAACATTAATTACATAAAAGGTTGATATTGTAAAAAGAAAAACAGTTTGACTGGGTTTTTTTTTTAACATGTCTCACTATTGATGTTCCAAACACTCGAAAACATTATTCCTCAAGATTCCATCACACTGGTATTAATTAGTGATTTAAAAAAGCCTTAATTAAATCAAAACTTTAAATACTTATATTAATCGTAACAACTTTTTTTTAGACATCTAATTATAACAACCTTACCATCATATAAATACAAGGGTAAACTATTTAAATTAACATTTAACATTTAAAAATTATTAACCATGGTTAAAAAATAATTAAAAATATCATAAATTTATTAAAAAATCTTAAAATTCATAAATTGTTTTCAAAATTATAAAATATGTTTTGAAATTATAATTATAGGAAAAAAATTGCTCCTATATTAAGTGCACTTAATATTTTAATCATAATATTGTGAAGAGACAAATAGGTTTGTCTATGTAATGATTAGGTAGTGAGTAAAAATATAAAATATTGTGTGTCACCCAAAGTTTCCAAAGATGATTAGGCATGTGTTAAACTCCTATAATTGGCGCATTCCGTCCTTTTAGCTAATTAGCTTTGGAATTATGGTTGTGTTACTTTTTTTCTCAATTAAAACATCAAACTGTGATGTCGTAGGGAATAACGTAGTTGCTGCCATTCATTTATTTATCCTATAATAGTATATCTTGAAGGTAAATTTATTTTCTAAAATTATCAATTTTAATAAGTTATAAATTTATTTAAAAAAATGCATAAATATCACTTGTTGACATTAATTTGTCTAGAGAAATAATGCTTGTGAAATAATAAATTTTTTTTATATTATTATTTTTTCAAATTATAAAATTATTTTAAAAAACACATCCAGAATAAAAATTAATTGAAAGTTAATGTTGAAATGAATTTAGAGATTAATTTATTCAAGTTTATTATGTACGTGAAATAAAAAAAAGTTTTTTATAACTATTTTTTTAAAATTTAAAAATTATATTAAAAGGTATTCTTTTAAAATTTTGAAGACATGTGACACTATTTTATTGGTTTCCGGTGCAAAAATTAACAACATCAACTAAGAACCTAAAAAAGTATTAAGTTAATTAATAATTTCCAATTTAAGATACCATTCAGATCCAAAAAAGAAGTTTATGTACCAACGTGCCAGTTGTCAAGTTCATGGGCTAAATATTAACGTATAGTAAAATGAATTTAAATTTTTTTTTTATAATTTTAAAAACTAAATTATGAGTTTCATATAAGCTCAAAAAATATATTTTTTTATAATTTTAAAATTTAATAGCAATTCCTCTTAGATTTGGTTTTATTAACTTTGGGTTGGGCAGCCCAATTTACTATTCAAAAATTTTAAATTTGTATAAAATATAAAAAATATATTAATATTTATATATTTTAATTAAATTTAAATAATTTAAAAAAAAATTAAATTGCGAAATTCGTCATTTTGGCAGATCAAATTAGGCTAGGCCTGAGCTCAAATTTGGGAATTTTTTTTGGAATCTGGGTTATGAGAACTTCTAGTTCAAGGGTCCAATTAGTTATTAATCCTTTGAGTTAATGTGTCACATCATCATTTCATTAAGGAGTAACAAAAGTTAAGAAACAATTGACCAAAGTTTAACAATTCCATAATATTAGTGACTATTACGTAACTTTTAAAGTTGGATGATTGAAATGTAATTTTACCATTAGTTTTGTGACAATTTATGTAATTTGCTCCAAATACAAATATTAAATATAAACTTGCAACTAACAACTTATCATTATATAAACATACAAAAATTATATATTGTTGATACATGATATCAACGAGGGTGGAGAAAGAAAGAGGAGAAGGGGTGGTGCCGAGGAAGGCTAGTTCACCCACACCGGGGCTGAGAGCCGAATAAGTAGGAGAATGAAAAGGAGAAGGATGAGGGCTTAACATTTTAGGATTTATTGGGAGGGAAGGAGAGAACCCCCTTCTATATTGTGCTTTAGGAGTATTTATAGGCAAGTGAGGGTTCCCGAGTGATCCCATCTTGAAGAGAATGCACCTGTAAATAGAGGATGGCTTAGCAGAGGATTCGATTAGGTGGTTAAGGAAAAACGGTCCTTCTTGTGGGGGGTATCATTGAGTGACCATCTAGACGATACAAGGTGAGGGTCACTTGTGAGTCTCTTCGATTGGTTCTTGTGCTGACAACCGTTCCAAACTATTGTTATAACCCTACCCTGATTAGGACAGATGGCATATCTAAAATATTTTTTTCTCAAATATCGTGAAGCTAATTTTTGTTCAAAAAAAAAAAAGGCTTCGACATTATATAAATAAAACAAAAACTCAATCATAGTCAAAATTGAACACACAACATAATAAACTTTAAACATCAAACTTTATCATTTCAATCAAAGATTCATTTAAATCTTAAAATTTTAATAAATATATAGTTATTACATATTTTTTAGTCATATTTTAATGTACTATAATATAATATAAATGTGTACAAATATTACAAACAACAAAAAAATCTCCAACGTGGGTATATAATCCTAATTAAACTAAATTCCAACGTCACTCGATCTTACATTTAATTAACAACAAATAACGACTATCGTGCTTTAAAGTGCTTGAACTGTTTATAATTGTATTGCACCCTAAGTAATTCACTTCTTTCTTACACAAAACGTCATTGTTGAGTTAATGTAAGGTATTGCTTTGCCTTGCTTGTTATTATTATTGTTATTTGTTTTTTGAATTTTGATTGAAGTAGAGAGTTCGACTACAAATAGTTGATCTCGCTTAAATCCTTTTGTTGATATAGAGTATCAACGAGAATAGAGAAAGGATGGTGTCAAGGAACGCTGGTTCACCCACGTTGGAGCCGAGAGCCAAAAAAGTAAAAGAATGGAAATGACTTAGCCTCTTAGGATTTGTTAGGAGGGAGGGATAGTCTCCCTTTATATTGTGTTTTTGGGGTATTTATAGGTAGGTCATAGTTCTTGGGTGGTCAAGGATGGATGGTCTCTCCTATGGATGGTACGAAGCACACTAGTGGTTGGTCATTAAGCAACTATCCAAATGGTATAAGGTATGAGTGGTTATCCGTGGGTCTCTCTGGTTGGTTTTCGTATTGCCATGTGTCCCATCGGGGTAGGGGTTTAACAATAGTCCCTCTTCCCAATCTAGAGGTTTGTAACACTCATAACCCGTATCCGTCGCCAGAATAGGGTTACAAGGCATTACCATATAAAACACAACTCAAAATAGTCATATTACACATGTTTTAAAATCCCACCATTCGAAACATATATACTTCTTACTCATATCATTCAAAAATCAAATTATAGGATGACTCACCACATTACAAATTCCATGCGCATACATTAAGACATCCAAGCATTTTTTTTACTTCTTAAGCTGAATATCAAACATATTAATTCATACTTCCATTCATGTGCATGAAACCAAACAATCCATATCGCTCGGCTTATTGTCCTTGAGAAAATGTAGCATAATCAATTTCACCAAATAGTCAAGTTTAGCATATAAACATCTTAGCCACAAATGCATTTAACCTTATCAAATATGCACCATTTTTTTTAAAACTCAACTAATAAGACATACATGCCTAACTTCCCATTTAAGTACAAAACATGTGTATGCTTTGCCATTCATCTTATCTTCTATTCGGCTAGCAAACTAACCATACAATTTACACCCAATTCGTAAGCTAATTATTAAGCCTAAAATACATATAAAACCAATTCATACTTTACTCACTTGACTAACATTAGCCATTTTCCAAGTACTTTAGCCAATTCAAAACGTGCCAATTCCATACAGTATAAATCATGTCAAAATTTCATATACACACCTAAATCAATTTATTATATATATATCCGGTCATGCAAATTAACTTCTATATATCATTTAAATCACATACAACCGTTGCCATCCTATATTAAGCCTAAATAGTCAAATCATAATAATGACATAAACAATTCATAAATTTAAAAGAACACATACAATGCAAATATTTCATACTTACAATAATAAGTCATTACCATAATCGATCATACCACTATGTATACATATAGCACATTTTGTAATTCAAGCATCAAAACCATTAGTCCTTTACATACCGAATTATCAAATAACTTATCAAAGACATATATATATTTATTTACGTTTCATCAACCAAATATATATAATAATATATCAATTTCCATTTTCAATCCATTTCACCAATGTACTCATGCCATTACAAATTTACTCAAATTAACCATTTTAATTTACCAAATATTCATAGCATAACATAGTCCACACATAATGAATACAACCAAATTCAAAATTAACATATAACTAAATACTTAACTACATGATTTGATCACCAATGCCGAATCACAAACTAGATTATGACCATCACCTATATTTACATCACATAAATCGAAATAACCTTTATTTCATCTTCAATATATATCGTATTTTACCTATTTAATCAAGCCAAAACTCAATACCATTCCATCACACAAATTAGACCATAATTCATACTTACAAATTAAGCTAATACATGACCAAAAATCACTATCATTAGCATCATTAACAAACCACAACCATAACACAACCATCATCCATATCAAGCTTACCAAAATAAAATAATTATAAACCATATATATATCATTACGTCTTACCAAATTCATATACCAAGCATACCCCACACCTTTACTATGACCAAAATTACTTAAGCCTCAGATCATTTGCATTAGATCAAGCCATTTTCGCATGGCTAAATATATATACAACAACTAAATTAAAACTAGCCTATACATGCCACATAACCAAAAACTCAAAGCTTTAATTTACCGAAGCGATAACCGGATAGTGTGATGACGACTCCAACGACTTCCAACCCGAACAAGTCTTTGGAACTCTAAAAATATAGGAAAAACACACAGAGTAAGCTATTATAGCTTAGTAAGTCATGAGTAATTAAATAACTTAACAACATTTAATTAGTTACAACAAAATCAAATAATGTTTTCAATATTCATATCCATTTCCATAATCGAAAAATACATTTATCAAACACATAATATACATCAAATCCATATTTAACCGAATACACATAAGTTTAACATTTGGCCGAATATATATATATATAAACTACATTATCAACTCTTTTTTAACCAAATTAAATTATACTAGCATAATCACATTTAACTTCAAGCTTAACGTTTCATATAAAACATGTGTTTTCTTAAGTAAATCTTATCTTAACCGAATGTATATGTATATATATTCAAAGTGTCATTCAATTCAAAGACATAATATCATTATATATCCGAATATATATTTACACACATATACATATAATTTTGAATCAAAATATAACATCATATGCATATACATAACACATGGCTGAATATACTTCACCAATGTACATATGTTCACATTAGTAACTTATATAATTTGTATCACATACCAACTGGCCAACTTACCTTTTTTTTAAATAGGTAGTCAAGTAACTCATACCTGGTCGTTTTAGCTCGTTTTACACCTTCGATCACAACTTATCATTGCCCGTTGAACCATTCGGAATTTAATAGGATACTCAGATAATCACATATATTGAACAATGCCAACGTCCCAGACGTGGTCTTACATGCTATCTCATATCGATGCCACTGTCCCAGACAGGGTTTTACACGAATCAAATACGATGCCAAGGTCCTAGACATGGTCTTACACGTAATTACATATATCGATGCCATCATCCCAGACGTGGTCTTACACGAGAACACATATCAAAAATCCTATGTCATGACATATGTATCCTAGCTATTCCTAAGGTTCGTACGGGGCTTTCGGACGTTGTAGCTCGGTCGAAACGAATTCATAAACATAGCTTGCATGCTTATTTTCATTTGGTTAACACATGTATAATTTCACATATTTCCTTTTAGCATATAAAATTCATATTTAATTAAAATAACAATATATATTTGCTTATAGACTTATCTCGGATATCGACGGGTATATAGAACGACTATTCAACTACTATTTTTCCCCCGATCCAAGTCTGATTTCTTTTGTTCTTGATCTATACAATTTCAAATTAAGGTCATTTAAACAAAATTTCATTCAATTTAATCCAAAAACACATAAATGAGAAAATTACTATTTTACCCCTGACATTTTATACTTTTTACAATTTAGTCCAATTTGCATAAAACACAAAATATACAAAATTTACACATACCAAGCTTTGGCCGAATATTCATTATGCCCATACAAGCCCAAAAAATTCATTTATTTCACATTTTAGTCCCTCAGTTTTTTTTTTTGCAATTTAGCCCTAATTACTCAAATTCATCAAAATTTCCAATACAAAACATACTAACCCAAAACATATCTTCAATAATTCATCATCAAACATCACAAACACAATTATTCATCAATGGCATAACTCAAAATATTCATCAAAATCAGAAATTGAAGCATGGGTCGGGTAGTATTCGAAGCAACGATCTCGAAAACGTAAAATTATCAAAAACCGAAACAAAACTAACCTTGAATTAGCTCCAACAATGGCCAAATGTATGAACTTCTTCTTTTCTTTTTTTTCTTAGTATTTTTGGCTAGTTAATGAACAAAATGAATGACCACTTTCATTTTATTAAATTATAACATATAATATATTAAATCATTTACTTAATTAACCTTTAATAATAAATATAAAAACTTTATATAAATATGTCAAAACCGTCCACTAACTTAAATTATGGCCAAATTTTAACTTAAAAACTCCATGTTAAAAAGACATGCAATTCGGCTCTTGCACATTAAACTACCAAATTTTCATTTTACGCGATTAAGCCCTTTTATTAAACCGGACATCTAAACGATAAAATTTTTAAACGATATTTTAGCACATACTAATTCACACATTATAGACACCAAAAATAATTTTAAAATATGTTTTTTTCTGACTTGAATTTATGGTCCTGAAACCACCATTCTGACTAGGATCAAAATCGGGCTGTTACAAGGTTTGTTATAAAGCGATCGGCCTTGAGACAATTTGTAGTTTGCCCCTGCTGGTGGTAGTTGTTTTAAATGAAGCAATTGGATGGAGGGTGCAATTATTAGCGCAGTAGTCCAAGAATGTACAATGCCTTGCGAGGCTATTGAAATTTATTACTATCCTTTTTAACAATGTGCTGGGGAAGGGTAATTCTATTCGAGGTTGACTTTTATAAATTTTGTTTTGTTATTTAATAGGAGGTAGGCTCATTGACTCAAAAATATGAGAATGTATAATGTATACTCGAATGGTGTCGTATATATATCATAGATGTGACTATTGGAAATGTAAAATAAAGGAGGTTTAAGCCATCTATTGGCAATATAAAACGTAAGAGGTGTACAAATTGTTTACTAGCGATATAAAATGTAAAATGTACGAACGATTTGTTGGCGATATAAAATGTAAAAAGTGCAAACTATTCGTTGGAATATGAGTGGGGGGACTATTTGTCATTATAAATAATTGTAGTGAATATAGCTTTTGGCCTGAGCTTTTAACAAGTAAAAATTGAATAATTGTTGAATGCGTGTGCTCATAGTTTTAAAATTTTCATTAACCAAGTTTGGAGGTTGCTCTCTACTTCTACACATGAGGAAGGCTTATGAGGGCCTCGCTACCACACATTGGGAGGCTTACGAAAGGTATCATTTGTCGGTCGCAGTACTGTTGACTCTCGTAGATCGAAGTTAGTTGAGAATCTTTGATATTGAGAATTTTTTATATTATTAAATAGTACCTTTAGAGATTACAACTGATTTTTTTTTGAGATTCTAAATAAGAGATATTATTTCCTTATTTGTTAACTCCTACATGTATATATAGTTGTTCATATTTCTAAGAAATATATACTTTAAGAAAATTTTTTCCCAATACATTAGAGTATTCATCTCTAATTTCATTACAGTATCAAAATTTTCATCCGATTTTTGGGATTTATTTTTTTTTTCCAAAAACCCTAGAATGTAACACCTCTTACCCGTACTCATCATCGAAACAAAGTAAGAAGTGTTATCAAACGATCTGAATTTTTTTTTACAAAAATGCTGATATAATTTCTTTTCATAAACATTCAATTCCTCCTGCAAATTCTCGAAACACAATTTCAAACAAATTCAATATTTCAACCAAATACAATTATATGTTCAGACACAATTTATCCATCCACAACATTCTAATTACTTTGTTAATAGTTTAAGGAAACAATTTATCAATTAATATACACCAAAATTTTAAACCAAACAATATTTTATACATATATATAAATTTATACCACATTACATTAAGTCATCTATACATGCCATTTTTTCAAAGTATTGGTTGCAAAATACCCAAAAGATGATGATGATAGTGTGGATGATGTTCTGACCCCGTCCAATTCCCGAGCTGATTAATATCACTATAAAACAAGAGAAAAATAAAAAAGAGTAAGCTTATAGCTTAGTAAGTATGTATGTAATTCATAAATAAATTTCTAGCATGATACCATATATAATATAATTTTTATCATACATAAATCTATTATCTATTCAATTTCCAGCAAACTGTTTCTCTCGTCATAGTCACTAAATAATTTTTATCCGGAGCTACGAAACTCCAAATTAAGATCTCTAATTTTCCCAAAAACTAGACTAATTTAACTTCTTACCCGTATTCATCATCGAAACAAAGTAAGAAGTGTTATCAAACGATATGATTTTTTTTTACAAAAATTTTGACATAATTTCTTTTCATAAACATTCAATTCCTCCTGCAAATTCTCGAAACACAATTTCAAACAACTTCAATATTTCAACCAAATACAATTATATGTTCATACACAATTTATCCATCCACAACATTCTAATTACTTTGTTAATAGTTTAAGGAAACAATTTATCAATTAATTACACCAACATTTTAAACCAAACAATATTTTATACATATATATATAAATTTATACCACATTATATTAAGTCATCTATACATGCCATTTTTCAAAGTATTGGTTGCAAAATACCCAAAAGATGATTATGGTAGTGTATATGATGTTCTGACCCCGTCCAATTCCCGAGCTGATTAATATCACTATAAAACAAGAGAAAAATAAAGACGAGTAAGCTTATAGCTTATTAAGTATGTATGTAATTGATAAATAAATTTCTAGCATGATACCATATATAATATAACTTTTATCATACATAAATCTATTATCTATTCAATTTCCAGCAAACTATTTCTCTGCATCACAGTCACTAAATAATTTTTATCTGGAGTTACAGAACTTGAAATTAAGATCCAGATAATTTTCAAAAAACTAGACTCATATACCTTCTTACCATAAAATTTTCAGAATTTTTGGTTTAGCCAATTAGTACGATTTATTCTCTAAAAATTCCCCTGTTTCACTACTTGACACTTCTGCCCTCTCTTCACTAAAAGTCAGTTATCTCTTAGTACAGAGTTCAAATGATGTTCCAACTTATTTCTTTTGAAAATAGACTCAATAAAAAATTTAAGAATGTAAATTGAAAAACATAATTATTTTTTTACAATTTTTAGTGATATTCCAAATTCAGAACAGAGGATTTTTAAATCATTCAAACCTTGTCTCACTAAAATTCCAATAGCTCAAAATATATAACTCCTTTGGCCATTCTTTTTGTTTTATGTGAAAATAGGCTCATTAAGATTTAATTTCATGTCTTATTCAACCACTAACTAAATTTCTATAATTTTTGGTGATTTTTCAAACTAACATCACTGTCGCTGTCTAAATCTAATCTATTCCAACATCCATCATTCACATAGCACTATAACCATTTATTTTATAACAAAATACAAGACTTCATCACTTCAGTCACTCTTTCGCAACTTATCACGTTCCAATTACATACTCATATCTCATTGAACATGTCAGTAGAACAACAAATATTTGGGGTTTTTCACACAGTACTACCCATGTTACTTTTATCATTCGATACACGTAGTAGCCTTCACATTGTACTACACACGTGATCAAGTTTTACGGTTCACGTAGTAGCCTTTACATAGTACTACACACGTGATCAAGTTTTACGGTTCACGTAGTAGCCTTCACATAGTACTACACACGTGACAAAAAATTTTCGGTACACATAGTAGCCTTCACTTAGTACTACACATGTGACCATCATTTATCGATTCACGTAGTAGCCTTCACACAATACTACACACGTGACCAAAGCTTCTCGGTACACATTGTAGCCTTCACTTAGTACATCACATGTGACCATCATTTATCGATACACGTAGTAGCCTTCACACAGTACAATACACGTGTTCATCGATACCTTATTCAAATCTTTACCATTCCGATAGTTCCACAAAGATTCTCACTTTCCAATAATTTACAATTTCTCCATAGCACATTATAATATCAATCTTTCCACTCAACTCCATAACACATTTAATAATTCGATTTAAATCACTTCAACCATTACTTGTAGTTGGTATATCTATAAACCAAACTGATTTTAAACAAATCAACTATCAATTTCAAATTTCTAACTTTAACATAACTATTTCATATCCAACCCTTTCGCATATATTGTCACGAAATATAAAAATAATAATTATAACAATGTATTAATTACATACAACTTACCTCGATACAAAATGTAAAGATTTTGGAATTTAATCCCCAATCTTCTCTTTTCCCCGATTAAGGTTGACTTCTCGTCTTTCCTGATCTATAACAGCAAATTGAGCTTGTTTAACATTCACATTTATTAAAACAAGCTTCGACTCAACTTTTTTCAAAAGTACGATTTTGTCCCTAAACTTTTGCATAATTACATTTTTGTTCCCAAGCTCGAAATTTAAATTTCACTCCTTATTATTATGTCTTACAACATGCTGAACACTTTTTCCTTCTATGGCAATATCAAATTCTCACTCTAACATGTACTTATGAACATTAAATATTTTTACCGATTATGTCGATATACCCGTTTTTACTTAAAATCGCTTAGCAAAAGTTGTTTAACATAATTCCTAGCTTCATATTCTATCATAAAACAGCAAAATAAACACATTTCACCTATGGGTATTTTTCCAAATGTGAACCCTAACATGAATTAATGGTAGAAATAGCTAAACCTAGCTACGAGGATCTCAAAAATGCGAAGAACATTAAAAACGGGGCTAAGATGCACTTACTATGAGCTTGAGAAAATGAAGAAACCCTAGCTATGGTGTCTTCCAAAATTTGGCAGCAACTAATGAAGATGAACACCATTTTTCCATCTTTTTTCCCATTTGAATTCTTTTTTATTACCAAATGACTAAAATGCCCTTACTTAAAAAAATCTATTTCACTAATCCTATGCCCATTTTTGTCCATCAATTAACTAATGGTCTAATTATCACATATGGACCTCCAATTTAAAATTTCATAACAATTGGACACCTCTAACATGTAGAACTCAACTTTTGCACTTTTTACAATTTAGTCATTTTGACTAAATTGAGTGCCCAAACGTCGAAATTTTTGAACGAAATTTTTACGAAATTTTTTCATGAAATTGTAGACGATAAAAATATAATGATAATAATATTTTCTCTCGTCAGATTTTTGGTCTCGAAACCACTGTTCCGACTAGGCCTAGTATTGGGCTGTTACATAGAAACCCAAATTTGGTACTTTCCACCCTAGCCCTATTTTTTTTCTCTCACCACCCCTACCATTAGAGTCAACATCCACTTTCCGGTGAAACCCTAAACTCTGGTGACCAAAAGACCTGCGCGTATGCCTCAAGCATCGTCGTAAGTTTTCTACGGCTTCGTTTCACGCGCCACGCGTGGATTCCACTTGTTGCCACTGTGATTTATCTGACGTCATTGATGTGCTCTCTACTCTCTTCTGATCATTCTCTTCTAAGTGGTGGTGTGTTTTGGCTAAGTTTTTTTTTGTAGGATCTATTTGGTGTTTTTTTTGGGTGGTTTTTTATTCTAATTATGCAAGCAAATTTTTTTAGGGGTTTAGTTTTTTTTTCCAGCATTATGTCTGTAGACGAGAAGCACGTGATTCCAACCGATAATCCCTCGTTGCAAATTAGACCTTGCAAGGATATATCAAGGCTCATGGCTTGCAGGGATATATCACAGTTAAATCGTCAAACCCTGAAATCATTGATTCAACCTTTAGTTAGTGGGATTCAATTAACTCTCTTGTTATGGCATGGCTTATCAACTCTATGCAACCCCATATTTCCAAAACCTATTTGTTGCTTGATACTGCGAAAAAGATTTAGAATGTTGCTGCTCTCACCTACTCTTGTGTTGGGAATGGTGCGTAAATTTTTGAGATACGTAATAAGGTTCATGGTACAAAACAGGAGGAGCTAACAGTTTCTCAATATTTTGATAAATTAAGTGGGTTATGGAAGGAACTTGATTTTTATCAAAATTTACAAGTGAATTGTGCCAAGGTTGCTAAAAAATTTTAGAATGTGGTGGAAAAGGAGCGTGTTTTTTTATTTCTTGGTTGAGTTGAATACTGAATATGATCAAATTCAGGTTCAAGTTCTTGGTAAGACTCTATTCCTTTCCCTCTATATGGCATACTCTTATGTATAACATGAGGAGAGTCGTCATATTGTTATGCTTTATAATCCACCTTTAGAGAAAGCTGACCTTATTGCTAACTAGGATGGTCCATCGACTGGTAAGTCTGCCAAGGACCACTTGACGTGCGACTATTGTAGAAAGCCTTGGCACACTAAAGATTCGTGCTAAAAGTTGCATGGTCGCCCCACTCGAGGTTGTGGTGGAAAATGAGGGGGTAATTCTCGGCCTCAGGCACATTTTTCAAACTTTGTGACAACAGAGGATAAGTCTACTTCTGCTGGAAGTTTTACCTTAGATGAGATTCAACATCTTCGACGCATCTTGTCTCAATTAGATTCTACCTCGATTGCCAAGTCTAATCATGCAAACTCAGGTACTATTTTAAATGCTCCATCTACTTCTTGGATTATTGATTCCTGTGCAAATAGACATATGACAGGGTCAAACAAAAGCTTATTTAAATATACTACTTATAACAGCCCGATTTTGGGTCTAATTGGAATAGTGGTTTCGGGACCACAAATCCGACAAGGAAAAATTTATTTTAAAATTATGACATGGGTTGCATTATGATAGGAAGGTTGCATGAAAATATTGATATGAAAATTTTATCGATTTAGTGATTAATTAAGGAAAGGACCTATTTGTATAAAATGTAGAATTTCAATTCTAGAAGCTAGAAGGGTTAACTAGCTATGAAATTGTAATACCCCGAAAATTACTACAGTAAAAAGAAGTAAGATAATATCCCTGATATGGTAAAATAAGGAAATAAAGTGATAAAAAGGGAAATTGAGTTATGTCAACAATGGAAGGTATATTATGACATATTAATTCAAGAAAGGATTAAATCGCAGAGGTGAGAAAAATTTTGTTGCTCAAGAGTAAATACTCAAAACTTGAGGGGTTAAAGTGTAAATATGAAAAAGCTGAAGGACCAATAGTGTAAATATTTTAAGGGTGGAATAATCTAGAAACTAAAGAAAATGGATGAATTAGAACCAAATTGAAAAGATGAAGAATTTTGAGGGACTAACTTGCAATTTTACCAAATTAAGTGATGACTCAAGGATGGAATTTCAAAAGATTATGAAGGGAAAAATGGTCAATTAGAAGGAGAGTGAATTCTAGAAAGTAATGATGATGTTGGTGATATTTTAATTAATTAATTAGATAAATGTTATTTAATTATTATTTTATTAAGATTTTTAGTATTATTTTATTAATAAATGATTAATATAAAAGGAAGGAAAGATGATGAGAAATCATCTCTTCTCCATGAAACTAACGTGAGAAGAGAGGAAAAGAAAGAAGTTTTTCTTCCTTTACAATTTGGTCTTCCCACCAAAAATTCACCATTTTCACTTAGAAATCAAAAAAATTTTCATAGCCACCAAGAGAGAAAATTGATAAGGAGACTAGCGGGAGCTAGAATATCAAGTTAGATTCAAGAAATAGAAGCTGGAGGAGGGAGAAAATCAAGTTAAATATTGAAATCAATGGCATAAGGTAAGAACATCAAGATTTTTATATACTTTTGAGTTTGATATTATTGAAAAAGTAGGAAATTAATGTTAAGGTAGAGTTTCATTATATAAGGTTCTATATTCTTGTTATGTTAAAAAAAAGGAAATAAGAGAAAGTGATGGAAAATGTTGAAGAGAAAGGAAAGGAAAGTGTTATAAATTTAGTTATCAACATTTTACACTAAAATAGTTTCGAGACAGCAGCAGTAGTCTGATTTTGAAAATCTACCAAAAATTGTATAAATTGAATTAGAGGATGAAAAAAATATGAAATTAAATATTATTGGGTCTAGTTTCTCATGAAAGAAACAGTGTAAGCAATAGAATTGTAAATTATGATATATAGTAGGTTTTCCAAGATAAGGTCAGAATGATTCCGGGTTCCCCTATACCGACTTTGGAAAATCATAACAAATTGGATAAAAATAATTAGAGGCTTAAATTTATATTTTTAAATCCTTAATAAGTATATTTTCAATAGAAACAAAAATAAACATCATTAGAATTCTTTAAGAGGAGATAATTAATTTTTAGTGAAGAAGGGTCAGAACTGTTAGACTGCAGAATAGGGATGACTTTAAAGAATAAAATGTACTTATTGGATAAACCAAAAATTCTGAAAATTTTATAGTAAGAACATATGTGAGTCTAGTTTTAGATAAAATTTACGGATCTTAATTTGGAGTTCTTTATCTCAAGATATAAATAATTTAGTGACTATGATGCAAGTGGACAACTTTGAATGAATATATATAAGTAAATGGTGAAATTATAGATAATGTTACCTATAAGCATGCTATATACATTAAGGATGTGGAATGGAGAGGAGGAGGAAAATATATGATTATTTTACTAGCATGAGTTTTCATTAAAAATGACCAATTTACATGTTTTAGGTTCAAGGACTAAATTGATCAAATGTGAAACTTTAAGGGTAAATTTGTAAAAATGTCAAAAAGTGACCAAATTGCATGAAATGGATTGGTCATTTATCTAAATTACAAAATTGAATGAAATTTAGAACAATATTGGGTGGAAATTTGAGAAAAATAGAAAATTTCCAAAATGTCCCTAAATTTTGGTATTTCTGCAATTTAGTCTGGTAAGCTCGTATGAGCTATATTCTATATAATTTTAATTGAAGTGAATGCTAGTTGGTAATGAATATTATATATATGTGTTTTATTATTGGAATCGAATTATTATTGGTAATATGTATAATTATTTGATGCATTTAAATGATTATCGGAAGCTCGATTGAGTTGGAAGCTTGTTGGAGATATGTCACTGTATCCATTTGTTCTATCGATAATTTTGGATGATTTGATTCTTGTTATAATGGTGTGTATAAGTTAAATTGGTTATGAATATGAATGTTAGATAAAACTGGAATGTCTGAAAGTTAATTAGTAAACTCCGGTAATGGCTCATACCCTATTTCGGTGTCGAATACGGGTAAGGGGTGTTGCACTACTTGTCCATCTAAAGATAGTGTGCAACTAGCCGGTGGTTCCCTTACCTCCATCTCTAGAACATGTTCTATGGTTTGTACTCCCAATATCACTTTATCCTCTGTCCTCTATGTCATTAAATTCCCAGTTAACCTTTTATTTGTTAGTACTATCACTAAAGCCTTAAATTGTAAACTAGAACTCTTTCTCAATCACTGTGTTTTTTAGGACCTCTAGACAGGGAAGATGATTGGGAGTGGTAGATTGTGTGATGGCTTAAATCTTTTAGTTTGATCATCCAATATGTCTCAAGCATTATTTGGAGACAATAAAGATGTCAATCGAGAGATTATTCAGTGGCGTAGGCGGTTAGGACATCCATCATTTACTATTCCTGCTAAGATGTTTCCTAGTTTGTTTTCAAGAACTCAGTTAGACTCTTTAGGTTATGATGCCAGTGAGTTTGCTAAGCATATAAGAAACAATTATCCTTTGCATAATAATAAAAGTGTTGTTCCTTTTGAGATTATTCATTTGGATGTTTGGGGACTTACTTGCCTTACTTCTTTATATTGTAATCGTTGGTTTGTTACTTTTATTGACTGTTGCACTCGGATGACATGGGTATTTTTATTAAAGTCCAAAAGTAATCTTTTCTCGTGTTTTCATTCTTTTCATAAATTGATTACTACTCAATTTGATGCTAAGGTTAAGATTTTGCGAACTACTAATGGAACCGAGTATAACTTTAATGATTATTTGGAATCATATTGTAACACCCCAGAACTTGGCCCAGAAGTTTCAATCGAATTTTGAAGGTTACAATGGCCATCGAAATGGCCAAAACACAACATTGTTTAAAAATCTTGAATTTCTTTTTTGAAAACCATTTTTTTTCTAAATTTAGAAAATTCCGACCAAATTTTGCAAACAGTGGTTTGAAATGTCGTTTAAGTTACATGAAAACCAATTTGAAACCTTACATTTAGTTTAGAAACACTTTAGTTAACATGTATTTCAAACTCAGTGTAACAAAAAAAAAACCCATTATTTTAATATAACTCAGAATTCGTAATAGTAATACTTTAATACTTGAATGTATAAAATCATCATAGTCTCGGGAATTCATGTTTCCATTTTAACAAGAAAACAAGCATGGAAACCCAAAATTTTTGGTTTGGTATAAAAACTATAGATTCTAAAGTCCAAAAACAAAATTATACCATAATTCATATAAATTATTTTGTAACAACTCGATTTTGGGCCTAGCCGGAATAGTGGTTTCGAGACCACAAATTCGGCAAGGACAAAATTTTTTTTATTATATTTTTATGGTCTAAGATTTTACGAAATAATGTCGTAAAAAAATTTGTTCGAAAATTTTGACGTTTGGGCACTCAATTTAGTCAAAAGGACTAAATTGTAAAAAGTGCAAAAGTTGAGTTCTACATGTTTGAGGTGTCCAATTGTTATGAAACTTTAAATTGGAGGTCTTTATATGGTAATTAGACCATTTTTTGGTTAAATTATTGACAAAAATATACATGAGATAAGTGAAATAGGAAAATTTTAAGTTAGGGGCAATTTGGTAATTTAGTAATAAAAAGAATTAAAAAGGGAAAAAGATGGCAAAATGTGCGTATCTTCTCCATGATGAACGAAAATAGCAAGGGGGAAGCCATAGTTAGGGTTTTCAAGCTTCCAAGCTCCATAGTAAGTGATTCCAAGCCCCGTTTTTAATGTTCTTTACGATTTTAGAGTCCCGATAACTTTATGTAGCATATTCTAGCAATAATTTAACCCAATGTTTATATTTGGAAAAATACCTATAGGTGAAATGTGCTTATTTTTATGTTTTATGGTAGAATATGAAGCTTGAAATTATGTTAAACAACTTTTGCTAAGTGATTTTAAGTGAAAACGAGTAAAACGACATAATCGGTAAAAATACCTAATGTTAATAAGTAAGTGTTAGAGTGTGAATTTGATGTTGCCATAGAAGGGAAAAATGTTCAGCATGTCATAATACATAAGAATAAGGGATGAAGTTTAATTTACGAGCTTTGGGGAAAAGTGTAAATATGCAAAAGTTTAGAGGCAAAATTATAATTTTGCCAAAGTTTGAGTCAAGGACTGTTTTGATAAATTTGAGTATTAAATAAGTCAAATGTGTTATTATAGATCAAGAAAGAAGTGGAATCAACCTTGGTCAGAGAAAAGAAATGATTAAAGACTAAATTGCTAAATTTTTATATTGTTGCACCAAAGTAAGTTATGTGTAAATAATAACAATATATTTTTATAAATTGTGAATTATATTTGATATGTGAATTATTATTGAATGTGGAAGGAAAATTTTTTATGAATTATTCAAGTGATAAAGTGTTTAAAATAAAGTGTTAAGTGTAAATTCCCGGTTGAACTTAGGAATAGAAGTGGATAAAAGTGACATGTCACTAGAGACCAGTGTTATAGTGTTACAGTGAGTCCCGGGTGCTGGGTGATCTAGCATGTGTTGCAGACACTTGAAAGCTTGTGTGAGTAGGCCCGTGGACATTTCTAGTGTTATTGATCAGTGGTAGCTACGACTACATATCAGTGGTAGCTTCGGCAACATTTCAGTGGTAGCTACGGCTACGTATCAGTGGTAGCTTCAGCTACATATCAGTGTGGCACTTATGTACTAATTCTCTACGTATTCGTGTATATTCTGAGTGTTCAATGGGAAATTGACTAAGTGAAATTATGTAACAAATAAGTGTAATTGAATGATGAATATATGTGTGGAATTGAATTGAATAGTGATCGAAAGTGAAAAAGTGAAATTATGAAATAGTAGAATTAGCAGCAAAATAGTTTTGGACAGAAACAGTTGTATGACTTTAAAAAATCACCAAAAATGGTGGAAATCGAATTAGAGAGTGAATAAGAGATGAAATGAGAGGTCAATGAGTCTATTTTTACATAAAAGAAATAGAGTAAGCAAAAGAGTTTTATATTTTGAGATATTTTAAGTTTAGTGAGACAGGGCCAGAATGAATTTGGAATCCCCTAATCTAACTTTGGAAAATTGTTAAAATTGTAAAAAAATAATTACGGGCTAAACTTTATATGTTTAGAACTCTGGATGAGTATATTTTCAAGTGAAATAAACGTAAGTACGATCCAAATTCTGTACAGTGAGATAATTAATTTTTAGTGAAGAGAGTCAGAACTATTAAGCAATGAAATAGGGGAACATTTAAAGAATAAATTGTACTTATTGTCTAAGTAAAAAATTATGAAAATTTTATGGTAAGAATATATGTGAATCTAGTTTCAGGGAAAATTAACATATCTTAATTTGGAGCACTGTAGCTTCAGATAAAAATAATTGAGTGACTCTAACTCGGATAGATAGTTTTGAATATACATGTGAGTGAATAGTAAAATTATAGAAAATGTTATTTATAAGAGTGTTATGTAATTAAGGATGTGGAATGGAGAGGAGGAGGAGGAGGAAATATAAAATATATGAATGATTTGTGTATAAATTAGTCATATGCCTGATTATATTTGATAAACGTTGAATTAGAAATGACATAATGTTTCATTTCAATTAGTTATTATGAATTGAATTGTAAATTCATATGGCTGAAACCAAACAATTATTTGTAAGTATTATGCATGACATAATGTATTATTCTATATACATATTCATGGTTGAATTATGATTGTTGAGAAAGATAGATAAATTGGAATGAAAGTTCAAATTGAGTAGAACGTAGGGTTGAGTACTTTCGTTCAGTGATAAAGATGAATTGACGAAAAATACCACGGATGGACCATGACAATAAGTGATATGTGATTCCGTGAAAGGCCATAGCTGGGCTATGGCATCGATATATGTTATGTGATTACGTGTAAGACCATAGTTGGACTATGGTATCGAGAAAATAAGTACTCAATTCCGTAAGACGTTCACTAATTTGAAAAAGTTGGTAAGTGTTACATGGAGTTATATTCAAGTGATAGATTTATTTTGATTGTTGAAGTTGAATTCAATTAAGTGATTTCACCAATTGGATATTGTATATGGCAAGATGTGTTAATGAATTACATATTTATGAAATGATATATGAAGTTCAGTAAATGATACATGAAATTAATATGAAAAGATTTATGATTGTTATTAGTATTGTTTTTGACATAATGTGGATTCTTCGATGTTGAAATGATTTAACGGATTTATTGAGCATATGAATGAGTATGAGACTCATATGAGTTAGTATAGATATGTACATGTGTCTTATAAGCTTTGAAATGATAAAAATTGTGAATTGTGAATTAATCTGTGTCAAAGTATATGGGATAGATTAGAGAATCTCTACGAGATATTGAATATCTAATATATTACAATGGTGGTAACTATAAGGCTTGGATCGAATGAGTATATATTGGGCCTCGTAAGCCCTAATTTGCGATTCGAAGACAATACTTTTAAATTTTTAATCTGTATGAAATTTTATAACTTGGTTTAATACGTTTATAAGTGTATATGTTCTGGTAATACCTCGTACCTTATTCCGGCGTCGAATACGGGTAAGGGGTGTTACAATGTGACATCACCAGATTCGGCCATAACGTTTAGGCTGAGTTTGGGGTGTTACATATTTACAGTCCAAAATAGTTCAATTTATTAAGAAAAAATTAAGAAATACTTTATTAGTAACCAAAATGATTTGAAACATTCTGAAACTTCCGATACGCCGAATCCAAGACCTAGCTACGAAGGTTACTTGAAAAGAGGAAAAACTAAAGGGGTGAGCTACACAAGCTCAGTCTAAGTCTTAAAACTAAAGTAGTTAGGTAATGTTAGAATGAAAAATAACAAATGCCAACAGTATAACAAAGTTTTTCAAAAAAAATGGAAACACAACAAACTTAATCATCTCATTATTGGAACACATAGCACATTTATGTTTCACATTAAAATAACACACAACAAATATGCAAGTCATAAGCATGCAAAATTTCCCAAACACACGAAAGCCAAATAGGTTCATTATTGGAACACATAGCACATTTATGTTTCATATTACTTAATTACATTTGTATAAACAACTTGTTTTGCTAATATTCCAACATTCATATACAAATGTTCATGCAAACAAGACATGCCCGGATATGTAACAATAAAAACCCACCCAACCAAACAAAACACCACTCCGATCACCCTGCACACCACAAAAGGCTATGGTAGGCCCATCCACCCTACCCACCATGATAGTGGATCTAAGCCACTCACATGAAAATATGTAGCTGAGCTGACATATATATATTGTGGTATTACCACTATAACAAAATTTTGCAATTAAACTGTCAAATCAAACTTCCTTCTCTCTATAACCAAATTTTAAATTTTTATGCAAATCCAAAAATGCACACAACATGTAGACGAACATAAAAAAATAGGATTACACATTCGGTTGAACATTTTCAGAATCAGTTACACTTGTATTCATTTACTAAGTGACGATAACAACAAGAAACTCAAATCCATTCATCACATCACATTAACACTTAAACGATCAAATAAATTTAATCATATAAGTACACATACGTACACGAATCCAAGCTGTACCGGAGTCCCAAACACATTTACAGAGGCTTAAACAAGCATTGGATTACACAGGAGCTAAAACATGTTAGTTTACGAACAAAGAATAAAAACTACAAAAATAGGGTCACACGACCGTTTTTCCAGGCCATGTGGAAAGGTCCAGGCCGTGTAATAAGGGCACATGGCCGTATGACAGAGAAACACGATCGTGTGACTAAGTTACACGACCATGTGGCTCAGGCACATGCTCGTTTGTACTTGGTCGTTTGGGTAGACTGTGTAACTCGCTGTGTTGTGTGACAAAATTACTTATTTAGAACGTAGGAAAGACACGACCGTGTGGCTAAAACACACGCTCGTGTGGCTGAGATAAATAATCGTATGGCTAAAACATACGCTCGTGTGATAGAGATACGTGACCGTGTGACAGAAACACATGCTCATGTGTGAACGAAAAATTTTCCTACAGGGGTTACACAACTGTTTGACTAGCTCGTGTGTAATACCCCAAACCCAGCCTGGACGTTATGGCCGAATCTAGCGATGTCACATGGTAGTGTGTTTGAAAACCAGAGGTTATGTTGGAAAATCGTAACTTTGCTTAAAACAATTTCCACTTAGAAAATTTTAAGAATTTCTTATTAATTCTAAAGTCGTGTTAATTAATCAGTCAAAAATTTTCAAAACGTTTAATCTATGCGGAAGCTTTTAAGACAATTTACGTATTTGCATATATTTTGTTAAAACGTTTGATTCATTTTGAAAACTCGATTATTCCTATCACTAACAGTTATAAACCAAAAAGATATAAATCTGAAATTAAAAATAAAAATCCAAAGAGGCCATTATGACAGTAAAATACCCCCAAAATAAAATCAAAATTATAATTAAGTACTAAGTCGAATTAAATAGGTCGTGTGGCACTTGTGAGTCCTCCGTCGCACCGATTCGCCTATGTCTAAGGATTACCTGTATAGTCAAATCGAAAGGGTGAGTTTACGAAAACTCAGTGTGTAATCCCATATAAAGCAAACAAATAGAAAGCAAACAAATAGAAAGCAATCACAGTCTGGGCCTAAGCCCTTTTCAGTGTCAGAGACAATACCAGTTTGGGCTTTAGCTCGTCTCAGCATACAAGCAATCATGTGTTTGGGCCTTGGCCCATTACAGTAACAATAATCAGTAAAGTAACAGATTATACAATATATAGGTCCTACCCAGCCAGCCTCTACACTCCATCTCCGTCCAACCCTACACTCCTTGTGGGGATATAATCAACCCACCCATCCCTACAGTCCAAAGTAGTACCAAATGTGACATTAGACAGTAGTTGTAGCTGAGCTACCAGCAAGTTAGGCTCGAAGCCTTTCAGTACACTTCCTCCAATCAATATCAATCCCCAACCCAATGCAATACATCATACAGTCATGTCATGGTTTCATGTATAAACAGTATAGAATATATAGCATGCTCAAAGTAAAAACATACATATCTATCTCATATAGGCATATAACAGTCTTTCAGTCATTTTAGTCAATTAGGGGTCTAGGTAAACTTACCGACCCTTCAGTAGGTTCACAGTCGACTTGGACGATCTGTGAAACCTTAGCAATCAAACAGTGAAAATGGGCCCACAGGCCCATGTTGCAAGCCCAGGTAGGCCAACACCTACTCAATTGCACTCCACTTAACCACCAGACCAGCAGGCCCATTCTGACATATTTTACCAATATTTATTTATAAGCCTATTGACTAGAGATAGAAGTTTATTCATTTAAAAACAAAAATTTGCCTAAGCTAAGGCTTGAATTTGGGACCTCCCAACCACTCCCAGAACACCTAACCACTAAAGCTGATAGATATTTGTTTCACAAACATACGAAAATAAATATTTAAGGGATTTTTGAGGCATTAAATCGTGTGACCCACTCCAGGCCATGTGACTAACAAATTACCTTAATTTTAACAGCGGCACAGGACTGTGTGGATCGCCCGTGTGCGACACACGCCCATGTGGCCTCAAAACCACTCCAAAATTGACTGAAATTCGTGAATTTCAACATCAAATCGATCCTGAACTACAATAGTTTCAAAAGCACACCTAATAGACATTCCAAGGCATTAAGAAACGACCACTTCATCTTTACTCTAATGACCTGAAACTCAATTTCACAAACATACTAAACTTATAAACAATTTCGATCTAAATCTTATATCAAATTATCAAGAAAAACCAACATAAACTCAAATGCAAAGCGACCTTTACGCTCACCTGATTCGACATTCGAACAAGTGAAGAATAAGAGCAACACAAAGACTTAAAGGTGACAATCAACAATGATATTGAAACCCAAGGGGAAAGGAAAGAAAAACAAAAGCAAAAGGGAAAAGAAAACCAAAAATCAAAATCTGAACAATTGACGGAAAGAGAAACTAAAACTAACGTGTGAAAAGAGAGTGGTGAGACATTTTATGGATTTTTTATTTTCATAAAAAATAAATAATGTAAAACCCCTTAACCCAGATCCATTTTTGGATTAAGGTTATGAGGCATTACCGATCAAAACACGGTTCAGAACAGTCATTCATTACAATTCAAGCACAAAGTAACATAATCTCCTTTACAAATTTTCTTTTTCAAACTCAACTAATAACCATCCTTTTATTCCTACTAGTCAAATTTGTAAAATTGAATAACATAGTCATTATTTACCCATTAGAACAGTACCTAAATAACCAACCAACCAATCAATCATAAAACATATTCATTCTTTGCTATCATTTAATCATCGAAACATCACCTATCATAATAAGCATGCTAAACACATAGCTAATGTACATACACTTCAATTACCATGATTCATCTCATAACATAATCCTAAACACAATTCCATCATATATACCATTTCCAAACCAACACACATGGCTAGAATTACAATTCAAAATATATCAAAAGTTCACTAGCCTATACATGCCATATACCATATATACAAAGCTTCAAAAGTACCAACAAGATGATTGATAGTGTGATGATGTTTCCCGACGATCCCCGAGTCCGAGCTAGCTTCAATAATCTATAAAATAGTGGAAGAATGCACAAAGTAAGCTTTAAAAGCTTAGTAAGCCATAAACAAATAAATTATTTCAATGATATTTACAATTCAATTCAACTAGGTCGAATTCAAATATATCTCAAACACATATACATTTAACTAACTCATATAAATTCATATTATTACATTAAGTACTAAACTTACCTTAATATTTCATAAACATATAACTTCACACATACTTGAACCATTCAGCTCAAATTCACATTCGGGTTTGTTAAGAACACATAGAAATCATATAAAGCTCGTACGATGCCATATCTCGGATATGGTCTTACATGTTAACGCATATCGATGCCACTGTCCCAGACAGGGTCTTATACGAATCATATACGATGCCCATGTCCCAGACATGGTCTTACACGTTTTCTTACTTCGATGCCAATGTCCCAGACATGGTCTTACACGAGATCACATATCCGAACTCCTAATATCATGTCATCAATATCAAATACATTTTCTAAGGTTCATTCAAAGCTATCGACTTCGTAATTAAATCATTTCATACACAAAACCAGACATCCAATGCTCAAATCAATTCAACAATATATATATTCATATACGAATCAAATTCGGCAACTTATCTTCATATACAAATCAATTTCGATAATGTATAACCATATACAAATAAATTTTAGCAAAGTATAATCATATACGAATCAATTCGGCAACTTATCTTCATATACAAATCAATTTCGATAATGCATAACCATATACAAATAAATTTTAGCAATGTATAATTGTATACGAATCAATTCAACAACTTATCTTCATTTACAAATCAATTTCGATAATGTATAACCATATACAAATAAATTTCAGCAATGTATAATCATATACGAATCAATTCGGCAACTTATCTTCATTTACAAATCAATTTCGATAATGTATAACCATATACAAATATATTTCAGCAAAGTATAATCATATACGAATCAATTCAGCAATTTATCTTCATATACAAATAAATTTTGATAATGTATAACCATATACAAATAAATTTCAGCAAAGTATAATCATATACGAATCAATTCGGCAACTTATCTTCATATACAAATCAATTTCGATAATGTATAACCATGTACAAATAAATTTCAGCAATGTATAATTATATACGAATCAATTCGACAACTTATCTTCATTTACAAATCAATTTCGATAATGTATAACCATATACAAATAAATTTCACAAATGTATAATCATATACGAATCAATTTGACAACTTATCTTTATATACAAATCAATTTCGATAATATATAACCATATACAAATAAATTTTAGCAATGTATAATTATATACGAATTAATTCGGCAATGTATAAAACAATCAAATTCAGCCACGTATATAACATTTACATTTAAATTCAAAAACATTTATTTACTTATGAACTAACCTTGTTTCGAAACGAACAGATCGGAATGATTATTCGACAACTTTTAATTTTCTTCGATCCAAATCTGATTTCTTCCTTTCTTGATCTATATGAATTCAAATTTAGCTCATTTAATCATCTATTCATTAAATTTCATTCAAAAATTTCTATTTGGATATTTTTTCACTTTAGCCCCTAAAGTTTCACATTTATTCAATTTAGTCCCTATTTCACAAAATAAAAAATTACACAAAATTTCAATACACCCATGCTTAGCCGAATTTATTAGAGGTCCCTAGCAGCCGAAAACTTGCATGTATTTCATATTTCAACCACTCAATTTACACATTTCTCAATTTAATCCCTAATTTGCATTTTCATCAAAAATCACTTTATAAAATATAATAATCTATCAACAAATATTTATTTTTCATCATCAAACAACAAAAAGCTTGAATATTCATCAATGGAATTTCACAAAATCATCAAAAATTTTGAAAATTAAGACACGGGCTAGCTAGAATAAGAAGCAACGATATCAAAAACGTAAAAATCATAAAAAACGGAACAAAAATCGTACCTAATTGGACAATGAAAGCTTGGCCGAATGTTAAACTTCCATGGTTCTTTTTCTCTTTGAAGTTTCGATTGAACAAAGGTTAAAGATGATAACTTTAACTTTTGTTTTATTTAATATTAACATTATTTACTAATTACTTAATTAACCTTTAAAATCATTACTATTTACACAATTTCCAAGCCACTATCATCCAATAACTCACAAATGGCCTATTTATCACTTAAGGATCTTTACTTTAATGTTCTATACCTATTAGACACCTTTAGCTTATAGAACACAACTTTTACGCCTTACGTGATTTAGTACTTTTATCAAATTAACTAACCAATCGGTAAAATTAAATCACAAAATTTTAACACATATTAAATAACATACTATAAATGCCAAAAATAATATTAAAATAATTTTACGACCTCAAATTTGTGATTCCAAAATCACTGTTCCAATTTGGCTAAAACCGAGATGTTACAAATAAAATAAAATAAATTTAAATAATAAATATAATAAAAAATAATATTCAACAATAGACCAATCAGAGTTTTTTTAAAGGTTGGAAACAAAAATTAAAACAAAATTTTCTCTTTGCTCACATCGAGATTCGAACACAAAACCAAGAGTAAGCTAAACATCTAACCCACTAAAGCACACGCTCATTCTTGTTCTAAAAACACTCAGAAAAATGTATAAGCCTAACTGAAAGCTTTGCCTCCCATGTATGGCTTGATTGTTCTAACCCCCAATTTCGGGATGTTACACATATGATATTTTGAATCAAACCAGTTGTCCAGGTATAAGTGCTTAGAATGATGTTGTCGAAAGAAAAAATCGGCATCTTTTGGAGGTGGCTAGATCACTTATGTTCACTATGAATCTCCCAAAGCTTTATTGGGGGATGCAATTTTAATTTCGACTTATATTATTAATCGGATGCCTCTTAGGGTCTTTGATTTTAAAAGTCCCATAAAAACCTTACAGGGCAAGACCGTAAGAGCTCGATTTTGACCCTAATCGAATTGGTGGTTTCGGGACCACATATTCAAGTTAAAAAAATATTTTAAAATTATTTTTTGTGTTTATTATGTGTTAATTTACTTGTGTGAAAATTTCGTGCTTTAATTTCATCGTTTGAGTGTCTGATTAAATAAAAGGATTAAATCGTGTAAAATGAAAATTTAGTGGTTATTTCTAAAAGGGCCGAATAGTGGTTGTTCTTTTAATATGGAGGTTTTATGTTGCAATTTGACCATTGAAAAGATAGTGGACGGCATTATGTTTATAATGTATAATTTTTATATTATTTATAAAGGTTATAATATATATATTACATTCTAATGTTATAATAAAACAAATAAAAGCCATTATCATCTTTTATTTCTTTATCTACTAACCGAAACTAAAGAAAAGAAAAGAAAAGAACAAAAACCTAGCTATTCGGCCATCTTTGAAGCTTGATTCGAGGTTAATTTTTGTTCGATTTTTTATAATTTTTACGTTTTTGTAATCGTTGCTTCGAATACTTCAAGACCCATGCTTGAATTTTTTATTTTGATGAAAAATTTAAAATGTGCCATTGATGAGTTTATGAGTTTTAATGATGATAGTTGATGAATTATGAAATATATGTGTTAGATTAATATGTTTTGTCTTTGGGTTTTTGGTGAATTTGAGTAATTTGGGTTAAATTGTAAAAATAATATTTTGAGGGACTAAAATGTGAAAAAAATGAAATGTATGGACTTGTATGGAGCCTATGAATATTGTACCCTAGCATGATATATGAAAATTTTGTGTATTTTGAGTTTTATGCAATAGGGACTAAATTGCAAAAAGTGTAAAATGTTAGGGGTAAATGGTAATTTTCCCATTTATGTGTTTTTGAATTAAATTGAATGATTTGATGAATAAAAAGGTTGAATTTGAATATGTTTAGATAAAGAACCAAAGAAAACGGTACTGGATCAGGGAAAAACAAAAATAAACGAATAGTCAATTATTTCGTTCGTCGATATCTAAGGTAAGTCTGTAAGCATATAAATGTTGTTAAATTTGCAAATGTATAAATTTTATTTGTTGAATTGAATTTTGTGGATATATATGTGTATTGGTCGAATGTGTGGTAAGCTAGGAAGTTTTATTTCGTGTTTGATTCGATCGAGATACGTTGTCCAAAAGCCCCGTACGAACCCTAGGAATAGTTAGGATACATATGTCCTGACATAGGATTCCGATATGTGTTTTCGTGTAAGACCACGTCTGGGATGTTGGCATCGACTTGTGTTTACGTGTAAGGCCATGTCTGGGACAGTGGCATCGATATGTGATTACATGTAAGACCACGTCCGGGACGTTGGCATTGTACGAGCCTTCCGACTCTCCACATATCCTTTTTAATTTCGAACGGTTCAACGGGCAATGTTAAGTGAAGATCGAATGTAAAATCAAATAAAAAGGTTCAAGTATGTACATATACTAAGTTATGAAAGTAAGGTAAGTTGAATGATTGAATTATTGATATAATGATACATTTTAATGTGAACTATGTGCAAGTTTATGTGATTATATACAAATTCGGCCTTCTGATGTTAATATATTGCATAAGGTGAAGACAAAATATGTTAATATGCATAAATGGGTATTTGATCAAAAGAAAGTTGGTACAAAGTATACATGATTTGATATTGAAATTTTTTAAAAAAAATGAGATTATGATAATTTATCATTATTTACTATGAATAAATTGTGTATATGTTAGAATTAAGTGACCCAAATTCTTATTTAAATAAAATACTATGGTAAAATAAAATAAAAGTAAAATCCCTATAGAATTATACTTCTTTTATTTTATTTTAGAATAAGATTTTTTAAATCTTATTAAACTCCATCTGTTTGATATTATTAGAATAAGGAGTTTCACTGCTATTAGAATAAGGTTTACAAGCCTATAAATAGGAATAGTCTACTCCTCTTGTAATTAAATTCGAATTCGACATAGTGAATTTTCTTCTTCTCTGCCAGTGGTTTTTTTTCCGAAAGGGTTTCCACGTAAAATCTGTGTGTTCTTTATTTTTCTATTTCTATTTTTTTGATATATTGTCATTATCGACATTATATTTTTCACAAATTGGTATCGGAGCTTTCGGGTTGTTCATCTCAATCACGGTAATGACGTCTTTGAAGTATAAAATTCCGCTGTTAGATTGCAACACCAGATTTGCGTTGTGGCAGATAAAGATGTAGGCAGTTCTTGCACAGATGGACTTAGAGGAAGCCCTGTTAGGGGTAGATAAGATGCCTTCAACATTGATGGAGGAAGAGAAGAAGCGCAAGGATTGAAAGATGTTAACACAGTTCCATCTGCATTTCTCTAATGAAATTTTACAGGATGTGAAGAAGGAGAAGACCGCCGCTGGATTATGGAAGAGGTTGGAACAAATATGTATGTCGAAAACTCTAACTAGCAAGCTGCATATGAAGCAGCGTGTTTATGCTCATCGTTTGGAGAAAGGTGCATCTGTTCACGAACACTTAACAGTGTTTAAAGAAATTCTCTCAAACTTGGAGGCCATGGAGGTTCAGTATGATAAGGAAGATCTAGGGTTGATTCTACTTTGTTTGTTGCCCCCGTCTTATTCAACCTTTAGAGATACGATCTTATATAGCCGCGAGTCTCTCACAATTGATGAGGTTTATGATTCTTTAACCTCGTATGATAAGATGAAGCATCTTGTGGTTAAAACTGACTCTTAGGGAGAGGGTCTTATTGTTCGTGGGAGACAAAATCAGAATGTTGATGATGATCGTGGAAGGACACATGAACGGAATCCTCGCAGTAAATCTAAGGGTAGATCGAAGTCTTCAAATAGAGGTAAAACTTGTAACTTCTGCAAGAAGAAAGGGCACATTAAATCTGTGTGCTATAAGCTACATAATAAGATCAAAAGGGAGGCCGCGAATCAAAATGGAAAACAACTAGAAAATTTCGGTAAAGCTGATGTTGTAGAAGACTACAGCGATGGTGAACTTCTAGTCGCTTCTGTCAACAATTCTAAAGCGAGCGAGGAGTGGATCCTTGATTCGGGTTGCACCTTCCACATGAGTCCCAATCGGGATTGGTTTACAACTTATGAAACAGTGTCTGAAGATATTGTTTTGATGGGAAATAATGCTTCATGTAAAGTTGAAAGCGTTGGAACAATTAAAGTTAAGATGTTTGATGAAGTCGTCAGAACACTTAGTGACGTACGCATGTTCCAGAATTAAAGAGAAATTTAATTTCGTTGAGTACTCTAGATTTAAAAGGGTACAAATACACAGCTGAAAGTGGGGTTTCGAAGATTTCCAAAGGTTCCCACATTGTGATGAAAGGACAGAAAAAGACTGCCAAGTTATATGTTTTGCAGGGTTCTACTGTTACTAGTGATGCGGCTGTCCCATCCTCTTCCTTGTCAGATGATGATATTACTAAACTTTGGCATATGCGCCTAGGGTATATGAGTGAGAATGGCATGGCAGAATTGAGCAAAAGAGGACTTCTTGATGGGCAAGGAATTTGAAAACTGAAGTTCTGTGAGCACTGCATTTTTGGAAAGAAAAAGAGAGTTCGATTCACCAGAGGAATCCATAACACGAAGAGAACGTTGGAGTATATTCTTTCTGATCTGTGGGGGCCATCCAGAGTACCTTCGAGAGGTGGAGCTAATTATATGCTAACTTTTATTGATGATTTTTCCAGAAAAGTGTGGGCGTTCTTCCTGAAGCAGAAAAGCGATGTGTTTTCTGCATTTAAGTCTTGGAAAACCATGATTGAAAAACAGACGAGAAAGCAAATAAAATAGCTCCGTACAGACAATGGCTTAGAGTTCTGTTTTGATGAGTTTAATAAATTTTGCAAGTCAGAAGGGATCATGAGACACTTGACAGTTCGTCATACTCCACAACAAAACGGTGTTGCAAAACGAATGAACAGAACAATCATGGAGAAGGTTCGATGTATGCTGTCAAATGCCAACTTACCATAGTCATTTTGGGCCGGAGCAGCCTCTACATCATGTTTTTTGATCAACCGATCTCCATCCGTTGCCATTGAGAAAAAGACTCCGTAAGAGGTATGGTCTGGTAATCCTGCTGACTATTCTGATTTAAAAATTTTTGGTTGTCCTGCGTATGCTCATGTTGATAATGGAAAATTGGAACCAAGATCTATTAAATGTGTTTTTTTGTTATAAAGCTGGTGTAAAAGGGTATAAGTTATGATGTCCTGAAAATAGAAAAGTTGAGATTAGCAGAGATGTTGTTTTTGATGAAATTGTTATGCTACCTAACTTATCTCTTAAAGAATCTTCCAATAAAGAAAATCAAAAGCAGGTGGAGCATCAGATTAATCTAGAATCTACAACAGAGTCGACTACTAAAGCCAGTACAAAAATTCAAAATAGAGTTACTTCTTCACCACAATACTCTATCGCCAAAAAATAGAACTAGAAGAGAAATTAAACCTCCAAACAAGTATGTCGAGGCTGATCTAGTTGCTTATGCTCTAAATGTGGCTGAAGATATAGATGCAAACCAAGAGCCATCTAATTATTCTGAGGCGGTTAGTTGTGAAGACTCAAAAAAGTGGATGTCTGCTATGCAAGAGGAGATGGAATCACTACACAAAAATAAAACATGGGATCTTGTGAAACATCCTAAAGGTAAAAAGGTTGTTCGTTGTAAATGGGTGTTTAAGAAGAAAGAAGGGACTCCAAGAGTTGAAGAACCCAGATATAAAGCAAGGCTTGTTGCAAAGGGTTACAGTCAAATTCCAGGAGTGGACTTCACAGATGTGTTCGCTCCAGTTGTGAAGCATAGTTCAATTCGAGCTTTGCTTGGTATTGTGGCCATGCATGATTTGGAGCTTGAGCAGTTAGATGTAAAAACTGCATTTTTGTATGGAGAACTTGAGGAGGATATTTACATGCAACAACCAGAGGGTTTTACAGTCTTAGAAAAAGAGGACTATGTTTACTTGCTGAAAAAGTCCCTTTACGGTTTGAAACAGTCACCAAGACAGTGGTATAAGAGGTTTGATTCCTTTATGACTTCTCATGATTTTAAAAAAAGTAGCTTTGAAAGTTGTGTTTACTTTAAGAAAAACAGTGATGGTTCTTTTGTGTATCTACTCCTTTATGTTGATGACATGTTGATAGCAGCGAAAGATAAATGAGAGATAAGAAAGGTCAAAGCCCAACTAAATGAAGAATTTGAGATGAAAGACTTGAGACTAGCAAAGAAGATACTTGGTATGGATATTCTAAGAGATAGAAAAGCAAGTAATTTGTACCTAAGTTAGAAGGGGTACATTGAGAAAGTTCTTTGCAATTTCAATATGCAGAATGCTAAGCCTATTAGTACTCCTTTAACTGGCCATTTCAGACTTTCATCGGCTTTGTCTCCACAATCAGATGATGAGATTGAGTACATGTCACATGTTCCATACTCTAGTGCAGTAGGATCTCTCATGTATGCCATGGTTTGTTCACGTCCAGATTTATCATATGGAGTTAGTACAGTTAGCAGATACATGGCAAATCCCGGTAAAGAACATTGGAAAGCAGTTCAGTGGGTTTTAAGATACGACGTACTACCGATGTTTGCTTACAGTTTGGAAGAACTAGAGATAGAGTTATTGGGTATGTTGATGCTGATTTTCCTGGAGACCTCGATAGAAGAAGATCTCTCACAGGTTATGTCTTTACAATCGAAGGTTGTGCAATCAGTTGGAAAGCCACTTTGCAAACTACAGTCGCTTTGTCTACCATTGAAGCTAAGTACATGGCAATTACTGTGGCTTGTAAAGAAGCTATTTGTTTGAAGGGACTCTTGAGTGAACTCAATGAAGACCTTCAAATCAATACAGTATTTTGTGACAGTCAGAGCGCCATCTTCCTTACAAAAGATCAAATGTTTCATGAGAGAACAAAACATATTGATGTTCGGTATCATTTTGTTCGTGATGTTATTGCTCGTGGTGATATTGTTGTGAGCAAAATTAGTACTCATGAAAATCCTGCAGAGATGGTGACTAAGTCACTTCCTATAACCAAGTTTGAGCACTGCTTAGACTTGTTCGTTGAGAGTTCGCGATGAAGAACTTGTTCATTAAGAATTCATGTCAAGGTGGAGATTTTTAGAATTAAGTGACCCAAATCCTTATTTAAATAAAATACTATGGTAAAATAAAATAAAAGTAAAATCCCTATAAAATTATACTTCTTTTATTTTATTTTAGAATAAGGTTTTTTAAACCTTATTAAACTCCATCTATTTGATATTATTAAAATAAGGAGTTTCACTCCTATTAGAATAAGGTTTACAAGCCTATAAATAGGCATAGTCTACTCCTCTTGTAATTAAATTCGAATTCGACATAGTGAATTTTCTTCTCCTCTCTGCCCATGGTTTTTTTCTCAAAAGGGTCTTCACGTAAAATCTATGTGTTCTTTATTTTTCTATTTCTATTTTTTTGATATATTGTCATTATCGACATTATATTTTTCACAGTATATGAATTCATGATTCTTTTGCTTATGACTTACTAAGCTTAAATAGCTTACTGGGTGTGTTCTTGTTTACCTCTGTTTTATAGATTTTGGAGTCAAGTTATGAGCTCAGGAATCGTCAGCAAAGTTTATCACACTATCGACTAACCTCGGTATTTTATAAGCTAAAATTTTTCTTTTAAAACTATGGCATGTATAGGCTAGCTTTGGAGTTAGTCTAATTTGAAAGTGTTTGTATAAAAGCCATGCAAAAATGGCTTAATTTCCTTGCTTGTGTTCGGTTTTGGTTTAATTATGGCTTAAGTTTATTTTGGTCATGGTTTAATCTTATATGGATAGTAATCACATGGTATGGCATATATATAGTGATGTTTTGTTCATGCGTTTCGGCAATAAGGTAGATGAGGTATTTTTGATGTATTTTAGTAAGATAAATAATGTTAAGTTTAAGTGATTTTGGTTATGTGTTATATATATATGATATGTGTGGTCTGTTTGGGTTTGGTTTTAAGTGAGATTGGGTTAAGACATATAAATTTAAATATGTATATGAAGGTTGGAAACTATCTATATTTCGGCTATGATATGAGTTCATGTTAAGTATTATGTTTCATAGTTTAAGTGTGTAATTTTCTTTATATATATATGTATGATATGCTTAGTATGTTTTGTTAAGTAAATTAGGTATGAGTAATGAATGTGTTAAGGTCATTCGACTTTGTAATTAAATTATTTGAAAATGCATTATATGGTATGGTTTGTGAGTGTGGATGAATAGGTGTTTCGGTTTGAATAATTTGATATTAGATGGAAAAGTATTGGATTTATGTTACAGGTATCTATAAGCTTATAATGTGTTTGTATATATATTGACTATAAAGGTTTGGCTGCTAAATGGTAAATAATGAATTATGTGTATGAACATATTTGGCTTGTTAAAATATGTGATATGTGTATGGCATGATTATATAAATATGAAGTAAATAAGGTTTCCTATATGACCGAATAGGTAGTTAATTTATTGGTTAAGTGTATGTATTCTAACTATGGTATTTAGGCATGTGAAATAAGTGTAATATTGGTTGTTATTTGTGTTCAAGATGCTTTAAATTATTATAGTTTATGTGCATAATCTTGTGATGAATTAAAATGGCTAAGTATATGATATGTTTGGTAATTGTTAAATAAATGAAATTGAATTAATGGATGTCTTAATGCATGCTAGGTATGAGATGATTATATGTTCGAATATACATTGGTTATTTTGATTTAGTTGTAATGGCAAAGTATGCAACTTTATTATGCTTGAATGGTTCGGTATATGTACTTTGAATTGATTTGTTCTTTGTGTTCAATAATGTTTAATGTGACTATAGTGACATGAGTATGTTATAATAATATTAAAGTTATGTTCAACTATGATTGTAATGTGATATGATTGAAGTATGTTTGATAATGTTTTAGGCATTCGAAGGACATGCGTTTGAATTTCATACGATTCGAACTTTGTATTAATAAAGCATGATTTGTATATGTGAAATGATTTAAATATACATATACATATATATATATATGAATTGATTTGTAAAACTTTTATAAAGAAGATTATATTGCCTAATACTTGAATTCAATTGAATGTCTGTCCTGAGTTGTGTTTTGTTAGGTAATGCCTCATAAACCTAATTTGGCAACGGATTCGCGTTAAGGGGTGTTACAAAGATAGATTACCCAGTTTCCCAAAAGGTCTTTGGTTGTGTTTTCTTCATTCATCTTCGACATGGGAGAAAACTGGATCCTCGAGCAGTCAAATGTATTTTCTTTGGATACTCTCCCACACGGAAGGGTTACAAATGCTATCATCTGCCATCTAGAAAGTACTATGTAAATATAGATGTAACATTTCGTGAGGATGAACTCTACTTTTCTTCATCACACCAATCTCTTCAGGGGAGTTTATTGTAAATGAAGAGATGACACCTTGTTATGTTACTCTTCCGAGGGAGAATTTAGTTTTAGTAGAGACTTTGGTTCAAGAGAAGACTAGTGAACAGTTGTTGGATAAGCTTGATTTAAGGACATACACTAGAAAAGGAAAAAAAAAGATGTCATCATACGATCTACTTTATGCCCTGACTCTTCACTGTCAGGTGAGTCATCTTTACCTCCGATTGCTACTGATTTTGAATTATTAATAGCCCAATGAAAAGGAGTTAGAACTTGCACTTTACATCTTATTTTTATTTGTCTCTTATGATTCCTTATCCCAATACTATAGAGTTTTTGCTTTGTCTTTGTTCTTTATGTCTTTTCCATAGGATTGGAGAGAAGATACCATTGATCCAAGATTGAAGAAGGCTATGATTGAAGAAAAGAGGGTTTTAGTAAAAAATAAGACGTGGGAACTGGTTAATCCTCTTGAGGGGCAAAAAATGGTTGGCTGCAAATGGGTGTTTACTATCAAGTATAAACCTGATGGTTGAATTCAAAGACTCAAAGCCAGATTAGTAGCGCAAGGATTCACTCAGACATATAAAGTGGATTATTAAGAAACGTTTGCTCTAGGTGCTAAATTGAACACAATTAGGATCCTTTTATCCTGTGCAACAAATCTCGACTGGGACTTACAGTAGTTTGATGTAAAGAATGCCTTCTTACATGGAGACCTGGAAAAAGAAGTGTATATGAACGTTCCTCCAGGGTTTGAAGATAAAAATACTCAATGGGCGGTATCCCAGAGCCTGTTTTGATAGATTTAGTAAGGCCATGGTGTCGTTTGGCTATCAAAAAAGTAATGTTCATCATACCCTCTTTATGAAACATCACAAGGGTAAGATTATTTTCCTTATAGTTTATGTTGATGACATAATTATGACAGGAGATGACAAGGAAGAAATGACCCGACTTAAGAAATAATTGGCTCAGGAATTCGAAATCAAAGACTTGGGAAAGTTAAAATATTTCCTCGGAATAGAAGTGGCCAAATCGAAGGAGGGAATTTTTATTTCCCAAAGAAAGTATGTTTTAAATCTTCTGACAGAGACTGGCATGTTAGGTTCCAAACCTTGCAAAACAAGCCGAATCACCTATTGAGAGTAATCATAAGTTACAAGTAGGGTTCGGTGAAATGGTGGATAAATAGAGATATCAAAGGCTCGTCTAACGTTTGATTTATCTTGCTCATACTCGACTTATCATAATCTTCTTTGCAAGTTAGGCCTGCGAGACATCTACGCACCAACTTGATGGAGAGTGTTGAGAATATTTGATATTGAGAATCTTTGATATTATTAAATAATACCTTTAGAGATTACAACTGATATTTTTTAAAGATTCTAATTAAGACATATTATTTCCTTAGTTGTTAAACCCTACATGTATATATAATTGTATATATTTCTAAGAAATATATACTTTGAGAGAGTTTTTTCCTCAATACATTAGAGTATTCATCTCTAATTTCATCAAAATTACATAGAAAGTAACAAATGTCTTGCTTTCGTATATGTGGAGAGAAATGATAAGTATTTTAAAGGTGATTTAAGTATTTGGAAAGAAAGTATGAATAATAAAATTTAGCAAGGACTAAATTGTTAAGTATAAGTTTAATATATATATTCATCCTTACTAACCAATAAACACCAAACCAGTTCTCTAAAACATTTCATCATGGACATCTATACTCACATACAATTTTCATCAATTGCAAAACATACACTTTCCAAATTCAAATGAATGCATGCACCTATCAAGGGCTAAGTGCATACTATGCCCCACTCAACATATATACATGTCATTCCATCATCAATCCAATATCCATTTCCACCTAACAAAACACATACACACACACATATATATATATGAACATGTCCTTAAACATATTAAAAGTAAATGATTAATTTCATATGGACCAAAACCATTTACATTCAAGAGAAGTTCTTGTTTAACATTCAACCTATATGCATTTATAACTCTTTATACATGCCTAAATATCATATATCTCCCTTTCAAAACAACTAATTCAAGATTTCAACAACTTGGTATTTTCCAATCAGTTAACCAATATATCTCAATAGGCACCAGAACATACCAAAATCACTTATTCAAACCTAGTCTATACTTTCATACTTTCAGACCATTCAACATCAATATATACCATAATTCAAATATTATCCAAGTAAACATATATAAATACACCTATACAAATGCAACAAAATCAAGCTTTAAATGATAGAAAGACTACCAAATCAATATCAGGATAGTGTGAGCTTCTTGATGATCCTTTTGACACATTCCACAAGTTAGCGATCTATAGGATAAGGGAAACAACAAGGTAAGCGTATCAAACACTTAGTAAGTCCATATGAAATTAACTAAACATACCTTGTCATTTCAACTAGTTAAAGTAATTTGAAACACAATTGTACAAAACATGGCACTCCTTTGGCATCATTATGCATACATATACAACTTCACAAATTCACCACAAGGTTAGTCTATTGATAAAATAAGAACATTTTGTCCAATTCATATACAAATACAATCATGCCATTCAACTTTGCTCATTTATAAACACATCAATCTCATAACTTGGTACAATTTAGCCTGACATAGCATTTTACAATATCATTATAACATGTAATATATTATTCAATATTTTACCATTAGTATCATTTCTTCATCATATAACCAATTGAGTGTGTGACTCGTATCATTTCACCATCATTTCTCTTTTTCATTATTCTAGTAGCCTAATGAACTATAATAAGTAGATTTAGATACTCGGGTAACTACACCATACCAGAACGCTTGTAAGAGCACAAACTACAACACACCAGGGCACTAAAGTGCAAAGCCCGTAAGCATCATATAATCATTATCAATACATCCTTTCACCACACTAGTATAACTCAATTATTCGCAACGAATGCTGGATTTCGTTATAATCAATAATATCTTTGTACCAACACATATATCCCGTACAGTGCGTAAATAACTCTATTGACATGTCAATCGTATCCTATCTTTTAATACGTGCAGTCGGGCATTTTTACCACATACAGTTCATTACAATTTCAACAGCCATATACACACTTTTCACTTTTCAAATAGAAATCCATTTACAATTTTAACCTTGCAACATCATCATAAATATACTATCCGATCATCTAACAGTGTCACACTCATTCGATATAATGTATTTATCCATATTTGCCATTTAATTTATATTTTACGATTTAGTCCATTTGATGCCAAAAGACAATAATTACATAACAATTCAAAATACAAGTAAAACAATATAATACAAACATATTATGAATTAATAAAGTAAGTCTCATATGAACTTACCTAACCAAAACAACCACAAACACAACTTCGAGGACTAATCCGTAATTTTTCTTTTTTCGCGTTTATCTATCGATTGGTTCAAATCCTGATCTATAATATAATTTAATTCAATTTATCAATTTCAAACATCTCAAAGTAGCCTATTGTAATTGTATAATAATAAAATTCCATTTTTCAAATGTTCCCTAAAATTTTACATTTTATTCAATTTAGTCCCTAAAATTGAACTTATCATATCTTTCAAATTTGAACTCTAAATTTTAAACCCACTTCTATTATGTTCATATACAGCCTCCTATTATCACAATTTATGAAAATTTCATGCCAATTTCAATATATTCACAATTTAGTCCATAACTCAAAACTAACAACATTTATTTAATAAATTAATCCTATTTAATTTCTAAACTTCAAAATCTACCATAAAAATTAAATAAAAAACTTCAAATAACGTCAATGATAAATTTTTAAATCTTTGACAGTTTTGAAAATGGAGATACAGGTTAGTTGGACCTAGTTGTAACGATCTCAAAAATATAAAATTTACAAAAAAAAAACAGATTAAAACTCACTCACCATGCAAAGATGAGAGCTTGGAAGAATTCATGGCTTACTTAATAATGGAGATTCGGCGGTGAGAGTGAATGAGATGAAGTGAGAATGGCTACGTTTTTCTATTTTTTATGTATTAACTTATTTTAATCTAATGTTAATATTAAATTAACATATAATATGATAATAAATCATGCATATATAAACTAATAGCTATTAACTTTTGCAACATTTATGATTTAATCCTTTTCCCTTAATTAGCTAACTAAACGTCAAAATTTCCATACCAAACTTCAATCCACTTATATAATAGCTTTGTAAATATTCAATAATAATATTTATGAGCTCTATTTATGGAAAAGAGGTCTTGATACCTCATTTTCCAAAACCATTAACTTTCGGTACACACCACTTGTACATTGGCTAACTGTTCAATTATCAAACTTATTAGATCAAAATTCAATAAAACACTATAATAAACTCTTAAATATTATTAAATAATATTATTAAATAATATTTACTAACTCGATCATCAAAATACGAAGTTCCAAAATCGTCGTTTTAGGTACTACTGAAAAACGGGTTGTTACGGATTTCATATATTCTCATTAGAGGCCTTGTACTTTCTTTTTCTAACATAATTTTATTTCAAGTTTTATATTTATTCAATTTGGTCCTTAATGTAACAAAGTTAACAATAAGCTAAATTAACTTTACAATCTAACCCTTTTCATAATCTAAGCTTAAAATCTATCAATTTCAAGTCTAATTCTTCAAGAACTCACAAATGGTAACTTTCTAAAACTTTTAACAATTTTACAAATTTGATACACGGGCTAACTAAATCAAGCTCCCATGACCCAAATTTCATAAAAATTACAAGCAAAGACTTGAATTTACCTTAAAATCAATGGTTGAATCTCTTTAGAATTTTCCTTAGGTTTTTCCTTCAATGGACTACAAGAATAACAAATGAGGAAGATAATTTTTTTTCCACTAAATTAAGCTTTTATACCTTGATTAAACATTAGTTAACCTTAATTAACCTAATCTTTAATTAGTTTACTTTAATTAGAATTAACCTTATTAGTGGAAAACATCATCATCATCCACTATCTTATACTATAAAATGGTTTATTTACCATTTTGGATCTTTTCTTATTTACTATTTAGGTCTTTAAACCTTTGACCAATTAAAAACCTATTGCAATTAAACCTTTACAATTTAGTGCATGACCTTAATTAACTATTAATTCGACAAAATATATTGGACAAATCTTTAAAATATTTTTATTTTATCCTTGTAAACATTCATATTTAATATTTACAGACTCAATTTACGAAAATGGGGTTCTGAAATCGTATTTTTTGTTACCAATAAAAAGTTGGTCCATTACACAAACGGGACAGTACCCTCCCGTGGGAACCATACAATGGTCCATGTTCACCACAACATTGTTGATATTTTGTATCAGCAAGAGTGGAGAAGGGGTGGTGTTAAGGAAGGCTAATTCACCACGCTGAGATCAAGAGCCGAAAAGGTAAGAGAATGTAGAGGAGAATTGAGAGGACTTAGCCTCTTAGGATTTGTTGGGAGAGAAGAGAAGTACTGCTTGATGTTGTGTTTTGGGGGTATTTATATGTGGTCATGTTTTCTGGGTGGTCTCATGTTGAGGAGAACACACCCATTAATAGTAGGTGGCCTAACAAAAGGTCCAATCGAGTGGTCAATGATGGATGGTACGAAGCACATGGGTGGTTGGTCACTAAGTAACTATCAAAATAGTACAAGGCGGAGAGGTTAGGGGAGAAGCCAAATTGTTTTTTCTGGGGGGAAAAATTAAACTTTATATTTTTATGATATTATAAATATAATTTCACCATTTTAATAATCTATATATTTATAATTTTTAAAAGGTTAAATCAAATTTTTATCATTTTTTTACTAGGGGAGGTTATTCGCGAGTCTCCCTGATTGATTCTCGTGTTGCCACGTGTCCCAATCGAGGTAGGGGTATAACACCCTTTAACTCGCCTCCTTCAAAAGAAGACCATTTATTTAAATAAAAAGGGCTTGTTCATGTAGGAGTTCTAACTCAAATATTATGTGACCACTCTCAAAATTAAAAAAAAATCTATTTAATATAGGCTCAAGTCAAATCTCATCACTTTAAAGTATCTTAATCTCAACTCCTCAAAATCGAATACAATTATGCCTAATCAGATCACATCTAGTCACACTCTAATAAGGTTTTCTTTGAATGGCCATTTTACTCTATTGAAATTAGTACCTTTTTGTCTTCAACTATATCACAAGATTTTTGACAAAACTCATTTTCCTTTTAGTGAGTGATTAGAGCCATAATGTTTTAGTGGGCTCTATAGGTCAAAGTGGGTTAATAATATCCTTGACATTTAAAACTTTTTTCTCTTTATCTTTTAGGATTTATTCATTAGATAAAATATATGTTATATTTTTGTTTTTAAAGTTGTTATATTTGTTAAAGCAAGATGAGTTTATTGATGTTGAGTGGCACTCAGTAGTGCCAACTAAAAACTACCACTTAGGTAGTTTAAATAATTACTTATTTGGTTTGACAATTTAATGAATAAAATCTTTGGACCTATTAATGTGTTGCATTATTGATGATACTTTGGTTCATCTATGGAAGCCAATCCTTAACTTTTAAAGATTGGATTGGATTGGGTTCGAGTGAATCAAATCAATTGTTGAAATGTGGAGGATTGATCAAGATTGTGTTGTTGTTTTGGAAATTAGATCTTTGATTGATTGTAGTTTGAATGTTGTATTTATAATAGCTATTTTCAATGAGTTACTTTGTATTCACTTTGTTTTTATGCAAGTAAGCCAAAATTGATATATGTTTTGAGGCTTGTTTAGGTTATGTATGAGAGCTTATTGAGTGCACTCTATTTTATTCATTGAGGAACTGTTTTGTGAGAGAGTGCAAACTGCCTAAGTTCTTAAGGGGAGGATTTAGAGGTAAGTGCTTTAGTATTTATGTACAAAGGTGAGATCTCTATACTTGGAGAGTGATAGAGTGTGAATCATTTGTATTTGTAAACAAAGATAATGAAATTACTCATTGACCTAAGCTCTACAAATGTAGGGAAATCGAACTGTGTAAAAAAATCCTTGGTGTTATTTTTTATTTTGTTTGCATAGTTTTCGCAATGCAAGTTATAGTGGCCATTGCAGTCTAGCACTTCCATTGCAGTTTTCATTTTAACCAAACAAACAACTTAACGTATCAACAATATTTTTGTTTTATATTATGTTATTTTTTATTTCCATATGTTTATGTCTATTTTATTTTTAAACATTAACATCTCTATAATCATATGACATAATCTATGTAACACCCTAAATCCTGGCCCAGAAGTTTCGACTGGATTTCAAAGGTCACATTGGCCACCAAAATGACCCAACATAAAACAATGACCAAAATTTTGACTTTCTATTTAGAAAATAATTTTCTTTTCATGTTTAACAAAAAATCATGGTTATCCTTTCTTACATACCAAATATTAGTTTTCTCGTAGCTTAAAGAAGTTAAAAACCAATTTACGAAAGCCCTAATCGATTTACAAATATTTCATAATTAAGAATTTGATAGCCAGAGTTCCAAAACCAGTGACATGCACGAAATCTCAATTTAATCGCAAAACCAAAATAAAACCATACCATAGTTCTTATAAAAATTAAATTATAGTCCGAAAGATATTAGTTTATTAAAACTTATGAAAGACTTTATTTAATCAAAGGAAAACGTGTCATTCTGAGATTTTCGTCTTGTCGAGTCCAACATCTAATCTTGAGGGTTACCTGAAAGGGAGAAAACTAAGGGGGATGAGCTATGAAGCTCAGTGTGAGTCTTAAAATAAACATAAAAGCAGATTCGAACAGAAACAAATCAATGCGGCATCACACAATAGTTCAGACTTATAGAAACAAAATTCGAATCACACTCAGATACCATACAGATTACTGCATCATACTACTTTACACTAACGAGTAAGCAACTATTATAATCAAATGTAGAATGGCGAACAACCCGCCTAACCAATCGCTACACACCATCTCCACAAAACCCCCTACACATACCAATAAGGGTATATTAAACCCTTTCCAACATCTACACTCCAATATTGAGTTATGATGGACCCATCCAATCGAAACACACCATGAAGTGGACGTATGTCAATTGTATTAATGCAGATTTACCATTAAAAAAAATATAAGTATGCAATTTAACTGCCAAACCGAACTTCCTTCCCTTCATAATCATATCCCCGCCACAAATACAATGCAAATAGATATACAAAATCAGATACACTCATTTTCAGCTTCCACATTTAATAACCATGTTTGCAAATCAGTTCAGTTCAGCAGAATCAAAATCAGTCATACTCATATTCAGTTACAAGATAGTGGAAACAAAAGTTCATAGTTTCTAATTATCATATCCAACCATTTTCATATACCGAGTTTAATGTACCAAATTATAAAAACAATTTATACGACATCAAAACTAAATCATATAAACGTATATATAAAAAGTATCCTAACAGTAATATATTTCATTCGGAGACCTTACACAAACAGTATTAGTGTCCTAAATACTTCTTTAAAGGCTTAAACATACAAGGGACTACTCAAGAACTAAAACGAATCACTTAGCAAAAACGGTGGAAACATTACAAAAAAAGGACCACACGGCCCTATAGATAGGCTTTGTGGAAGGGTCCAGACTACGTGATAGGGATACACGACCGTGAGACTTAGGGAGGCGCCTGTGTGACTGAGATACACGATCATGTGATTGAGAGACATAACCGTGTGACTGGGTTACATAACCATGTAGGCAAATTGTGTAATTCTCTATCCCGTGTGGCAATTTCACAAGTACAAAGCAGGGAAGACACAGTCATGTCTCAAGCCTATGACACCTCCCCAGGCTGTGTGCGATCTATAAATTCTTAACAGAGGTCAAACGGCCATGTGGTCACCCATGTAACCCATCCTAGGCCGTGTGACTCAAAAACTTACCTAATTTCTTAGGTGACACACGGTCGCGTGGACCGCTCGTGTGCCTAAAAAACCACCACAATCCTTGCTGTAAAACACAAAAATTAACCACAAACATCATCCTTAATTAGAGTGTTTAAGAAACACACCTGAAAGACGATTCTCACACACTAACGATCAAACTGTTACACCTTAATTAAACTTGTCTGAAAACTCAATTTTACAAACACACTAAACCTATAAGAAAATCGGTCTGAACCATATACAAAAATCAAAGAAACCAATGTAAATCTCAAGAAATCAGCACTACACTTACCCGATTCAAAACTTGATTGAACAAAAAGTAACTTTGAGGAGTGACAATTAACGATAATGATGATGAAATCAAAAGGAAAACTTGAAGAACAAAGGGAAAGAAAAAGAGCGTTGAAAACAAGGAGAAAATGTAAAAGCCAAAAGAGTAAAAATCTAAAATTAGGGAAAAAAAGAAAACTAACGTGAAAAGAAGTGGAAGCGTGAGAAATTCTAGGAATTTCCATTTTTCAAAAATATAAAATAAACAAAATGATATTTAACAAATCCTATCAGAATTTTCAGAATTAGAACAAAAAAGAATTTCCCCTATGCATTCACAAAGACTCAACCCAAAACCTTAAGGTAAACTACCTCTTAGCCACTGAACTAACAAACTCATTATACTCTCAAAACGCAAAAACTAATTTAAAGGTCCATTCGAACCACTGACCCAACCAACAAACCTTAAATCTTGTAACCTCAATTTCGGGGTGTGACAATCTATATTGTTATTTTAAAAATATATATTTATTATTAAAATATTAAGTTTTTTTATTTATTTTAACACGATTGTATTCCTATTTTAATATAAAACAATGTCTATTGATATTTTGATAGAATATAATTTTTAATATATATATAAATAATTCATCACTATATAAAATTTTCATATTAATATCTTTAAATAATTATTTTCTATTGTCACCTCATTATTACAACTGCATTAAAATTTAGCTTGATTTTAATCTTACTATTACAATACTCTATCTTACTAACTAATCGTACATTATTTTTATTTTAAATATCATTGAAGTCAATCAATGAAAACCTAATTTTTTTTTTTAAGAACCTACCTCTATTCTTATCCAATAAGGTACCCATTAAGCGGGGCCATGTTCGACTCCAAACCTTTTTATATAATCCCTTCTATCATATTCACAGAAAAAATAGACTTTCCAAACCATCTACGACTTTGAGCACTACAAATATTAATTACCTTTGACTTTTATCACCGCTATTAATATAATTATACAAACATTTTAACTTTGACATGCTTTATATTTATAAAAGAAAAATTCAAACATATTAAATAAAAAAAGTGCACCAAAGATAAAAGATAAACTAATTTATGTAATTAAAAATCAAATAAAACAAATTTAGAAAACAAGTTTTGAAAATAACATCAAATTCTTTTAAATTGCTTTACTACTATGTATAATCGATTCTCTTTTTTTTTTTTGTTGATTTTAGGATATCATGATCGGTAACAATGACTAACTCTTTTATCACGAATAGTGGCAGAGTCAGAAATTTTTTTTAGGAGTGTCATAATTAAATTATATATTTTTACGATAGTAGAAATGTAATTTCACTATTTTAATTGTCTATATTTTTATAATTTTTAAAGGATTAAGTCAAATTTTTATTATTTTGGGGGGACAAAGTATAATTTTACCATTATTGATTTAAAATTTTATAAATTATAAAAAGCTTAAATGAAAAACTTTCTATTTTAAGGAGTCGGGTCCCCTACCAGTCCCCTTGGCTCCACCACTTGTCATAGATGCTTTTCAGAAAAGTATTTGGCTAGTCATGAAGCATGTTTCATTCTCATAAGTAGAGATCAAACCTCTCAAATACATGATTAACGGACGAGATGGGCAACCACCATGCCACATGGTTAAAGCACCTTTAAACAAAACTTTAAATAACTACATTAATCATATAACAAGTTATACCATTAAATAAAGGGATATTCACTTACATCAATATAAAACTAAAATAAATTTACATTTTTTCATAAGTTTTCATACGAATAATTCAACAGTTAAATTTATCAAAATATTTATATTTATCAAGCATATAAATATTTTAATCGATATAATAACTTTATTATATGATATAAAATATTAATGATTGATTTTTTAATATAAAACAAATAATTTAAAATTTGTGTGAAAACATAAAAGATCATTTCTCTCCATGACAACGAATAAACTGGTACGTGGAACATATATCAATTAAACAAAAATGGAAAATGAAATTAAAAAAGAAGCATCACTCGGCCTGGCTTTTAATAAGCAGCAAATAACGGCTGCGCTTTGTAAGTGGCGGAGGTGTGAGAGTGTAACTCAAGTAATAGCTTCCTTCCTACGCAACGCGTCACTGCTGAGTTAAAAAGGGAAGGGGTTTTATTAAGGGTTGGCAATGTCAAACGTCAAAATCAAATTGGATGAAAAAGTAGGTATGAATCAGCTGTCCCCATCTCTATCTCTTTGAAAAGTACAACAACAGCATCCCCTTTGACTTGCAATGCCAACGGTATTTCATGTTCCCCGCGTGACGCCGTGGCTCGCGTCACTCTTTATTAAACCCCCCTTTCCACATTCTTCATTCATCTCCTCTTATTTATTTGTTAATTAACCATAATAATAACAAACCATTTCTCCTCCTCAAATACAACTGCAATTCCAAACCTCCCAATTCCTTTTCACTTTTCTATATATTCTTCTCTAACAATCCATCCATCCATCCATCCATCCATGCCATGGGTGCCTGTTTCTCTTACGAAATCCCTGAATTTTCAGAATCTGGGTCTCGCCCAACAGCTCATGTTATTTCCCTCAACGGTGATCTTCATAAATATAATCCCCCGGTCTGCGCCTCTCAGGTTCTTCACGCCGAAGCCTCCTCCTCCTCCTCTTCTTCTTCCTCCTCCATCTTCCTTTGCAACTCGGATAGCTTATCTTACGACGATTACGTTCCGGCCTTGAATGCGGACCATCAACTGCAACCCAATCAGATATACTTCGTGCTTCCCGTTTCCAAGCTTCAGCAGCGATTGGCTTCCAAGGATATGGCCGCTTTGGCCGTCAAAGCCAGCGTTGCTATCCAGAATGACTCTAGAAACGATTCTAATCGGCGCAAGAAAGCCCGAATTAACCCTGTGATGGTGGTAGCTCAATCTGTTGTTGATCCTGTTGGCGCTTCTACCGTATCAGCCCCAACCCCCAGCAGCACCAAGTCCTTTACCAAGTCCCAGACTCAACCTCAGCCAGCTGGGATGTCAAGATCTGCTTCTTTTAGAAAATTGCAGCGATACACATCCAGACGAGCCAAATTGGCCGTTCGTTCTTTTAAGCTAAGGCTGTCCACTATTTACGAAGGCTCCGTTCTGTAATCTACCTACCCGGATCCACCTTTCAAGTTGTTAATTTTCCATGAGCCCCCAATGTAACATATTATACATACATACATATATCTATTATATTCAAAACTTCTCTGTCCTGTATAGAAACTGAGATCGAGAGTGTCATTTTTTTATTGAGTTAACCGGAGATTCCATTAATCATCATTCTCACATGAATTTTTGTGGGTCTTTTTCATCTTTATATTTCATTTATTCGCAACTTGTATGTAATATTGAGAGAGAAGGCAGGAAGCATATATTTGGAGGTATAAAATCATCAGAAGGAAAATGGAACATTACGTCTACAATCCAAAGGCTCAAGGGGCGGTCTCAATTGTTTATCTGTTTTGAACAAGTCAAAACGGAATTGCTTTAAATTATAATTATGTTTTTGTTTAAATGCGGATATCCTACCGGTTCTACCCGAATCCAATGGTTATTTGTAAATGGATTTGACCTTAGCTTGTCATAGAGAGGCCCTCCAAAGGCTTCATGAAACGGCTGAAATAAACCCACTGCTAATTTGGGCCATTCAGCTCCTACCCACCCATCATTCTCAATACTGATGGTATGGACTTATCTGTTTTGTTAAGGAGGTTTTTTCTTTTGTCCATTGCTTCATCCATTTGTCTTTAGATGAAAATATTGATACTCCATCCATTAATATTGGATTGATTAATAATAGTTTTCTCTTTTCAAGCCTCTGATTTAGAAAATCATATTAATTGATCGGTGGACGATGACAAATATCTATCCAACTCTTGTGTGTGTAATTAAACTATCTAGCTAGTGAAGTAAGCCAATATGAGCTTGTTACTCTGCTTCATTTCTTATATTCATCAAGTCTTTTTGTATGGGAAGAAGTTGAAAAAAACCAACTTAAAGGATTTAATTAGTAGAATGGAAAGAATTGGAAAGATAGAAAATTGAAAAAGTAGAAAAATAAAAGAATAAAAGATATTTTTTTCCATAGATATAATATGACCGTGTTTAACCAAAACAACCAAGATCATACAGAGCACACAGCTATGTCACTTACCCGCGTGTGCTAAAATATGTCTTTTAAATTAAGCCACATAATCAATTCTTACTTGTGCTATAAACAAGCATTTTACCATTCATTAGACTTGTTTATAATGCATCAAAATATACCCAAAATACAACTTATAAAACAACCCTAAGTGCACTAGCCAAAAAAAAAAACCCAAAGTGCCTAACTAATATATCACAATTGGCACCTCAATTCAACAATTCACAAGCAAACCATTCATCATCAAACATACCAAATATTCATACCTAACTACAACCACATGATCATCATTCCAAATGCCAAGATTTCATCAAGCAAAGTTCACCAAAATACCAATTCATGCCACAACAAGCCATTACACATAATTCACATGAAAATGGCACAAAACATAATTTTCAATTTCACATTATATAATCGTTTACACCTATTTATATGCCACTTATAACCGGGCCAAATTGAGCAAAAGTCTACCAAAAGAGTTGGTGGATAGTATGAGCTCCGGAGACGATCCAATCAACAACACGTTTTTCAACAATCTACAAGGAAGGAAATTTAAACGAAGGTAAGTTTACTTAAAGCTTAGTAAGTTCGTATGAAATTAAACACAACGTACCTAACAATTCATATTTTAACTAATGAAAATAACATATAGACATATTATTCCATTGTCACCTTACACATTTCATGAAATAGCCAAATTGGCCAATACATCATTCCATACATATAAATAACATAATATGCATAGCAACCATATTCAATTCATAGCTAACGTTTTCATTAAGGACATTAACCATTACTCGATGTTGCTCATACGAGTTGTGGAGAATCCGCAACAAATGTTGGATCTCAGCCATCGGTAAGGTATCTATCACCAGTACATAATACCTTATAAGATATAAACACCGACACATAGTGCCTGATACAACATGAACATCGATACAAAGTACCTGAAATTATAGTCACGATACATAGTATCTGATATAATGAAATCATCTATACAAAGTACATGACACATTAAACCCTAATGACGTGTCATTTGTATCCTAATCATTCACTAAGTTCGCAGGGGCCTTTAACCAATTTCCATATACGTCCCATATATATATAACATCGTCTCATATAACAACATGGTCCAATTAACATTCCATTTCATCTCTCTATTCATTCCAAACACATAAATATCATATTTGCAATTAAATCATTCAATCTAAATTTCAATATTTATTTCAAACAAATTATACAAATACATATATACATAATACAAACATGAATAAGTATTAATCAAAATGAACCTAATACAAACTTACCAAACCAAAACAGCAATGAATACAACACTGAGGACTATTCAACAATTTTTCATTTTCCACGGTTATCAACCGATTAATCCGTTTCTTGATCTATATAATAATTTAATTCAATTATCAACTCCAAATACCTTATAATGTCTAAACATATGCATATAAACTTTTAATAACATTTTACAATATTTACCCAAACTTTTACCTTTTATTCAATTTAGTCTCAATTACTAAAACTATTACATCTTCCCCAATTAGCCATCATTTTATGATCCAATTTTCACATTCATCTTTCTAAGACTCTCTAATATTCATATTTATAAAAAAAATTCATGATAGTTTTCATCAATTTTTTATTTTAGTCCCTAAATGCAAAACTAATAAAAATCACTTTACAAAATAGTCATATTTCATTATAAAACTTCAAACCCAACCATTAACATCCCAAAAGGCTTTAAAAAAATGGTAAATTTTCAAAAAAAATTGGCAGTATTACAAAATAGTCGTTGGGCTAGTTAGATTAAGCTACAACGATCTAAAAAACATAAAATTTACGAAAAATGGCTTGAAAAACATACCATGCATGAAGAAAGAAGATTGGTTGATTCTTTACTACCCTAAAAATGGTGTTTTTGGTTCAAGGAAGAAAAATGAAAAAGATGATGGCTTGTTTTCTTTTGTTTAAGATTATTATTTACTTAATTACTAAATTACCCTTGTAATTACTTAAAAATTTCCACCCAAAATCATGCATTAACCGCCACTATTAATTCTAAGTGTCTAATTTCCTTTTAGATCCCTAAACATTCAATAATCAAACACTTTAATTAATAATAAGCAATACTAATTAACTTTTGTTGTTTTTACAATTTAATCATTATACCATAATTAACTATTCAAACATCAAAACTTCCGAACCAAACTTTAATATGACACTCTAATGGCCCTGTAAATATTAAATAAATAATATTTACCGACTCATTTATAGAAATTGTGGTCCCGAAATCACTGTTTCTGACATCACTAAAAACGGGTTGTTACATAAGTTAATGTAACACCCCTAACCCGTCTCTGTCGCCAAATTAGGGTTACAGAGTATTACTAAACAATCAAAATCATTTGAATCCTAAATCATTCAATATTATAAACACATAATAAACCATTCATACACAAGCATGCTATCCCTAAATCGTGCCCTCGAAGCCCTAAAAATAACAAAGAAACAATTTGGGACCAATAAGAAACAGTTTGGAAAGTTTAGGAGAAAAATGAAAAATTTACAAAATAAGGGTCACACGGCCATGTGGTTAGGCCATGTGCCTCACACGGTTGAGACACATGGCCATGTCTCAGCCCGTATCCTCACCTGTGTAACTCTTTGAGTAGGGTCACATGGTCGTGTCATACACTCATGTGTCAGGCCATGTAACTCTCTAAGTTGCCCAACACGCCCGTGTGCCAGGCTGTGTATTAGGCTATGTAACTCATTGACTTGCACCCTAAAGATATCATCAAATGACACACAGCCGTGTCGCCAGGCCATGTCTCTTACACGACTGAGTCACACACCCGTGTCTCAGGTCGTGTGAACCCAAATGAACCTTAAATGACAAGTTTATCATTTCAAGCTTACTTGGACCTTAAGTAATCAAATTACTAGCCAAAAAACCTATTTAAAATGACATTAAACAAGCTCAAAACATGCTAAATCAACCATCTTAAGTGCCTAACCAATGTACCATCATTGGTACAATAAGTATACACAATTTCATAACAAAATGAACTATCACCAACGCATGTTAATTCACACAATCTAACCTTCAACCAATTTCCTATCACAGGCACCTCAATCACAACATTCCAATAACACATACCATAAATTTGCACTAAAACATCTTCCTTAGTTCACATACACCATATTAGGTTAACTACTTGCATTTAAGATCATGCATTAAAGTTTTACATTTCAAAACAATGAAATTGACAAAACAAGCCTATTACATGCTATATAATCCAAAATGAACGTTCCAAAAACTACTAAAAGCAAGAGGATAGTGTGACTTGAGTGTCGATTCGACTGTCCAACCTTCAAAGAATCTACAAGAATAGAAAATAACACAAATAAGCTTATTTAAAGCTTAGTAAGTTGATGTACAAAAATGATAAATCTTATCGAAGTAATACAATAAATCATTCAATAATAACTCAACTACATGTGTTCCATGTCAACCAAAATCTCAACCCGGTGAATTGCATAGTTCAATTCAAGCTCAAATACATATTATAACTATCAAAATCACTAAACAGGTTATGTTTCAGAGATTTGCGATTTGATGAACGACTTACAAATATGGGTACATAGATATTCCACCCGAAACACGTCAATCGCTCATAAGAGCTAGACCACTCGATAGCACGTCAGATGCTCATAAGAGCTAGTCTAACCGAAAACACGCCAAAATAGGGACTATAACACGAGAATTTATAACAATTGTTGAACCTCGGCCTACTCGGGAAAATATATATATCACTCCGCAACAATCTCCACTCCAATCCCCCCATAACATGCCTTAATTCGATTGTACTGTATCCTGCATTCATCTGATTCAAGTATTGAAATTCATCAATATTTCTCAAACAACTTTACATCAACAATAAAATAATTATAATTATTTTGTCATATAATATCATCACCTAGACTGAATTGTAAGAGTTGTAGACGTTTAGGGACTAATCCGTGATTTTTCCTTTTCCACGTATATCAATAGGATCTTGATCTAAAATGTAAAATTTCTTAATTATTAGCTTACACTTTACCTTCCAGTTCACTTTACAATTTATACCCTTTTATTTTTTGAATTTACATACTTACCCTTAACTTTTAAAACTTTTGTAATTTAGTCCCTTAACCCAAAAATGTCAAATTAACCATTTTCTCAAGTCAACATTATAGTCGAATATTCTAGGCCCTTAAACAGTCCCTATTAAACATCAAATTCACGATCAAGCCTTGTAATGTTGACATTTTCACAATTAAATCATTAAATCAAAATCTAAAAAAAATCACTTCACAAAACCACCAAATACCACAATCAAAGCTTCAAATACATAGTTAACATAAAAAAGAACATTCAAGGATTATCAATGGCAACTTCTAAAATTTTTAACAAATTCAAAAACAAAGGTACGAACTAGCTGGACCTAGTTGCAACGATCTCAAAAATATAAAAATTACAAGAAACGAGTACAAAAATCACTTACATGAAAAGTTTTATGTTTGGCCGAATTTGAAACTCCAAAAATGGTAATTTGTTTTGATTTTCGGTGGAAGAACTTGAAAAAGATGATAGCCAATTTTTTTTATGTTTTAATAATCTTTAGTTAATTTACTAAATTACAAATTTACCCTTAGTTATAACCTTATAATTCAACAATTTAAAAGCCTATAATCGTCCATCAATAACCTTATGGACTGATTATTTCCTAAGCCCCTTTTTATTTAATAATTAGACTATCAAATCAATAGAATTCAATAATTACTAAGTTTTGCACATTTTTCAATTTACTCATTTCTCCTTAATTAGGTATCTAAACGTTAATATTTCCTAACCAAATTTTAATACGACTCTAATGACTCCGTAAATATTCTATAAATAATATTTATGAGTAAACACGACATAAATTTATCGTCCCAAAACTACTATTCCGTCACTACTGAAAATCGGGCTGTTACAATTAAGTTGAATTTTGTATGAACATACTAAATATTCATTATGCTTATCATTTTCATTTTTATTCTATAGTTTGTTGATTGTGGAGCATGTCGATCAGATCACCTTGAAGTTCACACTATCCGTCTCTTAATTTGGGTTGTCTTTTAATCATTTGAGCTCAGTTATATGTGGCATGTACTAGGAATTGTTATGCTAATTTATAATGTTAAGTTTGATTTGAATTCTTAGTTCATAATGAACTTGTGATGTATATGTCAAGTTGTGTACATATATATATATGCATATTTTGGTAATATGTTGTGTTATTTATGTTTGGCACTTAGAGATATATAATTGAGCATGAATTGCATTTATGTTATAAATGGTGGAATGGCTTGTAATGATATAAGTAGGTTGAGATGAGTTGGTGCCAAATGTGTCATATTGGTTTAGATGTTTAGGTGCATGTTTATATAATATGATTTGTTTTGAATATGGTATGTTTTGAACATGTATGAATGGTGTTAAGTGAATTCTTTTGACCTATTTGCAAGGTGGATTTGAAACAAGTACCAAATGACTTATTTTTGCACCAAGCAGATTCCTTGTCCCGACGTTGTTTTCCTCTTATCACAACATCAACCAACAATTTGTGATGTCTCGTTGTCAAGTGGTCCAACATCGTGACGTGTCATACTATTTTGGTGACGTCACGACATGGGTAAAGTCTCGTCGTGACGTCATTCTGAACTTTTGAAATCTTTGCAGTTTGGTCTTTGTTCAATCTTAAGTCAACTTTGAGTTTACGAAAGCTCGTATAAAGCTTGAGAAAAGTTTAAATTTGTACTAAATGACTTATATGATACTAGTTAATGATTTTTTACTCGAATTATCTATTAAATGTCTATAACTGTTTCATTTTGCACTGTAGCATTCTTTAGCTTAATTTCGGCAATCGGGAAGGGTGAGGGGTGTTACAAGGTAGTCCACTTAATCGTGCAATTTTGTTTTAAGTCCAACTTCTTAATTTATAGAAAGCATGTTGGTGTTTATAACTGTTTCATTTCTCATTTTTGCATCAATTAAGTACCTGAAACAAATTCTATTTAGAAATTAAGTCCCTAATGGCATATAATTTCCATTTTATTCATGAAAAACATGAAAATACAATAAAAACTAAAACTAAGCATGAAATCTATTAAATATAGAAAAGTAATAAAAGGCACTACAAAGTACTCGAAAATAAGCTCTTTAAGTGCTTTAAAGAGCTTAATTTGACACTTCAAAATACAACAGATCAAACTCTCTCGCACTTAAGTCATTGCTTATCCTCAAGCAAACACATAAAACATACATAAGATGACCCTTAGAATATGTTGAACAATAAGAAGCGTGGCAATCCAATATTGAATTTATACAAGACCTATCTCACATGCAACTTAAAATTGATGTTTAGCTAACTTAAGTGCTCCTAAAGTAAATCTACCTAGTTCACTAAATGCTTAATTGGTTTTAACACGTTCTATGCTTTTATTCACTCGTTAAGTTTTTTACCCTTAACATTGTTTTTGTTCACTCACAAATTTAAGCACATTTTAGCAAGAGTTTAACCTACCATATTGAGCCATTTCCTCACTTTTTTCACTCAAATACACATTTTTGAAACCACCATTATGAATATACTTAACTCTCAATATTCATTGCCCAACGTCCATTTCTTAGTGAAAATCAAATATAGGACATTTCATAATGAAGCCTAGACATTCAAGAGCCCTTTTTGCATTTTCCTTTTCTTGGTTGAAAGTTCGGGCTTTTTAAGTTTTGAGTTCTCTCACTTTCTTTTCTTCTTCTTCTTCTTCTTTCTTTCTTTCTTTTTTATTCTTTTTTTTTTTTTTTGCATTTCTCTCTTCTAATTCGAACTAAAGAGAGAGTTCCAATTTTTTTGTTTCAATGTTTTCCCTATCTTTCTTGTTTTTCTTTACATTTCTTGATTCAAATGGTTTCTTAAACCTAACATGTTTTGGCTTTTGTGTTGTAATAGGGGAAGAAGGAAGTATTTCTTTAATTCAATTTAATTTGATTTGGTTTGTAGTTCTCTTTTCTTAAATAAGATCTATTTTGGTACTTAAATTTAATCTGTTTTGAATTTGCAAAGGAAAGAAGGTGTGAGTATATATTTTAATTAATTTGTGCCCTTATTTGATTGTAATAAGTTTGATGATTTAGTTGTATTTTAAGAAAAAATGAGATTATTTTTAAATTTGAAACTTTCAATTTAGAATTCTTTATATGTTAAAAATTTCAAGTTGTAATTCTATTTTCTTGTCATGGCATTCAATACTATCAAGATTACTAAGGAAAATACTTTGTCTTCCATTGAAGAATTAATCATCTAATTTGCAAAGTTTTGATTTGTTTTACTATGAAAAGAAAGGCTTGCAGGTTAAAGTTTCAATTTGTGTTCATTTGAGTTCATAAGCCAGAACAGCTAATGGAATTAAAAGAATATTAATATCACTTTCTAAAAATTATTAAAAAAATCATTAAGAGTTATTTAATCTAAGTCCTTAGTATATTTTCAACAAAGAAAAAAAAAATACTTACCATTATTTCAGATTCAATCTTTTTTTTAAACAATTTTATCATATATTCTGGTCATATCTTCTTCTTTTTTGACACAATACTTAAAACTATCCATAGCCTCTCTCTAACCTATAAATAGGAGGATAATGCGCTTCAGCGCACTCAAACCCACGTCCTCCTGTATTGGCAACAATGTCCATGCCAATCGAGTTAATACTCAATCGACCAAATTCAATTGTATATAAAAAATTTATTCTCTTACATTGACAACAATATCCATACCAATCGAACTAATACTCAATTGACTAAATTCAATCGTATATACAAATTTTAATCTATCACAAGTAAAATCACAATTTTATTTTTTTATAGATTAATTTTGAAAATAAAAAAAACAAATATTAATTTACTAAGTTAGGGAAGCCCACTTATATAATTTATCCTAAAAAAATTGAGGAAACTCACCCCATAATCCTTAAGATAGCTCCACCCTGAACAAGGCGACATATGTAAGGGTACGATATCAGAGTTGTGCCCTTCATGGTGTTCAACTGCTCAATGGATCATTGAACTTGTAGGCTTGTAACTATCCTTGATAAGGGTGTCTCATAATGGCTTTTATGTGTTGGCATGAATATTCGTAATGGACCAGGTCGCTGCTTTATTATTACTTACTCCCAATGGATCTGCAATTATAAATGATAATAACTGACCTAAATGATATCATCATCATCATCATCATCATCATCATTAATCAATTAATTACATCTGATTTCTATCTTAAGAGAAGCTTGCTTCTTTTTCTTTTTGAGCAAGAGTTGGTACGTGCGGGTAGCAAAAGCTTGAGACAGAAACGACTGATTGGGTCTAATCAGTGCCTCGTGCATGCTCATGCATGCTGTCCTACTCTTTTTTCTACTGTAGCCCACTTTACCTTTATTGATGTGAACCTTAGCCATAAATTTCATCCTTTTTGTAGAGACTACGTTTTTCTTCTATTTTATATATATATGTTGTCTGACCAGTTAATTTGTCAAAGCCAGTAGGTGCATGCGTAATGATTTAGGGGGGCCAGGGGCTTCAATACGATAGATATACGGGTTTCTCCATCCGCTAATTAATGGAAACAAGTCGTCTCTGGACCAGGATTAAACCATCATTGGAGCGATAATGTTTAATTCTTTATTTGATATTTATTAAAGAGAGAGAGAGAGGAATTACGTGACCCTAAATTCATCATGAAAATGTATGTTATACGATACATTAGTATAGAGAGATGGAAGAGAAATTATATTCCGAAAAAGAAGAAATAATGTTTGTTGAATTATTAGTAGGGAGTAGGGACACGTGCGGTGCAAGGCATAAATCAATCAAATAAAAATGGTGATTGGATTGGCTACAAAAATTGTTGCTTAATAGTTGATATATTTTATTACATTATTAAATTTAGACAGACAAAGCAGCATGGGTCATGGTGCATAATTTGTGGTATACTTTCACAATCCAACAGGCGATGGAGAGCATGAGGTTGGGTTGGAGGGATCAAATTTTCTGCATTTCACAATCACGCGCGCCATCATCCAAGGCCGGGCCCCCCTTCCCCCTCGTGGGCACAATTATTGCCCACGATTGCAGCCCCCCACTCACCTTTTGCTTCCTTATTTATTGCCTTCAAATTCCCCTCCTACCATCCCACATCGCCTTCACCTTCACCTTACACTATATTGATTGTAGCATGAGGATGATGATAGACTTGGGGAGCCAGAGAGGGCCTCTCCATATAAATACAATAGATATGGCAACCTCTGTGGAGTGTGGGCGGGAAGTTAGGTTCCGGCGATCCTTATGGTCCCTGGTAGAATGTATGGTCCCTTGTTGCGGCTTACCGCCTTCAATGTCAGGCACAGTTTCTAGCGACACGGAATCAAGCCATGGCTCAATCACTACTTCAACGTCAATTTCAACTTCAACATCAACCATCACGGGGACTTTCTTCGGGTACAGGAAGGGGCGCGTGAGCTTCTGCCTGCAGGATGACAGCCGAAGCTCTCCGCTTTTACTGTTGGAGTTGGGTGTCCCTACTGCATACCTTGCCAGAGAGATGCAGTACGGTCTGCTGAGGATAGCGCTGGAGTGCGACGACAAGAGCAAAGAGAGATGCGGCCTTTATAACGTCCCCGTTTGGTCCATGTACTGCAATGGAAGAAAGGTGGGGTTTGCCATTAAGAGGAAGATGAGCGACAATGATGCGGTGGTGCTTAAGCTCATGCAGTCCGTGTCGGTGGGAGCCGGAGTTTTGCCGGTTTCTCCAAAGTGTGAAGAGGACGGGGAGCTGATGTATATGCGAGCTAGTTTCCAGAGGGTCATTGGCTCACCTCATTCCCACTCATTTCACATGCTTAATCCACTGGGTAGCACTGCTCAGGAACTCAGTATCTTCCTATTCAGATCCTGACGTCTCTTTATGTACATATATCTTATTTTCGCACTCCTCCAATACTCTAATCAATTTCAAAACTTAATTTTAAACCCAATTCCACCTTTGAGCCTAGGATTATGTTTTTGCGTATAGAAAAACACTAAAGAGGTTGAGTTAAGTTAAAGTGATAAAATAACCCAATATTTCTTAAGTAGAGTTTGGAAAAAAGGAATTCAACTCCAAATTTAATTCACACTGAATGTTATTTCTAAATATTGAAAATTGTAGAATATATATTGAATGGATAATAGATATTATTATTCCATATAGGATTATTGCAAAATTACTTTCTTTTTCTTAAACATCTAATACAATAAAGAGTTAATCTATGTAGACAATGCCGAAAGCACTGCTAGACTTATCACTACTAAAAATCTCAATTAACTGTAAAGGAGTTGTCAAAATTTGTACCCTTCCAAATCAGCTGGAACCATATTAGAAATTCAATTAGCAACATGATTAGCTTCTCTAAGAATGTATGTAGTACTTAATGATCTTTGTCTTGAAGTAATCTCTGAATACGCCTAATCAAAGTTGAATTTAGATTAATTGAAGTTGTCCCTTGAATTGCTTGGATTTCTAGACTATCAATTTTGATCAAAATTCTATTCATCCCTATTCTTCTAGAATAGATAAACCATCAATAATAACCCATAATTCGACTTCAAAGGCTGAGCACATACCCAAAAAATTATTAAAGCCCAAAATCCATTCCCCTAGATGATTTCACAACACTCCACCTACAGCTGCAAAACCTGTAATCAAATTAATTGTCCCATTAGTATGTAGATGAGTCCTTCATCTAGTAAAGGCTCCCCCCAAGTGGAGGTACATCTTCGATTAAACCCCTCCTTGTGCGTGGATAAAAATTGTTTCGCCTAAGTAACAGACACTGTAATAATCTCATAAGCTTTTCATGAATGATTTTAGAAAATAAATAAATTTCTAGTCTTCCAAATACGTCACACAATGAGACTATATAAACTTTCCATGTAGATGTCTTTCATGTTTGTCCAATTTTGCATCATCGACATAAAGTATTTGTTTTTATTACTTTTAAATTTGGAGTAATTTAGTTATCATTGCAGTTTTTTTAACCAACTTTGCCATTTCTGTAATAATTATCATGTGATTAATTTTTAAATACAAAGAATTATGGTATAATGATTTATTTGGCCTTTTAATTTTACATAAAAAGTTATTTTAACACTCTATTTAATTATTTTTGCCTTTTTTAGCTTTAAATTTGCTCTCTCTTTTTTGTCAAATCACTCTAAAATTAATGAAAAAGTTAACATTTTTTAATTTTGCTAACATTGCATGCATGTGGATTGCCACATTGATGACATGTCAACATTTAATTATCTTTAAAATTTTTAAAAAATTATAAAAACTATTTTTCAAAATTAAATATCATTAAAAATATTAAACATTATGAAAAATATTTTAAAATTTTAAAAAATTAGTTAAATGTTTATATGTCATTTATGTGGCAATCCACGTGTATGTCACATTAAAGTTAATAAACGTTAATTTTTTTCAATCATTTTGGTGTGATTTGATAAAAAATGTCAAGTTCAATGGCTAAAAGACATGAAAAATTAAATTAATGACTAAAATGACTTTTTTTTTATAAAGTTGGAGGGCGAAATAAGTCATTATGCCAAAAATCATTATACACTCATTCATACTTAATATATTTTCCAAGTTAATTAACCTAAATTAAAGTCTATTTGATAAACTAAAATTTTAAATACTAAAAAATGCAAATGATGTAAAAATAAATATTATAAATTAAGTGTTGAATTTAATTTATAAAATATGTTTGGTATATAATTTAAAATTAAATATTGAGTATATTTAGATTGTTTAAGAAAGGATAATATAATCTTAAAAGAAATGAAATAAAATAAAATTAATTAAATCTATTCTCTATTAAGTGATAAATAGGTCATATATTAATCATTTCTACACTTTTTTTTTTCCAGAAAAACTCTATCTAGTCATTTTTATATATTTAAAAAAAATTTAATGCAATACCCTTTCCTCAACCCAAAAGTAGATAAGATGTAGGACATCACATTGGCTGCCAAAGCAATTAATTCTCAAGGACCATAAATGAACTCAAACAGACCCACATACATTAAACTAGCTTCAAATATGGTCAAACACAAAGCCAAGTTGTGAATCTTGAATAAAACTAGCAAAATGTAGAGCCATGTCTCGAGATAATGAAGTCATATCTCGAGACATGCCTCCCCTATTTTGAAATTTTAGCTTCGAAGGTTGAAGTTTTGAGACAATAGGACCATGTCTCGAGACATTGACCCTTATGTCTGGCACATGGCCTACGACACGGCCATGTGACCTAATATCGAATTGAACACGGTCTACCACACAACCTGCAATACGGCCATGTGAGGGTATTTCGAATGCTAGACGGCTTGGGCTATGTCACTCTGCCGTGTGACCCCTATTTTGAAAATTTTTAGTTTTTTCTCTGAACTTTCTAATTTGCATCAAATGGGTCCCGATTGTTCTTAAACTATTTTTAGGGTCTTGAAGGCTCGATTTAAGACCCATAAAAGCATGTTTTACTTCGATCTTAATTATTTATGAAATTTTGTTAATTAATTTGGTAAACTTGATGCTATCTGTTATTAATTGTTCTGAATTGTACAGTAATACTCTGTAACCCTAATTCGACGACAGAAGTAGTTATGGGTGTTACAAATCATCCTTTTACTAATCCTTCCTTATCAACGTATCTTAAAACAATTGTCATTTTCTTTCTTTTCTTTACTCATCTCTTGCTTCATCCATAATAATGCAAAACTTTCTATTACCAATTTCTTCACAAATTGCTTATGAATTCTATTGGCATAAACTTGCAATATTTATTTTTGGATTGATGTAGAAGAATATGTAGCATTTTGTGGACTACTTTTCACAACATCTTCTACTTTCTTATCATAAGATGTTATTAGGTTTATTAATTCAAGAAAATTCTCATGGGTTTTTTTATTCTAAGCTTTCATCATGTCTTTTGAAGGCACAACCTTGAAGTGTCAACCATCAAACAACATTTATACCGGTTTTAAGGCATAGATGATTAGTTGCAATTTTTTGTGTAGTTTACCTATCAAATGATGCTTCACTATGTTGAGCTTGATTCGTTAAATTTGCATAGGCTTTTTGTGCATTATTATGAGAAGAATTTGGATCTTTTCCCATATGTGTCAAGAAAGCACAACTTTGTAACGACCCATTTTCAATGGAGCTATAAACAGTAGTTTTGATAACCCAATTCTGACAAACGAGTCGGTATTTTATTATTTAATTAAAGTTTATAGAGTTTAGTGAGGGTCGTATTAAAATTTGGTTAGGAAATTCCGACGTTTAGATAGGTAATTAATTAAGAAGGACTAACTTATAAAAATTGTTAAAGTTAGAATTTACATCTAAATGTTTATGGAAGGAGAAGTAGGTGAACTTAATTTGTAAATATACCATATGAACTGTTTAGTGGACAACATGGACATGGTTTAATTATTATTAAGCTAATAAAAAGAAAAAAAAGGATAAAATAGTAGCTAGATAAATAAAAGAAAATTAAAGTGAAACAAAAGCAAAATAAGTTATCTCCTTCCTCATACTTTATTGACCGAAACACCATTGAATTAAAGCTTACAAGTACTCGGTTCTTGTCTGCTTTGCATGTAAGTTTTTTAAGCTTTCATTTTTAATGGTTTTTGCATTTTTGAAACCGTTGAAGCTAGACCAAGTTAAATTAGGGACTGTTTTGATAAATTAAAAAGAGTATAGGGACTGTTTTTTGAGATTGATAAATGTTCTCAAAATGGTGAATGAAATTAGAAGTCTCATGGGTTAACTTGGCTAAGTTGTGAGATGATTTTTGTTAGTAGTAATATTTAAGGATTTGATTGTTATAAAATTTGAATAGCATGGTGCGAAATGTAGATTTTAGTGGTTTAAGGACTGTTTAAGAATTTTACAAAATTCGGTTAATGAAAATTTAATTTAAAGAATATTAATTGATTAAGTTTGGGAGTGAGGATTAAATTAGATAAAAAAATTAATTATTATGCGTGATTTCGTAGAATATGTTTTAAAGATAGATTGTGTGAAATCTAAGTATTTATGGAATTGGAATCAATTAATTGAGTTAAGTTAATATTATAATTAGATCAAGAAGTGAGCCGATTGGTTGCTAACCGTGGGAAGGAAAAGATCACTGAATAATCATCTTCAACCTTCCGTATCTATTGAAACTTTGTAGGTAAGTTCGTAGTCCTTAAACTCGAACTCTATTTATTTTAACTAATTTAATTGTTACATTGTTATTTAATTATCTTCTTATATGTAATTTGATTATTCTGATTGAATGGAGAATTATGGAATGGTATATATATATCATCATGGAATAGTTCAAAGATTTACTTAATTATTTGTCGCAAATGATTAAATTATGAAACAAGGAATTGTGGATTTTGTCTTTATGTATGTGACTATCAGTTTATCCGACTAGCGCTAGGTGCAAATCTTTGTCGATTTATTCGACTAGTGCAGGGCACATCTATTGTCGGTTTATCCGACTAGTGCTGGGTGCAAAACTTTGTTACGATTTATCCATTAGGCACCAGGTGCCATTCACAGATTGATCCATATTGATAATGTATAATCGATCTATCGAAAAGGGTTGGTATATGAAAATTATCATGGAAGGTGTATGAAAGGCTCATGTTGAACTTTATAGTAAACTTAATGGAAATAAACATTACATGTCATGGATTATAAAAATAAGAACATTAAGTGTACTTGTAGTTCTTTAAGTTAATGAATTTACTCAATATTTGATCATTCCTTTATGTACAGGTTAGATACCTACTTTTGTTGATAACTCAGCCTCCTGCAACAACAATAATCCCAAATTCAATATTAGTGATGTTTTTTTTTTGTGTCTTGGCATGTACCTAGGATGATAATGTTTTGAGTTATAATCTTTTGGTTTATAGATGAATCTAGTGAAGATTACTTATATGGGAAGTGTCACGTAAACTTTAAATAATGTTTATTTTAAGGTAAATGCTTGTATATAAGTGCTTTGTGGAGTATATATAATGGTTATCTATAATAGCGATCCTAATGAAAGGGTTGATTTTGTATGTATGTATTTGAAGTGTTTGAGTTGAAATCTTAATGCTAGGTTTAGATTATGATGTGTGTAATGGTAGCTTGATATAAGTCAATATGTGTTTCTTTGAGCTTAAATGTAAAACATTGGGTGTATGCTTGTGACACGAGGACATAGCTTTGGTTTTGGATTGATTTGGTGTTTGAATTGAGGTGCCATTTGAGGCATATTGGTTAGATAATTGGATGTTTGCATAGGTGAAATTATAGTTTTTTTGCTTCATGGATGAACTTGGCATGAAATGAATTTGTTAAGGATGAGGTGTTACCACTTTTGAAGTAAGGTATCGATATTTTGGCATTTGGTATTGATACTTGACCATATGAATAGTTTGTAAAACAAACAGAATGTCAAAATGGTATCGATTTTATTTGAGTATCGATATTTTTATACCATGAAATAAATATCGATACCTTGTTTTGCCAAGAAAACATAATTGAATTTTGGTATCGATTTTCAATAAGGCATCGATACAAACTAAAGATTTCCAAAAATAAATCTTTAAACTTTAAAAAGTTTTCACTTCAATCCTTTTTCATGAATTGAATAAATCTCCTAAATAGGTACTTGTAGATTTCAAATTTTCATTACATTTGATTTGATGTGATTTGATGATTAATAATTGAGATCTTATTTTGTAAAGTGTATATGTTTATATAATAATTATTGAGTTTTTTTGTAATACCTTATTATTCGGGTCCGACGATCGGGCTAGATAAGGGGTGTTACAAACTTTGTGTATCATGTACATTCTTCCAGGTACGAAAGCCATTATGGTTAAAAGTGGTTAATCCAAAACGACCACTTTGTTTGTTATTAAAAAGAAAACATGGCAAACAAAATGTTGTATCTTTAGCAGGCGAATACTCTAACCAAGAAAATTATTTGAACTAAGATGGTTGAAAATAATGAGAAAACTTTTCTGAACCAAAAACAGAATATTTTAGAAGGATGGGTTGATATAATCCATCATTAAAAAATGCTTTTCGAATCTTGATTGAATACTCATATATTTTCTTACCCAATCCAGGATCACACTCTAAATTAGAAAAACTAATTGTCTTAACCTCAACTCTAGGAATTTTTGAAGGATGAGTCTTACAACTTAAAGAAGTAAAAGATAAAGGCGGTACCTCGATTTGTGAGGCTTCCAAAAAAGATTGCGTTATCTCTGAATTTTAAACTCTTTTCTTTTCTTTTTTTTTTTAAAACAGAATCAATTCTTCTAGATCCCATATTCCTAAACAAATAAATAAAATAAACAAAAAATGATAAGATTATAAAATTATAAAATTTAAATCATAAAAATATTAAGTTAAAAAATAAAAAAAAGTATTAAATTTCAAATCTACTATATTAAAATAAAAATAGATACAACAATTAGAAAAAAAAATTATTTCTATTAAGTAAAACCTATTGCAATCAACGAAAGAAAAATTGAAATTGAAAATAAAAATAAAAATTCCATGGCTGTATAAGTTCAACTATTAAGAATATGAAAAGGAAAATTTAAAATTAAAAGGAAACAAAAAAATAGTGAATCCACACTGGTGAGCAAGATCGGTTTTCCAGTTCAATATTCTTCAAAATTAGATATTTTGGGTTGTATATGTGTAGAAATCAGAAATATAGGAAATAAATGTGTATTTAAAAATAATATACAATAAATAATAAAACGTATGGTTTAAAATCAATTAATAACATCACATAAAATATTTACGATATTAAAATTATAAATAGTAGATTAAATTATTTATTATTCTGTTGTCATCAATCTTGGATCGATGTCAAGTTAATTTGTGACACCAACTTAATCAAATAAATTATTAATACATCCAAATGATAGAAGTAATAAAATATGCATAATAAAATTAAAATGTATAAAAATAAAAAAGATAAAGCTTTAACTGAGTGGTAAACAAAAGTTTTATTAATTTAATTGGTTTGAATTTAAATCCTATCATGTACATATGTTTATTGGATTTTTAAATTTTTAAAAAATAAAATATTCTCAAATAATATAATTTTTTTTTTATTTCTCAAAGTATCTACCGAAGTGAGCCAATAACTAATCCTTCGAATTCTGTAGACTCATTAAGGTGTAAACGAGTTTTAAAGTTGCTTCATGCCTAATGTGATGATCAAACCCTCGACCAGTTAAGGGGTAGAGACCATTGCTATCTCAACTAACTCTTATAGTTTAATATAACTTATTTTAATTATTAAAAAATCAATTGAAAACTTAAAAATAATTTCGGGCTGCCCCCTACATTCACCTTTGTTTATAGATAAAACTATATTTATTTAATTATAAAAGGAGTTGCGTTTTTATTAATTTAAATTTATTTAATATATTGAATGATTTTATAATTATTAATTAATAATGTGTTATGTTTTAAATAGAATTTTTTAAAAATATAACTAAATTAATTAATTATTACATAAAAAATAAAAAGATATTATTATTATTTAAAGTAATTTTTCAAACTTATGCTTTCATATAGATTATAGAGGTGAGATTCAAACTCAAAACCTCAAAACATATGAGAACTCAACTTTGTAGAATTGAGCGAAGATCTCATTCACCAATGCAATATAATCTAGTAATTAATAATAATTAAGTAGAAAAAGTGTGCATGCAAACAGCTAATGTGGCAAGGAAAGGATGAGTTGCGAAGAGACAGAGATGGGGGACCACTCGGCATTGTTGAAAGACACCCATATAGAAAAATCACAGGAATCAGGAGGGCATTCATTAATTAATTAATGATAGATGACGAAACTCTACCTCCTACTTCTCAAGCATGGTATGGTAAGAAGAGTTATGCATGTGATAAAGATATGAGTTACTCCTCACCTCTCTCTCAGGTCAGGAGCAGCAAGAAGATCGCTTCTTCCATTCTGTAAGTGATGAATCTTTATCTACGGGAAGTATTTGGTAACTACGCCGCCTTCCTTGAACCACATATATGGAGGATTTGCAACTACCCATCAGACCAAACATCTCCATCATCCATTCACATAAGGACAACAATCGTATACTTACAGTTGCTTACCAATATTTACTGGAAACCATATGGGTCCCTTGTAATCAGCTGGCAACTAATTGCTTTCGGGAAGGACTATTTCCTTGTTAACTTCATCATATGATTATTCTGGTAAGCTACCTCCCTGGTTCATCAATGGTATCTTTGCCACCATGGCATCCTTCTAAGGCTTCTTTCAACTCGGTGGTAGTATGGGTACGCCTACCTGAGCTCCTGATTGAATAGTATGAAGTTGATATACTTGCAATAGTAGGCAGAAGCATGGGAGTTGAGGGACAACTTAACATAGATTCTCTCCACATCATTAAATGTGGACTTGAATCCAACGTTGATTAAAGTTAAGATAATGTTATATCTAGTCAAACCCATATTTAAGTTCTGGGCACCTTTATATTTTCATATTATAATAATGTCATTTTATCATTAACAAATGATTAGATAATAGATTCTACACATATTATTCAACAATAATAAAAGAACTTGACACACATGATACCCCTAGAAAACTTTATTGTGTGAAATAACTTTTAAACATGCCTAATTTAATATTTAATTATTTTTTACTATATTCAAATAAAAAGACAAATGTAGGAGGTCTCTTTGCAACTTTAGTATCAATTGTTCTGGCTCTCTTTAGTTTTATTCAAAGTGGGTAACATAACTTGCCCCAGCATTTAAAGAGAATAATATCGATGAGAAATCAAATCACTTTGCAACAAATCTTATTAACATATTTAGACTCCTTTTGGATGGGCAATAAGATTGTTTCAGTAAGATTAAAAACAGCGGTGACGGTGAAATTAAATATTATAATAGTAAGATTAAAATTAGCAATGAGATCTAAACACAACTTTAATGGTGAATTAATGAAAATAAAAATAACCATTAAAGATATTAAATTAATATAAATAAATAATATATTATTAAAAAATAATTTAAATTAAAATAATATGTATATTGTACAAAAAAGAAGTATATGTATATTAAATTTTAATTACTTTATGTTATATTAAATAATTTTAATAATATATTAAAATTATTTTTGTTTTTCCCCCAACTTCCTTGACTTTTCAGATGTTATATTTGATAATATACAAGTTTCTTGAAATGCTCCTGTTTAAAAAATAATTTAAATAACAATAATAATAAAAGATAAAATGGGAATTATGGTCTTTCTTTGAGTAAACTGGAGCTTTAGTTGATACAAACATATACAATCGGTGACACAAAAATACATGGGCGGCGAGAGGCAAGGCACCGGCGCATTTTAAAATTGAAGTTTTAACTTTTGATGTTTTAAATTTTATATAATTCTAAGTTAAGATAAAATTGAACTTTATTTCTCAAAATGATAAATTTTTTATTTAATCTTTTAAATTTTATAAAAATATAAATTATTAAAATAATAAAATTACATTTTAACTCTGATAATTTATTATTTAATACAATCAAATCTGGTTCTTTTTAGCTCTCATTCTCTCAGGTAATTTACATGCAAGCATGTCATCAATTTCACATATGCAGGTTCAGTGGCAGATTGGAACCTCTTCTTTTGATTGCCCTCCTACTTCTGTTCGTGAGGCACATACTAATGGGATTCCCATACAAAGATTTGTTGTGATGTAACTCTGCTCTTTTCCATTACAAACAAAAAAATCACATATGCAGGTCTCTACTCTTAAATGCCAACAACCGCTATTCTGAAGGCACCTGAACTTCCATTTATATGATTTTTGCATTCATCTTTTATTATTTCTACTTTTGACACTGAACTTGATCTTTACTTTCTAAAAGGTATACTTTTCAACTAAATCTTCAATTCCTATTTGATGATCTTAGCTATTCATTTGATTTTCAAAAGGTATTGTTTTTTTTCTTGAAAGGGGAGAGGATATAGGACGAGATTCAAGAATTAAGAATTTGTAGCAAGTATGCTATGCCAAAACACAAACCTTTTCTCTCGGTCATTTAAACAGGCACTGCCTTTTAGCTACAAACCCTTAAATTAAGAAACTTCCTTAATCCTCAGTAGTATTGATACCTTTGATCAGAGTTTAATATTTCTGATGTGCAGGATCCATGTATATGGCAAGCACAAAGCATACTCTATCAAGACTCAGTTAACTCATAAGCTCAATCGAGTCTAGAAGGAAATCTAAAGAGAAAGCAGAGAATTTAGAAAGCCATAGATAGAAAACACACTGATATTTATTAATATCCCTCGATCTGCCCTTACAAGATGATATAGCTCTCCTTATATAGATGAAGGGGCTCACAAACAGATAAACTTATAGTACAGATATTTTACATAAAGAAAACAATACAAGATATCTTTATTGAAAGCAAACAGTAAAAGTAGGATTCCTTCTTTAATCATAGTCGGTGGACTCATTAGATGTGAGATTAAGATCAATAATACAGTCATGTTTTTCTTGCTTTTTTGATAGATTTCCAGCTGATGAGCATCATGGCATACAACTAGATCAAAATCTCCATCCTTATCTTCATGTTGTGACTAAGAATCTTGAATCCTTATCTTGTCAAGGTTGATTTGGTTGCAGCACCAAGGATAATCTTGAGACCATTCTGTTGAATCTGAAAAACTCTCGTGATATTCTTGGATGGCCTTTAAAATTTCTTCATGATATGGTTTATGCTGAACTGGCCAAGTATCCCATGGAGCAGTGACATCTGGAGGAGGCCATATTTCAAATGGAATGACCTTGTTAAGCTAACAAAGGAATTTTTGAATATTTCTATAATGGCTATCAGAATTTCGGATATCATCAGGGAAAACTCTGTGGATCCAAGAGTAGGAAAAGATCCTAGTTGAGTTGAGTTGATTTTCCACATTGCATGAAATATTGAGGTTTGTAAAATATGATTATCATGTAAAGTCCCAATTTTTCATGGTAAGACTAATTTATCATGTTCAACCATTGCGATAAAGGATGAAACCAGCTTAGAAAAGTAAAGAAATTCTGATGTTCAGGTTCAATGTTTCCTCAAACAACTTTTGCCAAATTGTAAAGAAGATCAGGAACAAAGAATTGGATGGCAATATGGTAGAGATGAGTGATATACAATAAAAAACCATATTAGTTCTTTTGTTTGTTCAACAAATTCGAACCTTATTGGGTGTATGAATGGATATTCTAGATGTACACCCAAAGGTTTAAGAATAAGGCCACCAAAATTTGTAATGACTTGAAATTGATATTCAAAAATCATCTCTTTGGTCTTTTGATGGAAGGTTTTTTGATGAACAAGGTTCATGACTTCTGGTGGAAATTCTGAGTTGAGGTTATGGGTGATTGGGTAAGAGATAGGTAAAGTTGAAGATGATGAGGATGGCCTATACATCATTATAGGCTTAGGCCAACTAGATGAGGTTCTTTTGAAAGCAAAGATTTCAGTTTTAGGCCTAGAAAGAAAATCAGTAAAAATATTGTCCTTTCCTTTGATGTGTTTAGTGTCAAAAGAAAATTTGGAAAACTATTCAGCCCGCCTAAAGAGCTGAGGGTGTGGGACTATCTTTTGTTTAAACTTAAGCATTTGAGGGAAAGAAGACAAGTCCATTTCAACAACGAAATGATATCCTGCAAGATGAAATTCAAACTTTGAGATACCTTTTTTAACTGCCAAGATTTCCTTAAAGGTGGAATGGTAATAAATTTCGGCTTCAGAAAATCTTCCACTTTTGAATCCGCAAATGTGTCTTTTTATTTGTTTTTCCTCAAATAATACTGCACTCCAATGTTTGTCACCGGCATCTGTCTGTAGAATTCGTTTTCCATCAAAGGGAATTTAGAGTGGAGGCAAATTTTGTAACATTTCTTTCAGACATCGTACAGCTCTTGTTTGAGGAGATGACCATGTTGGAGGTTCCTTCTTAAGCATCTTTCTTAAGGGGTTAATATACTTAGAAACATTATGAATAGAGTCTCTAAGATAATTAACAATCCCTAAGAATTGTTGAACCTTTTTTTTAGACAGGTTTTCATCTGGAAACTTAAGAAGTTCTTGTGCAATATGTGGTCCTGGAGAGTACTATCCATCTTTCAGTGTCATTCCCAGAAATTCAATTTCTGATTTATTAATTTGCATCTTCTTTTCTGAGAGCATTATCCCATGTTTGAAAATGAGGAATTTGAATTCTTCCAAAAGTTGACCATGAGATTCTTCATCTGGACTATAAAGTAAGATGTCATTAATATAGATCAACGTATTTTCCATGAGGTTGAAAATTTTTTATCATCGCCTTTTGAAATAATGAAGGAGTACTTTTTAATCCAAATGGCATGACTTTCCACTAAAAGTGCTTGTTAGGAATACAAAACCCTATTTTAGCTCTATTATCTGGGTGGATTCCTAGCTGCCAAAATCCTGCCTTGAGGTCAAATTTGGAAAATATCCTTGCTTTAGCTAGACTGGAGAAAAGAGAATTTCCGTTTGGTAATGGGAATTTGTCATCTTGAAGAAAATGGTTAAGAGGTTGGTAATTAATAACCAATCTTAACTTTTCTCTGACTTGTTTAGATATTTTATTTATATATAAAACCTCACATGCCCATTGAGAATTTGATGGCTCAATTAGATCTTGTTGTTGAAGCTCTTTGCATTCTTGTTCTGCTACCAACAAACGATTTGGATTCATACCCATATGACTGGCTTTTGTTGGGTTTATATCTTCATTTTTCTTAAATGGAAGGGTAATAAAGAATTCAAAATTTTTCCATAAAGGATTTGAACATTTGAGTGGGAATTTTGAATGAGAGTCTGCACACAATTTTTCTTTTAGCTCTTGGACAATTTGGAGAATTTTTTCTGACTGGATGGAGAAAAGCTTAGGTATGGAGACAAAAGGTTGGAACAGATTTTTGAAACATACTCCATCAGGAAGGATCCTTAAGTGTTGGGCTTTTGTGTAAAGGTCAAAACCTACTACAATATCTTTTCTTGGGAGTTTTGAACCCAATACTGTAGTTTTAACACAAAAACCTAGATAGAACTGAATAATAATGGGCTTACTAATCAAGTGGGTAGCAAAAGGATGGTCTGTAGCAGAATTAAAATACCTGACATGTGGCTTCCACCAATTTGTAGGTAAAACATTTGGGTTCACAATGGTTTCAGCTGCTCCAGTATCTATAAAGGCAATTATAATAATGGGTTTACTATATTTGTCTACATAGATTTTAACAGCAATATAGGGAACTGGTATAATGTTGCCATAGTCCTTTTGGGTTTGGGCTTGTAGCTTATGAACATCTGAATATTCAGATTCTAAATCTGGGGCTTCGTCAAGATATGCAGGAATAGCACATATAGTTATTTATGAGGGTTCATCTTTAATGGAACAAACGAACTCTATATCATCTTTTTTTTATTCCTAATTGTTGAATCAGTTGTACAATCTTTTTTGCCCTCTTATTTTTTGGACAGTCTCTTGAATAATGTCCCTTTTGCTTGCAGATGTAATAGTGATCAGACTTTGTTGATTCTCGCTTCTTCCTGATAGACCTCCATTGTGGCATTTTTTTTCTTCCATTTTGAAGAAGTTGTGTTCTTTGAAAAAGAATATTTTCATTAATGTTTCTTTTTCTTAGAACGACAGACACAAGACTTGTCTTTAGGGCATTTGTATTTTAAATGGGATTCATCACATACACAATCAATCCTCTTGTCACCATGGAGATAGTCTTTGAATATTTTCTCCTGTTGCAAATGTCTTCTAAGGTAATAAAAACTTCTTGTTGGATTTCTCCAACTGTCAATGTCTTTATTTTTCCTTTGGAGAGCTTGATTGACTGCAACTTGGAGAGGATCCGGAAGAGATGAAAGAATTACGGGCTTCAGATTTGAATTGAGACCTAAAGCACAAAATAATTTAATCATTATTTTAAAATGTTTTGCTAGGTCTCTTTTGCCACACGAGCAACATTTTCTTTTGTAAAACTCTTCTCTTTTGAGATTTAAAAGATCATCTGGATTGCCCACAAAATGATGGTGTGTAACAGCTCATTTTCAGTGAAATTGGAATAGTAGTTTCAGGACCACAAATCCGAGCCAGAAAGAAAATTTATTTTAATATTATGGTATGGTCTGCATTATGATAGGAAAGACATATAAAAATGTCATTATAAAAATTTTACCGATTACATGTTTACTTATAGAAAGGACCAAATTGCATAAAATGCAAAAGTGAGTTCTAGTAGTTATAGGTAGTAAATAGCTATGAAATTCAAAAATTGAGACCCTTATATGGCAATTGGACCATTAAATTGAGTTAGTAGATAATTGTAATGACTCATCCATGGAAATTAAAGAAAAAAAAGAACTAAATTAGAAATAGAAATAATTAAAGATGATAAAAATCTAATATCATCTTATTTCATCATCTTCCCCAATTTACTTTTATAGAAACCCTAGCTAAGAGAAAAGACATTAAGCAAGCTTAATCAAGTAAGCAATCTTGTCCCGTTTTTAGTAATTTTTACGTTTCTAAGATCGTAATAACTTAATCTATCTATTTTGAGGATCAATTTGCAAATTTATCAAAGTTTTAAAATTTTACCATGGATGAGTATGCTAAAATTTTGAAATTTATGGTAGAAAATGAAAGATTGTTGATAGATAAACAACTTTTGTAAATAGAATTTTGATGACATTGTGATTTAGGGACTAAATTGTAAAGATATAAAATTCATAAAAAAACTTGAATTTTATGAATTACATGGGCTGTAAATGTTATATGAAAAATTCAGCTAGGCTTGAAATAAGAATTAAATTGCATAAATTTTATTTTCCGAGCCTAGGGACAAAATTAAAATTAATTAAAAGTATAGGGGCAAAATGGTATTTTTTCCTAAGTTGTAAGTTGGTTTGAATTGAATATGAAATGTATTAAGTTGATGTTAAATTCATTTATATAGATCCGAAAAGATCAAATAAAGAGTTAGTCGAGGAAAAGAAAAAGTATCAGATTAGCAGGTTTTCGTATACGAGCAAAGGTAAGTTCATGTAACTAAATTATGTACATTAATTTATTTGAGTTGAATGTTATATTTGTGTGAATTTCATAAAGTCTTATGTATGAAATTAATCACATGTCCGATAATGCCCGATACGTAATAAGTCTCGTTTGAATAAATAAAACTAGATGAATACTGGATTTCTCGTATTGGTTGTGGTCCTACATATGTTGCAGACACACCATAGCTCTTACGAGCGTTCTGTTAGAAGCCGTCTCGAGCTTTCCGTTACATGGTTCCTGCGAGCATCCCGATCAGTATTGATCCTGCATGTGTTGCTGATATACCACAGCTCTTTGTGAGCATCCTGTTATATGATCGGTATGGATCCTACATATAATGCAGATATACCGCAACTCTTTATGAGCGTCCCGATATATGACTCTTAATGAACTTCCTGATATGGCTCGCCTGAACTTCCAGATATATGGTTATCCGGAGCTTCCTAATAATAGCTATTTGGAGTTACTTGTTAAGCTCACATGAGCTTTCTGTTTTAAACTCTTATGAGTTTCCTGTTATAACCCGGATAAGCTTTCTGTTACATAGCTCACACGAGCTTCCTGTTATTATGGCTCGAGAGAGTGCTTCCTGATTATGTGCCCTAATGGGTACCCCTGAATATGAGTTAACGGATTACAGTTTTGTACACTTCGTGTGTACTACATGTGTGTCCATTGATATTTCAAATAAATTTAACGGGTGAAGTTCTAACATGGAACAATCTGAACTTGAAATGAAATGTATATGTTATATGAATGTATGATGTGGAAAAACATATGTATATGAAAATTGTTACGTGACGAGCTCATCCTTATTTCTTGATATTCACATGAAGTACATGACTAACATGTTTCTTAAGATTATATATGTTTAGGGGACTTGCCAAATTTCTTTGGATAAATATTTGTATGCTTACCTTATGTGTGAAATAATGGTAAGTTAAATTTCATGTTATACGAACTTACTAAGTATTAAATGCTTACTTGGTTTTCTTTTCCTCTGTTTTATAGTACTTGGAAGCTTGTGAAGGTTGAAACTAGGTTGGAGACACATCACACTATCCCTCAAACTTCTTGGTATATAAAGCAAGCTAACTTTTGGTATAATGGCATGTATAAGCCAAGTTAGGCATAGTGATGAAATATTTTGGTTGTAACTAGCTATTGGAATGGCTAGTGTTCAGCATATTTTGATGTAGTTGTACAAGGCCTTATCATGCTTGATGTGTGTATTGAAATGGTTGAATGATGGAAGTTACATAAATATATTAATGGTTTCATGAATGGGTAAAATATATTTATATGTTTATATGGCCAATTAGGTAAGATCAAATACTTAGATAAATGAGGTGTTATGACATGTATTAAACTTTAAATTAGCTTAAATTGAAGGTTCTATTGTGACTTATAATGGTACAAAATTTGGTTCGATAGGTTGATGCCAAGTTGGGTAAGAAATAAGGCTTGCAAATGGTCTTATTTTTTCCATACGGGCAAAGACACGAGTGTGTGTATTAGCCGTTTGTCACACATGGCCATGCACACGGGCGTGTGGTTTGGCCATGTGTCCCCTGCATCTTAAAATTTCACAAACAAAATGCTTCAAATTGCTCACACGGGCAGGGACATAGGCATGTGTCTCAGCCGTGTGTGTCACACGGCCTAGCACACGAGCATGTGACTTGGCCGTTTGACCCCTGCATTTAATTATTGAATATTAAATTGTTCACATGGCTTAGCACACGGGTGTGTGGTTGGCCATGTGACCCAAGTTAGAGAGTTACACGAGTATGGACACGAGCTGAAACACGGTCGTGTGCCTCACATTGAATGCCCTATGGCCTGGGACACGAACGTGTCACTTGGCCGTGTGAGCCACACGACCTGGCCACATGGGCGTGTGTCTCCTACACCTAGACAAAAAAATTTAAAATTTGTAAAAAATTCTCTGAGTTTTCGATTTAGTCCCGACTTGTTTCAAATCCATAAATTAGTCCTCGAGGGTTCATTTAAGGGACAATATGATTGACTATGATTGGTTTCAAATTTGAATAGTAAATAACATGAATTAATTGTATTTGTTCTGTAAACTCTGGTAATCCTCCGTAACCCTGTTCTGGCGATGGATAAGGGTTAGAGGTGTTACATTTTTTATATCAGAGCTACGGCTTAGCCGATTCTCGAATTAACGTAGCAAGTACGAGTTTAGCTATACATGCCATTATATAATTTGTGATAGTGTAATACCTCTTGATCATTTTAAACATGTTTTTCATATAGTAATGTCGTCCAACGGAGCTAAATCTGAGAAAGCTAAGAGCAATGCTCAAGCTTCAGTCCAAAGAGTTGCTTCAAGTAGTAGAGGTCCGTATCTGAGGGCCGATGTGAGGAGGCTAAAGAAGCCTTCTTTCAAATGATGAATGAATGGTTCACTGAATATTTGAGAACAAATCCTACTGTACAACAACCTCCCCCTCCTGCTCCTCAATCAATTTCTGATATGTCGCAACGTGTTGAATTTGTTAGAACTGTAAGCCCCCGGTAGATAAAATTCGTAAATATGGGGCAAAAGAATTTAGGGCTACTACTGAAGATAACCCAAAAAGAGCTGAATTCTGGTTAGAAAATACCATCAGGGTTTTGGATGAATTGTCTTGTACACCTGATGAATGTTTAAAATGTGTTGTATCTTTGCTAAAAGATTCGGCTTATCAGTGGTGAAATACTCTGATTTTAGTTGTACCGAGAGAGCATCACATGAGAATTTTTCTAGAATGAATTTAAAAAGAAGCATATTAGGTAGAGATTCCTTGATCAAAAAGAAAAAAATTTAGAGCTCAAATAGGGGATATGATTGTAGCTAAATACGAGCGGGAATTTGTCAGATTAAGTAAATATGCTAGAGAGTGTATCTCGACCGAAGTTGTCATGTGTAAACGGTTTGAAGAGGGATTAAATGAATACATTAAGCTATTGGTTGGGATTCTGGAATTAAAAAAAAATTGTACTGATTGATCGGACACATAAAGTCAAATAATTAAGCAAAGAAAAGACACAAGTAGAGATGGAAGCCCGAACCTTGAGTAAAAGATTAATGGGAAAGTCACAATCATCAGCTTCAAAGAAATCAAAGAAATATCATGATCATTCTACCACATCTGTGGGGTATTCTGGGAGAGACCGAGGTACTCAACGCTCTAATCTGAAATCTCCGGCCCCATCAGTAGCAAGTGCTTGAAGTGTCTAGAATCCCAAATTTAAATGCAAGCATTGTAATAAATTTCATTTTGGTGAGTGCTGCATGAGAAGCGGAGCCTGTTTTAGATATGGTTCTCTTAACCACTATCTCAAAGATTGTCCGGAAAAGATTAAAAAAATACTGTTTAGACTTCAAGGCCGAGCAACCCTACCTCGAGAGGTAGACCACCTCGTAACCTAGTAATATGAGTGATAATCGAAATATAAGAAAAGATTTAACTGCTAAATTTGAAGCACAAGCACCGGCATGGACATGCGCTATTCATGCATGTGAGGATGCATCTGCACTTGACGTTATTACTGGTACTTTTTCTCTTCTTGATACTGATATTACTACTTTGATTGATCCTGGTTCAAAACATTCATACATATGCACGAATTTAGTGTCTGTTAAAAATTTACTGTTGAGTCCACTGAATTCGTGGTTAAAGTTTTAAACCCCCTGGGCTAGTATGTGATGGTGGATAAAGTTTGTAAAAATTGTCCATTGTTTCTTGGTTGATTTGATGTTGTTACCATTTGATGAATTTGATGTAATTATGGGTATGGACCGGTTAACTCAGCATGATGCAATGGTAAATTGTAAATAGAAGCATATTGTGTTAAAATGTCAAAATGGTGAATTGATCCGTGTTGAATCTGATAAACTGGATGGGTTGTCTAATGTGATTTCAGCTATATCAGCACAACAATATATCAGAAAAGGGTATGATACTTATCTTGCATATGTGTAGGAAACTGAAGTATCTGAATCAAGCATTAAGTCAGTACTGCCTATCAGAGAAGTGGAATTTTCCATAGATCTTGTTCCTGGGACAACACCGATATCTATAGCACCTTATAGAATGACTCCTACGAAATTAAAAGAATTGAAAGCACAATTATAAAAATTGACTGACAGAGGTTTTGCTCGACCTAGTTTTTCACCTTGGGGTTCACCGATTTTGTTTTTAAAAAGAAAGATGGGTCATTAAGATTATGTATTGATTACCGGCAGCTTAAAAAAGTCACTATTAAGAATAAGTATCCATTACCTCGTGTTGATGACTTATTTGATCAGTTGAAAGGTGCCACTGTATTTTCAAAGATTGATCTTCGTTCCAGTTATTATCAGCTACTGGTGAAAGTCTCAGATGTACCAAAAACAACCTTCAAAACTAGTTATAGCACTATGAGTTTCTCGTGATGCCGTTCGATTTAACAAATGCACTTGCCGTATTTATGGATTTAATAACTAAAATTTTTAGACCGTATCTGGATAGATTTGTTGTGGTGTTTATTGATGATATCCTGGTGTACTCCTTAGATGAAAATGAACATGATGATCATCTAAGAATTGTGCTGCAAACTTTGCGTAAGAAATAGTTGTATGCCAAATTCAGTAAATGTGAATTTTAGCTTCGGGAAGTTGGTTTTCTTAGACATATAGTATCTGCTGAAGGCATCACAGTGAACCCAGATAAAATTTTAGCTATTGTTAACTAGAAATCACCTAAAAACGTGTTCGAAGTCAAAAGTTTTCTGGGACTAGCTGGATGTTATCAGAGGTTTGTAAAAGAGTTTTTGATGATAGCTTCTCCAATGACACAGTTATTGTAGAAAGCTGTGAAGTTTGAATAGACTAATAAATGTCAGTAAAGTTTTGACAGATTGAAAGCCTAGTTGACTGAAGCACCGGTTCTAGTTCAGCCTGAATCAGGGAAAGAATTTGTGATTTACAGAGATGCATCAATGAATGGTTTAGGTTGTGTTTTGATATAAGAAGATAAAGTAATACCATATGCTTCTAAACAGCTTAAACCACATGAAAAGAACTACCCGATATGTGACCTAGAATTAGCAGCCACTGTGTTTACATTAAAAATTTGGCAACACTATCTGTTTGGTGAAAAATTTCATATATTCAGGGATCACAAAAGTTTAAAGTGTTTGATATCACAAAAATATTTGAATATGAGACAGCATAGATGGCTTAAATTATTGAAAGATTATGATCTGGTTATCGATTATCATCAGGAAAAAGTCAATATGGTTGCAGATGCTCTGAACAGAAAGTCTCTGCTCGCTTTACGAGCAATGAATACTCAATTTTTGTTGTTTGATGATGGTTCAATCCTAGCTGAGTTAAAAGTCAAACCGACATTTTTGCAGTAGATTTGAAAAGCTTAGAAAAATGATGATGAGTTACAAGCTAAACAGATACAATGTGAGTCAAATTCTAATTCAGAATTTCAGATTGGGTCTGATGGTTGTCTATTATTCAGAGGCAAAATATGTGTACTGAAGAATTCAGAACTTGTATAGAAGATTTTAAATGAAGCTCATAGTGGTATTATGTCCGTTCATCCGGGGAGTAAAAAAATGTACAACGATTTGAAAAGGATGTACTGGTGGCTAGGAATAAAGCGTGATATTTCTGAATTTATATCTAGATATTTAATATGTCAGCAAGTTAAAGCTGAACATCCAGTGTCTTTGGGATTCTTACAGCCAGTTACGATGCTGGAATGGAAATAAGAAAGAGTTACTATAGACTGTGTCAGGGTTACCCCTATTTTCGAAAAAGTAAGATATTATTTGGGTAATTGTTGACCGATTGACGAAGTCTGTACACTTTATTCTGGTATGTATGAATTACTCTCTAAACAAATTAGAATAATTGTATGTTTCTGAGATTGTTAAATTACATGGAATACTAGTTTCTATTATTTTCGATAGAGACTATCGGTTTACATACCGATTCTGGAACAAGTTCCAAGAAGCTTGGGTACACAGTTACATTTCAGTAACGCATTTCATCCTCACACTGATGGTCAATCTGACCGTGTAATTCAGATTCTAGAAGATATGCTTCGGTGTTATGTACTAGAAGTTGAAGGTAACTGAGAAAAGTATCTACCTTTAATTGAATTTGCATACAATAATAGTTATCAGTCTAGCATTAAATGGCACCGTACGAGGCTTTGTATGGTCGTAAATAAAAAACTTAGTTATATTGGACAGAGCTCAGTAAGAAAAAGATACATGGAGTTGACTTAGTTCGTGAGACTGAAGAACAGGTGAAAGTGATTCGGAATAGCTTAAAAGCAGCCTCTGATCATCAAAAGTCGTATGCTGATCTTCAACGAAAAGAGATAAATTTTCAGGTAGGTGATAAGGTATTCTTAAAAGTATCACCTTAGAAGAAATTTCTTCGGTTTGGCCATAAAAGAAAACTGAGCCCACGGTTCACTGGGCCATATGAGATTACTGAACGAATCAGACCTGTTGCGTACCGATTAGCATTACCACCAGAGCTTTACAGAATTCATAATGTTTTCCACGTGTCTATTTTGAGACGGTATCGATGGAACAACGAAAATGTGCAAGTGTACACAATCGCAACAAGTAATAAAGTGACATGTAAATGTCGAGTTATCGTATCCACAGGAACTGTAAAAAGGAATATTTATGAAATTAATGTTAAAATACTTTGGTGATAAAAAATATTTTGGTTTAAAGATGATTAAAAATTAAGGGTTAAAAACTAAGTAAAAAAAATTAAAAATAAAAAGGTTCTAATGCACGATTTCAAATAAGGTTTAATCAAGATGATATAATTGTGTTGGATTAATTACATTCCTTTAACTTAGAAGTATTAAACTTATGATTATACTGCTACGAACAAATTCACGGCAACTCGGTAATTTGCTAACTACTGCTCATACATACTTATTAAATTAATCAATCTCTTGAAAATTTTTCAATGTCAATCCAAGCGATTAATCAATCTTCACAAGCATATAAAAGATCAAGTGAGGTAACAAAGTATTTCTACCTTAAAATAGTTTAATCACAATAATCTTACAAGTTATGCAAGGCATATGTATCGCCAAATACAATGCTAAATTAACTTCATCTACCTTAGAAGAATAAACATGCACTGATTAAGTATCGTGTCAATTAATTATAATTTTAATACGATTTAATAATTAATTCATTATTTATCTAACAATTAATATTGCAAGAATAACTTAGGCATGATTTTACTTAATCAAGCATCTTACCGAGGCCTATAACGGCAGAAACACAATTTCAATAATTCAAGCAGGCAAAATATAATCAACCCAACACGGATTAAATTCAAGCTAGATTAATTAAAATAACTATTTCAATAGCATAAATATTCATAAACATGTTTGTCAAAACAACAACGAAATTTAAAGAGATAGGGAACAAGAAACAAATTCGGTGTTTCTCCGTGGCTTGACGGATTTCTCCGTTCTTCGTTCTCCTTTGTCCTCGGCTATCAAGGTGGCTTATGAACACTTTAATTGCTGCTCAACAATGGCTGATGAGGACCTCTTTCCCAATAGAAAGAATCGGCACTTGAACAAAAGGGAAAATGGGAAGGAAAAATTAAGAGAAAGTGAGAGAGGAGAAGAGAGAATGAGAATGTGAGGGATGAGTTGAATGATCAGCAAGGGGAGGCTTTTATTGCTGATTTTGGCTTCTAAAAATAGCACATTCCATCAGCCAAAGAGACCCCCTTTGGCCGGCCACGCACATGGCAAAGTTGAGAGATTCAACTTTGCTAAAAATAGCCTGGGGCAAATCCATAAATCCACGTTTTTTGGAGGGGTTTGAATGCAAGGTTGAAAGTTCTTCAAGGGCTTCTTTGCAAGCTTATTTAGTCATCTAAAATGCTGATTTGGGTCAGCATATGGATGGTTCTGGGCAGCCCAATTGGTGGCTAGTTCGGTTCACTAGATTCGGTTCAACCAATGCGGTTCAACTGGACCATTTTTTTAATAATTAATTAATAATAATATATTTAGCCCAAATTAAATTGGGAATAAATTAAAATTAATTAACACACATTTTTGGACCATCTTAGGTTGGAAATAAATTTCCTCGATGCTTCATATTGCTTCTCGATTTTATTCTTCGAGCATTGTCTGTCGAGCTAATTTTCGCCCTTTGTGCGAATCTGTCGTAAATAGTCAAAATTAATAAAAATGAACTATAAAATTAATTAAAATTCATCGTTTTCATATTTTTAACATAATTTAATTATTTTATAATATTTAATTATTTTTCGAAAAGAATTTAACCGAAATAGCATGATTTTAAGTTAAAAAGGCATATAAAAACACAAATTTTCGTGTTTTCACACCCCCAAACTTAATTCATTGCTCGTCCTGAGTAATGTACAAATTTGAAAAGAATTTTCTCGAAAACACTTTTTGAAAAACTCCTTCAGAACAACATTCTTCCCAAAATCATGAAATCAATATACTTATGCTCAAAAACAAGAAATTTGATAATTATGCTACTCAAGTATATATATCGTTCAAATTAATCTCAACAATTACTACAATAGCAAAATTAGACTAAAAGTTTCTTAATAAAGACATGTTAATCTCTACCAATTTGAGTTTAATCCCTTATTCAAAATTAAACTGCAATCATTAAGCTTAACTGATGTCTTCATATGTTGAATAAAGAGATTTCTCTCCACTAATGTAGGTAACATTGGAACTTTGAATCAATAGGTCTTTAACAAGATTGTAACGTGGTTGGGCTTAAGGGTAGGTAAAAGATAGATAATTTTAGGTTTAAAAAACCCTAGGCACAGCTTGTGTTGGACCTTTCGAAATAATTACCTTCAATACATCAACTTTTCTTTCCTTTTTCACATGCTCTTTAGCGCAATTTACTTCAAGTACATATGTACTTCAATACATCAACTTTTTTTTGAGTATTTTACTGCATGTACTACAATTTTTAAAGCATTTCATACTTCTTTGCAACTTCCCCAAACTTATTTTCAAAGACTACTCTAAAAAGTACTAAGTCCAGTGTGTGGGACATTTTTAAGATAATTAAGAAAAGTGTTGGCTAACTTTGTGAGGGTTCAAATAAAATTAGGCAATAAAGTCTCAAAGTTGGGTTTCAAAGGATAAAAATTTCATCATGGTTGGCTTGAAAGACTCAAATGGTCCAAACAACAGTTGCCTAAATCATTTTCAACGTTCCATGCTTCCTAGGATTTCTCCTCAAGAAACTACTAAGTCAATTCTAAAGACTTAAACTTTCATGCATGCCTAACTTTCCTAAATAACTAAAATTTTATGGTATGATTTGCATGTTTTATTAGAAATACATTTCATGTCATTATTAACCTAATATAACAATCTATTGAAATAATCAAACTTTATTAACCTAACATGTCAAATTTATTGAACAAAAATATATCATTTTCATAATTAAAAGAAAAAAAAATGTATTCTGAGTGGAAATAATTTCAATTTTCGGTCCCCCAACTTAAAATGAACAATGTCCTCATTGTTTAAACTGAATAGATACTATTCTCTAGGTAGGATTCCAGAAAAGAGGAGGTGAGTCAATTTTACTACTTAAGTACCAAGCTCTTCCTAGATCCAATCCTAGACATGTATATACCTATTGCGACACTTTAGACTTTACTACTTGTCCATATTTACTTTTGATTCCCATCTCTTATTTTATTGTTCAGAACTAACAAAATTCCTAATTAATCCTAATTCTAAGCTAAGTTGATAAAGATTAATATATAAATTATAAATAATATAATTACATATTAAAGTTTATCAAATTATTAATAATATTAAAGATATTTATTCTAGATGCTTTTTGAAAATATTCACAAAGAAAGGCACTTAATTTTTTTATTTACGAAAAGAGCGACTAAATTTTAAAAATAATTCAATTAAGTCTTTAAACTTAATGAAAATTTAAAATTGAGTTGCAAATTAAAACTTGGATCAAAATTGACCCTTTTATTTGAAACTAAAAATTTATTTTTCCATTTAGGGGACAATTTCTTGGAAAATTATGTTAAAATAAATTTTCAGGAAAGATTGGAGGGGTCACAAACGGTCCCGCTTAAGTTCCAATCTCCTAGACATAATTTAATTAAACATACTTTACCCGAAAATATACCCTAAATCATTTATTCAAAAAAACAAAAAAATTAAGTATCTGATAAAATGAACGCGATTTTATCTCTTTCAATTTTATCTCCCCAATAATTTTTCAGGCACTGAGCATTAACTCGAAAATTACCTCCCTTACCTTAGAGTTCAACAACTTCGTATGGATAGACTTGGTGAATCGTAAATGGATCGGACCAACGTGATTTAACTTACATGTAAAGAACTTCAATCTGGAATTGAACAACAAGACTTGCTGAGCTGATTTAAATTCTCGAACTCGAATGTGGTTGTCATGCCATTTCTTGAGTCTTTCTTTAAGTAATTTGGCATTTTCATATGAGAACATTTGGAACTCTTCTAACTCATTGAGTTGGAACATTCGTTTCTCTTTCGCAAGCTTAGGATCCAAATTAAGCTGTTGAAGAGCCCAGTAAGCTTTATGCTCTAACTCCAATGGTAGATGGCAGGCTTTCCCAAAAACCAACCTATAGGGTGAAATCCCTAACAGTGTCTTGTATGTTGTTCTGTAAGCCTATAAAGTATCATATAATCTTGTGGACTAATCTCGTCGGTTCGGGCAGACTACCTTCTCAAGTATGCCTTTGATCTTCTTATTTGCCAATTCAGCTTGCCAATTTGTTTGCGGATGGTAAGTTGTTGCAGCCTTGTATTTCACTCCATGCTTGTCTAATAACCATTTTAACCACTTGTTCACAAAGTGGGATCCTTCATCACTGATGATAGCTCTTGGGGTTCCAAACCTTATGAATACATGCTTCTGCAGAAAATTCATCACAACATTAGCATCGTTTGTCAGATATGCCTCAGCCTCAACCCACTTAGACACATAGTCTACTGCTACTAGTATGTACTTGTGACCGCAAGACGGAGGAAAATTACCAAGAAAGTTAATACCCCATACATCGAACAACTCTACCTCAATGATGTTTGTTCGAGGCATCTCATTTCTATTGGTGACATTTCCAACCCTTTGACATCGATCACAGCTCTTCACGTAAGTATATGCATCCTTGAATAGTGTTGGCCTAAAGAATTCGGCTTGCAATACTTTGGCCGCTGTACATGTACCTACGAAGTGTCCCCCACTTAGAGCTGAGTGACAGTGGTATAAAATCTTCGGTATTTCATCTTCTACCATGCATCTCCCGATCATCTGATCTGCACACTTTTTAAACACATATGGCTCTTCCCAGAAATAGTACTTCACATCGTGAAGAAACTTTTTCCTTTGTTAATATGTCTTATCAATTGGCATCAAACCACAAGCTAAAAGTTAGCAATAGCAGCAAACCAAGGGGTATTATGGACATGATTTACTTTCAGGATATGTTTGTCTGGAAACGTCTCCTGAATTGGTATAATTGGAGAATTCCTTTGTTGTGGCTCCAATTTGAACAAGCGATCTGCTACTTGATTTTCGACTCCCTTTCGATCTTAAATTTCTGGATCGAACTCTTGATGTAGAAGTACCCATCAGATCAACCTTGGCTTAACGTCTTTTTTTGCAAGCAAATACTTAATTGCCGAGTGGTCCGTATAGACAGTCACTTTGGTACCTACTAGATAAGATCGAAACTTGTCGAAAGCAAACACAATAGCAAGTAACTTTTTTCTGTTACCGTATAATTCAGTTGAGCTCCTGTTAGAGTTCACCTTGTGCAGTAGATGGGATGAAAAACTTTGTTCCTTCGCTGGCTCAAGACAGCTCCAATTGCAAAGTCACTTGCGTCACACATCAATTCGAATGGCAAATCCTAGTCTGGTGTGACGATTATGGGTGTCGTGACTAATCGACTCTTCAAATCTTTAAGGGCTTTTAAGCATTCCTCATCAAAATTGAATATAGAGTCATTCTCCAATAACTTGCATAAGGTTTTAGCAACTTTGGAGAAATCCTTGATAAATCTTCGATAAAAACTAGCGTGGCCCAAAAAGCTCCTAACACCCTTTACAGATGTTGGAGGTGGGAGTTTCTCAATAACGTCTAACTTTGCTTTGTCTACCTCGATCACATGTCTCATTATCCGATACCCTAGAACAACTCCTTCTCGTACCAGAAAATGACACTTTTCCCAATTGAGCACGAGATTCATTTCTTCGCATCGCCTTAGTACCTTAGTTAGATTGGCTAAGCAATCATCGTAAGTATCTCCGAATACTGAAAAATCGTCCCTAAAAACTTCCAAATATTTCTCAACCATGTCAGTAAAAATATACATCATACATCTTTGAAATATAGCAAGTGCATTACATAAATCAAATGGCATGCGTCTAAATGCAAACGTACCGTACGAACAGGTGAATGTCATTTTGTATTGATCTTTCGGTGCTATTGTAATCTGATTATACCCTAAGTATCCATCGAGAAAACAGTAGTAATCTTGTCCTGCGAGTCTATCCAGCATCTGGTCCAAGAACGGAAAAGGAAAGTCATCTTTTCCAGTCGCCTTGTTCAATTTCCGATAATCGATACAGATTCTCCATCCCGTAACCGTTCTAGCGGTATCAACTCGTTCTCGTTCTTTATGACCATGATACCTCCTTTTTTTGGCACACACTATATCGGACTTACCCATGAACTATCTGAGATGGGATAGATGATACCCGTATCTAACCACTTGATGATCTCTTTTTTTACTACGTCCTTCATGATGGGGTTCAGTCTTCATTATCCATTGATCGTCCCTTTTTTGCCATCTTCCAAGATAATCTTGTGCATGCATACAGATGGACTAATATCGCGAATATTGGCTATGGTCCATCCGATGACCTTTTTGAATTGTTTCAGAACTAAGATAAGTTTCTCTTCTTGCTTAGTGGTCAATTCTGCTGAAACAATCACAAGCAGAGTAGAAGCATTACCTAAATAAACATATTTTAAATGAGAAGGTAATACCTTCAATTCTAATTTAGGTGGCTCCTCAATCGACACTTTTGGTTGGCAATAGTCTCCCTTTTCTAACTCCAAAGATTTAAAACAGGATTGCAGATTAAATCCCCTTTGATTAGCTTTTAGCAAAGCTAAGCATTCATCTCCGATGTCAATATTCTTTCTAGTGCGTCCTCAACATAGTTGAGTTCTTTCTGCACTATTAAATCCTCCAAATCGGACACTGCAGAGTAATCATCCATTGTGTCAGGAAATCGCATAGGCTTAAAGATTTTAAATGTTGCCTGATCATCCTGAACACGCATAGTGAGCTCGCCCTTCTGCACATCAATAAGGGTCCTACCAGTTGCTAGGAACGGCCATCCTAGGATAATTGGTACTTATTTGTCTGCTTCAAAATATAGAATTATAAGGTTAGTAGGAAAGACAAACTTATCTACACGTACCAATATGTCCTCGATTTTTTCTTTTAGATGTGCTAAGGATCGATTTGTTAGTTGAAGCGTAACTGTAGTTGGTCTAACTTTTCATATCCCCAACTTCTTAAATATTGACATAGGCATCAAGTTGATACTTGCACCTAAGTCACATAATGCATTACCACAATATGTTGCTCCAAAGTTGCACGGTATGGTAAAACATCCAGGATCCTTCAATTTTGGGGGTAGTTTGTCTTGAAGATATACACTGCATTCCTTCGGCAAAGCTATTGTTTCAAATTCTCCAAGTCTTCGTTTCTTAGACAAGATATCTTTCATGAACTTGACGTAGTTCGGCATTTGCTCAAGTGCTTCAACCAACGGAATGTCAATGTGAAGTTGCTTGAGTACGTCAAGGACCTTCTTGAATTAAATCTCCTACTTCTGTTTCTGAAGACTTTGAAGGTGGGGTGGTGTGGTTTCATTACTAGGACTAATTCTGGTTGATTCATCTTTGACGGCAATTCTGCATCTAATGACATTGTTAGTTGCTCATAATTAGCATGTCCTGAGGTTACTTTGTCGGGTTTTACAAACTCTGATTCTAGTGAAACTGGAATTTCAACACTTGGTTGAACTTCTTCTGAATCTTTAGCGTCAGCTGGCTCCTTTTCAACTTCGACAGTGTTGGGCTCTACTATCTTTCTGCTCCTCAATGTCAACGCTTTACAATGTTCCTTCCCCAAATTTCTCAGATTCTCCGTGTCACTAGGTAGAGCACCTTGGGGTCAGTTCCGGAGTTCAGCAGCAAGCTGGCCCACTTGATTCTCTAAATTTCTTAGAGTGGTGTCATTTTTTGCCATGTACGCATTCAATAGATTCTGTAAGCTATTGGATGGTTCCGCTTGGGTTGGTTTCTGAACTTGTTGGGGGAAACTAGGCGGCTGAATTGGTCTAGGTTAGGCGTAAGTGTTACTAGTTCCAGCCCCTTGGTTACTTCAAGAAAAATTCGAGTGATTTCGCCACGATGAGTTATAAAAGTTAGATTGTAGTCTTTGCCTCCCTCGATTTTGATTTTGGTTCCCCATGTAATATACGGATTAGGGGTTCGATGGACATTCTTCAAACAAATGTCCTTCCCCACAATACACACAGACTATATTCTCAAATTGGTTAGGTAGTTGGGCTGTAAGGTTGTTAAACCCATTAATGGTAAGATTCTTAAGCATTGAGGATATTGAAGATACTTGAGATGCAGTGAAGTGAGAGCTTACACTTCAAGTATTCCAGTGACTCGTCTTTCTGACGCTGCTCGATTAGTTGGCCATTGATAATTGTTGCTGGCAATCCTCTCAATAATTTTGTAAGCCTCATTATAAGACTTAGAAAGGATAGCACCATTAGTAGAGGCGTCCACTACCATCCTCGTATGAGCGTTGACACCATTATAGAATGTCTCACGTTGAATGCAATGTGGGATTCCATGATGAGGGCACTTTCGTAATAACTCTTTGTACCTTTCCCATGCTTCATACAAGGACTTATCATCCATTTGTTGCAAGGCAGTGATCTCATTCCTCAACTTGGCATTCTTGCTTAGCGGGAAATACTTCATGAGGAATCTCTCTGCTAACTCTTACCATGTAAAAATAGAGTTCAGTGGCAATGAGTTCAACCAAGCACGAGCTCTGTCCCTTAGCGAATATGGGAGCAACTTCAGTTGTAATACATCTTCGGGTACTCCGGCTAACTTGAAAAAATCGCTCACTTTCATAAATAGTCTAAAGTTAAGATGAGGATCTTCCGTAGGCATTCCACTGAAGCATCTGGAACATGACTGGCTTCAGCTCAAATTGTTGTGCCTCGATATTGGGTCTCCTAATACCCGAATTAAGATCATTAAATACTAGCACAGCATACTATCATAAAGCTCTATCCCTATCATCATCAATAATGATAGAATTTTGAGCAAGGTTTGCTCTGTTTCCTTGATTCATATTCTCAAAGTTTATCTCTTTGGTCCTTCTCTGGTTCGCTTGTCTTCTTCACTGTCGAAAGGTTCGTTCTATTTCAGGGTCCACAGGGAGTAAGTCGATAATCTGGTCAATACTTATAAACACTTGAAATAATCACAGAAAAATTAAGTAAAGATTTAAACAGAAAAATAAATAAACCAAAATGTAAAAACAGATTCACAAATGATGGCTTTTTTTAAGACAGTCCCCGGCAACTGCCCCAAAAACTTGGAACGATAAAAATGTACAAGTGTACACAATCGCAACAAGTAATAAAGTGACAAGTAAATGTCGAGTTATCGTACCCACAGGGGCTGTAAAAAGGAATATTTATGAAATTAATGTTAAAACACTTTGGTGATGAAAAATATTTTGGTTTAAAGATGATTAAAAACTAAGGGTTAAAAACTAAGTAAAAATAAATTAAAAATAAAAAGGTTCTAATGCAAGATTTCAAATAAGGTTTAATTAAGATGATATAATTGTGTTGGATTAATTACATTCCTTTAACTTAGAAGTACTAAACTTATGTTTATACTGCTACGAAAAAATTCACGGTAACTCGGTAATTTACTAACTACTGCTCAAACATACTTATTAAATTAATCAATCTCTTGAACATTTTTCAATGTTAATCCAAGCGATTAATCAATAATCACAAGCATATAAAAGATCAAGTGAGGTAACAGAATATTTCTACCTTGAAACAGTTTAATCACAATAATCTTACAAGTTATGCAAGACATATGTATTGCCAAATACAATGCTCAATTAACTTCAGCTACCTTAGAAGAAGAAACATGTATTGATTAAGTATAGTGTCGATTAATTATAATTTCAATATGATTTAATAATTAATTCATTAGTTATCTAACAATTAATATTGCAAGAATAACTTAGGCATGATTTTACTTAATCAAGCATCTTACCGAGGCCTATAACAGCACAAACACAATTTTAATAATTTAAGAAGGCAAAATATAATCAACCCAACACGGATTAAATTCAAGCTAGATTGATCAAAATAACCATTTCAATAGCATAAATATTCATAAACATGTTGTCAAAACAATAACGAAATTTAAAGAGATAGGAAACAAGAAGCAAATCCGGTGTTTCTTCGTGGTTTGACTCATTTCTCCATTCTTCGTTCTCCGTTTCCCTTGGCTATCAAGGTGGCTTATGAACACTTTAATTGCTGCTCAACAATGGCTGATGAGGACCTCTTTCCCAAGAGAAGAAATCAGCACTTGAACAAAAAGGAAAATGGGAAGGAAAATGGGAAGGAAAAATTGAGAAAAAGTGAGAGAGGAGAAGAGAGAATGAGAATGTGAGGGATGAGTTGAATGATCAGCCAGGGGAGGCTTTTATAGCTGATTTTGGCTTCTAAAAATAGCAATTTCCATCAGCCAAAGAGACCCCCTTTGGCCGGCCACGCACATGGCAAAGTTGAGAGATTCAACTTTGCTAAAAATAGCCTGGGGCAAATCCATAAATCCACGTTTTTTGGAGGGGTTTGAATGCAAGGTTGAAAGTTCTTCAAGGGCTTCTTCGCAAGCTTATTTAGTCATCTAAAATGCTGATTTGGGTCAGCATATGGACGGTTCTGGGAAGCCCAATTGGTGGTTAGTTCGGTTCACTAGATTCGGTTCAACCAATGCGGTTCAACTGGACCATTTTTTTCATAATTAATTAATAATAATTTATTTAGCCCAAATTAAATTGGGAATAAATTAAAAGTAATTAACACACATTTTTGGACCATCTTAGGCTGGAAATAAATTTTCCTCGATGCTTCATATTGCTTCTCGATTTTATTCTTCGAGCATTGTCTGTCGAGCTAATTTTCGCCATTTGTGTGAATCTGTCGTAAATAGTCAAAATTAATAAAAATGAACTATAAAATTAATTAAAATTCATCATTTTCATATTTTTAACATAATTTAATTATTTTATAATATTTAATTATTTTTCGACAAGAATTTAACAAAAATAGCATGATTTTTAGTTAAAAAGGCATATAAAAACATATAAATTTTCGTATTTCCAATCGATCAGATTCTTCACATGTTATTTCTCTGACAGAAGTTGAGATTCAGCCTGACATGACTTACAGTGAGGAACCGATCAAAATCCTGGCACGTGAAACAAAAGAATTAAGAAATAAAAATTTAGCTTAAGTAAAAGTTCTTTAGCAACGATATGAGATTGAAGAAGCTATCTGAGAACCGGAGGACACAAGAGAAAGTAATATTTGAACATCTTCACTGGTAAGATGTTCGAGGACGAAACTTCTTCAAGGGGGAGAGTTGTAACAGCCCGTTTTTAGTGAAATCGAAATAGTAATTTTAGGACTACAAATTTAAGTCAAAAGGAAAATTTGTTTTAATATTATTGTATGGTCTGCATTATGATAGAAAAGACATGAAAATTTCGTTATAAAAATTTTACCGATTACATGTTTAATTATAGAAAGGATCAAATTGCATAAAATGCAAAAGTTGAGTTCTAATAAATATATGTAGTAAATAGTTATGGAATTCAAAACTTAAGCCCCTTGTATGGCAATTGGACCATTAAATGGAGTTAGTAGATAATTATAATGACTCATCAATGGAAATTTAAGAAAAGAAAAGAACTAAATTAAAAATTAAAATAATTAAAGATGATAAAAATCTAATGTCATCTTATTTCAATATCTTTCCCAATTTACTTTTTTGGAAACCCTAGCTAAGAGAAAATACATCAAGCAAGCTCAATTAGGTAAGCAATCTTGTCTCATTTTAGTAATTTTTATATTTTCGAGATCGTAATAATTTAATTTATCTACTTTGAGGATCAATTTGTAAAGTTATCAAAGTTTTAAAATTTACCACGGATTAGTATGCTAAAATTTTAAAATTTATGGTAGAAAATGAAAGGTTATTGATAGATAAGCAACTTTTGTAAAAAAAAAATTGAGAAAATTGTGATTAAGGACTAAATTGTAAAGATGTAAAATTTATGAAAAAAATTTTAATTTTCATAAATTACATGGGCTGTAAATGTTATATGAAAAATTTGGCTAGGCTTGGAATTAGGATTAAATTGCATAAATTTTATTTTCCGAGCCTATAGACGAAATTCAAATTAATTATAAGGGCAAAATAGTACTTTTACCTAAGATGTAAGTTGGATTGAATTAAATATGAAATGTATTAAATTAATTTTAAATTCATTTATATAGATGTAAAAAGATCAAATAAAAAGTTAGATGAAAAAAAGAAAAAAGTATCAGATTAGTAGATTTTCGTATACGAGCAAGTGACAAGGAAGTTCGTATAACTAAATTATGTATATTAATATGTTTAAATTGAATGTTGTATATGTGTGAATTGTATAAATGTCTTATGTATGAAAGTAATCACATGTTCGATAATGCCCAATAAGTAATAGGTCTGGTTTGAATAAATAAATCTCGATGGATACAGGATTTCCCGTATTGGTTGTGGTCCTATATATGTTACAAAAACACCATAGCTCTTACGAGCGTCCTGTTATAAGCCCTCCCAAGCTTTTTGTTACATAGTTCCTACGAGCATCCCAATCGGTATTGATCCTACATGTGTTGCGAATATACCGCAGCTCTTTGTAAGCGTCCTGTTATATGATTAGTATAGATCCTGCATATAATGCAGACATACCGCAGCTCTTTATGAGCGTCCCGATATATGGCTCTTAATGAGCTTCCGGATATGACTCGCTTGAACTTCTTGATATATGGCTATCCCGAGCTTCCTAATAATAGCTATTCGAAGTTACCTGTTAAACTCACATGAACTTTCTGTTTTAATCTCTTATAGGTTTCCTGTTATAACCCGGATAAGCTTCCTATTTCATAGCTCACACAAGCTTCATGTTATATGGCTCGAGATAGTACTTCCTAATTATGTGCCCTAATGGGTATCCCTGAATATGAGTTACGGATTACAGTTTTGTACACTTAGAGTGTATTACATATGTGTCCATCGATATTTTAAATAAATTCAACGGGTAAAGTTCTAACATGGAATTATCTGAACTTGGGATTAAATGAATATGTTATATGAATATATGATGTGGAAGAACATATGTATATGAAAATTATTACGTGATTAGCCCATCCTTGTTTCTTGATATTCACATGAAATAAATGACTAACATGTTTCTTGAGATTATATGTGTTTAGGCGAATTGCCAAATTTCTTTAGATAAATATTTGTATGCTTACCTTATGTGTGAAATAATGGTAAGTTAAATTTCATGTTATACGAACTTACTAAGAATTAAATGCTTACTTGATTTTTCTTTCCTTTGTCTTATAGTACTCGAAAGCTCGTGAAGGTTGAAACTTGGTCAGAGACATTTTACACTATCCCTCGAATTTTTATAAAGCAAGCCAACTTTTGGTATAATGGCATGTATAAGCTAAGTTAGGCATAATGATGAAACATTTTGGTTGTAACTAGCCATTGGAATGGCTAGTATTAAGCATATTTTGATGTAGTTATATAAGGCCTTATCATGCTTGATGTGTGTATTTAAATGGTTGAATGATAGAAGTTACATAAATATATTAATGGTTACATGAAAGGGTAAAATATACTTATATGTTTATATGGCCAATTAGGTAAGATCAAATACTTGGATAAATGGGGTCTTATGACATGTATTGAACTTGAAATTAGCTTGAATTGAAGGTTCTATTGTGACTTGTAATGGTACAAAAAATGGTTAGATAGGTTGATGCCAGGTTGGATGAGAAATAATGCTTGAAAATGGTTTTATTTTGTCCACAAGGGCGTGTGTCTCAGCCGTGTGTTACACACGGCCATGCACACGGGCGTGTGGTTTGGCCGTGTGTCCCCTCCAAATTAAAATTTAACAAACAGAATGCTTCGAATTGCTCAAACGGGCAGAGACACAGGTGTGTCTCAAGCGTGACACACACATGGCCTAGCACATAGACGTGTGACCCCTGCACTTATTTATTAAAAGTTAAATTGTTCACACAGCTTAACACGCAGACGTGTAATTGGTCGTATGACCCAAGTCAGAAAGTTACACGAGTAAGGACATGAGCCGGAACACAGCCATGTGCCTCACATAGAATGCCCACACGACCTTGAACACGGACGTGTCACTTGGCCGTGAAAGCCACACACGCGTGTGTCTCCTACACCTAGACAAATTTTAAAATTTTACATTTTATCTCAAATTTAATCCCAACTTGTGTCAAATCCATAAATTTGGCCTCGAGGGTTCATTTAACAAACAATATGATTGAATATGATTGGTTTCAGATATGAACAGTTGTTACTCTTGAAATTCTCAGAATTTCTTAAAAAATAGATACAAGCAGGATATTTTCATACCCATTTTGGGGCGATCGAACTGGCACTAAACTATCATGGTGTAGAAGGCAAACCTGTTGTAGCAAGAATTGCTCTATTAGATTTTAGATATTTGGAATATCAATATTCTTGCATTGCTACCACTTAAGCCACTTTAAACTCTGGTCTAGTCATGGTTACTCTTTTCCCAAATTTTACTATGGCACCAACAGATCCAAATCTGCTTATAGCTCTTAAAGTCTAGATTTAGATTGTTTGAGCACCTCAAGTGTCATCTGCAATAGTTGCTACTTTGCATTATCAAATTGTCTATAGGGTCCAAGACCATACTTTTAATCTCGCACGACATGGTACAAGAGACTCTTTTAATCACTATCAACACCAATGATCAACCTCATTGTGTTCATGTTCCTAGAAAAATTCCCATGAAGGAACTCATCAAACTTCTCCCAAATAAATGAGTCACCAACTATGAACAACTCCATGAACATAGACAACCCATCTAGTCTACTAAAAGTCATATCATATCCAAGAAAGATGAAACCACAAAAATAAAATTTGATCATAATCATCTTCACAGCCCCAAAGGCCCTTCTACATTTCCCACACAACTAATGATGCAACCCACAAGAAACCCAACAGTAGGTCATGATAATGAATATCCATAATGTTGCTTTGATCTTTGTGAGCCTAGTCTAGAAAGAAATTTAGTACAGAGTTTTTCTGTTGATGAAAAACCTTTGTACATGTTTAAAGATGAAAATATTGGACATTGTCCATGGGATTTAAATTGTCCGTGTGAATTATGTGCTAATGATAGGTTCAACACATGGATTGATAGTATGGATCACTCAATTTCAAAATAGGGGAAAAAGAATAATAAGAAAAAAAATCCACTCAGCCATAATTTTACAAAAGATGGATGGAAGAGATCCAAATATTGGACCACTTGATGAAGACAATGGTAAATTTATTTACCTTGTGGATTATTCAGCTAAATTTTCATCACCAGTCCAAGAAACTCCTCCAAAGCCTTGTAATTCTCCTCCTACTCCAAAACCTCCTCCACAAAATTCTGTATCTCAAAGAAAACCAAAACCTTTTTCCCAACCATGTTATAAAAAGATAAATAAATGGGTTCAGAAAAATCCTTTTCCTAAACCAAAACCAATTCCTATCGTATGTATGTTACAATCTTCTTCAGGAACATATATGACAAAGAATTTCCACCTCTTGAGGAATGCACTGAAAATAATTATACTCATACACTTAAGATCCCTTCCAAGATCCAACCTGACATTTCTGGTGCACCTGCAAAAAAAAGCACTACAGAATCTAATTTTTAACTGGCTGACTGAAAATGCTTTGGCTCAGAATCAAACCTTGAAAAAAGATCCCTGCCGTTGAAAACAAAGTTGACGACAATAAAAAAATGGTAAAAGATTTTATCTTTCTTTTGAAAAAAGATTAGATGCTGTGGTTAAAGAGCCAGCTGCCCCAAGACAAGATTTCTTTTCTCATTTAGCGCAAAGAGAAAAAGAAATCCAAAAGAACAAATCAAGGTGCTTCAAGATATGGGCAAAATTCCAGCTTATCTCTACGATCAGAAACAATGGAGTTGTTTCCTTTGATTCGTCAGAAAAATACTCTTCCTGCTGAAGGAGTTCGTATTACCTTTCTAAAATTTCCAGAATGGACTAAACCCAGTACCTATGAAATATTTCTGAAAATCAAAAAAAAAGAAGCCAATAAGAGAAAGAAGAAAAATGAGGAAGCTGAAATGGCTAAAAAGGAAAAAGACTGTCAAGAAGAAATTAGACTTGTCAAAAGGCTAGTAACAGACAAGTCTCCTCCAAAATCACCTCCTCCAAAACAAGCTTCTAAGTCTCTAATGATTCAACAAAACCAAAATCAAAATCTTTTAACAACTTTTTAAGGGATTGTAAGGATTCAATAATCCCAAGAGCAACAATCAAACACTTATACTGGTTGGTCAGATTTGAATTCGTCATTAAACTCATCATCAGAAAGTCAATCGGAGGAAGACAGCTTTTCAAAAGTTTTACAAACCCAGCTAAAGGTGGAACAATCAGATGATGAAGATATGCCTGAAGCACAAGAATCATCTTAATCACAGAATTGTCCTACACAAAAAACCTCTATTGGTAGGACTGTCTTTACTCTTCATGGCATTCCACAAGAAAAATGACCAGATAGAATTCAAGAATTTCACTCATGGCTTGAAACTCGTAAGCTTCCTGAAGAAAGCAATTACAATATCCTTATGGAGTTTGTATCCAGGTTACTGGAATGTTGCAAGATTGGTGAAATTGAATTAGCCAACAAGATCAAACGAAATTTTTGGTTCTCCAAGACCTTGCCAAGCAAATACAAATTATTCACTATCATTTTGTGGGCAATTCAGATGATCTTTTAACTCTAAAAATACGAGAGTTTTACAAAAGAAAATGTTGCTAGTATGACAAAAGAGACTTAGCAAAGCATTTTAAAATAATGACAATTATTTTATACTTTAGGTCTCAATTCAAATCTAAAGCCCGTAATTCTTTCATCTCTTTTGGATCCTCAAGTTGCAGTCAATCAAGCTCTCCAAAGGAAAAATACAGACATTCTTCATTTGACAGTTGGAGAAATCCAACAAGAAATTTTTATTGCCTTAGAAGACATTAGCAACAGGAGAAAATATTCAAAAATTACCCTTATGGTGACAAAAGGATTGAGCGTACATGTGATGAATCCCATTTGAAATACAAATGCCCTAAAGACAAGTCTTTTGTCTGCCGTTCTAAGTAAAAGAAATATTTCAGAAAATATTCTTTTTCAAAGAAAACTTCTTCAAAATGGAAGAACAAAAATGCCACAATGGAGGTATCTCAAGAAGAGGCGAGAATCAACAAAATCTTGTCGTTGTTACATCTATAAGCAAAAAGGGCATTATTCAAGAAGCTGTCTAAAAAATAAGAAGGCAAAAAAGATTGTACAACTAAAAATGATATAAAGTCTGTTTGTCCCATTGAAGATGAACCCTCAGAAAGGATTATTTGTGTTATTCCTGCATATCCTGATGAAGCCCCAGATTCAAAATCAGAATATTAAGATGTTCATATGCTACAAGCCCAAACCCAAAAGGACCATGGCAACATGATACCAGTTCCCCATATTCCTGTTAAAATCTATTTAGATAAATATAGTAAGTCCATTACTATAATTGCCTTTATAGATACTGGAGCAACTGAAACCATTATGAACTCAGATGTTTTACCTACAAATTGGTGAAAGCCACATGTCAAGTATTTTAATTCTGTTACAAACCATCTTTTCGCTACCCACTTGATTAGTAAGCCCATTATTATTCAGTTCTTTCCAGGTGGTTGTGTTAAAACTATAGTATTGGGTTCAAAACTCCCAGGACAAGATATTGTAGTAGATTTTGACCTTTACACAAAAGCCCAACACTTAAGGATCTTTCCTGATGGAGTACGTTTCAAAATCCATTTCAACCTTTTGTCTCCATACCTAAACTTTTCTCCATCGAGTCAGAAAAAATTCTCCAAATTGTCCAAGAGATAAAAGAAAAATCTTGTGCAGAGTCCCATTCAGAATTCCTGCTTAAATGTTCAAATCTTTTATGAAAAAATTCTAAATTCTTTATTACCCTTCCATTTAAAAAAAATGAAGACATAAACCCAGCAAAAGCCAATCATATGGGTGTGAATCCAGATCATTTGTTGCTAGCAAAACAAGAATGCAATGAGCTTCAACAACAAGATCTAATTGAGCCATCAAATTTTCAATGGGCATGTGACGCTTTCTATGTAAATAAAAGATCTAAACAAGTCAGAGGAAAGTTAAAATTGGTTATTAATTACCAACCTCTTAACCATTTTCTTCAAGATGACATTCCTATTACCAAACGGAAATTCTCTTTTCTCCAATTTGGCTAAAGCAAATTAATAATACCTATTTTGTAGCAAATTAATAAAGCATATCAGAAATATTAACCTTTGATCAAAGGTATCAATGCTGCTGTGAATTAAGGAAGTTTCTTGATTTAAAGGTTTGTAGCTAAAAAGCAATGCCTGTTTAAATGATCGAGAGGAAAGGTGATACGGGGTTGCGCGCGGACCAAGATCGAGTTGCCAAGTCACGAGAAACTCCTACGAAAACCCTAAACAATTAGATCTGAAACGAAACAGAAAATTAAAAGATTAGATTTTTGAATTTTCAGATCTGAAATAAAATCCCCAAAACAGTAAAGAATCAAATAGAGAATAGAAATAAGTGTTAATAAGGAATCTTGAAACCCTAGAAGAGATTGCGATTCTGCCCAATTGAACACCCAGATAGTTTTCCCCAAATTTTGGCAATCTAATTTCTCCCAAAAGAGTATGGATGAATCGGCAAGAACCCTAGAAATTGGGGATTTTTGGGCTAATTCCTTAAGATTAAAAAAGGCTGAAAACACAATAAGAACAGAAAATAAATTAGATAAAGATTCGGCACAAGCAGAAATAAAGAAAGAATTGACAGTAAGAAATTAAAAGATAAGTCCTAAGAAGCCTTGAAATCCCGAAAGATCTCACAACTCCCTTCAAACGGCTCTAATCTCCCCTCCAAAGAATATCAATGGCAAGAAGAAGGTTGAAGATGACTACCACAATCAAAAAGATTGTTAAAACAACTTCTAAAGAAAACTCAAGAGAAAATCCTTGAAGAACTCAAAGAGAATTTTCACTCAAATCAAATCTGAAATTTTCAATGTAATTGTAATGTAATGTAGGGTGGCTGGCCAAGCCATATAAGTAGGCCTTTCAAATGTTTTCCTAATTTAATTAGAACACTAAAACTAAAACTAAAAAAAAACTCCTAATTATTTTAATATGAAAATTCGGCCAAGGGTCTTTTATTTGGGACTCTTGGACTGAATATAAAAATTTAAACTAAGTAAAATAAATAAATAAATAAATAAAAATAAAACTTTACAACTTGGGCCACTTTGACAATTTGGCCTGATTTTCAACTAAGTATGGGTGGATTTCTTGATTGGGCTTGGAATCTTCTTATTGGGCCTTGCCCTCAAGAATTTGTGCTTGTGATCCATCTCCTACCGAAATTGAATCGTTGATGCTCGTAATGGAGATCCAATGCGCTTTGGCTGCAAGATTTGGTGTCTTGGACCAAGATTCCCAATATTTGAAATCTTGATTTTCCCTTTCTTTTGTGTACGCATCTAAGGCCTTACTAACAAACTCATGGATGGTCCCATTTAGTTTGGAACGCATTTGTCGGGCCTTTGATCTCGTATCATTCCCCCTTCCTCAAAAAGATTCGACCTCGAATCTGAAAAATCAAATGGGGACAAGTCAGCCACATTAAAAGTAGAACTTACATTGTACTCACCAGGTAGATCAATTTTATAGGCATTATCGTTGATCCTCTCGAGTACTTGGAAAGGCCCATCGCCCCTTGGGTCCAACTTGGTCTTTCTTCTTGCAGGAAATCGTTCTTTCCTCATATGGACCCAAACCCAATCTCCGGGTTCTAGGACAACCCGTTTGCGCCCCTTGTTTGCTTTGTTGGTGTTGGCATCATATGTTTTGGCTATTCGTTGCCTAGCCTGCTCATGTAAGAATTTCACCAACTCAGCTTTCTGTTCACCATCTAAATTAACAATGTGTTCAAGTGGTAATGGCGCAAGATCAAATACTGTTAGTGGGTTAAAACCATAAACAAGTTCAAATGGAGAATAACCAGTTGTAGAATGAATAGATCTATTATATGCAAATTCAACAAACGGTAGGCATTCTTCCCAATTTCTAATGTTCTTTCCCACAACAGATCGTAATAAAGTCCCTAAGATCCGATTAACTACTTCGGTTTGGCCATCAGTTTGGGGATGACATGTAGTGGAATAAAGTAATTTAGTACCAAGCTTACCCCACAATACCTTCCAAAAGTGGCTAAGAAATTTGACATCTCTGTTAGAAACAATTGTTTTAGGGATGCCATGAAGTCTTACCACCTCTTTAAAGAATAAGTCTGCTACATGTGTAGCATCATCTGTTTTGTGACAAGAAATAAAATGTGCCATCTTTGAGAACCTGTCAACAACAACAAATATACTATCTTTTCCTTTCTTATTTCGAGGCAAACCTAGAATAAAGTACATGGATAAATCTACCCAAGGTGAAGTAGAAATCGGTAAAGGAGTGTAAAGGCCATGAGGCATTACCTTAGATTTTGCTTGTTTGCATGTAATGCACTTGGAACATACCTTTTCGACATCCTTTTTCATATGTGACCAATGGAAGTGTTCTTGCAAGATATCCAGTGTTTTGGCCCCTCCAAAATGTCCCATTAAACCTCCACTATGGGCCTCATGAATCAATAAGTCTCTCATGGAACACTTTGGTATGCATAACCTGTTCATACGAAAAAGAAAGCCATCTACAAGATAAAATTTATCGAAAGTAGTATGTCCACAATTCTTATAGATATGGCCGAAATCAGCATCATCATCATATAGTTCCTTAATATGTTCGAACCCTAAGACTTTAGCATTCAATGTAGTTATTAAAGTATATCGTCTAGACAAAGCATCTGCAACTACATTATCTTTACCTGTTTTATATTGTATCACATAAGGGAATGTTTCAATGAATTCTACCCATCGAGCATGTCTTTTACTGAACTTACCTTGTCCCTTTAACCATTTAAGAGATTCGTGATCTGTGTGTATGACAAACTCATTAGGCAGCAAATAATGTTGCCATACTTGAAGTGCACGAACTAATGCTAATAGTTCTTTGTCATAAGTCGAGTAGTTTAACTGTGCACCATTCAATTTCTCACTAAAATAAGCAATAGGTTGCTTATCTTGCATTAAAACAGCGCCAATTCCAATTCCTGAAGCATCACACTCAAGTTCAAAAGTTTTAGCAAAATCAGGTAATTTAAGCAAAGGAGCAGAACATAACTTAGCTTTTAGAGTTTAAAAAGCTGTTTCTTGGGTTTCACCCCATTTGAAACCCACTGATTTCTTTATAACTTCAGTCAATGGGGCAGCAATAGTAGAAAAATCTTTCACAAATCGTCTATAAAAACTGGCTAAACCATGGAAAGATCTCACCTCAGTTACCGATTTAGGAGTCGGCCACTCCTTAATTGCCTTAACTTTGTCCTCGTCGACATGAATACCTTGAGCACTAACTATGAAACCTAAGAATATTAGTTTATCACAACAGAATGTGCATTTATCAAGGTTGGCAAATAATCTTTCAGTTCGTAGAATATCCAAAACGGTTCGAACATGGAAAACATGATCATCTAATGACTTTGAGTAAATTAAAATATCATCAAAGTAAACTACTACAAATTTACTCAAATGTAGCCTCAAAACATGATTCATTAATCTCATAAATGTACTAGGTGCATTAGTAAGGCCGAAAGGCATAACTAACCATTCATACAATCCAAATTTTGTTTTAAAAGTTGTTTTCCATTCATCCCCTTCCCTCATTCGAATTTGATGATAACCGCTTTTTAAATCAATTTTTGTAAATATTATTGAACCATGTAATTCATCAAGCATATCATCAAGTCTAGGGATTGGGTGTCGATACTTTACCGTTATCTTGTTGATTGGGCGACAATCAACACACATACGAAACGTACCATCTTTCTTTGGCACCAATAAGACAGGAACAGCACAAGGACTTAGGCTCTCACGAATGTACCCTTTGTCTAGTAATTCTTCCACTTGCCTTTGCAATTCCTTTGTCTCCTCGGGATTGCATCTATAGGCTGGTCGATTTGGGATTGAAGCTCCGGGTACTAAGTCAATTTGATGTTCTATCCCTCGTAAAGGTGGTAAACCTATAGGGGCCTCACTAAAAACATCCTCATAATCCTGCAAAACAGATTGAAACATACTAGGCAGATTTTCGTTAATGTTAGATAAAGATAAATAATTTTTCCTAAACCTCACAAGGATACAAGGCTGTTTATTAAGTAGCGCTCTCTTCATATCTTTTTTTGTTGCCAAAAGATTTTTTCCGCTCATTTTTCCACTAGAGGGTTCACTCACCTTTGGGCTTTTTAAATTTTGACTTTTTCCACTACTATTAGCCTCTTTTCTCTGTCTTTTGAACTTGCTTTTTCTCCCTTACCCCCTCACAAAATTTTATCATCCTCAATTGATCTTTATATACATCAGTAGGATTTAAAGGAGCAAAAGTGAATTTCTTACCTTTAAATACAAGGAAGTATCGATTAAGTTTACCTTGGTGTGTAACATCACGATCAAATTGCCAAGGTCGTCCAAGGAGCAAGTGTGCCGCATGCATTGGGACTACATCACACCATACTTCATCCTCATAATTGCCGAGTTTAAAAGTGACCAAGGACTGTTTCGTAACTTTAACTTCGAAACATTCATTAAGCCACTGAAGGTGATATGGCTTAGGGTGTTTGGTGCAAGGCAACTTTAAAGAATCAATCAAATAGCTACTCACCACATTTGAGCAACTACCACTATCAATAATGAGTGAACATAAGTTACCTTTAATAAAACACCGAAAATGGAAAATATTGGCCTTTTGGCTATCATCATCTTTCATCTGAATGTTAAGGGTTCGACGAACTACAAGGAATTGAAAATTAGCAAAGTCCCCTTCCTTTGGTGGTTCGACCAACTCGTCGCCATTATCACTGTCATCCACAAGTTCTGGCATAGCTGGATCTGTATTATCAAAGTCGGAAGTGTACTCACCGTTCTCTGTTCCTTAAGCGGAAGAGGGGATTTCTTTCTGGCTGTCCTAACAAGGTTATCTTTTAGAAGAAGTAATCTCGTGTTAGAGCATTCTCTACTATAATGACCACGTCCTTTGCACTTAAAGCATTCAATCTCACGAGTCCTCTTCGCACTCGAATCACCTAAATTGGGCTGCTTAGAAGGTGTTTGCGTTTTAGCAGGAGTCCTTTTTTTCCAATCTGATTGTTTACTTTCATTACTCAAAGAAGACTTGTTAGTAACAAAAGGTGGTTTTGAACTCTTAAAATCAGAATTGGAATTGTTACCTCGATAATATTGTGAAGTAGAGAATGACCCAAACCTTTGTTCCTTTAATTGTTGCTCGATCTCAATGGCTTTGTGAACTGTTTCTTCCAAATCAATGTAAGTTTGTAGCCTCAATGTATTAGCTATCGACCTGTTCAAACCATCAATGAATCGAACCATAGTTGTTTCTTCATCTTCCTCTACATTAGCTCTCTGAATGAGCATCTCCATCTCTTTAAAATATTCATCCACCGTCCTACTACCTTGGATAAGTCTTCTCAACTTTGTTTTAATTTCTCTATAGTAGTGAGGTGGAATAAACCTTTTACGCATAATCTGTTTCAACTAATCCCATGTCGAAATCTCACCTTCATAATTCCGATGGCGGTTTACCCCAAGTTGAGTCCACCAACTTAATGCATAATCAGAAAATTCTAGTGTTGCTAACGCTACCTTTTCATCATCCGGACATTTATAATACCGAAACATGAGTTCAATCTTAGATTCCCATTCACAATAAGCGTCAGGATCATTCTTACCACGAAATTGGGGAATTGTGAATTTCGATTTTGCCAAAGAAGGTTGTCCACGATCATGAAAATCATCATCCATTCTAGGGACACGTCGAGGGCCGCGCCTATGGGGCTGGTTATTTCTATCTTCCCTGATTGGATCTCGATATTGAAGTTCTTGATTCATTCGTACCTCATTCAAAGTAGTATTCAATGCTTGAAGGGTAGCATTTATTTGTGTGATTGCAGCAGCGTGTCCTTCTAACTGTTGTTAGACTTCCATAAGTGTATCATTATGGTCATCTTTAGACATCTTCCAAAAAAGCTACAAAAATAAACACTCAACACTCAAAAATAAAAGTTATCAAACCTCACCGTTAATCACTCAAAAAAGAAAAAATCAAATTCTCAATGAAGTCGAATTCAATCTTGTGAGTTCTTTATCAGAGTTTATATCAACCAATTAGAGAGTGTGAACAAAACTACCAAAGAATCCTAATTTGCACTAGGATGCCAAAAACTGACGAGACACCAATTGATTCGTGTTGCACCGAGGAAGAAGTTGTGCACACGTCTAAATCCTACTAACACAAGAAACAAGAAGGAGTTAGATAATGTAACGGAAGAATAAAGGTAAACAAATGAAAACCTACAGCTAATAATCAATAAAAATTGCTGAAAACAGAAAACCCGAAAAACTGCGGAGTAACTTGACAACTTCGTTCGAGGTGTTCCCGATCTCCAAAAATCACGAAATTAAATCTGGAGTGTCCTTATATATTGAATTTTTTATCTGGAAGTTTTGGGCGCCAAATTCAACCCGCTGAATCTTTTTTAAAATTTTTATTGAATTTCGTCTTTTTTGATTTTTTTGACTTTTTTGACTGATTTTTTTGCGGGAATAATTTTTTTATATTCAATCACAGTGCCAAAAATATGTATGTAAAATTTCAGATCAATCGGACAACGTTTACCCACTCAAATAAATTTTTTTTGAACAATTTTTCTGGGTAAAACTGCTGTTTATGCTGTAAAAAATAGAGATCAGTTTAGGAATCAACCAAGAACACCCAAAACGCCCAAAATCTAATACCAAATGATACGGGGTTGCGCGCGGACCAAGATCGAGTTGCTAAGTCACGAGAAACTCCTACGAAAACCCTAAACAATTAGATCTGAAACGAAACAGAAAATTAAAAGATTAGACTTTTGAATTTTCAGATCTGAAATAAAATCCCCAAAACAGTAAAGAATCAAATAGAGAATAGAAATAAGTGTTAATAAGGAATTTTGAAACCCTAGAAGAGATTGCGATTCTGCCCAATTGAACACCCAGATAGTTTTCCCCAAATTTCGGCAATCTAATTTCTCCCAAAAAGAGTATGGATGAATCGGCAAGAACCCTAGAAATTGGGGATTTTTGGGCTAATTCCTTAAGATAGAAAAAGGCTGAAAACACAATAAGAACAGAAAATAAATTAGATAAAGATTCGGCACAAGCAGAAATAAAGAAAGAATTGACAGTAAGAAATTAAAAGATAAGTCCTAAGAAGCCTTGAAATCCCGAAAGATCTCACAACTCCCTTCAAACGGCTCTAATCTCCCCTCCAAAGAATATCAATGGCAAGAAGAAGGTTGAAGATGGCTCCCACAATCAAAAAGATTGTTAAAACAACTTCTAAAGAAAACTCAAGAGAAAATCCTTGAAGAACTCAAAGAGAATTTTCACTCAAATCAAATCTGAAATTTTCAATGTAATTGTAATGTAATGTAGGGTGGCTGGCCAAGCCATATAAGTAGGCCTTTCAAATGTTTTCCTAATTTAATTAGAACACTAAAACTAAAACTAAAAAAAAATTCCTAATTATTTTAATATGGAAATTCGGCCAAGGGTCTTTTATTTGGGACTCTTAGACTGAATATAAAAATTTAAACTAAGTAAAATAAATAAATAAATAAATAAAAATAAAACTTTACAACTTGGGCCACTTTGACAATTTGACCTGATTTTCAACGAAGTATGGGTGGATTTCTTGATTGGGCTTGGAATCTTCTTATTGGGCTTTGCCCTCAAAAATTTGGGCTTGTGATCCATCTCTTACCGAAATTGAATCGTTGATGCTCGTAATGGAGATCCAATGCGCTTTGGCTGCAAGATTTGGTGTCTTGGACCAAGATTCCCAATATTTGAAATCTTGATTTTCCCTTTCTTTTGTGTACGCATCTAAGGCCTTACTAACAAACTCCTGGATGGTCCCATTTAGTTTGGAACGCATTTGTCGGGCCTTTGATCTCGTATCAAAATGTCTGTGTTTTGGCATAGCATACTTGCTAGAAATTCTTAATTCTTGAATCCTGTCCTACATCCTCTCCTATATTGGTATCAAAATTGAGTTTGCTTAAAACTCATACTTTTATCTTGTCCAGAAAGGATAATTTAGAGAGAATTATTTTTAATCATGATTGGTAAAATAGTCACGTCCTTCTACTTCTTCAACTTCTCTTTCATTGCCTAGTATACCCTTAAAGTCACATTCTGCTAAAAAATTTCTTCCCTGTATGAAATAGACTATCCTAAGGAGGAGGATAAGGTTTAACCTACAGACCTTCCCACTGTAAATCATTATTCTACTTCTAAAAAAAGCTCTTTTTTCTCCTATTAAGTTTATAAATCATAGAACCTCTAAGCAAGTAAAGGAGTATATTCAAGCCTCTAGGTTTGATAGTTATCCTATTTCTATTTCTTCTTCTGAGCAGTTTGTTACTCTTGAAATTCCATCAGAATTTCCTAGAGAATGGATACAACCAAGTTATTCTCATATCCATTTTGGAGCAATCCGATTGGCACTAAACTATTACGGTGCAAAAGGAAAACCTATTGTAGCAAGAATTGCTCTACTAAATTCCAGATATTTGGAATATCAGCATGCTTTCATTGCTACCATTAAAGCCACTTTAACCTCTAGTCTGGTCATGGTTACTATTTTTCCAAATTTTACCATGACACTAGTATATCTAAATCTACATCTGCTTACAGCTATCAAAGCCCATATTTAGATTATTTGAGCACCTCAAGTGCCATCAGCAATAGTTGCTACTTTGCACTATCATATTGTCTATAGGGTCCAAGACCATACTTTTAATCTCTCACGACATGGTACAGGACTCTTTTAATTACTATCAACACCAATGATCAACCTCATTGTATTCATGTTCCCAGACAAATCCCAAGAAAGAACTCACCAAACTTCTCCTAAATAAATAGGTCACCAACTATGAACAGCTCCATAAACATAGTCAACCCATCCAGTTTACTAAAATTCAGATCATATCCAAGGAATATGGAACCACAAAAATAAAATTTGATCATAGTCATCTTCACAGCCCCAAAAGCCCTTCTATCTTTCCCACACAACTAATGATGCAACCTACAGGAAACCCAACAATGGGTCATGATAGTGAAGATCCATAATGTTATTGTGATCTTTGTGAACCTGTCCCAGAAAGAAATTTAGTACAGAGTTTTTCTGCTGATGGAAAACCTTTGTACTTGTTTAAAGATGAAAATACTGGACACTGTCCTTGGGCTTTAAATTGTTCATGTGAATTATGTGCTAATGACAGGTTCAACGCATGGATTGATAGTATGGATCACTCAATTTCAAACAGGGGAAAAAAAGAATAAAAAAAATCCACTCAATTAGAATTTTACAAAAGATGGATGGAAGGAGATCCAAATATTGGCCCACTTGGTGAAGACAATGGTAAATTTATCTACTTTGTGGATTATTCAGCTAAATTGCCATCACCAGTCCACGAAACTCCTTTAGAGCCTTGTAGTTCTCCTCCTTGTCCAAAATCTCTTCCTCCACAAAATTCTGCATCTCAAAGAAAACCAAAACTTTTTTCCCAACCATGTTATAAAAAGATAAACAAATGGGTTCAGAAAAATCCTTTGCTTGAACAAAAACCAATTCCTAACGTATATATGTTACAATCTTCTTCAGAAACATCATATGACAAAATTCCCACCTCTTGAAGAATACACTGAAAAGAATTATACTCATGCACCTAACATCCCTTCCAAGACCCAAACTGAAATTTTTGGTGCACCTGTAAAAATAAGCGCTGAAAATGCTTTCACTCAGAATTAAACCCAGACTGAAAATGCTTCGACTTAAAATCAAACCTTGAAAAGAATTGATTCAAAGATCTCAGCTGTTGAAAACAAAGTTGACGACAATACAAAAATGGTAAAAGATCTTATCATTCTTTAGCAAAAAAGATTGGATGTTGTGGCTAAAGAGCCAGCTGCCCCAGGACAAGATTGCCCCAGGACAAGATTTCTTTTCTCATTTAGTGCAAAAAGAAAATAAATCCAAAATCTCAAAAAACAAATCAAGGTGCTTCAAGATACAGGCAAAATCCCAGCATCATCTCCACGATCAGAAACATTTCCTTTGATTCGTCAGAAAAATACTCTTCCAGCTGAAAAAGTTCATATTACCTTTCCAAATTTCCCAAAACAGACTAAACCCAGTACCTTTGAAATATTTTTAGAAATCAAAAAGCAATAAGCTGAGAAGAAAAAGAAGAAACAAGCTACTAAGGAAGCTGAAATGGCTAAAAAGGAAAAAGACTGTCAAGAAAAAAATTAAACTTGGCAAAAGGCCCGTAACAGACAAGTCTCTTCCAAAATCACCTCCTCCAAAACAAGCTTCTAAGTCTCTGGTGATTCAACAAAACTAAAATCAAAATCCTTTGACAGCTTTTTTAAAGGATTGTAAGGATTCAGTGATCCTAAAAATTTTAGCTTTACAGCTCCAAGAGCAACAATCAGACACTGATGCTGATTGGTCAGATTCTAATTCGACATCAGACTCATCATCAGAAAGTTAATCAGATGATGAAGATATGCCAGAAGCACCAAAATCATCTTCATCACAAAATCATCCTATACAAAAAACTCTATTGGTAGAACCAATTTACTCTTTATGACATTCCACAAGAAGAATGGATAGATAGAATTCAAGAATTTCACTCATGGCTTGAAATTGGTGAGCTTACTGAAGGAAGCAATTACAATATCCTTATAGAGTTTGTATCCAGGTTTACTAGAATGTTGCGAGATTGGTGGAATTCATTTAGCCAACAAAATCAAATGCAATTTTTGGTTCTCCAAGACCTTGCCCAACCAATACAAATTATTCACCATCATTTTGTGAGCAATGCAAATGATCTTTTAACTCTCAAAAGATGAGAGTTTTACAAAAAAAAATGTTGCTCATATGGCAGAAGAGACCTAGCAAAGCATTTTAAAATAATGACTAAATTATTTTGTATTTTAGGTCTCAATTCAAATCTGAAGCCCGTAAATTTTTCATCTTTTCCGAATCCTCTCCAAATTGGAGACAACAAGCTCTCTAAAGGTAAAATAAAGACATTCTTCATTTGACAGTTGGAGAAATCCAACAAGTCTTGTGTCTGCCATTCTAAGAAAAAGAAACATTTCAGAAAATATTCTTTTTCAAAGAACACAACTTCAAAATGGAAGAAAAAAAGGCCACAATGAAGGTATCTCAGGAAGATGTGAGAATCAACAAAGTTTGATTGCTATTACATCTGCAAGCAAAAAAGTCATTATTCAAAAGACTGTTCAAAAAAATAAGAATAGGGCAAAAAAGATTGTACAACTAATTCAACAATCAGAAATAAAAATAAAAAAAGAAGACGATATAAAGTCTGTTTGTTCCATTAAAGATGAACCCTCAGATAAGATTATTTGTGCTATTCCTGCATATCCTGATGACACCCTAAATTCAGAATCAGAATATTCAGATGTTCATATGCTACAAGCCCAAACCCAAAAGGACCATGGCAACATGATACTAATTACCCATATTTCTGTTAAAATCTATTTAGACAAATATAGTAAGCCCATTACTATAATTGCCTTTATAGATACTGGAACAACTGAAACCATTATAAACCCAGATGTTTTACCTACAAATTGGCGTAAGCCACATGTCAGGTATTTTAATTCTACTACAAACCATCCTTTTGCTACCACTTCATTAGTAAGCCCATTACTATTCAGTTCTTTCCAGGTTGTGTTAAAATTACAATATTGGGTTCAAAACTCCCAGAAAAAGATATTATAGTAGGTTTTGACCTTTATACAAAAGCCCAACACTTAAGGATCCTTCCTGATGGAGTACGTTTCAAAAATTTGTTTCAACCTTTTGTCTCCATACCTAAACTTTTCTCCATCCAGTTAGAAAAATTTTCCAAATTGTCCAAGAGCTAAAAGGAAAATCTTGTGCAAACTCTCATTCAAAATTCCTGCTTAAATGTTCAAATCCTTTATGGAAAAATTCTGAATTCTTTATTACCCTTCCATTTAAGAAAAATGAAGACATAAACCCAACAAAAGCCAGTCATATGGGTGTGAATCCAGATCATTTGTTGCTAGCAGAACAAGAATGCAAAGAGCTTCAACAACAAGATTTGATTAAGCCATCAGATTCTTAATGGGTATGTGAGGCCTTCTTTGTAAATAAAAAATCTGAATAAGTTAGAGGAAAGTTAAGATTGGTTATTTATTACCAACCTCTTAACCATTTTCTTCAATATGACAAATTCCCATTACCAAACAGAAATTCTCTTTTCTCCAGTCTACTAAAGCAAGGATATTTTTAAAATTCGACCTCAAGGCAAGATTTTAGCTTCTAGAAATCCACTCAGATGACAGAGCTAAAACAGGGTTTTGTATTCCTAACAAGCACTTCCAGTAAAAGTCATACCATTTAGATTAAAAACTGCTCCATCATTATTCCCAAAGGCGATGATAAAAATTTTCCAACTTCTCATGGAAAATGCGTTGATCTATGTTGATGACATTCTGCTTTACAGTCCAGATGAAGAATATCATGGTCAACTTCTGGAAGAATTCAAATTCCTCTTCTCAAACATAGGATAGTGCTTTCAGAAAAAAGATGCAAATTAATAAACCAAAAATTAAATTTCTGGGAATAACACTGAAAGATGGATAGTACTCTCCAGGACCACATATTGCACAAGAACTTAAGCTTCTTAATGGAAACCTGTCTAAAAAATAAGTTTAACAATTCTTAGGGATTGTTAATTATCTTAAAGATTTTATTCCTAAGGTTTCTAATTATATTAACCCTTTAAGAAATATGCTTAAGAAGGAACCTCCAACATGGTCATCTCCTCAAACAAGAGTTGTACAACGTCTAAAAGAAATGTTCCAAAATTTGCCTCCACTCCAAATTCCCTCTGATGGAAAACAAATTCTACAGACAAATGCCAGTGACAAATATTGGATTGCATTATTATTTGAGGAAAAAAAAAGAAAAAAAAAGCCTTTGCGAATTCAAAAGTGGAAGATTTTCTGAAGCCGAAATTCATTACCATTCCACCTTCAAGGAAATCTTGGCAGTTAAAAAAGGTATCTCAAAGTTTGAATTTCATCTTATAGGATATCATTTCTTTGTTGAAATGGACATGTCTTCTTTCCCTTAAATGCTTAAGTTTAAACAAAAGATAGTCCCACACCCTCAGCTCTTTAGGTGAGCTAAATGGTTTACCAAATTTTCTTTTGACACTAAACACATTAAAGGAAAATACAATATTCTTGCTGATTTTCTTTCCAGGCCTAAAACTGAAATCTTTGCTTTCAAAAGAACTTCATCTAGTTGGCCCAAGCCTATAATGATGTATAAGCCATTCTCATCATCTTCAACTTTACCTATCTCTTACCCAATCACCCATAACCTCAACTCAGAATTTCCACCAGAAGTCATGAACATTATTCATCAAAAAACCTTCCATCAAAAGACCAAAGAGATGACTTTTGAATATCAATTTCAAGTCAATACAAATTTTGGTGGCCTTATTCTTAAACCTTGAAGTGTACACCTAGAATATCCATTCATACACCCAAAAAGGCTAGAATTTGCTGAACAACCAGAAGAACCAAAATGGTTTTTATGGTATATCACTCATCTCTACCATATTGCCATCCAATTCTTTGTTCCTGATCTTCTTTACAATTTGGCAAAAGCTATTCGAGGAAACATTAAACCTGAACATCAGAATTTCTTTACTTTTGTAAGTTGGTTTCATCCTTTACCGCAATGGTTAAACATGATAAATTAGTCTTACCATGAAAAATTGGGACTTTACATGATAATCATCTTTTACAAACCTCAATATTTCATGCAATGTGGAAAATCAACTCAACTAGGATCTTTTCCTACTCCTGGATCCACAGAGTTTTCCCTGATGATATCCATAATTCTGATAGCCATTATAGAAATATTCAAAAATTTCTTTGTTAGCTTAACAAGGTCATTCCATTTGAAATATGGCCTCCTCCAAATGTCACTGATCCATGGGATACTTGGCCAGTTCAGCATAAACCCTATCATGAAGAAATTTTAAAGGCCATCCAAGAATATCACGAGAGTATTCCAGATCCAACAGAATGGTCTCAAGATTATCCTTAGTACTGCAGCCAAATCAATCTTGACAAGATAAGGATTCAAGATTCCCAGTCACAACATGAAGATAAGGATGAAGATTTTAATCCAGATGTACGCCATGATGCTCTCCATCTGGAAATCTATTAGAAAAAGCAAGACCGTATCATTGATCTTAATTTTACATCAGATGAGTCCACTGACTATGATTAAAGAAGGAATCCTACTTTTACTATTTGCTTTCAATAAAGATATCTTATATTGTTTTCTTTATGTAAAATATCTGTACTATAAGTTTGTTTGTTTGTGAGCCTCTTCATCTATATAAGGAGAGCTATATCCTCTTGTAAGGATAGATCGAGGGATATCAGTAAAATATCAGTGTGTTTTCTATCTATGGCTTTCTAAATTCCTTGCTTTCTCTCTAGATTTCCTTCTAGACTAGATTGAGCTTATGAGTTAACTATGAGTCTTGATAGAGTATGCTCTATGCTTGCCATATACATGGATCCTGCACATCAAAAATATTAAAATCTGATCAAAGGTATCAATACTGCTAAGGATTAAGGAAGTTTCTTGATTTAAGGGTTTGTAGCTAAAAGGCAGTGCCTATTTAAATGACGGAGAGGAAAGGTCTGTGTTTTGGCATAGCATACTTGCTACAAATTCTTAATTTTTAAATCCCGTCCTACATCCTCTCTTGTATTTTATGAGCAACTATACTGAAATGTTCCTTTTTTGTTAACAAATATATTGACAAGTAGTTATCCCTAGTTTTATGAGCTACTGTATAATACCATTTAGGGATATATATAGATAGATAGATATACCTTCCTTTACCTTTAGCTTTAACATAGCACTAACTCGTGTGTCAGATACTACATTTTGTAATTAGTTCCCGAGGATCTCCATACTGAACTCCATATCAAACTCAATCAGTCTTGCATTTTTTGAGGCACACCCGGCAGGCTAATGTCACCGCACAAATTAGTCCTACCAAAGCAAGAAGCAACACTGCAGTAGTGGACAAGGAAATCCATAATAAGGAAAAGGTATATACATAAAAGTATAGAAATGAATACTAAGTGAATTAATACAATCAAAAGCATTAATTAATAAACAGAGAGAATTACTCTCCCCCCCCCCCCTTAGTTTTTTTAAGGGAAAGTACTTGTGAAAACAAAAGATAGTGCTCCTATGGAAATATATTTTAAATTTACACTAATGTAATTAGTAAGCATATGGTAAACTACCTGATCAAACACCTAAGTGCAGTGCTAAGTACTCTATTTAAAACAAGCCAAGTATGCTTCAGTCTTTGGTTCATCTTTTCTGAACTCTAAAATGGTAGGTTCATTTTGCATTACAGCACATATTCTCCAGTTCCATTATCCTGTTTCCTCCAAGACAATTTGGTGTCTTATGAACTTCTAAATGCTACTAAAATAGATGAAAACAGAAGGTTGGGCAGAATCAATTAGGATACCAAAAGCATCAGGAACTGCTTACAAGCTAAAACAGAGTAAACCAGAATAGCCAAGCGATATCTAACAATCCATGGCAGTTTCACTTCCAGAGTGCAGTGTCTCTGATCTTGTCCTGCTTTAATTGTACGATTCCATGCTTGCAATTCAGATAATGAAATATCTACACCAGTCACAGGAAGTCCATTTATGTCACGGACTTGAATTTTCAAGTTCACTGGAGATGCATCCCAATTGATCTGAATTGCCCCAAAATTTGGTTCACCTACAAAATCAAAAAACATTGAAACTTCATCAGCATTTACATGTAAAAATTGAAAAAGGAAGAAAAGAGGGAGATGACAAACATACCGTATGTGCATGACCTATATCTGCAATTTTGGTTCTTAACTCTCATGGTACTAGGAGTAAACCATGCCAAAAATCTAACTATGAAACGCAAGGGTGATGGGAGCACCTTCTCAACCGCTTGGGTTAACCCACTTGAGGTAATGTCGTACAAGGGATATCCAGCAGCACAGTCATATCGTGTAATTTCTCCAAAATGAACATCTCCGCTTATGAAGAAGACTCCATCTCTCTACTCAGGAAAAAAAGAAACATAAAACAGCAATGTACCAAATCAGGGAAAAAAATGGGATAGGGAGAATGTCCCCAACGTATCACTGTTTATATGAAGTATTTGGTTGAAACAGAGGTGAATGACAAAAATGTGTCATTATTACCTTACTATCATTTATCAACTTAAAAAGGCGATCCCTCTCCTTTGGAAAACGTCCCCAAGACTCCATATAAAACAAGGGTCCAGTTGTACCAGAGAGATTTGATATAACCTGGAATTAAAGGCATAAAATCTCTAAGCCATGCAGAGTATCAGAAACTAAAAAACAAAGGAAACGAGAATATGCAAATTATAATCTGTTCCAGAGAAACTAAAGTGAAAAATCTTAGAGCAACCACAAGAAAGGGTCATATCTCTGATTAAGGTTAAGGTTACTACAAATACAGGAAAACTGAATGCTACTAATGACACAGAAAGACCAAAGAGCTACAAACTGTTAAGGTTTGAATGCTTTCCAATAAGGAGCTCATTTACAAGGAAATATCCAACAAAAAAGTTTGAACATGGAACTTCACAATTGAAGTAATCAAGTTAACATTTGAAATACCTGAATAGAAGAGCCAATAATGGTAATGGCTGACGGTGGACCCCTCAACTCTTTCCCTAACCATGACCACTGTGAATCCCCCAAGACGCTCCCGTCACTGGATAGAGGATCTCTGTGATACCTAGTATCTAATAGGATAATCTGAGGAAGCAAGTTTACCAACAATGAGTAGAAGTCTCTCTATAGGTGCTTATATTGACAGAAAGCGAGAAAAATGTCATAGCATGTGAAGAATGTAAACCTTCAGAGTTTTAACTTCAATCCATTGGTAGAAAAACCACAGCAATTGGAAAGCATGTTATAGCCATACCTTGACTTGTTTACCTGGAGGGCCAAATGTATAAGATGTGTAAACACCAGCCTGCTTGCGCCTACAGTATGACCAATAATCCAATCCCAATTATGAAGTTATAAAAAGAGAAAATAGATGAATGCAGTTGCAATGTCGTAGTGAAGAAGGGGCGACCTGGGACTGTCTTGGGGTTCATCTAAGAAATCGAGAAGAAGTCTCTGATTAGTAGATTTGGCAGAAAATTCTTTGCCAGCATCATTGAGTCCATAATCATGATCATCCCAGGTACCAACGACCTAGAGCAATAGACATATAGATTTTGCATGGGTGGACATAAGAATAGAATATATGCAGCGAGTGTTAAGCCTCGGCTTAGCTTAGCCTACCTTGGCTTTGGCGCGGAGACGTAAATAACCGGGAACGTTCTTAGCCGAGTTGTATCTGGAAAGCATTTCGGAGGAAGATGAAGGAATGAATCTGGGAGCATTCTGCCAGGGACCAATCGTCCTTTCCTTTCCCAGAAAGATGAAAGGACGTCTAATGTCTCCATATATGTTGTCACCCAGCCATATGAATACTTGGGGATCAAACTTGTTGATGGCGTCCCAGATGGGCTGAAAATAACATCAACAAAAAACAGATCATAATACAATTGCTTTGCGGTATATCATTATTAAGGACGAATAGTACAAAATCCAAAGTAATGGAGTACTTGCTTCATGCTTAGGAGTGAGGACCGACTTAGAGGATTTAGGGTTTAAAAAGAAACAAGAGAAAAAAAAAACCTGAGGAGCACTTTGGTTGGCACAAGATCCGAAAGCAATACGAGAGAGCAGATAATGATCGTCGGCGGTTGCTAGCAATACCTGCAGAACACCTGCTGCCAGCACCGCTGCTACTAACCTCTCCATTTTCTTTATTTCTTTGTTCCCCTCAAAAAAGTTAATTAATCATTGGAATCCTGTGCCTTAAATCAGAGGAGGAACCGAATCCCACACTCACCGATTATAATAGATTCTACATTTACAAATATACTCTGAAATTTAATATCCAAGGCCGCGTACTGTGTTTGACTTTAGCGATTAAAATTCGTTAAAAATATGTTTATTTGGAATCATCCAATAGGAAAGAAAAGGAAAGTTATTGCCTTTAACATTTCTTTTTCTATTTTTCCTGTCGGTTTTATCCAACAAATTCCTCCCGTTTATCCTTTTCAATATAGACTCTAACCCTTTAACATACCATTGCGGAGAGTTGATTAGTTGGATATAATATTAAAGGATACATTTTAAAATTATACATAAATTTTAATTCAAAGTATAATTTGATATATAAATTAATTTGATAAAATTATTTTGTTATATATATGAAATTTTAATTTCGATTCAATAATACACGTTTAAATAAATTAATGATCAATTTATTTTTATATTTGATAAATATAATTCTTTTTGTATGCAATATGTAAACATACAATTATTTAATATTAATAATTATGTTAATAATTTGTGAAAATTGAATCAAATTAAAATTTGATATATAAATTTGCATAAAATTAAAGTTCATGTATACAATTACACATTGAACCAACGTTTATATATAGTTTTGAGGTTTATATTGAGTTTTATTATAATAGATGTCCATAATGGCAATAGAACAATTACAAAGCAATAAAATAAAAATAAAAACTCATAGATTTACATGAAAACCCTTTCAGGAAAAAATCACGGGCAAAGGACGAGAAATTCATTAATGTTGAAAACTAAATGATACAAGAGGAGTTTCAACTACATCTATTTAAAGATTGAAAAACCCTATTCTAATCAATGTTAAATAGAAGAAGTGTTGTTCTATACGGATTCTACAGATCTCCTTACTTTGCCACTGTATTTTATTTCTTTAACAAGGATTCGAGTCACACAAACTCTAGCAATCTCCACCTTGACACGAATTCTCAACGAACAAGTTCTCCACCTCTTCCACAAAACCCATAAAGGGATATTCTTCAACAATGAACATTAGCTAAGTTCAAGCAATGCTCAAACTTGGTTATAGGAAGTGACTTAGTTATCATATCTGAGGGATTATCATGAGTACTAACTTTGCTCTCAACAATATCATCACAAGCAATAATATCACGCACAAAATGATATCGAACATCACTGTACTTTGTTCTCTCATGAAACATTTGATCCTTCGTAAGGAAGATGGCAATCTGACTATCACAAAATAATGTACTGATTTGAAGGTCTTTACTGAGCTCACCAAAAAGTCACTTTAACCAAATAGCTTCTTTACAAGCCTTAGTAATCGTCATGTATTCAACTTCAGTAGTAGACAAAGCAACTATAGTCTACAAAGTGACTTTTCAACTGATTTTGCAACCCCCAATAGTAAAGAAATACCCTGTAAGTGACCTTTTATCAAGGTCTTTGGCAAAATCAGTAACAACATACCCAATGACTCCATCTCTAGTTCTTCCAAATTGTAAGCAAACATTAGTAGTACCTTGTAAGTATCTGAAAATCCACTGAACTGTTTTCCAGTATTCTTTACCGAGATTTGCCATGTATCTACTAACTGTACTAACTGCATATGATAAATCTAGACGTGAGCAAACCATAGCATACATGAGAGATCTCACTGCACTAAAATATAAAACACGTGACATGTAGTCAATCTCATCATCTGATTGTGGAGACAAAGTCGATGAGAGTCTGAAGTGGGTTGCTAATGGAGTACTAACAAGCTTGACACGTTGCATATTGAACCTGCAAAGAACTTTTTCAATGCAACATTTTTTGCTTAGGTACAATTTATATGATTTTCTATCTCTAAGTATCTCTATCCCGAGTATCTTCTTTGCTACTCCCATATCTTTCATCTCAAATTCTTTACTAAGTTGGGCTTTGACCTTTCTTATCTCTCATTTATCTTTAGTTGCTATCAATATGTCATCAACATAGAGGAGTAGATATACAGATGAACTATCACAATTTTTCTTAAAATAAACACAACTATCAAAACTGTTTCTTTTGAAATCATGAGTTGCCATAAATGAATCAAACCTCTTGTACCAATGGCTAGATGACTGTTTCAGACCATAAAGTGACTTTTTCAGCAAGCAAACATAGTTATCTTTTTCTAAAACTATAAAGCCCTCTGGTTGTTGCATGTAAATATCATCCTCAAGTTTTCCATGCAAGAATGTTGTTTTCACATCTGACTATTCAAGCTTCAAATCATACATAGCCACAATACCAAGCAAGGCTCAAATCGAACTATGCTTAACAATAGGAGAAAACACATTTGTGAAGTCTACACCTGGAACCTGACTGTAACCTTTCGCCACCAATCTTGCTTTAAACTTGGGTTTTTCAACTCCTAGAGTCCATTCTTTCTTCTTATACACCCATTTACAACAAACAATCTTTTTACCCTTAGAAAGCTTCACTAGGTCCCATGTTCTATTCTTATGGAGTGATTTTATCTCTTCTTGCATGGCAATCATTCACTTTCTTGAATCTTCACAGCTAATTACTCTCTATCATAGCCTTTCAATTCTTAAACGTTAACGACACATCACTTTTCTACATCAGGAATAATGCCTAAACTATTCTGGAAAAATTACTAATGATCGTCAGCATATAATTAGTGTCATCCCTCGAAGGCGGTCTAGATGGTCCCTAGAGATCATAATGAATATAATCTAATGTTCCCTTCGTGTTATAGATTTCTCTAATGTATTGAACTCTCTTTTACTTTCCAAAACCGTAATGCTCATAGAACTTCAGTTTGCTAATGCCTTGTCCATCAAGAAGTCCTCTTTTTGTTAATTTTGTCATGTCGTTCTCACTCATATGCCAAAGTCTAGTAACATCATTATCTGACAAGGAAGAGAAAGTGGCAACTGCATCACTAGTAACAGTTGAACCTTACAAAACATATAATTTGGCAATATTTCTTTGCCCTTTCATCACAACGAGGGAACCCTTGCTAATCTTTAGAACCTCACTTTCAATTGTGTACTTGTACCCTTTTAAATCAAAAGTACTCAAAGAAATAAAATTCCTCTTCAATTCTAGTACATTTCGTACGTTACTAAGTGTTCTGAGGATCGAACATCTTAATTTTGACCGTGTCAATACTTGCTATTCTACATGAAGCATTATTTACCATCAAAACAACACTTTCAGACATTGTTTCATATATTGTAAACCAATCTCGATTGGTACTCATATAGAAAGTACAATTATAATCAAGGATCTTTTCCTTGCTTACTTTAGAGTTGTCGGCAGAAGTAATTAGGAGTTCACTATCACTGTAGTGTTCTACAACATCAGCTTCACTAGATTATTTTGGTTGTTTCCCTTTTGATTCGTTACCACCCTTTTGATCTTATTCTGCAACTTATAGCACCCAGACTTAATGTGCCATTTTTTCTTGCAGAAGTTACAGGTTTTACCTCTATTTGAAGATCTCGATCTACCCTTAAATTTATTATGAGAATTTCGCTCATATGTCCTCCCACGATTATCATCAGTATTTCATTCTAGTCTCTCACGATCAATGAGGCCCTCTCTCTAAAAGTCAGATCCAGCCACAATATGCCTCATCGTATCATACGAAGCTAAAAAAGCATAAACTTCAATAATTGTGAGAGATTCACGACTATACAAAATCGTATCTCTAAAGGTTAAATAAGACTAGGGCAACGAATAAAGTAGAATTAACTCTAAATGTTCTTTATCATACTGAACCTCCATGGCCTCTAAGTCCGAGATAATTTCTTTAAACACAATTAAGTGTTCGAGCACAAATGTACCTTCTTCCAAACAATGAGAATAAAGACGTTGTTTTAGATGCAACTTTCTAGTTAGGGTTTTCAACATGCATAATTGCTCTAGCTTTGCCCATAATGCAGCGACGGTCTATTTCTTCAATACGTCCTATAGAATTTCATTCGACAAATACAGATGTAATTGCATTCAAATATTTCGATTTTTATGCTTATTCTCTTCAGGCGTCAATCTCAAAGGCATCTTATCTAACCTTAGTAGGGCATCCTTCAAATCCATCAGCGCAAGGACTGCTTGCAGCTTTACTTGCCACAACGCGAATCTGGTGTTGCGATCTAACAGTGAAATATCGTACTTCATTTTCTCTATTACCGTGATCGAGACAAGTAACCTGAAAAGCTCTGGTACCAGTTTGTTATAATAGATGTCAATAATGGAAATAGAACGATTACAAAGCAATAAGAAAGAAAAAAAAACCAAAAAAATAAATTTTTCGTGGAAACCCTTTCAGAAAAAAAATTTAGGGTAGAAAAGGATAATTTCACTAATGTTGAAAACTAAATAAAACAAGAGGAGTTTCAACTACATTTATTTAAAGGTTGAAAAACTTATTCTAATCAATGTCAAATAGAAGAAGTGTAGTTCTATACAGATTCTACAGATCCCCCTATTTTGCCACTGTATTTTATTTCTTTAACAAGGATTCAAGTCACACAAACTCTAACAAGTTTAGTATTTATAATCATGATTTTTATTGAAACAGTTCATATATTTAGTTACCTGCAACTTGAATAAAAAAGTAAAGATGTTATTAGAGACCCTAAAGTCTTGTTACTCTAAAAAGAATATCGATCAAAGACTATGTTATTGGAGATGTCTTTGGGTATCAGATGTAGCACTGTCTAATTAGGGTCGTTGCCGACTCGAGTTAAGGAGAGTTTTTGGAAAAATATGGTGGGTTGCATGATGGAATTTTAAAATTTTTCATGCATCCAATATCAACTCAAATAGTTAAGAACAATAGAACATCAATAATCCAGCACCTAGATGTGTTTTGATCCTCTTTGATAAGTTGAAGAAGTTAATTTGTAATTGAACTCGAACAACAAGCAAGAAACTATGCTCATTTATGAAATCGGTCATATTTCAGGCTATAAACCTCAAAATTAAGTGATTCAAATACCTTTTCAAAGAGAACTCAAAGATATAATATTCAGTAACAGGAATCTCCCAAAAAGGTGGTCGAAGGTCTTGAAAGTCAAGTCAATGTTACCCCTATGAAATCTAACAATTAATCTTCAACTTTTCAAATGAATTATACTACTTTACAAAAACGGTCATATCTCTAGCTACAAACCTCAAAATCAAGTGAGTCAAAAATAGTTTCGAAGAGAACTTGAAGATCTATGTTTCATGCACAAAAAAAGTGGTCGAAAAGTCTAGAAAAGTCAAGTTGAAGTTATCCCTATAAAACCCAGCGATTAATCTCAAACTTCCTACAATGAACTACATTACTTTGCAAAAACAACTATATCGAGATGTAAACCTCGAAATCAAGTAATTTAAAATTTTTTTAGGCACAAGAATCATCCTGAAATTTAGTCGGAGCATCTCGAAAAGTCCAATCAAAGTTGACTCTATAGAATCTTGTGCGATTGGTTTTGAGTTCTCGTGTAACTTCAATATTTACTTTCAACCAATCAGATCTTCTCCATTATTCTCTAACCCATGGATCACATGATGTATGGGCACCGTTCTAAATATAAACACAAGTATTGAATCAAAATTCTATAAAGGAAAACAATTCCTAAACAAACTTTCTCTTTTAGTCAAAAATAAGAATTGATAACTAATGAATTTTAGTTAAGAAACCAAAATTAATTATCTAATTATCAAATTTACACAATCATTAATTTAATACAGTGAATTTAATCCTGTTAAAGTCATTGCGACTTCACCGTATTAAAATGCTTGCATAACTTTATTTAATTAATTTTAGTTCATTCCAAATAATTAGACAACATGATCACTTAAGTTAGCTCCACTTTAGATTCATTATTTAATCCAATTAAATAGATATCCATAGTGACTAATTTAATCCCAGGTCAATCTAACCAATAAAGCGAGAAAACACCTATTACTCCAATGAGTAAATCTAGTGAACCATTTATCATTGTTCAATCATTTACGATTCCATTCAAGTGTTCATGTTAAACACAATCTATTAAAGAGTTGTGTTAAACTGGTGAATGGATTGATTAGACATATATAATTAGGGATTAAATAATTTGTAATTAAGTTTCAACTCTTTGTCGATTAATCACAAATTATTTAATCATATAATCATTCCACTAAAGTACCATGAGTGGACTCCCTGTTACATACCATTAATAAAGCTACTGTTTTCAAGCTTTTGTCCAATGACCTTAACATATGTGTGCTACCATCATAAGATATGAATGGTCTTTTTAGCTTAAATTCTTTTACCTTATTCGATCTATTTTATCTCATGATCACTTTTGTATCTTCCATAATGAAAATGATTATTACTCAAATTAGTAATGATGAAATCATTTGTCCCAAACAAATGCTATTGAATAGGTTCCATTTTCATAATACATACAATGTCAATGAGAGGATATCATTTATTCGAGCTATGAATTCTACTATTGTAAGTGATGCCATGTCATGCACAAGTCATGTAAACAACTTACCAACTTTCAGCCCACTACCATGAGAGCTCAGGTTTTTAATAAATCAAAGTACACGAGTTATACACACATGACTTGTCACTTACTCAATATTTATGTAAGTCACACCATGAATGTCACAAGTGAATAAATCTACAAACGGATCTAAGATAAATTCAACTTGAGTCTTATCCAATGTTTTATCATTCCAAACAATCGTATCTATGCCTCTACCTCTAGGAGTCAATCCAGTTCTGATAGCCACGATAAGCTATCTTCCCAATTGGACTTATAGATGACATAATAATCTTCTATTATTTGAATCATTTGCTCAATCTAATTTTGTGAAATATGGATAATTTAGATTATCTACTAATATAGGTTGTTTTCTCGCATTATAATATGTCCATATAATGCAACTTAATATTAGTTAAACCTTAGGTAATCAATAAGCCAATATTTACTTATGCAGTTTTCTTTGCTTGCAAAAACCATTAAAGACAATCCAACATAGAGATAAAGAAAAAACATTTATTCATTTTCATGAATAGTCAATTTGATCATTTTAGTAATTTAATAAATATAATGAAATTCCTACACTATGGGTGTAAAAATCCTAACGGGTGTTACATTAAAATTCCCTTTAGTGTAACATCCCTACACCCGACTAGATCACCGAGTTAGAGCTAGGATATGCCACAACTGTTACCAAAATAAATACTGTCAAAATCATCGAAAATCAATCATTGAAATAATCCAACATCATTTAATTCAATAGTTTTTACATTAATTAAACTTTTCTGGGACTCAACCGAGCTTACAAAAGCTCAATTGTTAAACCAAACATGAAATAGGACCAAATTGTAAAGTTTTCAAAGTTTCATATCAGGTATCAATACCCTTGCTAGGTGTCGATACCATTTTAAAGTTTGATGTTTCATAAAAACCAAATTAAATTAAGAGGTATTGATATTATACTTCCTTTTAGGTATCGATTAGACCTGTCCATAGGCTGGGTCAGGCCCAACTAAAATTCCATGTATGTTTCCTAGTCCTGACCCGACCCAAAAACTGGGCCTAAAATTTCTCCAAGCCTGGCCCGGATAAAAATGTTAAAACCCGAGCGTCGCCCATATTGATTTTTTTATATAATTTGTTTTAAAAATATAATACATCAAAAATACTAAAAAAATTAAAATAAATGTTTCCCGATAAATTTAAAATAAATTTAAAAAATATGTATACTTAAATAACACTAAGACAAATGCAACTTAACAAGCAAATATGAAATGCCTCTAAAATAGTAACATAATTAATAATAAAACAAGAGTTATACAATATCCAAATACTAACAATAAAATAATAGCAACATAATTGTGAAATAGTAGTAAAATAATGAAAAAACAACAACAAGAAAATAGCAAGAAAATAATAAAAAAAGTAAAAAAAAACTCATTTTTTTTTGCATATTCGGGCTTGGGCAGGGTAGGGCTAGGGCAAAAAAAGCCTTACTCAAGGCCCACCCCATTTTCTAAACGAGACTTCTTTTTTTGCCCAAGCTTCGGCCTGATATTTCTACTCAAATCCTCCTACTTTTTGAGCGGGCCCTCGGCCCGGCCTATGGACAGGTCTAATATCAATACATTATATTGGTATCGATACTATTTTAGCATTTTATTTTTCAAAAACTTATTTAGGAAATTCTAAGTACCAATACCTTTATTTGTGGTATCAATTCCTTGATGCCAAAAGTGTTAAAATATTCCATTTTGGTACCTATTCCATGTTCAAACTCAAACATATTCAAATGGTGCCAAAATGTACCCATAAAACCTGCATAAACCAAATTCAATTCATTTGCTACACTTCAATTCAACAACCAATATGCCATTTTCATATTCAATTCATACCATTGCACATTCATTAAGTCATTTCATACCATCATTTTAGCCAACTAACCAATATGCCTCAATTGGCACCAATTCACTTCAAAATGCCACAACATATTACCAAACAAACACATATACATATAGGTAATAACTTTATCAAAGATCAACCATTAATTATGATTCAAACCAAACTATCATTAATAAACTCATATTTATAATACCTATGTACATGCCACATAACTGACTTAAAATTATAAAAAGTCTATCGAGTCAGAGTAGGTTAGTGTGGTCTTCAAGTTGATTAGATCAACACGTTCTGCAAACTGACAATCTACAAGGAAAAAGAAGACAACGGTTAAGCATTTTGAATGCTTAGTAAATCCATATGAAATTTACTTACCTTGACATTACAACAATTTTGCAATTGAAATACATTGGTACATTCATGTACATTCATCAAATACATCAAACAGGTTAGTTCGATTACAAGTCATAAGCTTATAATACATGCATATAGTGATATAACATTCCATCATATAACATATACGAACTAAATTATATTCAACCTATAACATATATATAATTTTATTTGTATATAAATATTCATTCTTCCCATTTCATTTCCGTTTAATACCATTTCCATTTATATCTTTTTGCCTGAAGAACTATAGCAAAATGAACTCGGATACACGATATTAATTTGCACTCATGAGTTAACATATTCGAGCCGCTAACACTAGTTTTAGACCAGGGTTCGATGCTGCTAACACTAGCTTAAGAGAATCTGTAACATATGTTGGACCTCAAGTCATCATATAATCCATGATCACGACACCAATTTTCATTTTTTTTTGGTTGAACCATTTCCTTTTTTTCATTTGGACCCTAATGGCATGTCATTCGTATCCTAATTATTTACTAAGTTCACACGGGCCCAATTATAATATTCAATTTATTTCAATCCCTATAATGTCATCATATTTATATCATTTATATACATTTAAATTCCATTCAATACATCATATCTATTTGTGATAACCATATCATTCATTCTTTACGATTTAGTCCTTTAGATGCCAAAATCACCAAAATTACATAACAATTCAAACTAACAAGTAAAACGATATAATATAAACATATCATGAATTAAATAAGTCCCATATGAACTTACCTAACGGAAACAACAACAAACAAGGTAGTGAGGACTAATATGCAATTTTTTATTTTCCTCGATTATTCTCTGATTGATTCAATTCCCGATCTATAATAATTTATTTCAATTTATCAATTCCAAAAATCTTATAACAGTCTATTATAAATATTTATCAATTCAATTTCATTTTTTGAGTGTTCCCTAAAGTTTTTCATTTTATTCAATTTAGTCCATAAAACCAAAATTGCAATATCTTTCACGTTTGAGCCTTGATTTCAAAACCGGTCTCAATTTTATCCTTTTACAACCCTCTATTATCTATAATTATAGAAATTTCATACCAATTTTGAAATATTTACACTTTAGTCCCTATGCTTAAAAACTAACAATTAAACTTTACAAACTAGTCTTTTTTTCATTTCTAAGCTTAAAATCTAACAAATTAACACCAAAAGCTTCAAATATTCATCAATGGTAACTTTTAGAAACTTTAACAATTTTATGATTTGATACACAAATTAGCTATGTCAAGCTCTCGGAATTTTAAAAATATAAAATTCACAACAAATGGACTCAGATTAGCGTTACCGACACCACTAACTTTCAGACTATTACATTTAGCATTACCAACTAAAGATAATTGGCTCATAATCTCAATAACAACTTTGATTTTGCCCTCGAAAATAACTTATACAACCTCTATTTTCGTCTTCCTTGAATGAGTTAAAGTTGGAGAAGCCATCTACGACATGGAGGAAAATGATGAAGTAGTTGAAAAAGTAGGAGATGGAGTAATTCAGGGCGTTGGGATGCGTTGGCTGTTGCTCGCGATGCTTGTGTTAGCCTAATATTCCACCTTAAAAAATCTAAAATGATAAAATAAATATAAAAATGAAGTCAAAGTAGTAAACTAAAATTAATATAATAAATTTAAAATAATTACGTGGCATTTTAACGTGCCATACCATATGGACACTACTCATTAACAACATTTAACGATTGCGTGATCATTTTGTAAGAAACTGATAATTTAATGACTTTTTTTGTAAGATTTTAAAGTTGAGCTACCAAAATGTAATTCTAAACAGATTTAGAGATTGTTGATGTAGTTTACCCAAAAATAATAAACATATTATATATATACACCCGATTGAAACATTTTTTTCAATATCTACATCAAATTGAAGTATATTTTTCTTCTTCTTACACTTACTCTTGTAAACGTTTGAACTTTTATGAAGTAATCAAGAACAAATTGTTAAATATTGTGTTACTATAATTTTATTAATTTGTTCACTGTGGATGAAAATTTTATTTGATATCATTGATTTCTAAAATATTATTATTTTTATATACGTTTTAGATATTCCTTTTCCTTAATAAAAAGTAAAAAGGAAAAAAAATTAACCTAAAATATTTATTTATTTTTAATATTTTATAATATCCTATAAGACACTTGTTAATCCCTAATCGTGTTTATAGAGTGTAAAATCTCCACCAACATTGTATCAAATATTATTCCTTTTTATTTATTCAAAATTTACAAGAGAATCTTGTAAGGAATATTGGTTATTTTAACATATTAAACTTGGAATTATGGAGGACCATATTTTTATTAAGAAATGGTTACTTTTATTTTTGACATATTAATTCGAAATTATTTAAATAATTATTTTTATTTAATTTTCACATAAAAATTTTTAATATGCACTTACTTAATACATAATATTTAATTTAAATTAAAATATATAATTAAATCAATATCGATTATCATTTTAATTATATTTTGATAATCCTAAATTTAGGCTTAATATTATTAGTTTTTGAATATTCATTCTTTTATAATTGGGGGAAGGAAATAGGTTACTTGAGATTAGACCTGATCATAGGTCAGGTTGGGCCGTAACAGAATTTTAGATCTATTTTCTATGTTCAGGTTCGACTTGGTTTGAAAAATAGGTTTAAAATTCTGTCCAAAGTCGACCCAGATTAAAAATGTTAAACTCAAGTCTGACCTGACCCACCCGTATTAATTTTTTTAGATTATTTTTTATATAAAAAAATTAAAAAATATATAATATATCAAATACACTAAAAACATTAAAATTAATGCTACTAACCAATTGAAAATACATTAAAAAAAGTCTCTGTACTTAAACAACACTAAGATAGTTGCAACACAGCAAGCAAATGGCTCTAAAATAGGAACAAATTTAATAATAAAACAAGAGTTATACAATATTCAAGCAATAATAACAAAATAGTAGTAATATAATGGCAAAATAAAAGTAAAATACCAACAAAACAACAGGGAAAAAAGTTTAGGCTCATTCAAGCTGGGACAGGCCCAAAAAGTTCTACCCGATGCCCTTCTCATTTAGAAAACGGGCCTTATTTTTTATCCAAATCTATTTTTCGAGCATATATTTTTGCCTAAACCATCCACTTTTTGAATTAGCTTTCAGGGCCCAACTCATAATCAGATCTATTTAGGATCGAAAGTAAACTCTAATATTTACAACCATTGACACCATTTTTTTGATAAAACGGGGTCGACACCAATCCTTTTTGATAAGGTGTGATCGAATCACCTTGAAAAGTGGTTGTTTTTAATAAACAATTAGATTTTACTAAAACAACGATTTTGGTCCATGAAATTCAGAAAAACATGTTCGGGAGTCAGTTACGTACGAGGAAGGATTAGCACCCTCGTAATGCCCAAAAAGTGGTACCTTGTTGATTAGTTAATGTCTTAATGTCAAAAATTGAAAACTTTAAAGAGATTTAAAATACGATCCTTAAAAAATTCGAACGATATGGATTAAGATTTAAAAGGATATTCGGCTATTTGGTCCAATGAGAAATCGAAACCCAGCGCATTAGAGCAAGTTTCTCGAGTTTCCAAACACAAAACACTGCCTTATTTTGAAATTTTTGAAAGGATATTTAGTTATTTGGTCAAGCGAGAAAAATCGAAACCCAGCACATTAGGGCACGTTTTCTCGAATTTCCAAACGCAAAACATTGCCTTATTTTGAAATTTTTAAAAGGATATTTTGTTATTTGGTCAAACGAGAAAAATCGAAACCCAGCACATTATGGCACATTTTCTCGAATTTCCAAACGCAAAACGTTGCCTTATTTTGAAATTTTTAAAAGGATATTTGGCTATTTGGTCGAACGAGAAAAATCGAAACCCAGCACATTAGGGCACGTTTTCTCAAATTTCCGAACGCAAAACATTGCCTTATTTTAAAAAAAATTCTTTTGAAATTATGGTGTTAATATGTATAACAAAACAATGATAAATGCGATGATACAAGCGTAAATAGCGCGAACGTCAATAAATAAAAGATATAAGACGAATTAATCATGCAAGAGAATAAGCAGATACATTATTTGAATAAAAATGGGCATAAATAAATAAATAAAACAAACACCGCACTAAACAACGAAACCATAACGAAAATAAAAAAACAAAAAGAATCTATATGTATGTATATACATAAAATTATAAAAACAAGAAGAATATATGTGTATATATATTTAAAGTTATGAAGTGTACAAATATAAGTAAGTATGTATATCTATTATAAGATATGATAAAGAAGGTATAACCATGCGTATATATATATTTATGAAAATTAAATATATATAGGTATGTACATAAATTATAGAATATGTATAAATACATATATATATATATCAAAAATAATGTATACATATTATAAAAATATATACATAAATATATGAATGGTAAAATTTGAAGATTTAAAACTATAAGTAAATAATACTATAAATGATGTAATATAATAGTAATAATATATTAAAATGATCCATCTATTAACAAATAGCTAAAATATCAAGCAGAGGACTAAATCGAAATTAAACAAAACTTTAGAGCCGAAATCAAAAATGAAAAGTAGGGAAAAAGACTGAATCATAACGCGCGTGAAAAGAAAAGGGCCAAAAAAGAAATAAACCCAATCTTCCTTAAGCGCAGCGCTGCAATGGATCAAAATGAAATAAAAATAAAATTATGCGGCTAAATTAAAATAAAAGAAAGGAGAGAAAAAAGGGTCACATTGCAACTCCCTACAGAATCAAAGGGACCACACACACAAATATCCATTTTAAAGAAAACACACGGATCCCTTTGTTGGAGCGGGTCGGATTGGGTCGGCCTCCCCAAAACGACGTCGTTTTGGCATTTTAAAGGGCTGAGCAAAACGGTGCCATTTTGCTTCCCTATTTAAACCAAATTTTTTTCAAAACCTTTCATTCTCTTTCTTTCTCAAAAGAAAACTCAAAAAGACTCTCTCAAATCCTCTCCCCCTTCCAAAAATCCGGTTAGGAGTCCGGTCATCGGCCACCATGCCAGCCGTCGATCACCGGTGCCACAGTCCGCGGTGGCCGAAAACGCCAAAACTACCCCTCTTACTCCTCTTCTCAAGTAGAGCTCGATTTTGAGGCTAGTACACACTGAAAACCCACAGAATACCGTAAAAATGCAACGGATGTTTCGATCCGACGGCGAAACAAAAGGCCAGGTAAGTTTTTCTCTTTTTTATTCTTATTTATTGCATTAAAAATATGATAAAATAAATAAATAAATAAATAAAATGGATAAAGAAAAGAGTACAAATCAAAAATGAAGGAAAAACATCTTTGAAAACTTTTTTTTATCATCTCTTCATTTTTTTCCCCAAAAAAAGAACCCCATTACAATTTGTTTTTGGGCTATTTATAGCTGATTCTGTTTTTGTTTCTTTTTTTTATTTCTGCTTGCGTGTTCTTCTTTCTCTTGCAGGTAGAGTAGGTATAGCGGTGTAGAGGGCAGGTGCACCACTTGCGCTGATGATGTGACGACGGCGGCAGTAGCAGAGGGGTCAGAAGAGGCGGCTAGGGTTAGGCAGTAGGCTAGGGATTCATTTTTTTTGAAATGTTTTCGGCTTAGTGGGCTGCTAGAGTTAGATTTAGGGTTGGGCCTGTTTTGGGTTTGGCATTTGGGCTAGGGTTTTGGGCCTGAAATTTTGGGTAATGGGCCCGGGCAAATTGGGCTTGTACAGCTGTCCCTCTTTGCTCGTTGTCGTGTAACGAGAACAGAGTAAAGACTTTGAAAGACCAATTTTGCCCGGTCTCACCGAGTCTTGACTTCTTTTGGTGCTTTTCTTCTTCAAGTAGCTTTATTTCAATCCACTATGCCTTGTTGCTTCGATCCACGCCACTGCACTTCAGAGAGATCTGACTTGGTTTGTGATTTTAGTCTACTTCACTGTAACTTCAGGGAGATAAGACTTGTCATGGTAAATTTAATCCGACCTTCTCCAACTTCAGAGGTATAGGATTAACAGCTTCAGTCTGCTCTGCTACAATTTCAGGGAGATAAGACTTGTAGTTTTCGATCTGTTCGTCAGGGAAGTAAGATTCACTGTTGTAGCTTCAATCTATTTAAATGCAATGTCGGGGAAGAAAGATTCGTCGTTGTAGCTTCAATCTATTCCACTGCACCACCAGGGAAGTAAGATTTACCGTTGTGGCCTCAATCTTTTAATTACAATGTCGGGGAAGCGAGATTCTCCGTTGTAGCTTCAACCTATTCCACTGCACCACCTGGAATGTAAGATTCGTCGTTGTGGCCTCAATCTTTTAATTTCAATATCGGGGAAGCGAGATTCACCGTTGCAACTTCAATCTGTTCCACTGCACCGCCAGGGAAGTAAGATTCGTCGTTGTGGCCTCAATCTTTTTAATTGCAATGTCGGGGAAGCAAGATTCACCGTTGTAGCTTCAATCTGTTCCACTACACCGCCAGGGAAGTAAGATTCGCTGTTGTGGCTTTAATCTTTTTAATTTCAATGTCGGGGAAGCGAGATTCACCGTTATAGCTTCAATCTGTTCCACTGCACCGCCTGGGAAGTAAGATTTGCCGTTATGGCCTCAATATTTTTAATTGCAATGTCGGGGAAGCAAGATTCGCTGTTGTAGCTTCAATCTGTTCCACTGCACCGCCAAGGAAGTAAGATTTACTGTCTTCGATCTACTTCACTATTACTTAGGGAGACAGAATCTGCAATCTTCGACCTACTCCACTACTGCTTAGGGAGATAGGAGTGGTGGTTTAAATCTGCTTCCCTACTACCTTGGGAAGATAAGATTCACTGTCTTCGATCTGCTCCACTATTGCTTAGGAAGATAGGATCTACAATCTTCGACCTACTCCACTACTGCTTAGGGAGATAGGAGTGGTGGTTTAAATTTGCTTCCCTACTACCTTGGAAAGATAAGATTCACCGTCTTTGATCTGCTCCACTACTGCTTAGAGAGACAGGATCTACAATATTCGACCTACTCCACTGCTGCTCAGGGAGATAGGACTAATGGCTTACCAATCTGTTCTCTGGAGAACATGACCTGTATAATGAACCTAATTATGCCTAATGATTAGGATGTCATGATAAAAAAAATGAATCAAATGCTCCTAAATAGACGTGTATGCACGAATGCAAAATGTCATGAAAATGATCCCTCAATGTTTGATTTGTTATTGCACATTGTTCAATAAGGCTTTATTGCCAACACGTCAGAATACTATCTTGTCCGGTTGGTAATGCCCATATGTTACGTAACCAGATTGCCCCCATTGTAATCTTCAAGGTCCAATCCACTGTAATTCTGTGTTCAATCCACTGTAATTCTGGGACATAAAATTTGAACCATCTTCCTCCCACTAAGTATAAAATCTAGCTCTTTCCCAATCCTCTCCCACTGCAACTCAGGGGTACAGGATCTGAATCTTCTTCGTCTCTTACACCATTTTCAGGGTGACACACCAAATGTTTATGTACAATTGCAAAATTTTCTTCTCTGAGAAAACCTCTTCTTATTACTCGGTGATCATTGCTTATTTGTTCATTGAAGCTTTGTCACGACATCTTTGTCATTTTTTTCAATCAATGTTTGGACAACAAAATTCGAAAGGATAATATTAACTTAGACTCTTCCTTCTTAGATATTTCAACCTTTAAACCTGGCGTTTTCTAAACAATAGTCCTGTTTCAGGTTCCTATATTATTTAAAAACTTCTAGAGTAATATGCAAAATTTCTCTTTTGAAAGTATTATTAGTTCATTAATCATTATTCTAATACTTGTAAAATATCATAACGACGGATAAAATAGAATTAATTTGGGAGCATAGCTCGAAATAAATTATCAATGGTAGCAAGAATAAGAGGAATTGATTGGAACACGTATCTTGAAAAAGAAAGAAGTATTCCAAGAACAACAAATTCAATATATAAATAGTATGAAGGTTAGGTGCCCCAGATATCGTAGCTTGAACTTCTCTGTACAAACTTTCTGAAGACCTTTCTGAGTTTGACATGTGTTTAGGAGATCAACAGTACTTTGTCATGCCCAAAGACGTTGCCTACCCTTTCTTGTTGATTCAGGTATAGCAAGATCACCACATGCCCCAATCTGATCAAAATTTGAGCTGCTATGCTCACCTCATGCCCCATTTTGATCAATTTTTAAGCCGCCCTTTTTAGGTTTTCAACTCAAATCCTCTTTGGTCTCAAGATGCCCTTTGCGGGTTTTCACATTGGCCTCTCATTTTTTCTTTTCTTTTTATTTTTTCTTCTTCTTTCTTTTTTCTTTTTCCTTCTTTCTTTTCTTTTTTTTAACAATTTTATTGAATCTGAACTCATAGGATTAGGCATGTCCTCGTTATCCCTTCCGATCAAGATTGACGTTTTTCCAGATAAGGTCTTCTACATAAGGTCCTTTCTAGCTTGGTATGAAGTTCTTTTTGCGTGGGAAGGATCTTCTTCAATACTCGGTCCTTCTCATGGAACTCTCTAGGGCGAACTTTTTTGTGAGCTCGCATTATTTGCTTTTGGCGCATTTGACCATGATGGATAACTTTGAACATTCCTCTTCAATCGGGATTGGATCCAAAAACTCAGAGAGAAAGAATCTTATCTTCAATAGGCAAAACTGCGATAGCCTCAAGAGAACGGCATTGCCCCGACAGAGTTTTTTTTTTTGCTTCCAATGCTCTGTTCACTTTGGGGCGACATAGTATTAATTTTGAACAGCCTGCAAACTTCTGATATCGTGCTGTTGTTCCGGTTACAATGTCGATGCTGAACCCAGGCATGACCATGCGAAGATATCTTTGAACTCTTGAAGTAACTCAATGAGGTCTTGCTTCGTGTCTTCGATTATGCATGTTCTAATTTTTACTATTTTTCCTTCCTCTAAGGTCACAATCTCCATTGTCTCTTCATGAGGTAAAATTTGTTTCTCTTCCTGTTTTACCATTCACAACAAGTCCGGAAATAGGCTACAATCTATGTTATCTTCAAAATCATGAGATCCCTCTAAACACAGGTCTCACTCAAAAAGAGATTTTGAGTCTGTAACAGTGTCACTCATGTCGTTGATATTCAAGGACCTGTTGTAGGTACAAGAGAATATACAAAGAATTTATAAATTTATGAATAATTATTTGTACAGTATAGTTATGAATGAAAGATTGATTTGGAAGAAAATCCAAAAGAATGAAAGAATCAAAAATAATTATTCGTAAAGAATGAGAGAATATTGGCTCAAAAATGATCACAAAGATGTATTTCATTAAAATAATGACGTTCAGACATGAGCCTATTCCATAAAAGTTTGAAATATGTTATGACACAAAAAGATCTGAATTTGCGGCAAAGAAGATGGTTGGAATTGTTGAAAGATTATGAACTTGTGATAGATTATCATCCGGGAAAAGCTAATATAGTTGCTGATGCTTTGAGCAGAAAGTCTCTCTTTTCTTTGAGAGGTTTGAATACGAGATTAACATTGACTGAAGATGGATCATTGTTTGCAGAGTTAAAAGCTAGACCATTGTTTCTTCAAGAAATTTGTGAGGCTCAGAAAGTAAATAATGAATTGCAAAGAAGAAAGACTCAGTGTGCAGTGGACAATAATTCTGATTTTCAGATTGATTCAGATGGATGTTTAATGTTTCGTGATAGAATATGTGTTCCGAAAAATGTTGATTTAATTCAGAAAATTTTGCAAGAAGCACATGATAGTCATTTGGCAGTTCACCCCGGTAGTGTAAAAATGTACAATGATTTGAAGAAATTTTATTGGTGGTCGGGTATGAAACGGGATATCTCCGAGTATGTGACAAAGTGTTTAGTGTGCCAACAAGTAAAAGCTGAACACCAAGTACCTTCAGGATTACTTCAACCTATTATGGTGCCCGAGTGGAAATGGGATAGAATTACTATGGATTTTGTTTCTGGATTGCCATTGTCACCGAAAAAGAAAGACTCAATTTGGGTTATAGTTGATCGATTGACGAAGTCGGCTCATTTCTTTCCTGTGCGAATGAGTTTTTCACTTGACAAGTTAGCTGAATTGTATATTGCTGAGATAGTCCGATTACATGGTGTACCTATGTCTATTATATCTGATAGAGATCCACGATTTACTTCAAGGTTTTGGAAGAAATTACAAGAGGCAACATGGGAAACCGAGGAGGCTATGAGGAAACAGTATCCCAACATATTCACTGGTAAGATTTTCGGGGACGAAAATCCCTAAGGGGGGAGAATTGTGATAGCCCGAAATAGGGCCTAATCGGATAGTGGTTTCGTAACCACAAATCCGAAGTGAAATAGTTTAATTTTATAAATTTTTATTAGTTACTGATTGATTGAAATATTGTGTGAAAATATGGATAGGAAATTTTAATGCTTTAGTGCTGAATTGAATTTTTAGGACTAAATTGAGAAAAATGCAAAGTGTGTCTAATTAGTGATTAAATGACTTAATTGAATTATTGCATGAAATTGGAAGTGTTTATGTGGCAATTAGACCATAAATTAGTGTTATGGACACAAAAGGGTATTTCTAGAAAAATATCTAAGTAATGGGTCAAGGGCATTTTTGTCCAAATTGGGTAAAAGACAAAATAAAGAGAAAATAAGTGTCCATCTTCTTCAAAAAAATCAGAAGCTTGCTGCCGAAAGTTTCAGGTTACCATAGTTAAGGGTTTTGATTTCCCTAAGCTCAATTGTAAGTGATTTCTTGCCCCGTTTTTAATTATTTTCGTATTTTTATGCTTATTGAAGCTTGAATTTCATGTTTCTACCATTTAATTTAAATGAAATTAAAGTTTAAAAATTGACCCATTCATGATATAATTGTAAATTGATTAGTGATGTTAGATAATGAATGTTTGAAGTGTTAATTACAAGTTTTACTAGATGAATTTCAATGAAAAATGTTGAAAAATGGCTAAATTGTGAAAGATGGTAAAGTGTGCATAAAGTTGTGATTTTGTGAAATTGAGGCCCGTTATGAGCATGAAATATGATTTAGTGAAGTTTGAAATTTAAGAATTTAGAGAATTTTATTTTTACGAGCTTAGGGACAAAAGTGGAATTTTTGAAAAGTTATGGGGAAAAATGTAAATGTGTCAAAATGTTGTGTATGAATTGTATTTGAATGGAATATTGATAAAATGTATTAAATTGTGTTAATATAGATCAAGAAGAAGAAATAGTGCAAGTGATCGGGGAAAAGAGAAAGTTATCGACTAAATTACAAAAATAGTCGTTTTGCATCCGAGGTAAGTTATATGTAAATAATAGTTATATTTGTATAAATTGTGAATTATATTTGATATGTGAATTAATATTGAATGTGGAAGGAAAGTTGTTCATGAATTATTCAAGTGATAAAGTGTTGAAAGTAAAGTGTTAAGTGTAAATTCCCGGTTGAACTTAGGAATAGAATTGGATACAAGTGACATGTCACTAGAGACCAGTGTTACAGTGTTACAGTGAGTCCCGGGTGCTGGGTGATCTAGCATGTGTTGCAGACACCTGACAGCTTGTGTGAGCAGACCCGTGGACATTTCCAGTGTTATTGATCAGTGGTAGCTTCGGCTACATTTCAGTGGTAGCTTTGGCTACATCCAGTGGTAGCTTCGGCTACATATCAGTGGTAGCTTCGGCTACATATCAGTGTGGCACTTATGTGCTAAATCTCTACGTATCCGTGTATATTCCAAGTGTTCAACGGGATTAATAATGAATTAAAGTGAATATGAAATGTTAAGTGTGAAAATGTATATGCAAGTGAATTGGTAAGATTGTGTATGTGTAAGTGATTGAAATTGCTAAGAAATGTTTTGATTAGTTATATGTTAAAATGTTAATTATTAATTGAGTAATTATTGTTTACATGTAACTTACTAAGCTATTTATAGCTTACACATCTCTTTCTTTCCTTTGTTTTATAGTGATTTGAACTTGATCGAATAGTGGACCGTCGGAGCTCATATCACACTATCATAACCGTCTCGGTATTATGTGCTTTTCAAAATGTTTAAACTATGGCATGTATAGAGTCTTAATCATTTTGAGCATGTCCAAATGATATGGCTAATGTTAGCTATTGAAGTAGTTATTAAAGAATATGTTTTGGAGTTATGTATGTTTAAATGGTAACTAATTCAAAGAAGCAGTTTCTTTGACAGCAGCAGTGACGTGAATGTGAAAAATCACCATAAATAGTAGAAATGGAATTAGAGGGTGAATGATATATAGAATTAAAGCTTATCAAGTCTATTTTTACATGAAAGAAACGGTGTAGGCAAAGAAATTTTATATTTTGAGATATTTAAATTTTAGTGAGACAGGGTCAGAATGGTTTTTGAAGTCCCCTGTTCTAACTTTAGAAAATCATTATAAATTGTACAGAAATAATTATAGGTCATAATTTATATGTTTAGATTCCTTAGTGAGTCTATTTTCAAAATAAATTAATGGTAACCTTATATGAATTCTGTACAATTAGATATTTGATTTTTAGGCCAAGAGGTCAGATCTGTCGAGCTGTGAAACAGGGGATACTTTAATGAATAAACTGTACTAATGTGCTAAGTCAAAAAATTCTGAAAATTTTATGGTAAGTAGGAATATGAGTCTAGTTTCACGGAAAATTTACGGATTTAAATTTTGAGTTTCGTAACTCAAGTTATAATTAAATTAGTGACAGTTGCGCAGGTGGACAGTGTTGTTATGAACAGTGAATTTAATTTTAAAAGCAAATTTTTATGCTCCGAATCGGTAAGTTAAATTGGATGACATCTCGTACTCGATTCCGGAGACGGTCTCGGGTAAGGGGTGTTACATTTAGTGGTATCAGAGCTACGGTTTAGTCGATTCTCGGACTAACGTAGCGAGTGTAATAGACTATCTATACATGCCATAATTGAATAATGATAGTGTGACGACTCCTGACATCTTAAAATGTTTTTTTTTTAGTAATGGATTCTAACCGAGATACAGCTGATGATGCTCAAAGTAATGTGCCTGTTGAAAGTCGATTCGAGACTCAGGGTCAAGGAGATGAGGCTCGAGAAGCTTTTCTCCAAATGATGAACAATTGGTACACTGAGTTTGTTAGAACTAATCCTAATGCTCAACCTCCTCCGCCCCCTCCTATTCCTCAAGCTGTTCCCATAGCTCCTCAACAAACTGAAGTGTTAAAATTGTCAAAGCCTCCAGTGGACAAAATTCGAAAGTATGGAGCCGAAGAGTTCCGAGCTAATGTAAATGATGATCCTGAAAGAGCAGAGTTCTGGCTTGATAATACTATCAGAGTGTTGGATGAATTATCTTGTACTCCAGAAGAAAGTCTCAAATGTGCTATCTCATTGCTGAGGGATTCGGCTTATAATTGGTGGAAAACTTTAGTGTCAGTGGTGCCTAAAGAGAAAGTTACATGGGACTTCTTTCAAGAAGAATTCCGGAAGAAGTATGTGAGTCAGCGTTTCATTGATCAAAAGAAAAAGAGTTTCTTGAATTGAAACAAGGGCGCATGACGGTAGCCGAATATGAGCGAGAATTTGTCAAATTAAGCAAGTATGCCCAAGAGTGTGTATCTAATGAAGCTACATTGTGTAAAAGGTTTGAAGATGGATTAAACGAGGATATCCGATTGCTAGTGGGAATTCTTGAAATTAAAGAGTTAGTGGTACTAGTTGAAAGAGCTATCAAGGCTGAAGAATTAAGCAAAGAGAAAAGAAAGGTGGAAAGTGAAGCAAGAGATGAAAGAAAAAGATCAATGGGCAAGCCATTTCAGTCTCAAGCGAAGAAGTTTAAAGAAATGAATACTCGATCGAATGTTTCTAGTGTGAATTTTCAAAGAGACGAGGAAGACAATATTCAGGTTCTAAAGCTCAGGCAACTTCTATGGCAAGTACAGGTAGTGTTAAACCTACTAGACCGGAATGTCAACATTGTGGAAAACGACATTTGGGGGAATGTTATTTAATCAGCCGAGCTTGTTTTAAATGTGGATCTCAAGATCATTTTGTGAAAGATTGTCCGGAAAGAGAAGAGATAGAAAAGTTTCAGAATGTGAGATCGAGCAGTGTGACTACTAGAGGAAGACCACAGAGAAATGTGGGGATTGGAACTAGTGGTAGAGGCGTAACAAAAGACACGACTGTAAGATCTGAAGTGGGAGCTCCAGCAAGAGCTTATGCCATCCGAGCTAGAGAGGAAGCATCTTCTCCTGATGTGATCACTGGTATATTTTCTCTTTACGACACTAATGTTCTTGCATTGATTGATCCTGGTTCTACTCACTCGTATGTATGCATGAATTTAGTGTCTGATAAGAATTTGTGTGTTGAATTGACTGAGTATGTGGTTAAAGGTCGAATCCTTTAGGCAAGCATGTGATAGTTGATAAAATATGCAAAAATTGTCCTTTGATTATACAAGGTCAGTGTTTCCCTGCCAACTTAATGTTGTTGCCATTTGATGAATTTGATGTTATTTTGGGAATGGATTGGTTGACATTACATAAGGCCAAGATAGATTGCACTCAGAAAATTCTTGAGTTGAAGTGTGGTAGTGGTACAGTTCTTCGGGTTGAAACAGATAAGTCAAATGTGATGCCAATTGTGATTTCTGCCATGTCTGCTCAGAAATGTTTGAAAAATGGTTGTGAAGCATATCTTGCTTATGTGTTGAACATAAAAGTGTCTGAAATAAAGATCGAATTAGTGCCAGTGGTATGTGAATATGTAGATATGTTCCCAGAAGAGTTGCCAGGTTTGCCTCCGATTAGAGAAGTAGAGTTTGGTATTGAAGTAATGCCAGGTAATGCTCCAATATCGATTGCTCCCTACAGAATGGCACCAACTGAATTAAAAGAATTAAAAGTGCAATTACAAGAGCTGACAGATAAAGGATTTGTTAGACCAAGTTACTCTCCGTGGGGTGCTCCCGTGCTATTTGTGAAGAAAAAGGATGGGACATTGAGATTGTGTATTGATTATCGTCAACTTAACAAAGTGACAGTGAAGAATAAGTATCCATTACCCCGAATAAATGACTTGTTTGATCAGTTAAAGGATGCCACAGTGTTTTCCAAAATTGATTTGAGATCCGGATATTATCAATTGAGGATTAAAGAGTCAGATGTGCCAAAGACTGCTTTCAGAACCCGATATGGCCACTATGAATTTCTTGTAATGCCTTTTGGTCTGACTAATGCTCCAGCTATTTTTATGGATTTGATGAATCGAATTTTCCGGCCCTATTTGGATAAATTTGTTGTGATGTTTATAGATGATATTCTTATTTATTCCCGAAGTGAAGCCGAGCATGCTGAACATTTAAGAATTGTGCTACAAACGCTGCGAGAAAAGAAATTGTTTGCTAAATTTAGCAAAAGTGAATTTTGGCTTAGTGAAGTTGGATTTTTGGGGCATATTGTCTCGGGAGATGGCATTCGAGTGGATCCGAATAAGATATCGGCAATAGTTGAGTGGAAGCCTCCAAGAAATGTATCTGAAGTTAGGAGTTTTCTGGGCTTAGCCGGATATTATCTTCGATTTGTAGAAGGTTTTTCGATGATAGCTTCACCGATGACAAAATTGTTGCAAAAAGATGTTAAGTTCGAATGGATCGAGGAGTGTCAACAAAGTTTTGAGAAATTAAAGAAGTGTTTAACTGAGGCACCAGTGTTAGTGCAACCTGAGTCAGGAAAGGAATTTGTTGTTTATAATGACGCGTCACTAAATGGGCTTGGATGTGTATTGATGCAAGAAGGAAAGGTGATAGCGTATGCTTCTCGACAATTGAAACCGCATGAACGAAATTATCCTACCCATGATTTAGAGTTGGCTGCTATTGTCTTTGCTTTGAAGATTTGGCGTCATTATTTATATGGTGAGAAATGTCGTGTTTTTACAGATCATAAAAGTTTGAAATATGTTATGACACAAAAAGATCTGAATTTGCGGCAAAGAAGATGGTTGGAATTGTTGAAAGATTATGAACTTGTGATAGATTATCATCCGGGAAAAGCTAATATAGTTGCTGATGCTTTGAGCAGAAAGTCTCTCTTTTCTTTGAGAGGTTTGAATACGAGATTAACATTGACTGAAGATGGATCATTGTTTGCAGAGTTAAAAGCTAGACCATTGTTTCTTCAAGAAATTTGTGAGGCTCAGAAAGTGGATAATGAATTGCAAAGAAGAAAGACTCAGTGTGCAGTGGACAATAATTCTGATTTTCAGATTGATTCAGATGGATGTTTAATGTTTCGTGATAGAATATGTGTTCCGAAAAATGTTGATTTAATTCAGAAAATTTTGCAAGAAGCACATGATAGTCATTTGGCAGTTCACCCCGGTAGTGTAAAAATGTACAATGATTTGAAGAAATTTTATTGGTGGTCGGGTATGAAACGGGATATCTCCGAGTATGTGACAAAGTGTTTAGTGTGCCAACAAGTAAAAGCTGAACACCAAGTACCTTCAGGATTACTTCAACCTATTATGGTGCCCGAGTGGAAATGGGATAGAATTACTATGGATTTTGTTTCTGGATTGCCATTGTCACCGAAAAAGAAAGACTCAATTTGGGTTATAGTTGATCGATTGACGAAGTCGGCTCATTTCTTTCCTGTGCGAATGAGTTTTTCACTTGACAAGTTAGCTGAATTGTATATTGCTGAGATAGTCCGATTACATGGTGTACCTATGTCTATTATATCTGATAGAGATCCACGATTTACTTCAAGGTTTTGGAAGAAATTACAAGAGGCAACATGGGAAACCGAGGAGGCTATGAGGAAACAGTATCCCAACATATTCACTGGTAAGATTTTCGGGGACGAAAATCCCTAAGGGGGGAGAATTGTGATAGCCCGAAATAGGGCCTAATCGGATAGTGGTTTCGTAACCACAAATCCGAAGTGAAATAGTTTAATTTTATAAATTTTTATTAGTTACTGATTGATTGAAATATTGTGTGAAAATATGGATAGGAAATTTTAATGCTTTAGTGCTGAATTGAATTTTTAGGACTAAATTGAGAAAAATGCAAAGTGTGTCTAATTAGTGATTAAATGACTTAATTGAATTATTGCATGAAATTGGAAGTGTTTATGTGGCAATTAGACCATAAATTAGTGTTATGGACACAAAAGGGTATTTCTAGAAAAATATCTAAGTAATGGGTCAAGGGCATTTTTGTCCAAATTGGGTAAAAGACAAAATAAAGAGAAAATAAGTGTCCATCTTCTTCAAAAAAATCAGAAGCTTGCTGCCGAAAGTTTCAGGTTACCATAGTTAAGGGTTTTGATTTCCCTAAGCTCAATTGTAAGTGATTTCTTGCCCCGTTTTTAATTATTTTCGTATTTTTATGCTTATTGAAGCTTGAATTTCATGTTTCTACCATTTAATTTAAATGAAATTAAAGTTTAAAAATTGACCCATTCATGATATAATTGTAAATTGATTAGTGATGTTAGATAATGAATGTTTGAAGTGTTAATTACAAGTTTTACTAGATGAATTTCAATGAAAAATGTTGAAAAATGGCTAAATTGTGAAAGATGGTAAAGTGTGCATAAAGTTGTGATTTTGTGAAATTGAGGCCCGTTATGAGCATGAAATATGATTTAGTGAAGTTTGAAATTTAAGAATTTAGAGAATTTTATTTTTACGAGCTTAGGGACAAAAGTGGAATTTTTGAAAAGTTATGGGGAAAAATGTAAATGTGTCAAAATGTTGTGTATGAATTGTATTTGAATGGAATATTGATAAAATGTATTAAATTGTGTTAATATAGATCAAGGAAGAAGAAATAGTGCAAGTGATCGGGGAAAAGAGAAAGTTATCGACTAAATTACAAAAATAGTCGTTTTGCATCCGAGGTAAGTTATATGTAAATAATAGTTATATTTGTATAAATTGTGAATTATATTTGATATGTGAATTAATATTGAATGTGGAAGGAAAGTTGTTCATGAATTATTCAAGTGATAAAGTGTTGAAAGTAAAGTGTTAAGTGTAAATTCCCGGTTGAACTTAGGAATAGAATTGGATACAAGTGACATGTCACTAGAGATCAGTGTTACAGTGTTACAGTGAGTCCCGGGTGCTGGGTGATCTAGCATGTGTTGCAGACACCTGACAGCTTGTGTGAGCAGACCCGTGGACATTTCCAGTGTTATTGATCAGTGGTAGCTTCGGCTACATTTCAGTGGTAGCTTTGGCTACATCCAGTGGTAGCTTCGGCTACATATCAGTGGTAGCTTCGGCTACATATCAGTGTGGCACTTATGTGCTAAATCTCTACGTATCCGTGTATATTCCAAGTGTTCAACGGGATTAATAATGAATTAAAGTGAATATGAAATGTTAAGTGTGAAAATGTATATGCAAGTGAATTGGTAAGATTGTGTATGTGTAAGTGATTGAAATTACTAAGAAATGTTTTGATTAGTTATATGTTAAAATGTTAATTATTAATTGAGTAATTATTGTTTACATGTAACTTACTAAGCTATTTATAGCTTACACATCTCTTTCTTTCCTTTGTTTTATAGTGATTTGAACTTGATCGAATAGTGGACCGTCGGAGCTCATATCACACTATCATAACCGTCTCGGTATTATGTGCTTTTCAAAATGTTTAAACTATGGCATGTATAGAGTCTTAATCATTTTGAGCATGTCCAAATGATATGGCTAATGTTAGCTATTGAAGTAGTTATTAAAGAATATGTTTTGGAGTTATGTATGTTTAAATGGTAACTAATTCAAAGAAGCAGTTTCTTTGACAGCAGCAGTGACGTGAATGTGAAAAATCACCATAAATAGTAGAAATGGAATTAGAGGGTGAATGATATATAGAATTAAAGCTTATCAAGTCTATTTTTACATGAAAGAAACGGTGTAGGCAAAGAAATTTTATATTTTGAGATATTTAAATTTTAGTGAGACAGGGTCAGAATGGTTTTTGAAGTCCCCTGTTCTAACTTTAGAAAATCATTATAAATTGTACAGAAATAATTATAGGTCATAATTTATATGTTTAGATTCCTTAGTGAGTCTATTTTCAAAATAAATTAATGGTAACCTTATATGAATTCTGTACAATTAGATATTTGATTTTTAGTGCCAAGAGGTCAGATCTGTCGAGCTGTGAAACAGGGGATACTTTAATGAATAAACTGTACTAATGTGCTAAGTCAAAAAATTCTGAAAATTTTATGGTAAGTAGGAATATGAGTCTAGTTTCACGGAAAATTTACGGATTTAAATTTTGAGTTTCGTAACTCAAGTTATAATTAAATTAGTGACAGTTGCGCAGGTGGACAGTGTTGTTATGAACAGTGAATTTAATTTTAAAAGCAAATTTTTATGCTCCGAATCGGTAAGTTAAATTGGATGACATCTCGTACTCGATTCCGGAGACGGTCTCGGGTAAGGGGTGTTACATTTAGTGGTATCAGAGCTACGGTTTAGTCGATTCTCGGACTAACGTAGCGAGTGTAATAGACTATCTATACATGCCATAATTGAATAATGATAGTGTGACGACTCCTGACATCTTAAAATGTTTTTTTTTAGTAATGGATTCTAACCGAGATACAGCTGATGATGCTCAAAGTAATGTGCCTGTTGAAAGTCGATTCGAGACTCAGGGTCAAGGAGATGAGGCTCGAGAAGCTTTTCTCCAAATGATGAACAATTGGTACACTGAGTTTGTTAGAACTAATCCTAATGCTCAACCTCCTCCGCCCCCTCCTATTCCTCAAGCTGTTCCCATAGCTCCTCAACAAACTGAAGTGTTAAAATTGTCAAAGCCTCCAGTGGACAAAATTCGAAAGTATGGAGCCGAAGAGTTCCGAGCTAATGTAAATGATGATCCTGAAAGAGCAGAGTTCTGGCTTGATAATACTATCAGAGTGTTGGATGAATTATCTTGTACTCCAGAAGAAAGTCTCAAATGTGCTATCTCATTGCTGAGGGATTCGGCTTATAATTGGTGGAAAACTTTAGTGTCAGTGGTGCCTAAAGAGAAAGTTACATGGGACTTCTTTCAAGAAGAATTCCGGAAGAAGTATGTGAGTCAGCGTTTCATTGATCAAAAGAAAAAAGAGTTTCTTGAATTGAAACAAGGGCGCATGACGGTAGCCGAATATGAGCGAGAATTTGTCAAATTAAGCAAGTATGCCCAAGAGTGTGTATCTAATGAAGCTACATTGTGTAAAAGGTTTGAAGATGGATTAAACGAGGATATCCGATTGCTAGTGGGAATTCTTGAAATTAAAGAGTTAGTGGTACTAGTTGAAAGAGCTATCAAGGCTGAAGAATTAAGCAAAGAGAAAAGAAAGGTGGAAAGTGAAGCAAGAGATGAAAGAAAAAGATCAATGGGCAAGCCATTTCAGTCTCAAGCGAAGAAGTTTAAAGAAATGAATACTCGATCGAATGTTTCTAGTGTGAATTTTCAAAGAGACCGAGGAAGACAATATTCAGGTTCTAAAGCTCAGGCAACTTCTATGGCAAGTACAGGTAGTGTTAAACCTACTAGACCGGAATGTCAACATTGTGGAAAACGACATTTGGGGGAATGTTATTTAATCAGCCGAGCTTGTTTTAAATGTGGATCTCAAGATCATTTTGTGAAAGATTGTCCGGAAAGAGAAGAGATAGAAAAGTTTCAGAATGTGAGATCGAGCAGTGTGACTACTAGAGGAAGACCACAGAGAAATGTGGGGATTGGAACTAGTGGTAGAGGCGTAACAAAAGACACGACTGTAAGATCTGAAGTGGGAGCTCCAGCAAGAGCTTATGCCATCCGAGCTAGAGAGGAAGCATCTTCTCCTGATGTGATCACTGGTATATTTTCTCTTTACGACACTAATGTTCTTGCATTGATTGATCCTGGTTCTACTCACTCGTATGTATGCATGAATTTAGTGTCTGATAAGAATTTGTGTGTTGAATTGACTGAGTATGTGGTTAAAGGTCGAATCCTTTAGGCAAGCATGTGATAGTTGATAAAATATGCAAAAATTGTCCTTTGATTATACAAGGTCAGTGTTTCCCTGCCAACTTAATGTTGTTGCCATTTGATGAATTTGATGTTATTTTGGGAATGGATTGGTTGACATTACATAAGGCCAAGATAGATTGCACTCAGAAAATTCTTGAGTTGAAGTGTGGTAGTGGTACAGTTCTTCGGGTTGAAACAGATAAGTCAAATGTGATGCCAATTGTGATTTCTGCCATGTCTGCTCAGAAATGTTTGAAAAATGGTTGTGAAGCATATCTTGCTTATGTGTTGAACATAAAAGTGTCTGAAATAAAGATCGAATTAGTGCCAGTGGTATGTGAATATGTAGATATGTTCCCAGAAGAGTTGCCAGGTTTGCCTCCGATTAGAGAAGTAGAGTTTGGTATTGAAGTAATGCCAGGTAATGCTCCAATATCGATTGCTCCCTACAGAATGGCACCAACTGAATTAAAAGAATTAAAAGTGCAATTACAAGAGCTGACAGATAAAGGATTTGTTAGACCAAGTTACTCTCCGTGGGGTGCTCCCGTGCTATTTGTGAAGAAAAAGGATGGGACATTGAGATTGTGTATTGATTATCGTCAAACTTAACAAAGTGACAGTGAAGAATAAGTATCCATTACCCCGAATAAATGACTTGTTTGATCAGTTAAAGGATGCCACAGTGTTTTCCAAAATTGATTTGAGATCCGGATATTATCAATTGAGGATTAAAGAGTCAGATGTGCCAAAGACTGCTTTCAGAACCCGATATGGCCACTATGAATTTCTTGTAATGCCTTTTGGTCTGACTAATGCTCCAGCTATTTTTATGGATTTGATGAATCGAATTTTCCGGCCCTATTTGGATAAATTTGTTGTGATGTTTATAGATGATATTCTTATTTATTCCCGAAGTGAAGCCGAGCATGCTGAACATTTAAGAATTGTGCTACAAACGCTGCGAGAAAAGAAATTGTTTGCTAAATTTAGCAAAAGTGAATTTTGGCTTAGTGAAGTTGGATTTTTGGGGCATATTGTCTCGGGAGATGGCATTCGAGTGGATCCGAATAAGATATCGGCAATAGTTGAGTGGAAGCCTCCAAGAAATGTATCTGAAGTTAGGAGTTTTCTGGGCTTAGCCGGATATTATCTTCGATTTGTAGAAGGTTTTTCGATGATAGCTTCACCGATGACAAAATTGTTGCAAAAAGATGTTAAGTTCGAATGGATCGAGGAGTGTCAACAAAGTTTTGAGAAATTAAAGAAGTGTTTAACTGAGGCACCAGTGTTAGTGCAACCTGAGTCAGGAAAGGAATTTGTTGTTTATAATGACGCGTCACTAAATGGGCTTGGATGTGTATTGATGCAAGAAGGAAAGGTGATAGCGTATGCTTCTCGACAATTGAAACCGCATGAACGAAATTATCCTACCCATGATTTAGAGTTGGCTGCTATTGTCTTTGCTTTGAAGATTTGGCGTCATTATTTATATGGTGAGAAATGTCGTGTTTTTACAGATCATAAAAGTTTGAAATATGTTATGACACAAAAAGATCTGAATTTGCGGCAAAGAAGATGGTTGGAATTGTTGAAAGATTATGAACTTGTGATAGATTATCATCCGGGAAAAGCTAATATAGTTGCTGATGCTTTGAGCAGAAAGTCTCTCTTTTCTTTGAGAGGTTTGAATACGAGATTAACATTGACTGAAGATGGATCATTGTTTGCAGAGTTAAAAGCTAGACCATTGTTTCTTCAAGAAATTTGTGAGGCTCAGAAAGTGGATAATGAATTGCAAAGAAGAAAGACTCAGTGTGCAGTGGACAATAATTCTGATTTTCAGATTGATTCAGATGGATGTTTAATGTTTCGTGATAGAATATGTGTTCCGAAAAATGTTGATTTAATTCAGAAAATTTTGCAAGAAGCACATGATAGTCATTTGGCAGTTCACCCCGGTAGTGTAAAAATGTACAATGATTTGAAGAAATTTTATTGGTGGTCGGGTATGAAACGGGATATCTCCGAGTATGTGACAAAGTGTTTAGTGTGCCAACAAGTAAAAGCTGAACACCAAGTACCTTCAGGATTACTTCAACCTATTATGGTGCCCGAGTGGAAATGGGATAGAATTACTATGGATTTTGTTTCTGGATTGCCATTGTCACCGAAAAAGAAAGACTCAATTTGGGTTATAGTTGATCGATTGACGAAGTCGGCTCATTTCTTTCCTGTGCGAATGAGTTTTTCACTTGACAAGTTAGCTGAATTGTATATTGCTGAGATAGTCCGATTACATGGTGTACCTATGTCTATTATATCTGATAGAGATCCACGATTTACTTCAAGGTTTTGGAAGAAATTACAAGAGGCAACATGGGAAACCGAGGAGGCTATGAGGAAACAGTATCCCAACATATTCACTGGTAAGATTTTCGGGGACGAAAATCCCTAAGGGGGAGAATTGTGATAGCCCGAAATAGGGCCTAATCGGATAGTGGTTTCGTAACCACAAATCCGAAGTGAAATAGTTTAATTTTATAAATTTTTATTAGTTACTGATTGATTGAAATATTGTGTGAAAATATGGATAGGAAATTTTAATGCTTTAGTGCTGAATTGAATTTTTAGGACTAAATTGAGAAAAATGCAAAGTGTGTCTAATTAGTGATTAAATGACTTAATTGAATTATTGCATGAAATTGGAAGTGTTTATGTGGCAATTAGACCATAAATTAGTGTTATGGACACAAAAGGGTATTTCTAGAAAAATATCTAAGTAATGGGTCAAGGGCATTTTTGTCCAAATTGGGTAAAAGACAAAATAAAGAGAAAATAAGTGTCCATCTTCTTCAAAAAAATCAGAAGCTTGCTGCCGAAAGTTTCAGGTTACCATAGTTAAGGGTTTTGATTTCCCTAAGCTCAATTGTAAGTGATTTCTTGCCCCGTTTTTAATTATTTTCGTATTTTTATGCTTATTGAAGCTTGAATTTCATGTTTCTACCATTTAATTTAAATGAAATTAAAGTTTAAAAATTGACCCATTCATGATATAATTGTAAATTGATTAGTGATGTTAGATAATGAATGTTTGAAGTGTTAATTACAAGTTTTACTAGATGAATTTCAATGAAAAATGTTGAAAAATGGCTAAATTGTGAAAGATGGTAAAGTGTGCATAAAGTTGTGATTTTGTGAAATTGAGGCCCGTTATGAGCATGAAATATGATTTAGTGAAGTTTGAAATTTAAGAATTTAGAGAATTTTATTTTTACGAGCTTAGGGACAAAAGTGGAATTTTTGAAAAGTTATGGGGAAAAATGTAAATGTGTCAAAATGTTGTGTATGAATTGTATTTGAATGGAATATTGATAAAATGTATTAAATTGTGTTAATATAGATCAAGGAAGAAGAAATAGTGCAAGTGATCGGGGAAAAGAGAAAGTTATCGACTAAATTACAAAAATAGTCGTTTTGCATCCGAGGTAAGTTATATGTAAATAATAGTTATATTTGTATAAATTGTGAATTATATTTGATATGTGAATTAATATTGAATGTGGAAGGAAAGTTGTTCATGAATTATTCAAGTGATAAAGTGTTGAAAGTAAAGTGTTAAGTGTAAATTCCCGGTTGAACTTAGGAATAGAATTGGATACAAGTGACATGTCACTAGAGATCAGTGTTACAGTGTTACAGTGAGTCCCGGGTGCTGGGTGATCTAGCATGTGTTGCAGACACCTGACAGCTTGTGTGAGCAGACCCGTGGACATTTCCAGTGTTATTGATCAGTGGTAGCTTCGGCTACATTTCAGTGGTAGCTTTGGCTACATCCAGTGGTAGCTTCGGCTACATATCAGTGGTAGCTTCGGCTACATATCAGTGTGGCACTTATGTGCTAAATCTCTACGTATCCGTGTATATTCCAAGTGTTCAACGGGATTAATAATGAATTAAAGTGAATATGAAATGTTAAGTGTGAAAATGTATATGCAAGTGAATTGGTAAGATTGTGTATGTGTAAGTGATTGAAATTACTAAGAAATGTTTTGATTAGTTATATGTTAAAAATGTTAATTATTAATTGAGTAATTATTGTTTACATGTAACTTACTAAGCTATTTATAGCTTACACATCTCTTTCTTTCCTTTGTTTTATAGTGATTTGAACTTGATCGAATAGTGGACCGTCGGAGCTCATATCACACTATCATAACCGTCTCGGTATTATGTGCTTTTCAAAATGTTTAAACTATGGCATGTATAGAGTCTTAATCATTTTGAGCATGTCCAAATGATATGGCTAATGTTAGCTATTGAAGTAGTTATTAAAGAATATGTTTTGGAGTTATGTATGTTTAAATGGTAACTAATTCAAAGAAGCAGTTTCTTTGACAGCAGCAGTGACGTGAATGTGAAAAATCACCATAAATAGTAGAAATGGAATTAGAGGGTGAATGATATATAGAATTAAAGCTTATCAAGTCTATTTTTACATGAAAGAAACGGTGTAGGCAAAGAAATTTTATATTTTGAGATATTTAAATTTTAGTGAGACAGGGTCAGAATGGTTTTTGAAGTCCCCTGTTCTAACTTTAGAAAATCATTATAAATTGTACAGAAATAATTATAGGTCATAATTTATATGTTTAGATTCCTTAGTGAGTCTATTTTCAAAATAAATTAATGGTAACCTTATATGAATTCTGTACAATTAGATATTTGATTTTTAGTGCCAAGAGGTCAGATCTGTCGAGCTGTGAAACAGGGGATACTTTAATGAATAAACTGTACTAATGTGCTAAGTCAAAAAAATTCTGAAAATTTTATGGTAAGTAGGAATATGAGTCTAGTTTCACGGAAAATTTACGGATTTAAATTTTGAGTTTCGTAACTCAAGTTATAATTAAATTAGTGACAGTTGCGCAGGTGGACAGTGTTGTTATGAACAGTGAATTTAATTTTAAAAGCAAATTTTTATGCTCCGAATCGGTAAGTTAAATTGGATGACATCTCGTACTCGATTCCGGAGACGGTCTCGGGTAAGGGGTGTTACACAACAAGTATGTTCTAAATATTACTCTAAGTAAGCTCTAAATACTATATGGATTTCTTCCGCAGTCCTATTGCTTAGAACACTCCCAGGGTTATAAGGGCGGATATCTAGCAAGGTCCCTTCTTCAGTTATTTTTTTTTTCACAAATAACATTGGTGTGAATATTTCCCAACTTCTTCATGCATTGCATTCACTCCATTATCAATCATGATTGGGTAGCAGATTTTCTGCACTGGAGGAATCGTCAAATTTGACAACTCCCATACTGATAAGCCTTTCAACCACTTTTTTAAAGGCAATGCAATTTTTTATGGAATGCCCCGTAATTCCTGCATGATAGTCACATTGCGCATTTGTGTCGTACCATTTGGGGTATGGAGATTGTAAAGGCTTCAAGTAGAAAGGGGAAATAACATGTACATCAAATAAAATCTGATACAGCTCCCGGTATGACATTAGGATTGGTGCAAATTGGGACTTCTCAATGTTTTGCTTTGTGCCAGATTCTTGTCTCGGGGGGATCTGATGGCTAGAAGTAATAGTCCTTGGCTGGCTTGTAGTAATCGGCCTTGAATAACCCTCGTCACGCCTACTCGCATTATTTACCACATTTTTCCTCTTCCTCGGGGCCTTTAAAGTATTGATTTGGGAGCTCCACTCTCGCCCTTTTCGTTTATAATGATCTTCAAATTGTTTTGGGATCTCCACTCTCGCCTGTTTTGTTTATGCTAGATCATCAATGACAACATGATTAGATAGATTGCCCCTTAGATTGGAGTCTGAGCCTGTCGAGAAATTCATTGGCGTCGAGGTACCGATTTGGTATTGGGGTCTAATGTTAACAGACACCTTTTGTGGATACCTATTTGGTTATGCCTGAGTGATTGTTGGTGTAGAGCCTGGAAAATAAGCAGGGTCTTCATTATCATCCCCAAAGTGGACCGCTGGGTTTTTTCCTTTTTCTAACCCTCTATCCAATAACTGGGTTAACTGGTTCATCAGATCTCTTTTGAATTATAGCATCTGATCCTTCATATCTTGTTGAAATTTGGTCAATTGCTTTTGCATCTGTATTTGCATTTGCTCTAATCTCTCCAACCTTTGGTCCATGTCTCTTGATTTTGCTTGAGTACCGTAACGATGTTTGGTTGGTATTAACTAAAATAATTTTACTCAATTAGGGTTTTTTAATGGTCCTTAATGCATATGATGTCATGTAATGCAAATGCATAAATGCAAAAGAAGAGATGCGTTGGTTCTGATTCAATTCTATTAGAAAAACTTTTCTAGAAAACAAATCTCTTTACATAAAATGGATATATATACGGTCTTGCCCTTATATTCCAAGCGAAGACAACGATCATTTTCTTCATCCGGATGTTAAAATGAATCTTGTAAATTTTTTAATGGATGCCTCTACTTGCTCCTTTTTGCTTGTTCCGGGTCGCGACTCATTACTCACACATCCTCGTGATGCTCGTTAGCCTTTTTAAAAAGGTCGGGACATTGATGACTCTCGAATAATCTTTATCAACTTGAATCCTTGGGCAGCGAAGCAAAGTTGTGTAGTCTTCTATTAAACTATCACTCTTCTCTTATTGTGTTTTCTCGGAACATATTTGGACAACCATATTATTTCCCATTTTATCAAAAGAGCCATTTTTCATTACAAGCTTTTCTATTTAGCAATCAAATTTGAATCAACACCTCTTTTCTATGATGAAAATGCAATGCATTCATAACCAAAACAAAACAGGTTAATACAAAGCAAAAGTAAAAAAAAAAACCTATTCGGGTAACTACTAGGGGTTTGAAGTGCTTCTACCTAGGGTGGGCTCCTAAGGTCTTCTACATGTGGTTTGGTTCTAAAGCAAAAGTACTCGAACCATCAGATTCCTCGATCTTCACCCATTATAGGCTCATATCGACCGAGTTCGGTTCAGGGAAATACATTTCCCTATGGCTGCACGGAGATGAAAATCTCACGAAGATATAGGTACGGATGTATCCCGAAAGAGATCCACTATCCTACACGGAGGTGAAATCCTCACGAATGAGTAGCTTCTCACTCCCACTTAAAAGGGTGTGACCAACGGTCATGCAATGCAATGTGTGGAGATATAAAAAGTTAAAATACAAAACATGGTGAAAACTATAACTCAAAACAAATGAAATGCAATAAGAGGATCGTAGATTTAAACCTTATTATCAACTTTAGACTAAAAGACAAGAAATAAACAACTCGTGGCTTGACTCTCTTATTTTGTCCCTAGTGGAGTCGCTAAGCTGTTGACACCATTTTTTTGATAAAACGGGGTCGACTTGGATTTTTAAAAACAAAAACGAAAACAGGAGTCGCCACCAATCCTTTTTTGATCGGATCACCTTGAAAAGTGGTTGTTTTTAATAAACAATTTGATTTTATTAAAACAACGATTTTGGTCCATGAAATTTAGAAAAATGGGTTCGGGAGTCGGTTACTTAAGAGGAAGGATTAGCACACTCGTAACTCCTAAAAAGTGGTACCTAGTTGATTAGTTAATGTCTTAATATCGAAAATTGAAAACTTTAAAGAGATTTAAAATACGATCCTTAAAAAATTTGAACGACATAGATTAAGATTTAAGAGGATATTCGGCTATTTGGTCCAACGAGAAATCGAAACCCAACGCATTAGAGCAAGTTTTCTCGAGTTTCCAAACACAAAACATTGCCTTATTTTGAAATTTTTGAAAGGATATTTAGTTATTTGGTCAAGCGAGAAAAATCGAAATCCAGCAAATTAGGGCACCTTTTCTCGAATTTCCAAACGCAAAACATTGCCTTATTTTAAAATTTTTAAAAGGATATTTGGCTATTTGGTCGAACGAGAAAAATCGAAACCCAGCACATCAGGGCACGTTTTCTCGAATTTCCAAACGCAAAACATTGCCTTATTTTAAAAAAAAATTCTTTTGAAATTATGGTGTTAATATGTATAACAAAACAATGATAAATGCGATGATACAAGCGTAAATAGCGCGAACGTCAATAAATAAAAGATATAAGACGAATTAATCATGCAAGAGAATAAGCAGATACATTATTTGAATGAAAATGGGCATAAATAAATAAATAAATAAATAAAACAAACACCGCACTAAACAACGAAACCATAACGGAAATAAAAAAAGAAAATGAATCTATATGTATGTATATACATAAAATTATAAAAACAAGAAGAATATATGTGTATATATATTTAAAGTTATGAAGTATAGAAATATAAGTAAGTATGTATATATATTATAAGATATGATAAAGAAGGTATAAACATGCGTATATATATATTTATGAAAATTAAATATATATAGGTATGTACATAAATTATAGAATATGTATAAATACATATATATAATAATGTATACATATATATATGAATGGTAAAATTTGAAGTTTTAAAACTATAACTAAATAATAATAATATAAATGATGTAATATAATAGTAATAATATATTAAAATGATCCATCTATTAATAAATAGCTAAAATATCAAGCAGAGGACTAAATCGAAATTAAACAAAACTTTAGAGCCGAAATCAAAAATGAAAAGTAGGGAAAAGGACTGAATCATAATGCTCGTGAAAAGAAAAGGGTAAAAAAAGAAATAAACCCAATCCCCCCAAAGCGCAGCGCTGCAATGGACCAAAATAAAATAAAAATAAAATTATGCGGCTAAATTAAAATAAAAGAAAAGAGAGAAAAAAAATGGCCAAATTGCAACGCCCTGCAAAATCGAAGGGACCACGCGCACAAATATCCATTTTAAAGAAAACACACGGATCCCTTTGCTGGAGCGGGTCGGCCTCCCCAAAACGACGCCATTTTGGCGTTTTAAAGGGCTGAGCAAAACGGCACTGTTTTGCTTCCCTTTTAAACCAAATTTTTTTCAAAACATTTCATTTTCTTTCTTCCTAAAAAAAAACTCAAAAAGACTCTCTCAAATTCTCTCCCCTTCTAAAAAATCCGGCCAGGAGTTCGGTTGTCGGCCACCACGCCGGCCACCGGTCACCGGCGCCGGCGCCACCGTCTGCAGTGGCTGAAAAAGCCAAAACTACCCCTCTTACTCTTCTTCTTGAGTAGAGCTCGATTTTGAGGCTAGTACACACCGGAAACCCTTCGATTACCGTAAAAATGCAGCGGATGTTTCGATCCGACGGCGAAACAAAAGGCCAGGTAAGTTTTTCTCTTTTTTATTCTTATTTATTGCATTAAAAATATGATAAAATAAATAAATAAATAAAATGGATAAAGAAAAGAGTACGAATCGGAAATGAAGGAAAAACACCTTTGAACACTTTTTATTTTTTCATTATCTCTTTGTTTTTTTCCCCAAAAAAAGAACCCCATTACAATTTGTTTTTGGGCTATTTATAGCTAATTCTGTTTTTGTTTCTTTTTTCTATTTCTGCTTGCATGTTCTTCTTTCTCCTGCAGGTGCACCACTTGCGCTCATGATGTGACGACGACAGCGGTAGCAGAGGGGTCAGAAGAGGCGGCTAGAGTTTCATTTTTTTTTAAAATGTTTTGGGCTTAGTGGGCTGCTAGGGTTAAATTTAGGGTTGGGCCTATTTTGGGTTTGGCATTTGGGCTAGGGTTTTGGGTCGTGGGCCCAGGCAAATTGGGCTTGTACAACAACATAATATTCTTTTTACATAATTAAGAAATTGTTGGTTTTATAAATAAGTTGGTATTCAATTATATTAAATTACAATTAATTTAGTTTAGTTACTAAATTTGAGGATTCAATCATTAGAATATTGAATTTGGAAGTTTGCGTAATGTGATTGATTTTATTTGTTTTTTACTTGCTTCCCTCTTTATAACTTACCGTTATCAAAACTTTCTCAATTTGTTCAACCTTTCAAAATCTCCTTTTCTGTCTTTTAATCTATAATTTAGTATGAATAAATTTTTCTTCTTTAAATATACACATTTTAAGAGAATAAATATTTTTATAGAATATTGACATCATATTGCTTAAATTTGTTCATTTATACAAGTCAAGATAAGAGAATAAAATTTTAAAAAGTATAATACATTTATGTAATAATAAAAGATTAAATTAAATTATATGATGTATATATATAATTTTGTAGAAATACTTAAGACGGGTTTAAAATAAATCTGATCATGGGTCAGATCAGATTGATGTAAAATTTTGGGCTCGTTTTCTAGGTTTAGATCTAATTTGAAAAATGGGTCTAAAATATTACTCAAGCCTAGCTCAGATAAAAATGTTAAACTCGAACACGGCTCGACCCGTATTAAATTTTTTTATATAAAACAAATTTAAAAAATACAAACTATCAAATATACTTAAAAACATTAAAATAAATATTTCTCAACAAATTAAAAATACATTACAAAATATTTCAAATGCTTCTAAAATAAGAATAAAATTAACAACAACAAAAAGAAGTTGCCTAAAACCTGATCCGTTTAAAAAATGTGTCTTATTTATCCAAAAAATCTTAACTAGTTTTACTGACTAATTTACCTATAAAGGCCAATTTCCAAGTATATTTATGAAAATGGGCCAATTTCTGCATTATTTATAGGAAATGGCCGATTTTGGCAAAACGCATCCACGTAGGAGCGTTTTAGGGTGAAATTTTAGCAAAACGCGCCCTTGGGGAGTGATTTTGCCATGTCAGCACAAAATGCGCTAATGTGGATGCGTTTTGCTGACGTGGTAAAATCGCTCCCCTAGGGCTGCGTTTTACTCCGTGTTTTTTCTAAGTTAGGGATTTTTGCATGTTTAGTCACTAAGGTTTTTTGGTTTAGGATTTTTAGGGTTAGGGTTTTGTTAAAATAATTTAATGTTAGGTTTGTAGGGTTTAGGGTTTTGTTAAAATAATTTAGGGTTCTAAGTTTTAGGAATTTTAAAAAATAAATCAAGATTTAGTGTTCTTTTTAAAAAATTAATTAAATTAGGGTTTAGGGGTTTTAAATAAATTAAATAAATTAAGGTTTAGTGTTTTTAAAAAATTAATTAATTTAGGGTTTAGTTTTTTTAAATAATATTGTGTTTAGGTTTAGGGTTTAGGAAAAATTATATTGACAATAAGAATTTTGTTTTTTTCTACAGTAATTCCTAAAAAAAAATAATTTTGTGAATACAGTTTTGAACAAATAGTGTGAAAAACGCTTCAAGCAGGATGCACTGTTAGCAAAATTACTGAAAAAACTCCCATGTGGATGCTCTTTTTCTATAGTAGTTCTTGAAAAAATAATTTTGAGAAAACGTTTCTGAACAAATAGTATCAAAAACCTTTCAAGCAGGATGCACTTCAGCAAAATTGATGAAAAAACCCACGTCGACGCTCTTTTTCTACAGTAGTTCTTCTATAAAGTATCGATTTTGTGCTTCGATTGATCCCGTGACATATGACTCATTTGATATCAAAGGTGGTCGTAGCTTTGAGGCAATGGTGAAGACTCATTTCGCTAGTGGATCACCCTATCTTGAGTTATATGTATAATTTTCATTGCCAAATAAAACATTTACGACTTCAACATCTACTGTTGTTCGAGAAGAATACACGACCCCTACCCGACACTCCGTTAGTGGAAGGCAGAACATGAAAACACCCGTGTTTGGAGGCAGTATGGTATACATAACTCCTGCACGACACTCAGTTAGTGGATGGGACATGTACATCGATGGGTCGATGCTCGATGTTGAAAATACGTATTAGGGAATGACATCAACTTCTAGTGGTTGGCAATCACATTTGATTGAGGACGTTATGAAACATCCACAAGAAGGGATTATATACTCTCTACGATGTTTATCGGCAAGGGGACCTCTTACGTTGCAGATGATGGTAGGTTGGATGATGAGTCTGATGTGGATCCACCTCAAAAACCCGCCCCCAATGGTGTAGAAGTTGTATTATTTTCTGAATCGGAGCCTGTTCCATCCGAACCTGAAGACGTTGAAGAGGGTTCAGATGAAGAAGAAGAAAATCCAAGATTCAGGGTGTACTCGTCTCCAACCCACATGCATAATGTCGATATATCGACAGATGATGCGTTGGAGTTTCCAAATCTACCACACAGAAGGCGTGACCGTACAAGTTTGTCATTAGATTCGGGTGAATTAGAAGTTGGTAAGGATTTTTCCAGTAAGGATAGTTTTCTTGGTGCATTGAAACAACATAGCATCAATTACGGGGTTAACTACAATGTGGTTAAATCAAAATCCGAGAAGTTTGAGGCCAAGTGTGCAGTGCAAGACAGTACATGTTCATGGAAAATCATGGCTTTTTTTAGGAAAAAGACAGGCTTGTGGGAGATAAAAAAAGTAGAAAAGTTCACATACATGTGTTGCTGGTACAGTATCACTGGGTGTTTAGGGTTTTTGAGTAATAATGTTATTACTTAATGTTACATTATTTAACATACTTCGTTGACATATGTTTCACTAGATCATCTTAAGATGGATTCTGTATTATAGCTAACTTAATACTACCGATGTTGAAGGCGGATCCCAGGACTTCTGTGTCAGTCTTAATTGTCAATATTCGTAGCCAATTGAGGTACACGCCCTCTTACCGTAAGGCTTGGATAGCTAAGCAGAAGGCGTTAAAAATATGCATAGTGGGTGGGACGCTTCATATAATGAGGTGTGTCGGTGGTGTCAAGTGTTGGAAAGGTACGTCCCAGGTTGTATAATAGACTTTGAAACGGTCTCTACGTACTACAAAGACCGATTGCTCCGTAGATGCCAAGTGTTCAAGCATCTGTTCTGGAGCTTTAAGCAATGCCAGAACACATTTGTGTACTGCAAGCCATTGGTACAAATTGACAGTACTTTTATGTATGGTAGATATATCCATCAGTTATTACTAGCTGTGGCACAGGATGGCGGTAAGAGAATCTTTCCAATTGCGTTTATAATAACACTGGGGGGAGTCAGGTAATGACTAGGATTTATTTCTTTCTAGGTTAAGGAGGCATGTATACCCCCAACCTGATATCTGCGTTATATCGGATCGAGGCGCTAGAATACTAGCCGCAATTGAGCGACAGGAAAGCCTATGGGATCGCACACACCATCGGTATTATCTAAGACACGTTGCGTCTAACTACTACAGGTAATATCGGTCTACCATTGAATGACGGTAAGTGACCAACATGAGTATTTAATCTTTATTAATATAATTTCGTTTGTAATATTCAATTTATTCTGAATGGACTAGTGGTATGTAATTTTCGCTATCAACTTATATTGGCAGAGTACGAGATCAATAAGAACCATTTTCATGAGATGTTAGGGATTTTACTTTCAGTTAACGATCAAGACGCAGACTACTACTGTAACATACCTTTCGAATAGAGGATATAAGCATACGACGGTGGCCTACGATATGGTCATATGACCACAAATCTGGTTGAATGCATAAATTCTGTTCTAAAAGGAACACGTCATTTGTCGATAACCTCGGTTGTGCGAGAGACATATTTTTGTTTGGCAGTACTATTTCTAAAACAAGCAGCGAGTTATAAAGGCTAAATGTATGGAGGCCATGTATGGTTCCTAAAGGTATTGTAAGAAATTAACAAGGTAAAGGCGCGAGCCAACACCATGCACATAGTGCGTCACGATCGTGACAACCTATGGTTTCGTGTGATGGAGTTTGATAGACCGAACCAATGTATTACCGGCGGGCAATATCGTGTACACTTGAGAAATAGGACTTGCGACTGTAAGACGTTTGACGCACTTCGTTATCCATGCGCTCATACAATTGAAACTTGTCAGAATCTCCGTTTGGATCCCATGAGATATGTCAACGAAGTGTACAAAATAGAATACATGTACAATATGTAGAGACACGTATTCCTACCGGTCTCAAATTAACGTAAGTGACTGTCTGTATCGCTTGCTCTATTTAAGTTGTTACTGGATAGAGAATTGTGTCGCAAACCGCAAGGTCGACCTTGTTCGTGTAGAATATATAATAATATGGATATCTGGGAAAGAACAAACCGACGGAAGTTGTGCCGATGGTGTAAGAACCCAGATCATACAATTTGATCATGTCCAAATTGGAATAGTTGATAATTATTGTAATGAAACTATATTGCATTATTTCTATTGACTTATTCAAAAGAACTTCTATTTTATTAAAAATATAAAAATAATTTACTATTAAAATATTAAAAACAACTTTTATTTTATTAAATGAAATAATATAAAAATAGTTTACACAAATATATTATAAAAAATAATGTATGTGCTGGTCGGAATCAATGCTACATAGGGGTGGTCGACGATTATGTGTTGGATTCCTCCTTGGTTTAGCTTCTGGCGGGGGTTGTGGTTGCTCTGGTTGTGGGTGTTGGAAGAATGACCCATCTTGATAGAATAAAGAATGTGGAGGTGTTTGCATCACCCATGGCGGAGGTGTTTGAATCCCATAAGGTGATTGGGATTGGTAATGAGATGAGCTCTCTGACGGTGCCTCGTACGACCCCTCTGGCGATGATGACCTATATATGTCGGTTGAGTTGAAGTTATCAGGAAAAGAAATGCACCAGGCCATGCATTCCAACCTGGTATAGGACTGGAAAAAGGAAATATATAAGGATTATGATACATATAAGGGCTAGGATGCGCACCTGGCATAATTTGAAGGGGTTGTGGTGTGAGTGTTGTTGGTTGAGGCGTTGGGCCCAGTGATTGTGTGGGCGCTGTTGATGGGCCCGTGCCGTCATCCCTTCTCATTAAATTTAAAGGGACTCATCGTTCTCTTTCGACACGAGTTTGTCAACACCTTTGCTCTTCCGACAGTAAATATAGTTTGTCGTGGATCCTAAATCATGGCATGTAATTTGACGCGCATGCAAATTCTGGAACAATGATCGGTTCACGAGTAGGTATATAATCATACCAATTTTTCCAAATTTTGATATATTCTGAGAAAAATACCGACCAATTCGTATTCGTTTGCTGTAAGTCAATTTTGTGTTCTTTATCGAGCACCTCAGGTGCCTCGAGAATCAGTTGTCAGAATCCATCTGGAATTACTGTCAAATGTTTAGATTTTGAAAGAATTCATCTGGAATTACTGCCCGAATTACCGGATCCTCGTATGGTGTCCATTGAAACTATATGAACGTGATAAAAATATTAGTTATATACATAATACTAAATACTAAATATGAAATGACTATTTTATGTATATATATATTTTATTTAATACTTACTTGCGCTTCCGACCGTTGGTCTAATAGAAGTCGTATATCTTCAAGAGCTGTAAGTATTCCAACATAACTCGCCGGATGGTTCCACCTAATTATATCAAATTTTAGTATACAATTTTATTTTAAATCTATGTAATAATTGTAAAATCAAATAAAAATTTTACCTTGTTATGAGTGAGAATGTATATGGGTGGTTCACTTGAGGACGTAAAAATGGAAAGCGAAACCAAGCCCATGACTGTAGTAGTGATAGGCAACCTCTAATTTTGGCTTTATTTGGTGGCGTCGCCCCGCACATCTCCCGGTACAATGTTGCCAACACGGAAGACCCCTAACTAAATTCGCCAGCTGCTCTAAAATCAACAAGTTTCAGCAGCCACCATAGATGTACAAGGTTTCGTGACAAGTCTGACATCAAATAACCTTCAATCATCTCAAGGATGTATGCATGAGCATATCGTATTCTTTCTACTTCAGTCGAATCATTCTCCGGCTCTGAAAATGTGTTTCGTAACCAGACCATCTCGATCCAACCTCCGCAAATATTATCCGGAATCGCACCTAAAAAATCGTAGCATATGGCTCCCCAATCAGCAGATTGAACAGACCTAGTGAGTGCGGATCCATCCACCGGCAATCCTAATTGTAACTTCATGTCCTCTAAAGTGATAGTACACTCTCCGCATGGAAGATGGAATGTGTGCATCTCAGGTCTCCACCTCTCTATTAACGCACTGATGAGTTTCGGGTCCAACTTGCACCCTCGGCCTATAATGGCCACATGCCAAAAACCCTCTTTCCTTAAGTAATTTTCTATCAACGATGATAGGGGACCAGGCATATTACGAATATAACATTGTAACACCCGATCTACAGACTATTATAAAAAATTATAAAATACAAATTAATTAAAATTACATAAATGAAAAATATTAAATAATATTCAAAAATTAAAATTAACCCTTGCCATTTTCATTTGTTCGACAGAGATATGTTTATGATCGAGACGAATTAATTCCCCGGCCATTGCTAACACGATCAAATATTTTTGAAATTATAAAAATAATAATACTAATTTAGAAAAAAATTAAAAGGAAATAATTAATTAAAGAGAGTTTTGAGAAATTTAAGGAGAAATTTGAGAGTTTTGAAAAATTTAGGGAGAAATTTAAGAGTTTTTTGCCAAAATTTGAAGAAATATTGTGTGAAATAATAGGGGGATTTTTATACTTTTTTTTAACCGTTGGACTCTCCAACGATCAAAAAATAAAATAGCCGTTGGAAACATGGCGCAAAACGTGCCCCTGGGGAGCGATTTTGCCACGTCAGCAAAGCGCGTCCGCGTCAGCGCGACGCGTCCACGTCAACACGTTTTGTGCTGACATGTTAAAATCGCGTCTCCAATGATGCGTTTTGCTGAAATTTCACGTTAAAACGCTTCTACGTGAACGTATTTTGCCAAAATCGGTCATTTCCAATAAATAATATAAAAATTAACTCATTTCCGTAAATATACTTAGAAACGAGGCTTTATAGGTAAATTAGTCAGTTTTACTTGAAAACCGATACGAAATTAGTTAGCACAATTGCCCCGATTGTGACGTGGGTCTTGGTTTTTCCATTCATGTTTGCATAGTTTTACTTTTCTTGGAGAAAATACGTATGGCATTGGCCGCTCAGCCGGAATAGATTTTTATATTGATATTATTGTGAAGGTGCCCAAATCATCACTCAACTCAATTATCATAGTGAAAACAAACAAGGGCAATTATTTATAAACTCAGTTCTTACCCCTGGGGGAGAAGTAAAAAGAAAAAGGGGCAATAACCAATATCTCTCAAATTTGGTTAGTTATCTTCCTCAACTACCAGACAATTCAAATAAGCTCATAGCGTTTCCGTTTAGCAGCCGCAGTGATGGCAACATCGTCAAGTTCATCGGTGATGTCCGCAATCCTTGTCCCTCATAACCGATGGGACTCTTCCAGTTCCAGAGGCCGGAGAAGCTTAGTTAGGGTTAACATTCCTGTTCCCGCCGCTTCTGTTCCTTTGGCCCGTTTCCATCCAACCGCTGCTGCTGCCCGGTAATCTCTTGTTTTCCTTCCTCTTCATCTTTTTCATGTTGAAGCATCGGACTTGCTTCAATTTATCTTTTTACAAGTAATAATGCTATCTCTCAATTCTCAACATAGCAAACCCTTGCCTAAAATGGGATATTTTGGTGCATGAAGGTGGCTAGGTGATCTTAGAGATGGAAATTCTATTGAGTTGGCATACCATAATAGAAATAATAATAGTATGAGGCAGATGAAGCTGAAGAAGAAGAAGAAGAGCGATGCTCCCAAAGCATGGAAATGGAGTACCTCTGTCTCACACTCACAGCAGTTAAAGAAGTGGATCCCATGCTGTTCCTCCCTTAGCCGCAACTGCTACGGCGAGACAACCCCCTTTCCTCTCCCAAAATCTGCGCAACCATTTTTTCTCCATAAATCTCGTTTTCCTCTCGCTACCCACACATTCAGCACTTCTGTAAGTATTCGTATCTTGAGCTGCTTTCAACTTCTTCAGTGAGAAAAAAAAATGAAAAAGGTCCCTGAGTGTCATTTTTATTCAATTCGTTAATCTTGTTAAGCAATTCTTTCAGGGCAAGCGTTTCTGTCCTCCATGTGCTACTGTTGGTCCAGATGAACCACATGCTGCAAGTACTACCTGTCCGGATGGTCTTCTGGAAAATCAGGATTTTGATTCATTATATCCTCAATTACAAACATCTGAACTAGAGGAGTTTTTATCCACTGAACTTCCTTCCAACCCAAAGTTACATCGAGGACAATTGAAAAATGGCCTTCGCTACCTTATTTTGCCAAATAAAGTTCCACCAAACAGGTATAATTCCCTCTCAACTTTAGCGGCCTCATGTTTTTAAGGATGTAAAAGAATTCTTAGATAAAATCTTACTCCATCTTGATTAGCATTTAGAAGTGCATGTTTGAATGTTTATTTTCCCATTCTTCTTGGGTGTTAAAATTATTAAATCAAATGAGCTTAATTTACTAGTTCTCTTCAATTCTTAGATGTAGATTGTAATAAGAATTGATAGTTATCTTGAGTTTCAAAATCAGCTTCTTTTACATCTTAATGGTTTTCAGGATGTTGAATTCTCAGTACTTGTGATGTGTTTAAATATCCAAAAACTTCAAATTTGACTCTTAAATACTAACATACTGAAATAGGAGGCATTTTTCAACCGACCTACTTCATGCGGATGAGACATTATTCTGTGTTTCTTGCATTTACATGGTAATATTTTAAAATAACTTTAGGTTTGAAGCACACATGGAGGTTCATGTGGGATCGATTGATGAGGAAGATGATGAGCAAGGAATAGCTCATATGATTGAACATGTTGCATTCCTTGGAAGCAAGAAACGTGAAAAACTTCTTGGTACTGGGGCTCGCTCTAATGCTTACACTGATTTTCACCATACAGTTTTTCACATCCATTCACCTACTTGTACCAAGGTTTGTCCTTGTCCTTTTCTATAGAATTACTCTTCAACATTGGCTTTCAGACTCAGTTGTATTACCTTTGCTTCTTTGCTTGCCTTAGGGATTTAAGTTCTTGTGTTTTGCCACTTTTTGTATATATATGTATTTTAATCTTTGCCATGTGCTTTATATTTGTATATTTATTTCTAATATCTGTTTTTCTTCTCTCCTTGAACAAGTATAATTTGTTTCAGTATAGCTATTTTACCTTTCTGCATTTGCCTAACAATCTGTGAAAAGATTAATGGAAGAATTCTCTGTTGATATTTTCAAACTGACTATTGGCTGAAGGGGTTGGTTTATACCTACAATATGTTTCTTGTATATTTGACGGTGAATGACTTGTTTACTAGGATGCTGATGAAGATTTACTTCCACTTGTTCTGGATGCTTTGAATGAGGTATGAAACTCAACTACATCAAAGTCTTTGTTTTGAAAGATAATTTGGCCCAATATAAAGATAAGGACTTAGTGCTGATGCAATTGCAGCTGGACTTCTTCTTTCCCATTTCCCACCCCTCCCACCTGTCCCTAAAAAGAAGTCTATTAAGCACAGTAAAGAAATTTCAGCTTATCATTCCTGTTTCATTCATACAGATAGCTTTCCATCCGAAATTCCTTTCTTCGCGGGTTGAAAAAGAGAGGCGTGCTATACTTTCAGAATTACAAATGATGAATACAATAGAGTACCGTGTTGACTGTCAGGTGCTACTAAGGGTGATACTATGGTTTGGTTGCTTATTATTCTAAGTTTGCTTGAGTTCTAATTTATCACTATTTCTTTCTTTTAATGCAGTTATTACAACATCTGCATTCTGAAAATAAGCTAAGCAAAAGATTTCCAATTGGATTAGAAGAGCAGATCAAGAAGTGGGATGCAGATAAAATAAGAAAATTTCATGAACGGTGGTATTTTCCAGCTAATGCAACTTTGTACATTGTGGGGGACATTGATAATATCTCAAAGACAATAAATCAGATTGAAGTATGGCACAAGCTGTTATTATTATTTCTTGTGTCTTGTCCTAAGAAACAGCATTGAGGTTCTTGACTGCAACATTTGATTTTATGCAGGCTGTTTTTGAACAAACTGGCCTTGAAAATGAGACGGCCTCACCGCCTACTTCTAGTGCATTTGGTGCCATGGCAAATTTTCTAGTTCCGAAGCTCTCAGCTGGGTTTGCTGGAAGTTCATCTCATGAAAGATCATCTAATTCTTCAGATCAATCTAAAATTCTTAAAAAGGAAAGGCTTGCTGTTCGTCCTCCTATAAAGCACAATTGGTCTCTTCCTGGACATAATACCAACATGAAGCCTCCACAAATATTTCAGCATGAGCTGCTTCAAAATTTTTCAATTAACATGTTCTGCAAGGTTTGGAAAATTAAGCTTATTTAGTGAATTTTTTATTAGATTTTCTAAAGTTAAAATCTTCATATTCTTTTTATTTTCATAGGAATACATGTTGATGTTCTGCTGTTGTGCTAAGACTTTGGGCTAAAAATGCCTGCTGTTTTGCTCTAATTTTAGATTAGTAAGGGTCCCTTCTCTGCAGCTTTAGTTTTATTGTAATTAGGAATGTGCTTTATCAAAGGTGCTCTTACTGGTTCATAACATATGATTTGGCATGTAAGTAAGAGCATCTTAGGTAAGCAGGAAAAAGGCAGTTCATGCTTGGTTGATCAAATGATTCTTCTAATAAAAATTTTAGATGCCTTTATTTTCCGTTCATGTAGAGTTTAATTGTACTGACATTCATTCTCTCATTAATTATCTCCTACTATTCCCAGAAAAAAAATTACTGTCCTAGTAGTTGTACAGTGTTTCCTGGTGCATTGTTCGTTCCTTCATTTATGTATGATAGTCCGTCTTCTCCCTTGTTAAATTGTATTGTTATTCACCTACATGAAACTTTAACAACTAGACCTAGGTGTGGCATTAGACTCGGTTATTGTGTTGTAAATCACTAAATCTTTGTGCAGATTCCTGTGAGCAAGGTTCGAACTTTCAGAGACTTGAGAAATGTTCTGATGAAAAGGATATTTCTGTCTGCCTTGCATTTTCGTATTAATACAAGATACAAGGTGTGGTGATTCTCCAACTCCTTTTCACCCCTCCAGCTTTATTACCTAGAAAACTTGCCTTTATATCTAAAATGCGTTGGTGTATGATTAATTCTGAAATTACCCTTTATCATGCTTCCTTCATGTTGCACAAATAAAGCTTTATTTAGTCCCAATTTGCATGCAATTGCTGTTCCCTACCTTATTTTGCGACTGAGAACAAATTAACCATAGTGGCAATTTTCATCTCAATTTTATTTAGTTTAGCACTGTGTTTATGTTGCTATCCATTTTTAACTCGAATAATAATGTCAAATGGGTTATTATTAACTCGTGGGGGTTATAGTATTAGGTATATGGGGTAGATTACTAATTTTAAGGAATGGTTTACCAGGAAATTTAACAGTGGCAAATTACAATGATTTTTTCCCACAAATGGGGTCAAGTTAACTAGAAAATTCATACTATATCTTCTGTGCTTTTTCTAGAATTTCAACCTTTGTTTCTGTGATCTGCTTTTGCAAGTCATTTTGAGTGGCAAATCATTACATCTGAATTGAAGTTGATCGCCTAAAGCAGTACAACATAAAAGTTGAATTGCACATTTTGTTTATTGCCACCCACCATACATCCCACTTCCAAGTCACAAGAATAACATAAACATTTCTTTTGAAACTTTGGGCTAATCTATGGCATTTCCAGAGTTCAAATCCACCGTTTACTTCAGTTGAGTTGGACCATAGTGATTCAGGAAGGGAAGGATGCACTGTCACAACTCTTACGATCACAGCAGAGCCCAAGAATTGGCAGAATGCAATTAAGGTTGCTGTTCAAGAGGTTTGTGTTTCCTATCGTTTACAATTTCTTCTATTTTCTTCTGTTGATTCATTCTTCATTGGTGAATGGTGTGGTCGAGTAATTATCCTGATGCTCTTGTTGGAATAACAATGGGTTAAATAGCACAATGTTCTCCTGCTGTTACCTCCCAACTTTTCCTTCCTTGTGTGTTTATTATGGGGTGATGATAGAATATTGTTTTGATTGATTCAACATCAAATGGCTTTGAATCCTAATATATTCTGTTGATCACAGGTTCGAAGGCTCAAGGAATTTGGTGTTACTAAGGGTGAATTGACTCGCTATATGGATGCATTGCTAAAAGATAGTGAACAGCTGTCAGCAATGATTGACAATGTATCATCAGTTGACAATTTGGATTTTATTATGGAAAGTGATGCACTGGGCCATATAGTTATGGATCAGAGACAAGGACATGAGAGTTTGATGGCTGTTGCTGGAACAGTTACTCTTGATGAAGTAAGTTCATTGATAATGATCTTAGCCTCTGTCAGTGTTCTTCATGCTTTCTGTTCTCCCCATAAGCTTCCTTTTTTTTTTTTTTTCTTTTCTGTTTTAATAAGGCATATTTGCTCCATATAGTTGAGCTTATGAGCTAGGGAAGTGGAACTAATGTTGGTTTAAATCTGTTAATAGGATGTTTTGGAACAGTCCTGCAGACAATTTTTCTGTCTTTGTGAAAATTGTGCATCTTGGATGTATACTGTTAGTTTCACCATGGCTTTTAGTTAACATTGCCTGTAATGCTCTGTTTTTGTGTCCCCTGCATACCATAACAGAGCTAGTTGCTATGATTTAAAGGACTATAATTCTTAAATTCCTTTGTTCTAGTCAGTTGCGCAAAACTTAATTTAGCGCAAAGATTTTATTCATTCCTTGGAAAGAAATATCAAGTTGGTTTATAGATGTGGGTTTTCCATGTAGTGCTAGTGCATGAGACAGGTGTAACTTTAAACATGTCATTTTTCTCGTTTCTTGGCACATAACATCACAATTTTAAATTAAAACAAATTCCTTACATGCTTTTTTTTGACTGATCTGTCATGTAGGTCAACTCTATTGGTGCTCAGGTATTAGAATTTATCTCTGATTTTGGAAAACCTACTGCACCCCTACCAGCAGCAGTTGTTGCGTGTGTTCCGAAGAAAGTCCACATTGATGGCATTGGTGAAACTGAATTCAAGATAACCGCAAGTGAGATCATATCTTCTATAGAATCAGGATTGAAAGAACCTATTGAAGCTGAGCCTGAGGTCTTCTTCTGTACCTATATTAAAATATTAAATTCCACTCTGAACTGTGTTTGCTTATATTATCTTTGCAGAAGTATATTCAAGGAAGGTCACTACTAAATTTCTTTTTTTTTTTTCTTTTCTGCAGCTTGAGGTGCCGAAAGAATTAATATCTCCACAGCAGTTGCAGGAGTTAAGAATGCAGCAGAAGCCTTCTTTTATTCCTCTTAGTCCTGAAATAAATGTCACAAAATTGCACGACAAGGAAACAGGGATTACTCAATGCCGTCTTTCTAATGGAATTCCTGTAAATTATAAAGTATGCCTTGCATTTGTTTCTTTTAGTTACTTTTTTGACCAATTAAAAAGGAATAATGGTTATTTGGGTCTATAGTACTATCTGATATGTGTGGATTTGAGTCTTTTGTTTTTCCATGTAGTTTTCGGAAGATTAAGCCCTGATCTACCAAATAAATCTTACGTTTCTGCTTAATGTTTCTATGTTGTGTGTGTTTGAATTTGTTGGTTGAGATGTCTTATCCTGAGTTATTCCTCAACTTTTCTTTTTTCCTTGACAGTAATTTCTTGTTGAGGCAAGTAGATTCTTGGATTACGAAATTTAGATGATAATTCTTTACAAATCTCAGATTCAAAATGTGTATCTTTGCATGAAGACCTCAACTAGGTGCTATTTGATTGGCTGATGAGATTTGATTTCTATTACACTCATCATGGATGTATTAAATGAGTTTAGAAACAACAGTATGTCTGGTCGGCTCCACATGTCTTTCTCTCACATGGAATTGTTTGAAAATTTATTCATATGAAACCTTTTTCTTTGTTTAGATATCAAAGAATGAAACCAGGGGAGGTGTAATGCGTCTCATAGTTGGTGGGGGAAGAGCTGCTGAAACTTCTGGTTCTAAAGGAGCGGTAGTAGTTGGTGTCCGAACTCTCAGTGAAGGTGGTCGAGTTGGCAACTTCTCAAGGGAACAGGTCATTTTTTTTCATGTTCTTATTACTTCTTAAATAGATAATTTGAAAAAAGCTGTGAAAATGATTATTTTCTTGGCTTAATGGGTTCAACTTTTTAAATAGTATTTGACTGGGAAAAAAGTATGGAAATGCATGTTGAGTGATGATAAAATATTTGGTCTTTTTGCTAAAATGAAAAATTGAGGATCACTTCCTATTGATCTCTTTTGCAAAGATCATACATTCATTTCTCTCAGCTCTATCAATATTCAATAGTGATTTGTTATAACTTGGTCCATTCCCATTGCTACTATTTTCACGCTGTTATAATCTCACTAAAAATTCTCAGCCTCTTTGCCCACCTATTATTTTTCTTGTGTGTGTTTTGATGTGATTACCAGGTAGAACTTTTTTGTGTGAATCACCTGATAAATTGCTCCTTGGAGTCCACTGAGGAATTCATTTCGATGGAGTTCCGTTTTACATTGAGAGACAATGGGATGCATGCTGCTTTCCAGTTACTTCATATGGTGCTTGAGGTATCACCATGTTGATAATTATATCTATACATGTTGATATTTTCTTTTTGTTTACTAGTTATCTAGTGTAAGAAACATATTAATGCTGGGAAAGGGTCGGTCCTTTGTGGAAACTTGATTTTCATCATAAAATTATGATATAATGATCTTGTGTTGTAATAAATGAGGGCTTCTAATTTGCAGCATAGTGTCTGGCTTGAGGATGCATTCGATAGGGCTAGACAACTGTATTTGTCTTACTATCGGTCTATTCCAAAGAGTTTGGAACGCTCAACTGCTCACAAACTCATGTTGGCAATGATGGATGGTGATGAGCGCTTTGTTGAACCTACTCCAAAATCATTACAAAATTTAACACTCAAATCTGTAAAAGATGCTGTGATGAATCAGTTTGTAGCTGATAATATGGAGGTAAATATTCACTCTCAAATCTTCACACTGTAGCTGACATTCAAAATGAGCTTTCTTTTAATCTAAATCTGTTTGTCTTCTTTGTTCAGGTAAGTATTGTAGGGGACTTCTCACAGGAGGAGATTGAGTCTTGTATTCTGGATTATCTGGGAACAGTTAGAGCATCAAGAGACTCTGAAAGAGAGCCTGAATTTAGTCCAATCTTGTTTCGAACTTCTCCATCTGACTTGCAGTTTCAACAAGTGAGACCATTTCTCGAGTTATAGCAAAATTTTTTTTCTGAAGATATTTCTCAAGTTATAGTTACATCATGTATTTGGGAAAATTTTCTGGAATTGTTCTGTGCATTTATCCATGCATTCTTTTGGTTTCTTCGTAGAAATTCTTTACATATGCTTTTCTTCAACCAGATGCTTTTATTTTCTTTCAAATAGGTATTTTTGAAGGACACCGATGAAAGGGCTTGTGCATATATCGCAGGCCCTGCACCTAATCGTTGGGGTTTTACAATTGATGGGAAAGACCTATTGGAGTCAGTTGCTGATATTCCAATTACTGATGGTGAGTTCCCTAATGATGTGTAGAAATTTGATATTCTTTTTCCATCCAAGTCTTTAGCTCCTTGGACTGCTAGGGAGTGCAAGCTGTCATAGTGTCCTATATTAATTACTAATATAAGAACAATTAGAAGGTTTGAAGAGCTGTAACTTAAAGCCATGCCATCAAGCTTGCTGTTGAGTGGATTAAATTGTAAGATGTATGAATTGTGGTAACCAACTGAACATTGGTATGAATGTGATTTATGAGCTCCTTGTAAAGGTTCTAGTCAATCACTGAGAACAGCTTGAGCTTAGTCATTGGAGGATAACATGGTTTAGGCTTTATAACTTGCTAGGTCAGTGGTGGTTGAATTTGGGGCCTTAAGTCAGTGTTAGAGTACGTGCCTGCCAGTCTGAGCTCCCACATCATGCTGGTAAGATCTTGTTTATGTGGCGTGGAACTGATTATGACTGAAATGTGAAGTCTTGGTGAGGATATCAAGGATTTAAGTTGATGGGTCTGCAATACTCCATCGCATATTGAACGTGAATGTGAAAATTAAGACTCACATATGTGTTATAGTCAATTACTTGTAACAACTTGAGTTCTATATTTTGAGAGCCACATAAGCACAAAACAAAAGTTTCTTAGATCTGGATCACTACAGTTGATGTCAGTGCATCTGACAATGTGAGCTCTAAGCCTCTAACATTGCACTGGTATGAACTTGGTTCTTGGTTCCTGTAGTGTGGGTCTTGATCATGATGTCTGGTCATGATGATACTCATGTAGAGTCCATCACACATTGGATATGAATGTGAATGATCAGACCCATGTAACGGTTCTAGTTAACCAGAAACAACACTTGAGCTTAAGCTTAAGCTTTTGAGAATCATGTGGCCACTGTTGTTCTGACCTGGGTCTTTAACAATCTTGCATTTTTTGCAAACAGAGCAATTCCATTTCTTAGCAGCTTGTGCATTGCCATTTAGTCTATCTTTCTATTTGCCTTTGCTTTGTCTTTCCCTTCCTATTATAACATAGTTGAGGATTTGACCTGGTTCCATAGAGGGAAGAATGGTAGGAGTCCCGGAGGGAATTGAGAGTGCTCTTTACCAAGCTTCTCTTAGATAAAGCAGGATTTTATTGTGCTGTGAGATGCCAAAGCTGGCTATCGATACTTCTATGTCCCATGTTTTTGGTTTCTTTGCGAGCCAAAGGGTGCTCATTTATTGTCTGAGCCAATGGATCTGGTAGTAATGCAGAATACAAGTTAAGTAACTTTGAATGGTTTTTAAATGAAAAAAATTATATATATTCTTAAATACTTGTGTCAAAATGAGATGTATTTTCCTTGAAATTAAAAAAAAAAAGTACTTTTCATCTCTCATGGCTGGTCATTTACTTTGCAGAAGCACAACTCCATTCCGAGGAGGGAAACAATGATCAGAAGGATCTGCGAAGAAAGCTTCGTGAGCATCCACTTTTCTTTGGCATAACAATGGGGCTGCTAGCTGAGGTTATAAATTCTAGGTAATTCTTCTTAGCCAACTGCATATATTGAGCAAGTGAAGCTGCATTGATCACAAATGCACATTTTTTAGTGGCTGCCAGATGATCAATTATTGATTGCTGTGACAGCTTGTACCTTGTTTCGCTGTTAGATGTCACAAGTCCTGAGCGTTGAAATTGCAATCAAGACTGTTAGGATTATTCACTTGCAATTGTTAGTTAAAATAATAAAAGTTCTGTTCATGTAATAATAAAAGTTCTGTTCATGTTTTAAGTGTTTCAAGTTTTTACTCTTCTGGGGCATCCTTAACAAATCCATACATCTTTGGGAATTATCTAATACAAATTCTGCCCTACTTGACACAGGCTTTTTACAACCGTCCGGGACTCCCTTGGGTTAACATATGATGTATCATTTGAGTTGAACTTGTTTGATCGACTTAAGCTTGGATGGTATGTCATATCTGTAACATCAACTCCAAGCAAGGTGCGCAATCAATCGACGGATAGATCTGCATTCTTTTGTTGTTTTTGCGGTTGTTGTTGTCTTTTTTACCTCATCACCAATTTTTGGGATTAACTTCTAGGTATATAAATCTGTTGATGCTTGCAAGAATGTTCTTAGAGGTTTGCACTCCAACAAGGTTGCTCCACGGGAACTGGAGAGGGTTAGTTCTTATACAACTATTATGACTTAATGAGTTATTTTATGTTACCAAGTAACTGGAAATTGTTATGAAAGAATGTGGTTCAGGTTAAAAAAAAGCAGAATTTACAGTTTTACTTAGACAAGCTAGCTGTCATTTGTTGAAGTTTATAAAAGCAATCCCTAAATCTACAGGCAAAGAGGACTCTTTTAATGAGACACGAAGCAGAAATAAAGTCAAATGCATATTGGCTAGGATTGTTGGCTCACCTACAAGCTTCCTCGGTTCCTAGAAAGGTGAAATGAAATTAGATAGTTCAGTGTTATGTTATATTATGTTACTGTTATATTCTTATTTTCCAAATCCCAATACTTGAGATAATTTTTATGTTTGAAACTTATTTTGATGTGTAAAAGGTGGACCAAAATTTGTTGATTCTTACCAGTCTCATGGTGATGGTAATAAATTCCCAATTTTTTTTATTTTTTGGAATTCAGGACATATCATGCGTCAAAGAGCTTACTTCTCTATACGAGGCTGCTTCTATTGAGGACATCTACCTTGCTTACGACCACCTGAAAGTGGACGAAGATTCTTTATACTCATGTATTGGAATTGCAGGGGTTAATGCCGGTGAAGGTGCTATGGGTGAGGATATGCTTCAATTTAAATGCCTTGAACCTGATAAAAATCTTAAAACCAATGAGCTAGATTGTGGAAATTGGATTATAGGCAAAGTTGGACATGGGTATGAAATGCCATGGACAATATGTGGATAATTAGGACATGGAAACAAGGAATAAATAATATAATAATATAATAATTAGATTAATTTTTAGTAACAGTATAGGCAATATGCCTCACATTTTCTCGATAGTTAAAAGCAGTTATTATCACAATTTCTTAAAAGTTAATTTTATACTAAATGTGATAATATGTGGGTAACAGTATTCTGATAATAACCTGTGGGTTATTTTCCCTTGATTTGGTTGGATGAACTTGTGTGCAGCTTCCTTAGAAGAGGAAGAATCAAACGAAGGGTTTCAAGGAGTTATTCCTGTAGGGCGTGGTTTATCTACCATGACAAGGCCAACAACATGAACCTCTTTGATGCCATTTGCTGTTGTGTCGGCAAAAAGGTGGGTTTAAAGCAACGATGGGAAATCTCTCCCAAGTGGAAGCGTTGAGGAGGATTATTCGAGGATCAACGCAACAAATTAATATGGAATCAAGCCAACCATGAAGATGCTGCTATATGTATGTCAATGTCACACATTGAAATGTAATTACATGATTTTGATACCAACAGGCTTTGTATTCTTTGGGAATTTTGGCTGAATAAAGCTCCTAATCAAATAGATATTAGGAAAAATAATGATTTCAGACCTCATTTTGCAGGACGTATAGCATGCATATGGTGTGGGTTTTCGTTTCACAAGTCACTCTTGTATTCTGTCTGCAGTTTTGAGTCAAGTTGGTTGGTTAGTTCATAACTTCTTCCCCTTATCCAGAAATATAAAAGGGCTTAATACCTATTGACCTATGTACAATGGGTGAATTCTCGGTTTGGTTAGCTCGGTGTGTCAAATGTTAATTTTGTTTTAAAATTTTTTTCTAAGAAATGTTAAAAATTTAAAAAGATTATAAAAAAAAAAATCAAAAGCATCTCAAAAATTAAGAATTTGTTTCTAAATATATATATTTTATTTTAATTATGCTTAATTTAAATTCCTAAAATTCTCTGATAAATATTTTTCCTCTATTTTTTATGGTAATACCAAAAATCACAATGTTTGTGAAATTCACATTATTTGAACTTCAAGTAATTTTCGTAAAAATGGAACCGATTAAATCATTTAATGAAAGATGAAAAATAATTAAATAAATTTGGTTTTGTGGATCTTGAATGGCTCTCAAGTCTCAAATTCCATTGAAGATTCATTCTGAAATTTAAAGAGAATTTTGGGATTCTTTTAAAAGGAGTTTTTTTTTCTTTTTACAATTGTATTAATTTTTTTATTTTATTTAAAAAATAAGGGTGTGTTCGGACGAGGGATTTGTAGGAAAATTTTATTCTTTTCAAAATTCTAAAAATAAATTTACCTATTTGGATAAAAATATAGAAAAATTTCAAAATTCGTGAGTAATTACAAGAGGGGATTTCGATAGTTCAATCTCATATTTTAAATTCCACCTAAAGAGGTGATTTTTCAATATTTTATTTTATTTAATACACATGGTCTCACTATATTATAAAAAACTTAAAAATTTCATATTGAATATATTTTATATTATTTAACTTTAACGTAATTAATTTTTAATTTGCAAAATTCTATTAACTTATTTTTTCTTAAACAAATTATTTATCCAAATAAAGAAATTACAAATGGTAACATTTTCAATTGATAAATTCTAAAAATACTAGCATTTCAAAAATCTAAAATAAAAAAATTAAATTCTTCATCCAAACACATTCTAAGAGTAATTACAATTTAAAAAAAAACAATTTAGGAAAATAAGTTTTGAGTTTTTTAGATTTTTTAAGAACTTTTATATTTTAAAAAATAGAATATCATATTGCATTTTTATGTTTTTTTTATTTAAATTTTCTGGTATTTTTAAAATTTGAGGATTTCTTTTTACATTTATTAAACATAGATGTGCTATTATGAAAATTGGAGATACTAAACTGACAACTCACGTATTTCATAGTGGTCAAAAATAAGTATCAAGTCCAATAAGAATAAACCTCTTAAACTAAATAATATTAAATAAAATTTTACATTTTAAAAACAACAAAATGAACTCTAGCGTTTTAAATGATTTTATAGTTTCTATTTATATATTCACATCATCTAAAACTTTTAAAAGTAAATCTACTCACTCTCATTTTATACCATTTCTCATAATAATTAAATAAATTCATTGATAGTTCATCAATTACAAACTGTTAGTATAACAAATGTAAATATTTTTTTAGTTAAAATATAGTCCATAGATTTGAAATTTAGTCTCTCTACTTTATTTTTAGGAATTTAATTTTTCTACTATTCACATTTAAAAATATAAATCTAGATAAATAACTTCTATATTAATTCTTATAGAACATTCTTTCAAAATTAGAAGATAGAGGAAAACATAAAAAAACTTTACAAGTTTTGATTGTCTTGGTGTCTTTTGTCATGATATGTCAATGAAATTTGTCTTCTAATCAGATGAGTTTTTATGTCTCTTTATGAATACATAATTGTCTAATAGATACCTATTTGGATAGCGTGATCTACTAACAAAGAACTCAACTATTCATTAGATAATTATAGCTTTTTGTTAATGATGAAGTAACACAACTTTTAATAACAAGAGACATAACTATCACTTTTAAATAATAACAAACTGTAATAGTTATTTGCAACCTTTCAATTGCAACTATTGGATCATTATACATAGTTTGAAATTGGAACATTTTACAAATGAATATGTCTTCATATTGAACATTCACTCACCAAGGTTAACTATTTGATTGTTCTTACAATTAATTTACAACTACGGAAGGGCTGGTGATTTGAGGTTGTTCCTCGATCACTATAATTGAGTTACCGGTTAGAATAGAAAATCTATTTTCCGAGATCAATTCAAAGTCGGAATCAAAATGATGCCTAAAGTTAGAGTTTCTGTTTTTTTTTTACTTCGGTACCTAAACTTTTTTTTTTCATCTTGGTGCCTAAAGTTGGAGGCTATTCTGAAGTAAATATTTGAGTTTTGGCTATGTCTTGGTGGCTTTTGGTATGTCTTGCAAATGAAATTTATCTCTTATTAATATGATATAACTATTCAATAAATGCCTATTGGGATAGACACATCTATTAATAATGAACATAACTTATCATGAGGTATTCATCTTGGTGCCTAAAGTTGGAGGCTATTCTGAAGTAAATATTTGAGTTTTGGCTATGTCTTGGTGATTTTTGGTATGTCTTGCAAATGAAATTTATCTCTTATTAATATGATATAACTATTCAATAAATGCCTATTGGGATAGACACATCTATTAATAATGAACATAACTTATCATGAGGTATTTACTTGAATAATTACAATTTTTTGTTAATAATAAATTAACATGACCTTTAGTAATGAGACACCACTCATCACATTTGAATTGCGGCCATTCTTGATTAGCAACTAAGTGTTGTAACTTTTGATTATTTAAATATTTTCATTTGTAATTTATTAGAACATTATATATCAAGTAAACATTTTAATTAAGTTTAGTATAAGTAAAAATCAAATTGTAAAATAAATAACATATATTTATAAGATGATATATTAATAAATTATTTTTAAAAAAAAAACTATTTCAATTTATTAAACTGCTTTTCTGTTTTCATTCATATAAAATATATTTTTTAGAATCATTCTTCTAGAATATTGTACACGTTTATTTTACTTTTATCATTATTCCCGACATTTCTTCTCTTTCAATTACCACGGTAGTTTAAGCTGGACTGATTGGTTGGATCAAGAATTATGAACTGTTTTGAACTGTAAACCGATAGAAAAACTCGTAAAACTAATAAAAGAAGTAATGAAAAACTAAATGAACTCAATCCTAAACCCACTAACCACAGTCCAAATCTCCCAAAATAATTAAATAAAATTATTATTGTTATTTAAATAAATGTGTTTATAAGTTTGTTAAATATTTTTTTTCTGATTTTATTTTTGGAATTTTCTTTTTTAATCAGTGAAACAATTGAATAATCTAATCGTTTTCATCACTAATTCCTATTACTTTGTATATAATATGTAATATGCCAATTTAGCCCGGGCTCATAAAAAATAATAAACCCAAATTAATAAACCAAAGTCCAAAATTATATCATTTGGCCCGATCGGGAAGACCCATTACTTGAAAAGGTTGAAGGTCTATCTACAAGTTTGATGCATATGGAAACATAATCTTCAAGGATATGCAATCTTAGATATGATATGTAATATTAGATATGATATGCAATCTTAGAAGATATGATTTTGTAATATTAGAGATTTAATTTGTAGATACCTTTTAATCTTAGTCGTTGATGTACTTAATCTGTACCGTTGGATTTGGGGAGGCTCAACTATAAATAGATGCCTCTCCCTTCATTGTAAAGGACGGAAGCGGGGAGTAATAATAATTCTTAAGAGTATTTACTCAAATTTCTCTCTCTCTTGCGTTCTTATTTTGTTGATTTGTGTATAATTTATTTATTGATTTGTATAATGTTGATTTCAAATCTCTTTTTCCCTTATTATTCATTTTCAAATTCATTATTTTCAAATTTGTTTACATTTTATTTGGCCTTATATTTTTTTTATTTTATACTCTTTGTTTTAAATTCATTGGTCTTTGATTATTGATGCTATTTAATCCTCTATTTGTTATTTTAGTTTTTTTATTATTAAATTAATTATTTTAATATTATTAATACTATTATGTGGCATCATTAATCTTGTATCATTATTATTATTTATTATTATTATTATTTTTATATTCATGCACATGCATCGTTTTTATGTAATATATATATTGTTTTATATATAGTATAGGTATGCTTATATATATTTTATACATATGTTTTTATTTTTATTTTACTTCCTAACTTTTATATACATATATATACTTTTATATTTAGTTTCAATTTTTTATTTTTATTTTACTTCCTAACTTTTATATACATATATATACTTTTATATTTAGTTTCAATTTTTTTTACTTTTGTATATATGTACATGTATGTATTTATATATTTTTCTAATGAATATTTATATATATATACGCACATGTCTATGTTTTTTATTTGCTTAAATACAAACTTATATTTTCAACACATATGTTATAATATATATATTTATATATATTTATATATTTTTCTTTATTTTCATAAATGCATTATATATATTTTGTTATAAATTCTATAGTCCAAAATTTTATATGTAAACTCATGTGTATGTCTTTTATTCTTTATAATTTTATGTATATATTTTGTACCTTTTTCTCTCTTTATATTTTTTTGTTTATTTCCTTCATTTGCTTATTGATTTATGTTTTCATTTATATTTTGTTCATTTTGGTACTTTACATGTCGTCGTTTTTTATGTACATTAATTTCGTTTATTTCTATGCCATTGTTGTATTTATTATTGTATTTTACACTTAATGTAGCATTACATCATTTTTTTTACTTGATTTTAAAATTTTCAAAATTGAGATAATACTCGTATTTAGGATTTTCAAGGAAATTGAGCCCTAACGTATTGGGTTCCAATTTTCTTCGTTAAATCTAACAATCGAGAATTGCTCATTAATCAAAAAATAAAATGAAAAGCTTGTTGTCGAGAATTTAATATGTCGTATCCTAACGTATTGGATGTGACGTATTTATTTCTCGAGACAAAGATTTTTTTTTAAAAAATAATAACAAAAGAAATATTCCAAGTTTAGGATTTTGAGAAATTGTGCCCTAACGTATTGGGCCGCGATTTCTTTATAAATCTTAAACAAATGAATATTCTTTTAAATTTTATTACACGAGTATTTTGGACTAATTCATTTTTGAGGAATTAGAATGTCGTGCCCTAACGCATTGGGTGTGACATTTTCTTTCTATGAAATGATAAGAGTCTTAATAAGTAACGTTTTTTAAGTTTTTATTAAGGATCATATTTTTAAATTTTCGATATTAAGACACTAATTAATTAACTAGGTACCAATTTTGGGCATTACGAGGGTGCTAATCCTTCCTCGCACGTAACCGACTCCCGGGTCCATTTTTCTAAAACTCGTAGACCAAAGCTATTTTTTAGGTGATCCAATCACACCTCAATAAAAGATTGGTGGCAACTCCCAATTTTTGTTTTTTTAAAGTCGACAACTAATTTTTATTTTTTTCCAAAATAAAAGTTGGTTTCGACAGCTTGGCGACTCCACTAGGGACTTTTTTAAAAAATAAGAGAGTCGAGCCACAAAGTTGATTAATTTTTGTCTTATGGTCGAGAAAATATTTTTTTTTTAAAAATCATGAGATTCTTTTGCATTCATTATTTTCTTGCTTAATTGATCTTTGCATTGTATATTACATGAGTTGAATGATTTTACCCTTTTAAGTGGGAGTGAGAAACTATTCCTTCGTGAGGTTTTCACCTCCGTATAGGATAGTGGATCACTTTCGGAATACATCGGTACCTATGCCTTCGTGAGATTATCATCTCCGTATAGTCATAGGGAAAATGTGTTCCCCTGAACCGAACTTGATCTATATGAGCCTATAATGGGTGAAGATCGAAGAATCTGCTGGTTCGGGTACCTTACTTTAGAAACCAAACCACATATAGTGAACCTTAGGAACCTGCCCTAGGTAGAGCTATGCCAAACCCCTAGTGGTCACCCGAATAGGTTTTCTATTTATTCTTGCTTTAGCTTTGTACTAACCTGTTTTCTTTTTGGTTGCGATTGTATTGGATTTTCATCATAAAAAAGAGGTGTTGATTCACGTTCAGTTGCTAAATAGAGAGCTTGTCATAAGAAAATGAGTTTCTTGATAAAGTGGATGACAATATGGTTGTCCGAATATGGTCTAAGAAAATATGATAAGAGAATGATGATAGTTTAATGGAGAACTACATGACTATGGTTCCGTTGCCCAAGGATTCAAGATGACAATGATTATTCGAGAGCCGCTAAACTTTCTTAAAGAGAAGCCAACGAGCATCATGCGGATGAGTAAGCAACGAATTGCGACCCGGGTTGAGCAAAAAGGAGATAGAAGAGACGTCATTTTTGAAGAGTTCGTGAGATTTATCTTAGCACTCGAATGAAGAAGAGGATTGAATGTTTCTGCCTATGAGGGCAAGGCCGTATAAATATCTATTTTATGTAAAGAGATTTGTTTTCTAGTAAAGTTTTCTAAATGGAATTGAATCAGAATCAACGTCTCTTTATGCATTCATTGCATGCATTCGCATCACATGACATCATACACATTAAAGTCCACTAAAAGAGCCTAATCGATTAAAACCATTCCTCAGTTAACCTGGAAACCAACCTACCTACCAAACACCGCTACGATACTCGATCAAACACAAAAGACATCGACCAAATGATGGAAAGACTAGAACAGTTCCAAAAAGAAATGCAAGATCAACTTCAGCAACAAATGAATGAGCAACTTGAAAAGATTCAACAAAATATGTTGGACAAAATGATGGAATCTCAGGGGAATATGATGGCTAAGTTGACTCAATTGCTGACTGGAGGAATTGATAAAGGCAAAAGCTCTGTGATTATGTTAAAGAAGGAGACAATGAGGGACCTGTTTATCCCCCAGGCTTTACCCTTCAGCATGTTGAAGTCTATCCGCGTAAATTTTCTGCCACCATCAATCCTCAGCAGTTTTAGGCCGGTGCTGTAACACCAATGAATTTTCAAGCAGGATCAGGCTCTAACCCCAAAGACAACCTTGCTAATCTTGCTATCTCTAATTTCGATGAAACAGCTGAAAAAGAGAAAATGAAGGATGAACTGCCAAAACAGCTAGAAGAAAAGTATAAATGGCTGGAAGGGAAATTTAGAGCAATGGAAAGTGCTGAGAGCTACTATGGGATTGATGCTAAAGAATTAACATTGGTTTCGGATTTAGTACTCCCTTACAAATTCAAAATGCCCAATTTTGAGAAGTATAATGGAACTAGTAGTCCCGAAGCCCATATTACTATGTTTTGTAGACCAGTTGCTGATACATTGTTTCCAGGATAGCCTCACAGGAGCAGCGTCCAAGTGGTACAATCAATTGAGTCGTACCAAGATTAATTCATGGAGAGATTTAACACAGGCATTAATAAAGCAGTACAATCATGTAACTGACATGGTACCTGATAGACTCACTCTACAAAACATGAAAAAGAAGCCCGAGAAAGTTTTAGGCAATATGCACAGAGGTGGATGGAGGTCGCCGTCCAAGTTCAGCCACCTCTCCTAGAAAGGGAAATGACAATGCTATTCATAAATACATTGAAAGCTCCATTCATCACACATATGTTAGGGAGTGCCACAAAAAGATTTTCTGACATAATCATGAATGATGAAATGATTGAAAGCGCCATAAGGAGCGGAAAGATTGATGCTGGAGGAAATAATAGAAGGCAAGCCTCAAAAGAAAAAAAAAGAAAAAGATGTGAACATTGTGAATATGTATAACAAATCTATTGCTAATCAGCAGGGTTCATCAAGACAAGAATCATGTGTGAAGCAAGGTACTGAAAAATTCCAGTTCACGCCAATTCCAATGTCGTACAAGGAGCTGTATCAAAGTTTATTTGATGCGCATGTTGTTTCTCCTTTACATGTGAAGCCTCCACATCCTCCGTATCCCAAATGGTACGACGCAAGTGCACAATGCGATTATCATGCGGGAATTATGGGACACTCAATAGAGAATTACATTACCTTTAAAAAGCTAGTTGAAAAATTCATCAACATGGGTATTGTCAAGTTGGATGGCTCATTTAATGCAGAAAATTCGCTACCCAATCATGATTGACAATGGGGTGAATGCAATATATGAGGAAATGTTGGGAAGTGTTCACATCAATGACATATAGGGAGACACAAATGAAAGGGGGACCTTGTTAGATATCCACCCTTATAAATTTGGGAGTGTTCTAAGTAATTGAATTGCGGAAGAAATCCTTGTAATTTTTAGAGCTTATTTAGAGTAATGTTCAGAACATTTTTGTTGTTTTTAGCCTAAAAATGATGGAAATTCCTTTATGAAATAGGTTCATGTCTGAACGTCATTATTCTAATAAAATACATCTTTCCATTCATTTTTGAGCCAATATTTTTTCATTCTTTTTGAAATAATTATTCTTTCATTCTTTTGGATTTTCTTCCATATCATTCTTTCATTCATAATTATATTGTACAAATAGTTATTCATAAATACATTCTTTTGTATATTCTTTTATATTGGGTCTCCAGATATCAATAACATGAGTGACGCTGCTACAAGCTTAGAATTTCCTTTTGAGCGAGGCATGTGTTTAGAGGAATTTCATGACTTTGAAGATGACATAGATTGTAGCCTATTTTCGGGCATGTTAAAGATGGTAGAACAAGTCGAGAAACGGATCTTACCCTATAAAGAATCATTGGGATACATGACTTCTCCTTATATGGAGCATGAAGGTCATTTGGTCAATCTCGCCAAAAGAGTCTGACGGTCATTGATTCATCTTTGTGATCGTCAGTTACTTTACTAAATGAATGAAAGCTGCTTCATATGCCAATGTCAAAAAGTCAACAGTTAGCAAATTCGTCAAAAATCATGCCACTATGGAACCAAAAGGATCATATCTGACAATGTACTAAATTTGAACAATAGCATAATATCAAAAGTTTGCAGTCTATTTACGATTAATGCCATATCGCCCAAAAAAAAGATGGCACAAAAAAAAACTCTGCCGGGGTAATGCCTTTCTCTTGGTCCCGTCGCGGTTTTGCCTATTGAAGACAAAATTCTTTCTAAGTTTTTGAATCCAATTCCGATTGAAGAGGAATGTTCAAAATTGTCTATCATGGTCAAATGCGTCAAAAGCAAATGATGCAAGTTCACAAAAAAAGTCCGTCCTAGAGAATTCCTTGAGAGGGACCTAGTATTGAAGAAGATCCTTCCCATACAAAAAGAACTTCATCCCAAGCTGGGAAGGGCCTTATGTGGAAGGCCTTATTTGGAAAAGCGTCGATTTTGATCAAAAGGGATAACAAGGATATGCCTAATCCTATGAGTTCAGATTCAATCAGAAATATTTCAAAAAAAAAAATAAAACAAAAAAATAGAGAAAAGAAGAAAGAAAATGGAGAGGCCAATGTGAAAACCCACAAAGGGCGCCTTGAGACCAAAGGGGATTTGAGTTGAAAACCCAAAAAGGGCGGCTCAAATATTGATCAGAATGGGGCATGAGGTAATCAGAGCAGTTCAAATTTTGATCAGATTGGGGCATATGATGATATTAAATCAACAGGAAAGGGTAGACAACATCTTGGGACATCGACAGAGTACTGTAGATCTCCTAAACACATGTCAAACTCAGAAAGTTTGTATTGAGAAGTTCAAGCTGCGATATCTAGGGCATCCAATTTTTATATTGAATTTGTTATTTTTGGAATACTTCATTGTTTTCCAAGATACACATTCCCAATCAATTTCTTTGTTATCCTTATTTACTATTTTTTTGATAATTTATTCCTTTCGAGCTATGCTCAGAACCAATTGTATTCTCATCCATTTTTATACCCTTTTTGCAAGCATGTTGCATTGGAATAATGATTAATGGACTAATAAAACTTTCACAAGGGAAGTTGGCATATTACTCTAGAAGTTTCTAAATAATACAGGAACCTGAAACAGGACTATTGTTTAGAACGCACCATGTTTAAAGGTTGGAAATCTGAAAACGAATAGTCTAAATTAGGACTTTCTCTTTGGATTTTGTTGTTAAAAACATTGATTGAACAAAATGACAAAGCTTAAATAAATAAGTAAGCAATGATCACCAGATAGTAGGAAGAGGTTTCCTCAGAGAAAAAAGCCTTCATTTATGCAGGAGCCTTTGGTACGATACCCTGGGAATGGTGTAAGGAACCAGAGAGATTTAGATCCTGTATCCTTGAATTGTGATAGGAGAGGATCGAGAAAAAGCCATATATTCCTACTTTTGGGTTACAGTGGGAGAATGACGGTATAAATTTTGCGCCCCAATGGATTGAACTTTGAGGTTTACAGTAGGGGGCAACCTGACTAAATATTTCTTCAGAAAAGCCAGCCAAGCAAGAAGGCATTGTAGTACATCAGTGTTAAAGCCTTAATAAACTTCGAGCAATGGCAACCTAAGTGGGATCATTCTCGGAAAAAAAATTAAAAAATTATGCATTCGTGCAAACACCATTCACACATGTCTAGTTAGGAGCATTTGATTCATTTTATGCCATCTTAATCATTAGGCATAATTAGGTTCATTATACATGTCATGTTCCCAAGAGAACAGATCAGTGAAGATAACAGATCTTGCTTTCCTGTACCGACAGCGAAGCAGATCGAAGACACCAACCTTGCTTCCCTGGGTTGTAGCGGAGCAGGTTAAAAATAGCAGATCTTGCCTTCTTGCACTGCCAGCGAAGCAGATCGAAGACACTAGCCTTGCCTCCCTGGGTTGCAACGGAGCAGGTTAAAAATAGCAGATCTTGCCTTCCTGCACCGACAGCGAAGCAGATCGAAGACACCAGCCTTCCCTCCCTGGGTTGCAGCAGAGTAGATTAAAAATTGCAGATCTTGCCTTCCTGCACCGACAGCGAAGCAAATCGAAGACACCAGCCTTGCCTCTCTGGGTTGTAGCGAAACAGATTAAAAATAGCAGATCTTGCCTTCCTGCACTGACAGCGAAGCAGATCGAAGACACCAACCTTGCCTCTCTGGGTTGTAGCGGAGTAGGTTAAAAATAGCAGATCTTGCCTTCCTGCACCGATAGTGAAGCAGATTGAAGACACCAGTCTTGCCTCCCTGGGTTGCAGCGGAGCAGGTTAAAAATAGCAGATCTTATCTTCCTGCACCGACAGCAAAGCAGATCGATGACCCCAGCCCTATCTCCCTGGACAGCAGTGGAATAGGTTGAAGATTGTAAGTCATATCTCCCTGGTCAGCAATGGAATAGGTTGAAGATTGTGAATCCTATCTTCCTGAGCAACAGTGGAGTAGGTTGAAAATAGCAGATCTTGCCTTCCTGTACTGGCAGTGAAACAGATCGAAGACATCAGTCTTATCGCCTTGACATTACAATGGAAAATATTGAAGCCACAACGGCGAATCTTATTTCCATGGCGTTGTAGCAGAGCAGATTGAAGCCACGACGGCGAATCTTATCTCCCTGGCGTTAAGGCTTGGATTAGCTAAAGTGGAGCGGATTGAAGCTGTGGGCAGTGAATCCTATCTCTTTGGCATTACAGTGGAGCAGATTGAAACCACGACGGTGAATCTTACTCCCCTGGCGGTGTAGTGGAACAGATTGAAACTACGACGGTGAATCTTGTTTCCCCAACATTGCAATTTAAAAGACTGAAGATGGCGAATCTTATCTCCCTGAAGTTGCAGTGGAGCAGATTAAAGCCAATAATCCTATCTCCCTGAAGTCGCAGTGGAGCAGATTAAAAGCACAGATCTTATCTCTCTGAAGTTGCAGAGAGCAGATCGCATCTAGTCTTATCTCCCTAAAGTTGCAATGGAGCAGACTAAGTAAGCAAGCCTTATCCTCCTGAAGTTGTAGTGAGGCAGACTAAAGATGGCGAATCTTATCTCCCTGAAGTTGCAGTGGAGTGGATTAAAATCACAGATCTTATCTCTCTGAAGTTGCAGAGAGCAGATCGCATTGGGTCTTATCTCATTGAAGTTACAGTGGAACAGACCCAAGAAAGCGAGTCTTATCTCCCTGAAGTTACAGTGGAGCAGACCCAAGAAAGCGAGTCTTATCTCCCTGAAGTTGCAGTGGAGCAGACTCAAGAAATCAAGTCTTATCCCCTTGAAACTGCAGTGGGGCAGACTAAATGAACAAATCCCATCTCCCTAAAGTTGTAGTGGAGTGGATTAGAATCTCTCTAAAATTGCAGTAGAGCAGATCGCATCAAATTCATCTTTAAAGTTGCAGCAGATCAAGTTGAAGCTATAAGTCTTATCTCCCTGGAGTTGCAGTGAAGCAGATTAAAGATAGCAAATTTTGAAAAACTACAACGTGCAAATCCTATCTCCCTGGCATTGCAGTGGAGTAGGTTGAAGCACTAGTTCCTATACCTTTGAAGATGCAGTAAAGTCTAGCACAGCCAGGCAAAATTGGCCATTTCTAAAGTCTTTGCTCCATTCTCGTTACACGATAATGAGCAAAGAGGGGCAGCTGTAATAGGCCAATTTAGCCCGGACTCATAAAAAATAATAACCCAAAATAATAAAACAAAGTCCAAAATTATATCATTTGGCCCGATCGGGATGGCCCATTACTTGAAAAGGTTGAAGGTCTATCTACAAGCTTGATGCATATGGAAACATAATCTTCAAGGATATGCAATCTTAGATATGATATGCAATCTTAGAAGATATGATTTTGTAATCTTAGAGATTTAATTTGTAGATACCTTTTAATCTTAGCCGTTGATGTACTTAATCTGTACTGTTGGATTTGGGGAGGCTCAACTATAAATAGATGTCTCTCCCTTCATTGTAAAGGACGGAAGCAGGGAGTAATAATAATTCTTAAGAGTATTTACTCAAATTTCTCTCTCTCTTGCGTTCTTATTTTGTTGATTTGTGTATAATTTATTTATTGATTTGTATAATGTTGATTTCAAATCTCTTTTTCCCTTATTATTCATTTTCAAATTCATTATTTTCAAATTTGTTTACATTTTATTTGGCCTTATATTTTTTTATTTTATACTCTTTGTTTTAAATTCATTGGTCTTTGATTATTGATGCTATTTAATCCTCTATTTGTTATTTTAGTTTTTTTTATTAAATTAATTATTTTAATATTATTAATACTATTATGTGGCATCATTAATCTTGTATCATTATTATTATTATTATTTATTATTATTTTTATTTTTATATTCATGCGCATGCATCGTTTTTATGTAATATATATATTGTTTTATATATAGTATAGGTATGCTTATATATATTTTATACATATGTTTTTATTTTTATTTTACTTCCTAACTTTTATATACATATATATACTTTTATATTTAGTTTCAATTTTTTTTTACTTTTGTATATATGTACATGTATGTATTTATATATTTTTCTAATGAATATTTTTATATATATATACGCACATGTCTATGTTTTTTATTTGCTTAAATACAAACTTATATTTTCAACACATATGTTATAATATATATATTTATATATTTATATATTTTTCTTTATTTTCATAAATGCATTATATATTTTTTGTTATAAATTCTATAGTCCAAAATTTTATATGTAAACCCATGTGTATGTCTTTTATTCTTTATAATTTTATGTATATATTTTGTACCTTTTTTTCTCTTTATATTTTTTTGTTTATTTCCTTCATTTGCTTATTGATTTATGTTTTCATTTATATTTTGTTCATTTTGGTACTTTACATGTCGTTGTTTTTTATGAACATTAATTTCGTTTATTTCTATGCCATTGTTGTATTTATTATTGTATTTTACACTTAATGTAGCATTACATCATTTTTTTACTTGATTTTAAAATTTTCAAAATTGAGATAATACTCGTATTTAGGATTTTCAAGGAAATTGAGCTCTAACGTATTGGGTTCCAATTTTCTTCGTTAAATCTAACAATCGAGAATTGCTCATTAATCAAAAAATAAAATGAAAAGCTTGTTGTCGAGAATTTAATATGTTGTATCCTAACGTATTGGATGTGACGTATTTATTTCTCGAGACAAAGATTTTTTTTTAAATAATAACAAAAGAAATATTCCAAGTTTAGGATTTTGAGAAATTGTACCCTAACGTATTGGGCCGCGATTTCTTTATAAATCTTAAACAAATGAATATTCTTTTAAATTTTATTACACGAGTATTTTGGACTAATTCATTTTTGAGGAATTAGAATGTCGTGCCCTAACGCATTGGGTGTGACATTTTCTTTCTTCGAAATGATTAGAGTCTTAATAAGTAACGTTTTTTAAGTTTTTATTAAGGATTATATTTTTAAATTTTCGACATTAAGACACTAATTAATTAACTAGGTACCAATTTTGGGCGTTACGAGGGTGCTAATCCTTCCTCGCACGTAACCGACTCCCGGATCCATTTTTCTAAAACTCGTAGACTAAAACTATTTTTTAGGTGATCACACCTCAATAAAAGATTGGTGGCGACTCCCAATTTTTGTTTTTTTAAAGTTGACAACTAATTTTTTTTTCCAAAATAAAAATTGGTTTCGACATTATATATATATGTGTGTGTTTGTGTGTGTTTCACTCACAGAGTAAGCGAACATAAAATTAGTATAAAATAAATTTAAAACTTTCGTGTATCATTTTTAATGTTATAACGATTTTGTTGGTTCCAAATAATAACTTCCACCAACTTTGTTAAAATGCAAATTTGTAACTATATTTTTTGAAATTTATCATTATATTTTATTTTGACAAATATTAGATTAAAATGTAAATTTTCCATTATGAATATTAAAATTTGTCACCACTATACTTTATTTTTATCAATATTTACCATTAGACTTTCAAAATATGATTAAAGTTACTACACAACTTTTTATGTGATTGAATCTTACAACTAAACTTTAAATTTTACCGAATTCGGTTAATATTAAGTTAATTTATAAAATATTAAAAGATAATAAATTAACATAGAATTTTTATTTAATAAAAGAAAGACTTGAAAAATGAAAAATAAAAAGGTTATGTTCATTTCTTTTTTTTAGAAATAACTGTTTTTTTATAAATTATTGATTTAATATTTTAAAGTAATAAATCATAATGTTAATTTTGATCTAATTTGTCTTCAAAATATCTTTAAATCAGGCCAATTGATTTGAGCTTTTTTGTTCATATAGAATGGTGGGTAGAAGTTGTAAAACACTTTTACTTTCTGCTCAATTTTAATGATAAAATATTGGATTAGATAAAACCAACGACCTAGAGAGCGGGATTCAGAGAGGTTATGAGAATTTTAAGTATATATTTATTTCAACTTTTATACATAATTAGAAAAGACACAAATGTCTACCCATATTCTTTAAATAAAATTTACTCTCTCAGCGCTCAGCTATCACATTGACATTATATCATACAGAAACGAAGCATGATTAATATCCAGATACGGTCCCACCCCACACACAAATACATGCATTACAAAACATGTAAATTGAGCTGTAAATTGCATTTTACAAGAGTATAATATAGATATGATTACATGCATCACAAAACATGTAAATCATAGTGAAGCAGGAAGCTAGGGTCAATATAACAGAATACACTCGTAATCAGAGAGAGAGATCAGGTCACACACCCGACCCAGAGATGGACAACAAAAGAAAGAACCATTAACACAAGTTATAACAAAAGAAAACTGCAGTTCACTACATCGGGAAGCAGCTCATACCTTACTTGTTTCTCAATGGCATTCAAAATCTCCTTTACCTCTTAAGCTCCTTCCTCTCCTATAGTCAATCTCTGCATCAGAGCTAGACAAGCCTAGTTGATATTTCCTGCTCCTTGATGAACTCTTCTTCAAGTATATATCCTCTTCATCAGTCAAGGTATGGTTGATAGGTGTACTTGATCCTGAGACATCACCCACCTGCCTCCTTGATTTCTGATCTGCACCATATTAGGAGAGAACGTTACTGAATTTCATGCAACAGGGCACAATAACTATCTTCATGACTGAAATGAAGCATAAACTCGTTCAAATACCAAGACGAAGTAATATATATATATGCCCTATTCATTATTTAGAAATTATGCAATAGATGAAATCCAGAATGCTTAGAAGGTTAAATATGAAAATGCCACATTCTCAGTAAAATTTTGGTCCCATGATTTCTCCACAACCAACAGCCAGAATAATAAATGAACTTTAAATCAACTAGAGGGCATTTTACCTTCGTATCCATTGCATGCAACTTGCACATCATGGTGTACAGCCCAATTGACAATATCAGATTTTGATTTTCCTTTCTTCTCATCCAGAAAGTTTTCCTGTATCCTATCTGTCTTTGATCCTTTGGCAATCGATGCAGGTTCTGTACTTTCTTCAAAAGCAGGTTTATCTATAGGAAAAGGTCTCATTGTAAATGAATCATCTGTAACATCAGTAATCTCCACATATTGGGTAGTGGTGATTATTTCATCTGCACTAAATCCAAAGGAGGCTCTGTAAGCTTCAAGTTCTTCTACATCTTGCTTAGGACTTTTACTCTGCTTATTTTGATGCCCACTGCAACTGGTAGGGTAAACATCTGAATCCTTTGAAACACTTAATCTCCCACCAGCATGTGGAAGTGGGTTCTGATCCAGATAGAATTCAGCAAATGTAGCAGGGCAAAAGAAATTAGTATCTTGAGACCCTATGGAGGAACCAGTTACATCGTGCCCAAATAGCCTGCCAGAACCACTCCTAGAATGTTTGCCATTCTGGGGAGAAATTGAAGGATCCCATTGCGGAGGGAACTCCCGTTCAGGAAAGGATGATGACAAACAGTCAGCTGAGGTCCTAGAGATTGGTGATCTGAGGCTACTGGCAGGACTGCCAGGGTACAGTGAATATGTAGCTTGAAGATCATTTGCAGCAATATAATTAGTCTTATTAGCACTTTCAAGATCTGCAGAAGATGTCAAGAACCGTGCAAAAGGGACATCAGGTGAAGAGGGCGTAGTCAGGTGGGCCAACTCAGGAGGGGGAGTGAGAGGAGCGGTGGAAGGCTCAGTAGTAAAGGTTGAGAAAACAGGAGGAGAAACTAGTTGTGTCTCATGGGCATATGGTCCAGTGGCAAACATTGTGGATGATGGTCCTCCAGGTGAGTTAGCCGATAATGACAAGAAGCAACTTGGTGATTGAGCTGTTGAAGGGAGTGCAGAATTTGTAAATGACGCTGGAGAAGAAGGTGGTGCTAGAAGAGATGGAGCTAACGTAGTAGCTTGGTTGGTCAACCCAGCAACAGCCTGAGTACCATTATTAGGCTGGGTGGCTGATGCATTGCCCTCAGGCATACGAGATGCAGGTACAATACGCTTTCCACCTTTCTGTGTACCACCAAAACAGGAAAACGCCCCCCAGCATCCTCCCCATCTCTTCTGCTGACAAGATTAAACATTGAAAGGTTATTTCAGATCCTCAATAGTCAATAAGAAAAAAAATTTGAAATTAAACAAGTTAAAACTAGCAACCCTCATAGTTTCTACAAAAGCCAGACAAATTCAGAATAACATAATCAAGCGCTACAAATATATCTAAACCTACTGGCTACTGCAACATTAAAAGATGGCGCATATAACAAATACCCAGAATTTTCAGAATCCATGTACAAGAAATAAAGAATCTGTAATACACTTGGGAAATAATATATATTTAAAAAAAAGTGAGCACCATTGAAGCATAGATATATACAATATATGTTATATACCGACAGATCACATAAAAATCTTTTTGGATATGTGTCAAAAGATTTTGCACATAGAGACACATCTCACATGCACACACGTTACGAAAGAGAGGGAGCAAATCCTTACAGAGATGAGAGACTGAACGGTGTTTGCAGGTAAAACCAAACTATAAATGATAACCCAAAGCCAGGTATGGTAATTCTACCTAATAACCCAAAACAGAAAACTCATGTTCCCTGAACGAGAACAAGAATTTTATGTAAAAGAAAAAGAGCGCCAGTCTAGAAGAATGCAACCCTAAACCCTAAACTTAGGCATGGTTAAGGGATCTATGTATTTTAAATAGTTAACTGTAATTAACAAAAATTCTTTGGTAAACAAGATTTGAACAAGCCAAGCAGTAAGGAAGTGGTGAAGTAGTTGGATCTATAGATTGAACAAGAGTGCAATATGTATGGTTTCAAAAAATAAAATTAAAAAATTAAAAAAATCTGACGACTGGTGACAATTCAACAAAACAAAACAAAACAAAAAGCCAATTAACCACACCAAGAATCCAGCATTTCATCAAGAGTGTAGGTCTCAATCAAATGGGCCCAGCTTAGATAAAAATTATCTTCTTCTTCAGATCAGTTTAAATTTTCTTCTTTTAGTATTTTTTTTTCTAAGAAACAAGAAACACAACACCAGCATATTACAAGTAGCAAGCAAATCTAAGCAGAGTAGACGCCAGTAGTAATAAGAAGCAATAGGAAAAAAGAAATCAGATCTGAGACAAAATTGGAGGCATAAGGAACAGATCTAAACAACAAGGTACCAAAAAACCGTACCCGTTCTTGCTGAGGGAACCTGTTCTGCTCGGAACCCATGAGGGGCGGCGGTTTCTTTCTTTCCTTTTACTCGGAATTAAGAAGTTAGTTTTGATATAGGAGCAGCAGTAGTATGAAAAGAAAACATATGAAATGGTAGAAGAAAGCTAAATTAAGAGGAGGAGGTTTGAAGAAGCCATCATTCATTACATTTCTTTCACTAACATTTGGAAGATGAAGAAGAGCAACAACACTCCTTTACTCTTTACTCTTTACTCTTTACTCTTTACACTGCTCTAGGCCTGGCCTGCTACTTGCTTACCTTTTTTTTTTTCCTTCGTCTTTTAGTTTTATTAATATTAAATTGCGACTGGATATATATATTGATTAGAGGCAGAGTGTGAAATTAGGAAGAAAGTGGGAATTAATTAAAGTAGAGTGGAGGCATGACATTCCAGTGGGCCTCAATTCATGGATACTTCCTCTACCACTAATTAAGACTATGGTCATCTACTTAAATTAGTTATCACATCTTCCATTTTATACTAGAAATTAGATATTAAGAAGAAAAATATACAAGAAATCGAAGGGAAGCTATCAACTTTGGCAAAAAGAAATAGAGTCTGTTACTTTTTGTTTTGTTTCATACTACAATATGTTCATCATCATATTAAATTTTTAATTATGAAATGAATTAGATGTTTCAAAAATAAAATACATTGTTAACTAGTAAGCTTAGTATAATTACTTAATTCTTAAGTAAATGATTGTGGGGTTATGCCTCCTATTTTTAAGTTATATATATATATATATGTCCTTTTTCCACCTTAGAAAAATAATTTATTACACATTTAAGTACTAGTTTTTACAAGTTTTCAGAGAATTTTATGTTTAGATTTTGAGGATTCTTATTTCGGGTTTCGAGGTTTAGTTTTATCTCTATCTTTTGTACTCTTCGTTTTTGCCGTTTTAGTGAAATTATCTTTACCCGTGATTTTTTATCATCTTCGGAAAGGTTTTTTCACGTAAAATATTTGTATTCGATCTTTTCAATTTCTTTATTACTTAACCGAGTTTATCGCTAACAACGATTTTAGAATCAACTTTGTATTATTATGATAAAAAGAAAAATAATAATAACATCACATGGCATAGAAATAACACAAATATGCAATATATATATATATATGAACAAATGTATCAAAACTTTGTGAGAACCATAAAATTAAATTTAATGTAAAACTTGATAAATTAATATCTGTCATGTCAAATCATAAAAAAAAAATTAGGATACACTTGTTTTATGGAAAATGACTTATAATATATCCTGCATTTTCTTATGTTTGTTTCATGAAAAATAGGTTAATCAACTGAAAATGACTTACAATCAACTACAAATAAGCTCATTTTATTGTAAATTTACTTACCATTTTGAAAAACATAAGTCGTTTTTCAAAAAAGAGCACATCTATGAGCAAACCTAATATTATTATATTATTAATAATTTTATTTTAATTTTTAAAAAATTTAAAATATTAAAATTAATATTCTAATGCTCAAAACACATATTTAATTATTTCTATTTAATAATATAATAAATTATTAATATAATTTATTATTTTAATAATTTTTAATACTACAATTTTATTTTAATAATAAAATTTAACAATAATAATTTCAAATTTCAAATAATATATTTATTAAAAATATTTGTATTTATATTTTAATAATAAATATATATTACAATTTATAAATATTTAATAATCAATATAAAATATAAATATTTTAATTATATAAATATTAATATTTGTTTAAATCATGTTTTGTTTCATTTATCCCTTCCAGTTTAATGTGTCGCTATCCATTCTCATATATGTAATATATTTAATTTATATTAATTTTTAATTAGACATTTTTATTATTAAGTTTATATATGATATTAGTTATTCTAAAAATATTATTTTTTATAAAATAAATTTCAATTGTTAAAAGAAAATGCTAATATAATATTTTGTAACAAATATACTTATATTGTGTTTGTTTCACTAAAAACAAATTTTAGAAAATTATTTCAAGAAAATTTGCCAAATAATGGAAAATATTTTACACATAATCATCCAAACATTGGAAAATATCAACTTTTTCATAAAATAAATCCATTTTCTAGAAATTAGTTTTCGAAAGTTGTTTCAATGAAATAAACACAACCTTATATGTGGAAGCATACCTCTATGCAAGGCCCAATAGGCGTAGAATTGGATCTGAATTGCGTAACTAGTTGGTTGTGTTCTTTGTTTTACTTTTCCATTTTTAAGTTGTTTTTAGTAGTTGCAATTCACATAACAAATTTATTGGTACACTTGCACTATTGGTAATTCTATATAAGGTAATATTCTTCATCCAAGCATGAGAATATACTTCTAAAATGTAAAATTACCCCTTATAACCTTATATTACATGACCAAACATCCCTATAAAGTTATCAAGGACTAAACCTAAACTAAAAGTTCAATATTTTAGACCATTAAGGTAATTATGTGAACAATGACTCAAGTAGTGCCACAAGTAATGGACATGGTGCCCGGCATTGCGATAGGCAACATAGCTTGCCATTTTTGGAGTTGATAACCTTTTTGAACAAAATCTTTGGGCTAAGAATTTCGTTAATCGTGGAAATATGATAGCCTATCTATGAAGACTGATCAATATAAATAAACATATCTTGAAGATTGAATCAGATTTGATCAAACAGTTGAATCTCTTGATATAAGGAGGTTAGATTAAGACTGCATTGAAGATTGATTTTTCAAATGTGTTCTAAGTATCTTAGACTTTATTAGTATATTATATATGATATTTTAGCTACTGTTTTGTAGGTGAGTTTGATTGTAATTGATCTAGTATGTTACCAAGTCAAAACAAGTATATATATGCTTGAGACTTGTATAGGTTTTGTATCGAGAGTTTTCCATGCTTATCTGTTCAATAAGGAATTTGTTATTGTGAGTGCTTCGAGAGTGTAAATAAGTGTGTTACTTGGTTTACAACCTAAGTTTTCAAAGGGAAAACTTATAGGTGAGTGACTGGATCTTTAAGTGCAAAAGTGAGGTTGTTAAACTGAGGTGGGTTAGGACTTAAACTACTTGTTGTACAATGTTGAAAGATAGTGGATTATCTCACTGGCTAGGCTTTGTAGATGTGAGGAAACCAAAGCATAAATATCTTGGTTGTGTGTTTCTATATTCTTGTCATTGTGGCACCTCTAGTTGGCACTGTTAGTTTTATTTCTTTTAGCATTGCCTATTTTGCATTGCAATTATCGACTAAGTCTTCAACAATTGGTATCAAAGCCTCTCATTTAATGTAGCTAGTGGATTTTTTTGGTGTTGATAATTAAAAATGGATGGATCTTTAGTATCTCATCCCTTTATGTTGGATTATTCCAACTACTCTTACTAGAAGGAAAAAATGAAGGCCTTCATCAAGTCTATGGATGAAAAAGATCGGTGTACTATCCTCACTGATTATGAACCCCTTTTTTTGAAACATCAACGAGGAGAACTCTAAAATCTAAATTGGCCTAGATTACTGATGAAGAACAACTTGCTAATTCCAATTCCAAAGATCTAAATTTTTTTTTTGTGGTGTGGATGCCCATGAGTTCAAAAGAATCTCAAAGTGCATAACTTCTAAGAAGGCTTGGGATATCCTTGAGACTGCTTATCGAGGTACTAATATAGTGAAACAATAAAAAATGCAATTGTTGACAACAAATTTCAAAACTTTGAAGATGCAAGATAATGAAACAATTGGTGAATTCTTTGCAGAGTTGTGTGTCTTGTCAAACCATATGTTTGCACTTGAAGATGAATATTTTATCTCAAACCTCATTAGAATAGTACTAAGATCTCTGCTTAAGAGATTTTTCATCAAAGTAATTGTCATATAGGAAGCAAAAGACATAGACAGTACGAGGATTGAACTAATTAGGTCCTTACAGACTTTTGAGATGATCCTTGATGAATCTAAAAGAAGCATTCAAAATGTGAAAAGAGTATTGCTTTGCAATTGACTCATGTTTCACTATGATTGAAGTTCTTTAGGAACAAAAAGTTTCACTTACTTAAAATTTTAGTAAAGCTTTCAAGAAGTAATCTAAGAGATTCAAGAAGTTTGAAGCAACTAAAAACCTTCCCAAAAATAGAACTAAAGGTATGGTAATTATAGAAGAGGTTTTCAAAGAACAAAAGAAAGGAATCCAATGCCATGGATGTCAAGGTTTTGTGCACATCCAGGCTTAATGCGTAAACACATTGAAGAAAAAAAGTCCATGTGTGTCACTTGGAGCAGTGAAGATTCTATTACTAGTTCAAACTCAAACGAAAAACACCTACACAACTATGTGGCATTAACATTTAAATTTATTGTCCTTATTACCTCTAATGATGATGATATTGATTCTGAAGGTGAATCTAGAGAGGATTTCTTATAGACATATAAAACCATGCTCGAGAAGTGAGAGAAAGAATGTGATGTTAGTGCCAAGTTAATGCAAAAGAACACCTATTTCAATGAGGAAAATATGAAACTAATCAAACAAATGGAGGAAAAATATTATCAACTTGCTAAGAAGTTGGATAGCCTGATGAGCACTAAAAAAGGTCTTGATTCAACAAAGTTGATGCTTGAAGATTTTAACATTAAAAATGACAAGCTTGATGAGATTCTCATTACTAGTAAGAGGGATTTAGGAAAAAGTGGGCTTGATATGTTGAGAAAAAGGGAAAAATAGTGGTGAAAAACCCAACTGTATTTGTCAAATCCACCAATTGTGTTTATCTTGGTGAATGCTAAAAAAAACCAGTATTGATCCCACTAAGAAGATTGTAAACTCTAATAATAGAGTAATTTTTCATTATTGTGGTGTACTTGGACATATTAGAACACGATATTTCAAAATACTACATAATTTGATGTGGAAGCATGCAATGCTTGCACTAGTGCCCACTGCACCTAGCACCGCTAGTGGAAAAAAGTAGAAGTTTATTGGGAAGAAGAAGGATCAGAGATGCTTGTTAGTAGTACATCAATCCATGAAGTTTACAATGAATAATGCATAACACTTTGACAATGGTTTCTCTTGTCACATGATAGGTAACCCATATTGCTTCTCTAATTTTGAACAAAACCATGAATGTCTAGTTACATTTGGAGATGGAAAGAAAGGAAAAATCCTTGGGAAAAGGTACATTCAATTTCCTTGGAATGTCAATATTGAAAAAAAATATTCTTAGTTGATGATCTGAAAGCCAATTTAGTTAGTATTAGTCATCTATGTGACCAAGACAAGCTTGTTAATTTCACCAAAGACAAGTGCTTGGTGTCATCCAAGATGAATGAATGCATCATGGAAGGACCAAGGTGTTGGAAAAAATCTGGTTTGAAAACGGTTTTCTTGTACAGCGAAAAATAAAAAAATTGAAAATTGACCCAGTTTGCGATATTTATAACAATAAACCTTGAATCAAAATCATACCTGTGTTTTTGGATAAGCGGATCCTTGACTTTTTTGGCTTTCAACCAAACGATTTTCTTTGCTATTCTCATGTCACGAACTACTTTAAGTGTGGGCTTGAACCAATTGAATCAAAACATAGAACTAGAAAAATTTTTCATTTATCTTTGGGTGAAAAAAAATCTCTCTTTAACAGAAACCGATAGAATTGTTATTCTAGAAAAATATATTTGATAGTTGAGAATAAATTCTCTCTATTTTTCGACAAAGTAATAATTTCTCCAAGTTATGTAAATAGCTCTACCAGTGCCATCAATTTATAGGGAGAAAAGGTAGAACCCTTGTTGAATTGTAAAAATTTATTTCAAATAGAAAAATAACTTCCTAGTCTAACTAGGAGAAGGAGAGGGGCTAATAGGGTGTGCTTCCCCTCATATGTATTATGATGGGGTGTAACGGCCCGATTTTTAGTGGTGTCAAAAATAGTGGTTCGAGGCCACTAAATTCGACGAGTAAGCTCGTAAATTTTATTATTTAGTATTTACGAGTGAAATTTAGTTTTAGAAAGATTTTTGAATTAGTAATTTGTGTTTTATAAGGATTTATTAGGTCAAGTGGTTTAGAAAATGAGGTATCGAGACCTTGATTCTATAAATCGAGCCATAAATATTTTTATAAATATTTACGGAGTGTCATTAAGGTAGCATTAAAGTTTCATTAGAAAATTTTAACGTTTTGATAGTTAATTAATTAAAAAAGACTAAATTGAAAAAAGTGCAAAACTTGTGAATTAAAAGAAATAGTGATTAAATGGCTTAATTGGTAAATAATAGAGGACTTAAAGGGTAAATAAACCTAAATGAGAAGGGTGAGGTGGCATAAGCAGAGAAACAATAAAATAAAATGGATGAATGGTAAAATGGTAAATTAGTGGAAATTAAAAAAATAAAACAAATAGGTAATTAAAAGATTTTCTAGACATTTCTTCTCCAAAATTTCAGCCAAAACAGCCATAGAAGAGGTCCTTAAGCTGGTTTTTCATATTTTTACTTCAAGTGAGTTCAATTCTTGCCTATTTCTTGGAATTTTTATGTTTTTGAGACTTTTACAATTAAGTCCAACTAAATATTACCTTAGTTTTTTATTCTATTAGAAATTTTGAAAGTTACCATTGATGAATGTTATATTTTTTGATGAGTAACATAGATTTAAAGCTTTAATTTTGTTATATGATGATTCTATAAAGTGATTTTGTTAAATATTGATTTTAGGATCAAATTGTGGAGAAGTTAAAAAATTAGGGTTTGATATTATTTATATTTTATCAAGGATTGTATGATAGCTTATAATATTTAGATAAATTGTTAATTGAGAAAAAAATAGTTAATTTGATAGATTAATTAGTTAAGGGACTAAATTGTAAAAGTTATAAAAGTTTAGGGTAATTATGTAAATTAGAAAAATTAAAGGGTATTAATGGTAAAATGAATTGGAACTGAAATATGTGCTAATGAATGAATAATTTTATATTTTAGATCAAGATTCCGTAAATACTCGTGAAAAAGAAAAATTAGTGGAATAGCCCCTAAACTTCTGCAAATATTACAATTCAATCCAGATAAGTTCGTACGGTTAAACTTTAATATTGACATTGATGTGGTGAATGGTATTTTGTATTTATTCTATTGTTGTAAATGAATTATTATTGGAGTTATGCTTTTGAATTAAATATTCGGATTAAATGGAACGCAATATTTGAGTACAATCGTTGTGTGGCGTAAGACGACATTGGAGGAAATGACGGCAAATTACCCAAGTAAATTGAGGTTCGTCATTTGTTGTGAAATTTCGTGTTTACTTTCCATTTAGCTCTCACGAGCTTCTGTTTAACTCATATGAGTTTCTGTTCAGCTCTATTGAGCTTCTGTTTAACCCTTATGGGTTTCTGTTTAGCTCTTACAAGCTTCCGTTCAACCCTTATGGGTTTCTATTTAGCTCTCATGAGCTTCTGTTCAGCCTTCGGGCGTCTAAAAATGATGTACTCTTATCCGTAAGTCATTTTTCGATTTGGGAAGATTTGGTAAGTGACTTATGAAATTGAAATTGAAAGACATATTGTTTGTTATTGGTATTGATCTGATATAAGTGTATTCATCGATTAAAGTTATGATTGGTAGGGAGTTTACATTGAATGAAATTATTTAATTGATTTGTTATAGTAGGTTCGATAAGATTTATGTGTAACCCATCGAACTTACTAAGCTTCATTAAGCTTACCTGTGTTGTTTAATGTCTTTGTAGATTTTCGTGAGGTCGAAAGATCGGATCAACACATCAAGTTACACTATCCAACTTATTCTGGTAGTTTTTTTTTTGAAGCGTTAAACATGGTTTATATGGCATGTATAGGGATTGATGTAGATTATATTAAAGTTGGCTTGTATAGATGTTATGAATGATATTTTGTTTACATAATCAACTTAGAAATATATTTTGATTTGGTGATGAAGTAAATTTGTGATGTGGGTGTGAATAATGTATGCTTATAGGTATTTAATTAGTAGTAACTCTTAGTGAAATTTGTTAAATGGACTAAATAGGTAAGTTTGAGTATTTAGAGTATATGAGATGATATATTGTGTATAAAACATGAGTTTGACTTGTTTTGATTGCTTTGTTATTGTATATTGATGTGTTAAAATGTTTTGTTCAGGTTGATATCTAAATGGGTGAGAAATATGGCCTTGAAATGGCCTATTTACATCCACACGGGCAGAGACACGAGCGTGTGTCTCAGCCGTGTGTGACACACGGCCTAGCACATGGGTGTGTGGTTTGGCCGTATGTCCCCTGCATATATTAAATTGTAAATCAGAATACCCAGGATTTTTCACACGGCCTAGCACACGGACATGTGGCTTGGCCTTGTGACCCATGTACCTTAATATTACAAGTCAGTAGGCTCATACGGCCTAGCACACGAGCGTGTGTCTTGGCTATGTGACCTAAGTCAATAAGCTCCCTAATTTGGACACGGGCTAGGACACAGCCGTGTGCCCCTATTTTGAATGCCCGCACAGCTTGAGACACGGGCGTGTCTCTTGACCGTCTGAGCCACACAGCCTGGCCACACGGGCGTGTGTCCCTTGCTCCATTAAAATTTTTTTTATATTTTTTGAAAAATTCTTTGAGTTTTTGGTTTAGTCTCGATTTATTTCTAATATGTATTTTGGGCCTTGAGGGCTCATATAAGGAACAATATGAGTTATTACGATTAGTTTCTGATATGTATGTTAAATGATATGAAAAGTCCGGTAATGCTCCGTAACCTTGTTCTGGCAACGAATAAGGGTTAAGGGTGTTACATGAGGGTTCAGGCATCTCATTGTATTGGGCCCAATTATATTTGTTTTCTGGACTTTTAACCTAACACTTTATAATTTAAGCCAACCCAATACATATTCTTCAATTTTCCAAAATGAATATTAATTTTCTCATATCAATTTTACCCTTGATAAAATTATGACGATTTTACCTTTGGTAAATTTTCCAATAAAATATATTCAATATTTCACAACTCAACTTGTTCGCTAGGACTGATTGGTTTATTTTCATTTTCAGGTTTTAAAACTGCTCAAAAACATAAACTCATTCTTCCGATCAATTCTGAGTAATCCATATATATATTTGCAAATGAATCATTTCTCATTTTCATTTTCATTTCCATTTCCAGTTTTTGAGAGACCCACATTCATTTCCAAATGATTTTATTTCTCATTTCGGAGAAAATCATAATCATTTCAGAATGTTTTCCATTTTTTTGTTTCTATTCATTTCGTTCATTTTGATTCAAACACACAATTCATTTCTGGTTTCAATGAACTAGCGGAGGGATCTATTGGACATATACAATTCAGGCTCAAATGATTTATAATTAAGTCTCAATTTTTCGCCTATTAATTATAAACTCATTTAGTCACGACACCATTCCATTATAGTATCATAACTGAGCTCTCCTTAACGATATACTATTACGAAATCAACTATTCAGTTCTCGTCTAATGGCCTTGTCATAAGTGTGTTACTTTTATAGTATATCATTGATTTCTTTGGGATAATATTCGTTCTCTTAATATGATCTTATTCTATTTCATGGTGACCATTTCATCTTCCTTCATGAAAAGTAAATCACTATCAAATAGTGATCAAGTCATCCATCACAAAGACAAACGACTCGTGGCCACGTTTACTTTTCATCAACCATGTAATGCCAATGAGAGGATATCATTTACCGATGTATTGGGTTATGAATTCCACTGTTGTGAATGACACTACGTGTTATAGAAGTCGTACACCCAATGCACCAACTTTTGGTTCCTTATCTATTCAAACTCAAGCTTTTACTTGCATCAAAGTGTACGAGTCACGCATACATAATCCACTATCCATTCAGGATTTAGGTATGTCACACTATGAACATCACAAGTGAATAAATCCATAAACGGATTCAAGATCTATTCTGTTTGAGTCCAATTCGATGTACTGTTAGTCCAGTCAGTCACATCAATGTCTTTATCTTCTAGAAGTCGTTCACTCCGATGCTCAAGACAAAGCATATCCCCAATTGGACTTGATAGACAACATGTTAATCTTTCAATCTTTTTGTTCATTTTTGGTTAGACTAAAGACATGTTTAGGTTCATCTACTGATATAAGTTATCTTTTGTATTACGATTCCTCCATGTAATACTGCTTAGTGTTAGTTAAACATTAGACAACCAGTGAGCAACATTTGTTTTCATTTTTCTTTGCGTAGAGAAACCATGTGAGGACAATATACAAAGTATTAATATAATTCATGAATAATTTTATTAACCAACCTATTCAAAAAATTACAATTGTACTTAGACGAAAATACTACACTTAGGGCACCTGATCCAACACAAGGAACTTTGATAACTACTATAGGGTTGTTCAAACCACCATTTGCAAAAAGGCTAGTATCCATGAACTCGATTTGTGGCATGAAAAACTTGGTTACATTCACTACAAAAGCCTTTAATGTCTAGTTCATTACGATGTTGTAAGAGGAATTCTTAAATTGGGTTAAGCCTTTCCTATGGTCTGTAGTGGCTACTTGAAGGGGAAGCAACATAAGGAGTCACATCAATAGTTATCATTTATTCAAACCATTGCTCCTTTTAAGCTTTTTCATATGGATCTCATAGTCCTTATGCAAACTGAAAACATTGGAGGAAAGTGATAAGTTTTGGTATGTGTAGATGATTTTTCAAGATCCACATGGGTGAGATTTTCTAGAGAAAAGTTTGATGCATTTTGAAGAATTTATGAAATTGTGCAAAAAACTTATGAATGAAAAGGGACAAACCATAGGTACAATTGTGAGAATAAGAAGTGACCATGGTTGTGAGTTTAAGAATGAAGAATCCATTGGATTTTGTAATGAAGAAGGAATAAAGCATGAATTTTCTATTGTTAAGACTCCACGTTAGAATGGAGTTGTGGAACACAAGAACCACACCATAAGGAGATGGTACAAATGGTGCTTAACAACAACAGAGTTGCTCATAGATTTTGGGCTGAAGTTGTGAACACTATAGTCTATGTAATAAATAGGGCTCTTATTAGACTAAAGACTCATATGACACCCTACAAGATGTGGAAAGAGAGGAAGTCAAACGTCAAATATTTTCATGTGATTAGGAGCACTTGCTACACCTTGAAAGAATGAGAATATCAAGGCAATTTTGATTCAAAGAATGATGAAGGGATTTTCCTAGGATATTCAAGCAATAACAAGGCCTTCAAATTATGCAATAAATGAACTCAAAAGGTAATAATGTCCTTTAATGTGTGATTAATGATTGTGTAGTTGAGAAGAATACTGAAGATGAAAAAGTAAAACACGAAGTCACAGACTCAATGACCACTGCTCTAAGCACTAAGAATGTTGTAAAAACTCATTAATGCAAAAACTCATGTAGTTGTAGATGTGAACCTAGATGATGATCAAAACAAAGATGTTGAACAATCTCAACTTTCTTCTGGGGTCAAAAAGGATCATTCAGTTGATGATGTTTTTCGAGATATCAGTCATGGACACATAAGGAAGAAAGCTAGTATATATAAAAGCATGAGTTTAGAAAAACTTTTGAACCAATCAATATAGTCTTTGTTATTCATTGTATTATTGAATTTGCAATTTTAAATATTTTTTACTATTTATAAGATTTAACTAAAATAATTGGTTCAAAGATTTTATTTGATAAGATATATATAACAATTTTTATTCTATTAAAAGAAAATTATTAAATAAATTTACATAATAATAAGGAAAAAAGTCAAATTTTATATTAAGTTATTTTATATTTAAATTATTATGTTTACATTAACCAAAAGGTAAGAAGAAAAAGATTATATCACTTTTGTTATAATTATTTATATAATAAGTGACTTTATATTTATTATATAAAATTTTATAAAATAATATTTTTATAATATAATATAAACTATTATATTATATCTATATTGATTGTATATTATCAACAAATTATTATTGTCAATTTATTGAGTGTTAAGAAATAAAATAAATTTGAATTGTGAAGAGTTTAATTTACAATATATCAATGTTTTTATAGTTTTACAAATGCTTTAATAATGATTAGAATTTTTTATTGACACTATATTTGAATTATCAAAATAATTTATATATTAAGTTAATTAGTTATTGTGTTAATTATATGAAGTAAAACTATATAGTGTATTGAATATGTTAAAAATACTTTCATTATGATTTAAAATTTTTTATTATAATATTTGAATTGTTAAATAAGTAAATATAATTTAATTATATTTAAAAATTTTGAATAAGAACTAATTATAGTAATTTAAAATATAATGTTTTAAAACTAATTTAAAAATTAAACTAATAAAATCACATGAAATGCACATGACATTAGAGTCTAGTAGTTACCAAAAGAAAAATATTTTGTAATAAAAAAAACAACTTAAAGTTTTAAAATTAACCTAACTTAATAATTTTTTGAATTTATCATTTTTTATTAAACATTGCTTTTTAATGTAAGTTATAAAAATTACTCATTTTGAATCTAAACCAATTTGTATTAAGGTCAATGCAAGTGTTGGTGTTTGAAAAACAACCTTAGTTGATTAAAATATCGTGAAGGTTATTGTACTAGAAGTCAGATTGCATTTTATTTTCTCTACTCAAAAAATGGACAAATTAGTCCATCTACCTCTATATTAGATCAAAGAGTAAATTGGTCATTCTATTAAAAAATCATCCATTTCTACTATTAAAATTTGATCATTATATGTTAAAATGAGGTACATATGTCACGCACATATAACTGTCTAATTATTCTATTAGCAACATTAATTTTTATCAATAAATTTGGACGAAATTTTAACAAAAAAACCGGTTTACTTTTTAATCTAATGCACATAGACTAATTTGCTCATTTTTTAAATAATAAGATAAAATTAATTTGAATCCTAATATAAAGCATTCGTAATACTTTTACTGCCTAACTCTGAACTATTTCAATCACGGAACGAAGGACCTCTTTGGCACAAAACAAAATTGTAAGGGTATTTCTCTAGCAGAATTTAATACTAACAAAGAATTTCAATCACGTGTTCCATTAAATCAGTGATGATTAACTTGTAGGCAGATCTTGGCAAGGAGATAAAGCAGTAGACAATCTATTATCACAGCATGTCGGATTTTCTAATTAGGCAAAAATTAAATCAAATCACTTAATTAAGTCTTACATTGTGCCCAAACTAACTAATAATTAAGTCCTAAAAATTAAAAATGAACTCATTCATTAATTACGTGACATCTCCACTCATAAGAATACAAGCTTTTCAAAAGCACTTGCAACCGGAAACAATAAATACCTTAATTTCAACCAAAAAAGGATAAATATATTGTGGTACAGACTTCCAAAATGCAGCATAATAGGAAGGGGTACATGAGGTCAGGCATGGGGTACTGAAATTGCAAATCACATTACGCCAAGTTCTAAATTCCATTTTAATTTATACCTAACCTTGAAATCTACCTAAATAACAAAGCAAACCCATCCAACTAAACTTAAGAAATCTAATCATTAAACCAAAAAGCAAACCATCGACAGGCAAAGTACAATGCGGCACTAAAACCACCATTTTTGTACAGATAGCTAAGAAAAAATAATGTTAGGTAAATTCATATGGTTTTAAGCTTCAGGAAACGTTCATGGCCTCAGCATGATAGTTCTCAAGCTCCTTGTCAAGATCATCTGCTGACTTTTCCATAGGCTTCCTTTTTCCACGGCCACGGCCTCTACCACGACCACCTCCACGGCCACTCCTCATAGTCATACCCCCACGACGGCTGCAAAGAGAACCAGCTAGTAAATTAAAAGCTAATACCAAAATACAACCATTTATCATCGATAAGAAATCAACTCCGAAAAGATGAAGTAAATAAGCTTTCAATCAGTTCATATGTATCCACAACCTATAATTCATAAAGAACACACAACATACAAGATACATCGTTAATTGTTCCATCTACAACCTTCACCACTGCAAGCTTCTTTGCGGCAGGTATATGGTTAAGGTAAACCAACCTAAAAACCATGACAATACTGCCGCACCCATTGAAAATTTTGAAGGCTGTTAAATCGATCAATCATTTTGTTGATCATATGAAATGACAGGCTTGAGGCAAAAGAAAGGACTGCTAAGATAAGGGCTAAGGACGTTATTTATTTATTTATTGGTTCAAAAGAGGCCAAGGCATCTGAGGAACTGCAGAAGGAGAATTTGCAAGTGCCGAGTATAGAACCCCGAACTTGCAAAAATTTACCTCCTAAGAAAGTTGGGTGAATCATTTAGGTCAAGCCCTAGATTCCAAGAGAGCCATCTAAAAGAGCAAGTCTCAATAACTTGCAAAAGAAAAGCTCAAATAACAAGCTAATTTATCTAGGAGTGTAGTAGAAATGAATTGTGGAAGGAAAGAGAGAGGAAAGAAAATTTCCCTCATTTTGTAGGAACGAAATAGCGATGAGGAAAACAAGCAGGATGTGCCCCCTTTATTTCCTCTTAATCGAATTCTTCCAAATGTGGGAGGGAAAAACTCATACTTTCCCTCCCCTACTTTTTACTCATGGTTTTAATAAAAGCAAAGCACTCACAATAAAATTTTCACATATAAGCTTGCACAAACATCTTACAAGAAAGAAGGAATTGGCAACTTATTTATCACGTTGGATTAATTTAAGTTTAATGCCAATTACAGTATATTAAAGAAAGAAAATCTACATCATAAAGGTGTCAAAGTTGACTGAAACTTACTTAGGACCACGATTAATTCCAGCAGAGCTTCTTGATTGACCTGCTCCAGACCTGCACAAGTACTTGTCAGTTTAGTTGTTGTAAAATGGTAGATAAAAAAAGTTAATTAATCAGTATAGAATAGACAAAGAGACGGGAGATAAATCGATGTAACTACCAGTAACTTTAAAATTTAAAGTAGAAATACATTTGCAGCCCAAGCTCTATAAACAAAAAACATATGTATAGCAAAAACCTAAAAAGTAAAAATACACAGAAATACACAACATGAATCAGATGGGAAAAAAAATACTCATTTTCCCATATGTAAATTACCCAAGCAGTTTTCAACAACCATTCCAGTTGATTGCAAATAAATAAATATGATAAAACAACATGGGTCGATACTGAGTATGCTGTAAAAAGAAATAAATTACGGATCAACAAAATGCAATCTTCTTAAACATATATAAAAAAAAGCTTAAAAAATACATTAACTTGGGTCTCCAATATAGTGGTGTTATTATCTCGCCTTGAAAATTACAGACTCCAAGATTCAGCAGTGTCTAAAATAGTATAGACAGAAGGACCCATGTACAAACTGTTAGGGACTTTAATACTACTGCAGAAAATTAGAAAATAAAAAAAAATGTTGACACACAGATTTAGACTGAAGAAAAACCATAGAAGTGTTTAAAGGACCAAGTAGAAGGAAGTAAAAAGACCTAGCTTGACCCAAAACCAACACTTAGCTCACAAGATTTTTGTTGTCTTCAGTGGCCTTATGACGATAGAATAACAATGTTATACAGACTATAATCTCTTCTCTTTTTTTTTTTTTTGGGGGGGGGGGTGGTAGGGGATGGAATCCAAGACCTAACTAAATAGAAGAAGCCCATGCGTGTTGGTCCTTGTATCTAGAATCTTCTTATCTCTTAATCTTTCTTCTTCAAAAGAAATTCATTTCCATTTATTCTATCTCTGTCTCCATATTCCTACGATCATTCCTTGTATGCTTCATCCCACAGTTTTGATGTGGCTGGGTATATATATTGCTTAATTTGTGGATAGGGGTTTTTTGGGTCTAGTTTTTCACATCCAATAATCAGCCACTGAAGTCCCCTGCATTTACTTCATTAGGTGTTAGTTTAGGTTCATGTCAAAATCCAAAACCATGTGCCTAATATGGTATTAAATGCATATTGCATTGACACTGCTATGGTACCCTAAGTGATGAATCCATGTAAAAGAGTTTAAAAACTAGAAAGCAAACAATTAGAAATGAAGCAAATTCAATAAAGCAACTGGTACCATAAAGAAGTAGCCATAAACTGGAGAGTCTTGACCAATTTGAAAGATCATTAATGTAGTTGAAATAACTGAATTTTGGGTTGTTCGATCAAGTAAGGGAAATTCAACAGAATTCACATTCAATGTTATTATTATTATTACTTTTTCCTTTCTTTTTATTATCTGAATATTCAGGAACTAAGACCATTTCAATGATCCTTTTCGCCATGCATAAACTTAACCAACAATTAGGATAAGCACGAAAATGAAAGCTTCTAATATATTCTAAAAGAGGGTTCAGGCTTTATTTCAACAATGATTATGGCTTAAAAAGCAGACTAATGTTTGACTAGAAATGAGTATGCATTCAGGAAATGAATTCAGAACATGAACTGAAAAAGTTATTGGTAAAATAGAATATAGAAAGAAAATAAGGAAGAACATTGAATCACGTGAGAAGTAACAGTCATAACTAGAAAATAAAAAGAACGAATATAGAATCACATACGTCATAACAACAGTCCTCTTCTTCCTTCCCTTTGTTCCAGTTACATTAATGCGAGCTGAAACAGGGACTTCTGCATTGGCGCCAACAATTTCAATTATCATGGGCTTTCCATCCAACAATACATTGTTGTACCGCTTAAGAGCAGCAAATGCATCACTTCTTCTAAGATAAACAACTTCAGCTGAACCCTGAAAACAAAAATCAAACATCATCCATGTAACAATGATTTGATACTGAAATAAGAACAACCATGTAAAATATTAGACATGAATGGGCAAACATTTAGGACAACATAAACTAGAATACAAAGACACAGGACCAGTCTAAATATTTCATCAAACATGCAAAGGACCAAACCACCTCAAGATTTAAGCACATCTTTACACATCCAAACATGCACTAGGAGCACAAGAGGAAGGATGTGGTATAGCCACCTCAACCAAATATGAACCAGAAGAGAGAAAACAAGAGCGATATCCCAACAAAAATATTGCATCAACAACTCAAAGTTCTCAATGGTGTAATCCAGATCTGAAATTTTATATATTTCAACAAAACCCTTACATGCATAAAAAAAATTAAAAGCTAGCAGCCTTTAATTATTCAACAATATGAACTTCTCGCAAAACATGCCAGGCTCCTGTGAGTGATTATTCCCAAAGATTTTTCACCAATTTCTACATCTAGGACAGAAAGATAGCGGCATAGCTCAGTTAACATGAAAATAGCCTGAAAATCTAAATGCATTATGAAATAGAGAAAAATTTTTTTCCAAGAGTTATCATTTTAGCAACAAGCAGTTTCTATGAGCTTTTCTTCTAATACAAAATAACACAATTTTCACTAAATAATCTGCACAACTCATGCGATAGAATTTCCAAAGTTTTTACAACAAGTAGTTACTATAAGCATCATACTAAACCAATTCTTTATTCATTAAAGTGCACAATTCATACAGTTTAAATATCCTTAAGTTTTTCAAAGATTTCTACGACTACTTTAGGAAAACTTTATGTCCTTTCAATACTGCAACAAGCCAAATCCTGTTAAGTCGGACTTAAATGCATTAAAACAATCACTGCAATAGAATTATCAGAAGCAATTAGTATAAAGACAAAACTTACACTTGACCGACCATTTTTATCGTAATGAACCGAGTACCTTTTCAGCTCTCCAATCTCAGAGAAAAGTTCCTGAGATGTAGATCAAGTTTCAGGGTATTTCTCCAAAAATACTAACACAAAGTACTTTAGCCTTAAGTTTGTGATAAAAGTACCACTTTACCCTGATATCTTCATTTGTGACTCCATGATCCAAGTTGGAAACATATAACTTGGTGCCAACCTCTACTCCTGATATCCCTGCAGCTCTAAGGCTGTCTTCAAACAAATCATGCTGCCATGGCAAGCTCCTGGTTTTGTGGGAAGACTAATAAAAGCAAACATGATGTGTCAGCTTATTACTTAGGAGCAAGATCGCAGTCTTCAACATGAATGATGATCAGCTAAATTCCCACGGAACATTAAAACAAAGGTAGTAGCAGTGGAATCCAGTTTAGTAAAATGTTAAAGCAATCTAGCAATATATCAGTAGGTTCAGCTACTAAGCAGAGATAAGAGTTGAGGATTAATTCCAATACATTTAAATCAGTTGTATACAATGACTACGGGCAAGTAAGCCAGCTCTGAGGGATGAGAAAGAAGCTACTGGGGAAGAGGCCGTGAATAGAACAGAACAGGAAAAAAAACTGAAACCTTGCACAGAAAGAAAAATCCATGAATAGCAAGGGCATCCACAAAACCGATCATAAATACCATCTATGCAGCCAGGCATCAAACGCTAACTAAGTTACAAGCATGCGACATAGGTGACAAAATGGCAGAACCCAGAAACGCTAAAGGGTTCAACTTATCAGAAATTAAAAAACTTCAATGAAGCAACAATGCAAAAAAATTTTAGCATTGACAGCAATCGCAGCACCAAAACCTTGGGAAATATCAACGAGGTTCCCAAATAAGAAACCCTAATATATAAATCAACGTAAGAGGCTAGGCATAAAAAAGAAATTAAAAATGTGATCCTAAATCATGTCCGCGAAGCAGAGGTTTGAGCTTGCCTTAGTAATAGAATGTTGGGATGGGCGGGCATTAACAGCGAGGGGGCCTCGACGAGTAGCGAGAGTCATTCTTCCAGGGCGCGGCGGCCTAAGGCGGGGTCTGCCTCTCTCGGTATTATTTCGATTTACCATATCATCCAGAGGGGTAGGCATGAAACAAAGCTAAAACAAAAACAGAAAACCAAAGTAAAATAGATATTTATTGCTCAATCGAAGAGGAGGAAGAGAAAAATACCTGAGCTAAGGAAGATGAGATGACTTGGCTCAGACTCAGACTCAGGAGGTAGGGAAAGGAATAAGGTAATTAATATTTGAGAAACTTTAAAAATCACCCTCGATCTTTTCATTCAGATTTAAGGGTTTCATATTTTCTTTCTAGGTATGTATCACTCCTATACTATTTGGGTAAAAACAAAACACACACACAAAAGGCGGTGAAAAACAAATCTATACTTTATAAATATTAAAACACATAATCCAACTTTTAAAAAAAATCTTTTTAACATTTTATTCCATTTTTAACCTTTTTTAATTTTTGATTTTGTATTATTTATCAAATCACTTTAAAATTAATGATAAAATTACCATTAGTTGGCTTTACTAACAGTTCATGCCACGTTAATAATGAATTAATCTTTCAAAAATTTTAAAAATTATATTAAAAATATTTTTAAATTATTTTTTATTTTTATATAGTTTTTTCTAAAATTAGTTTAAAAAATTAATTAATTGTTGATGTGGCATACATGTGACAATCCACGTGGATGCCACATCAACAAAGTTAACATACGTTAACTTTTCCATTTTTATTTAACAAATAGCGCAAGTTTAAAGCCTAAAATAGGCGAAAAATCAAATGAATGGCTAAAATAAATTTTTTTTATAAAGTTGGAAAACCAACTAAGTCATTATGCCTATGTAAAATGAATTATCGAATGTCACGAGTCAACTCAATATCAGCTCTGTTATAAAATTACACTTTAAATGATGATTAATATTATTATAACTATATATATTTTTATATTTTTATATAATTTACACAATATATAAAATGATGAACTGAGTTGTGTCACAAATTAACTAGACACTAACTCAGTTATAAAATTACTAAGATACTATTTGTTAGCTCAAATGATCAAACCGAAATTATCAAGAGTGGGGTGAATTGGCTTTGAAAAAATATTGAGAAAGCTAATATGAAAAGAAATATATTGAATTTTGGATTGATAATATGTGTTTCTAGAATACTCTATGTTTTGGCAGAAAAAGGAAGTTCAATTTGGGATATTAAAGGCAATATGGGACTTCGAGAAAGATTAGTACAGTGCCCTAATCTATTTCGGGTAGAAATTTCGAGGACGAAATTTTCTAAAGGGGAGAGTTGTAACAACCCATTTTTCAATAGTGTCAAAAATAGTGGTTTCAAGGCCACAATTCCTGTGAGTGAGTCCGTAAATATTATTTATTAATATTTACGATTTGATTATAGTGTTTTATTAAATTTTGATTAGGTAAGTTTTGCTAATTGGGCAGCTAGCTAAGTACAAGTGGTTTGACCCGAAACTTAAGTGGTTTTAGAAAATGAGGTATCGGGATCTCATTTCTGTAAACTGAACCCATAAATATTATTATTAAATACTTACGGAGTTGTTATATAGGTAACTTAAAATTTGGTCCAGAAATTTTAGTTATTGGTTAGTTAATTAAGGTACAATTAGGGTCTGTTTGATTTCCAGTAAAATGTTTTCCGTAAAATGATTTCTAGAAAATGTTTTACTTTTCTGTAAAATGATTTACTAGAAAATATTTTCTGGTGTTTGATTGAATCTGTGTAAAATATTTTCTGCTGTTTGACAGATTTCCTGAAAATAATTTTCGGAAAAGTTGTTTTTACATATATTAATATATATTAATAAATTTTTATATTTTAAATTGTTTTTACATATATTGCAATGATTTATTTATAATAATAGTCAATTATTAAGCTACAATATTGATCGTTATAAATTGAAAAAAACTAATATCAAATAAATTATTTGTAATTGTGTTAAAAAACAAGTATTGAATAATTATAATTTATTTTAGCCAAAAATATATGTTACTTTTGATAAATATTAGTTAGTATGTACAAATAATTGTAATTTATTTTAGAGAAGCAAGTAGGCTTGGATATAGATTTCTTATTCATCTCGAATTCTGGATTGATTAAGTAAATTTCCAAACCTTTCAATAGATGAAATTGTTTCAATTATCCGAATTGATTAACCATGATGAGTTTATAGCAAAGACTCCATCAACAGCAGAAACACAGCAGATTAACCCTCCCCCCCTAAAAAAGCAAAAACAATGGAGGATAAAAAAAATTACAATGAATGAAGCTGATTTATGGTCATACATATTGAGATATGCATATTAGATATTTCTCTTCAAATATAAGAAGAGGTAGAGATAATTATCTGTTGTCTCTTATGATTTCATTATCATTTGCAATCCTACCATTTTTTTGCCAATTAGATACGGAAACAGCTTTTTGGCCATCGACAACCCTGTAAGGCTTTCATTTGATCATGTTTCAACTTTTCAATAGTGAATCATAGTTTTTTCTGTGTGTGTATGGGCAAGCATACATTTGGGGCCCTTGATGGCTGATATTTTGGTTGCTTACTACTACTTTGATTGATTGTAAAACCGACATGAATGTTTTTTTTTATTTGGCACAAAAGAATACGAAGAAGGCTGACCTGACGTTTGCAGTTGTTGCTTCTAGACTAATAACCAGGATGATGCTGTGGATTCTCACTACTTCGGGACAAAATGTTCAAGGCAGAAGATTAAAAGAGTTCGAATGCCGATTCGAGGACACAAAGCTCGCAGCAATTACAACATGGTAGATGCCTAGATATATTTACTTTTTAAGAAAAATAAACTCCCAAGTCTTAGTGAAGATAGAATGGAAATGCCTTATAAGCAGCAGAAGAAATATATTATCATCTAAATGCCAAATGAATAATTTGACATAAAATTTAGCTTAACCTTACATTATTCCAAAATATTTGATGATATACAAGACCAAAATCGAAGACAGATATAAAGGACTTGGAAAAAATGTAAGCTCAACACAATAATTAGCTTGTAATGATACTGGCGAGAACATCGGTCTTACCTCTTGCATAAATTGTGTAAACTAAGTGGATAGCATCAAGCCATCCGTCTAGAGATTCCCACAAGTCAGAAACCTGAAAGGAAGAACAGACAATACTCACTAAAGTTGGATTGCTATTCGTATATTGCTAAATAGCATAGTTGTCAAGTTTTCTGAAAGTGTGAAAGATATCGTTCCTTTAATAAAAGCATGATACTTACCAGAAAATTGGACCATAGGTAGTATCAATGCAGAGGCCTGCACCTGGTGGTAGAGTCAGATCAGCACATGATGATACAGACACAATATCTGGAATCTCAACTCTGATAGCTGAGTTTTCTTCATTTGTTACTTCTGCAATTGTGCCGGAGAGGCTTCGAGAAACTTGTTTCTGCTCGGCTTTGATGACCTGCTCAATTGGAAAACAGAAGAGAACATAGAGGAAGAAAATGAAAGTCACGAGGATAAACCAACATAAACCAGTAGTATACTGAACCAGCTCTGCATAGTAGTTTACATTGATTTTGCCTTGCATGCATAACATCCTGGAATTTATTATGATAGTGATCTACAACAAATATATTTTTGCTCATACTCTATGATTCATTCTATTTAAGTTCAGACATTAAATATCAAAATTTACTTGAAGAAATGAATCCCTTGTTCCAGGAAAAAAGAGAAAATTGAACTTGATATTTATTTGCAATAGACAACGAAAAACCAATCAGCTTTTTACCCGTTGAAGTGCTTCATGATTCAAAAAGAACTCTGTTCTCTTCCAATCACGATGTGGAGCAATTGCGTTTCCTACTGGTGGTGTAGTCATATTTCCCTCTTTGAGATGGGGTAAAGGTAGCTGTCAAAAATATTGTCAGAAAATAATAGAAAATATAGTGAACCGATAATTGGCAGTTTAAAACAGCACTGATGCGCTGACAGAAAGAAATGTGAAATGCATGGATTACACTAAAATATATTACTCCAATAATAATCTTAAAAAATCCAGGAAAATGCTAATTAACCAGGAAACAAAGCAAGATATTGTTCTCATTGCCAACAGACTCAACTATGCTTACGGAATATTCAATCAATTTAAAAGAGAATCAACCTCAAATATAAAGTTCAAAGATCAATACTGACCATTGAACGAACAAGCTTCAAGGCACTGCTATAAACCTGTAAAGTTTAAAACGTCAAATAAGAAGATATCCACAAACTGAGAAGTCAAATTGCATAACCCTAAAACTTTAAATTAAGGAGAAAAAGAGGTATATCATTATCTTTCTTGTAAATTTATGCCAAAAGTTTTCATTTGCCAATAATTATGCCACCTATATAGCCTAAAAGTGATATTAAATCTAACCAAAACTCTGTGGTCCAAAATATAACCAGACCCGATCTCATGTCTTCAAGTTCTCTTTTAGAAACAGATGAACTGATCTAAAAATCAAGAAAAAATAGAACCAGACCTAATCTAGAAATCAAATCAGTGAAAATTAACAAAAAAAACCTGTTGATGACAAATGGTGGTCGAAAACTGAGCACATTTGGATTGGTAATCTTGACGGATACGGAGAAGAGGGAACCGAGGAAATGAAAGAAAACTGCGATAATTGAAGAGGGAACCGAGGAAATGAAGGAATGAAGGACTTCTTGGGGGGGTTAGAGGAAAATCAATAAACAGAAGCAGTGTTTTCTACCGGAAATGAAGGAAGGAATGAATGAGGCGATAGAGAGGAGTTTCCAGAAAATGTCTTACGGAAATTGAAAGGGTAAGACATTTTCCCTAAAATGTAAGCCAATTTCCCGTGCTTTGGATTTCATTTTCCAAATGGAAAATGTTTTCTGCCAATCAAACGCTGGAAAAGGCGGAAATGATTTTCTGGAAAATCAATTCCGCCAATCAAACAGACCCTAAATCTTAAAAACTGTAAAACTTAATTGCTATTGATTTTTATTAGCTAAAATACTTAATTGGTAAATGAAAAGGGGTTTATATAACAATTAGATCTTAGTGGTTCAATATAGACGGTTAGTGCCCATTAAATTAGTAAATTTTATGATTTATTTAAGGTTAAAAAGGTAAATAAATAACAAAACATTAACAAAAGAAAGAAAGGTTTTCATCTTCAATCATTTTTCATTTTCCAACTGATTCACCATTCTTGAAGAAGCTTCAAGGTTCGGACAAATAGATGTCTTGCATGGAAGCTTAATTGAGGTTCGTTTCTCGTAAATTTTATATTTTTGAGATCGTTGTAACTTAGTCTAACTAACCGGGTGTTAGTTTTTGAAACTATTAAAATTTCTAAGTGTTACCATTGATGAATGTTTGATGAAACTGGTATTATTTGGTTAGATTTTATGCTTACATGTGAAAACTGATTAATTATAAAGTAAAAATTGTTAATTTTGTGTATAGAGACTAAAACAAAATATTTCAAAATTGGTAAGAAATTTTTATAATTATTGAATTTAGAGAGTTGTACAAGGATGGAATTGAAATCAGATTGTAAACTGAAGCTTGAATTTGAAAGATATAGCTATTTTAGTTTTAGTTACTAAATTGTATAAAATGCAAAAATTTAGGAAAATTGTATAAAATGAAGTTAAGTTGTTATATGCATATCTTAAGATGTTATAAGGCTGTTGGAATTGATAAATTGTAATGAATTATTATAGATTTGGAACTAAATCAATCAGAAGTTAATCGAGAAATAGAAAAAATTCTAGATTAGTCCCTGACACTTTGTGGTTGTCGTTTTCCAAGTTCGTATGGAACTTACTGTGTTTTCTTATTATACTTGAATTGTGTGTTTGTATATATATTAATTATAACTTTTGGCATAAAATGAATGAAATCGTAAAATATGAAATACTTGATAAATATGAAAAGATTCATGACATTGAATGAATGTGGGAATGGTATGTGGTTGGATAGCATGAATATGATGATGTTGCAAGTTTAAAATGTATAAAGAATTGTTATTTGAAATGAGAAATGTGTGTATACGACTACAGGGTTTGAAATGATACGATATTGGTAAAAAAAACCTGTATGAATTTAATAGATGGTTTAGATATGAATGGAAGTCATTAGGGTTCTAAAAAGGAAAAATGAGAATCATGATATAGAGATTTATTCGATGGCTGAGATTCAACATAAATTGCGGATTCTCGATAGCTTGGGTGAGCAACATCGTATTATTATATAACGAACTGTTATGGCTAAGATCCAACATAAGTTGGGGATTCTCGACAGCTTGAGTGAGCAGCATCGGATCATTATTTAGCGATGGTTGAGATCCAACATGTGTTGCAGATTCTCGACAGCTTGAGTGAGCAGCATCACATTATACTTTATCATTGGCTGAGATATATCATGTGTTCTTATAGTTCACTTATTTAAGTAGCATCGAGTGGCTAAGCTGATTTATTTAAATAGCAATGAATAAAATTTGCTTAAATAAATCAGGTCTACAACTTGTGGAAGCAAGGTAGCCCCACGTATTTGATGAAAAGTTATTATAATTCTCTGAATGAAAATGTTAATTAAACGGAAATGTAATAATTGGAAGGATTGAATATGAAACTTATTATTATGTTGCAATATTTAGCATGATTTGAATGTGGATTACATTGATATGTTTATGTAACACCTATAACCCATACTCGTCGCCGAATTAGGGTTACGGCGTATTTTCGTACAATCTAGAGCAATCAATAACAAATAGCATCAAGTATCCTATTTAATTAACAAAATTTCATAATAATTCGAATCGGAGTAATACGTACATTTATGGGCCTTAAAATGAGCCTACGAGACCTTAAAATTAGTTTAGGAATAATTAGGGACCAATTCAAAATAAATCAAAAAGTTCAGGGGAAAATTAAAAAGTTTCAAAACAGTGGTCATACAACCGTGTGACATAGCTCAGACCGTGTGGTTCTAGAAATGGCCGTGTGGCCAACCGTGTGACGGACCATGAAACATTCGAAATACCCTTACATGGCCATGTTGCAGGCCATTTGCTAGACTGTGTTCAATTCAGTGTTGGGTCACACGGCCATGTCACAAGTCGTGTGCTAACCCGTGTGAAAATTGCACCTAACAAGTTCAGGGCAGACGTGTGTGTAGGTTGCCTGTGTGTGACACATGGTCGTGTGATAGCCCGTGTCCTAGGCCGTGTGTGCCCAAGAATGACCAAAATCATGCTATCTCATTTTTTGTAATTGCATAAGAACCCAGACCAAGCCATACCAATCCAACACATATCTAGAAACATTTTATATTTTCATTTACCCTATTACATGCCATATAAGCCAAGAGGCTTACAAAATCTACCATAAAGAGTCCTCGAGATAATGTGATTTTTCGAGTTGATCCGATCTCCCAATTACAAAATACAATCTACAAAACAAATACAAAATAGGAGTAAGCTTACTTGAAGCTTAGTAGGTTCGTTAAATCAAACGATAGTCTTACTAAATTTAAACATAACAGATCAAATTATACGATTAAATAACTAAGTTCATGTCAATCACAGCTCACTGCAAGTGAGTATTGTACAATACATTAGTTTAATTCATATTCTAAGTCGTTGTTTAGTAAGATCTCAAGTCAACAATATCCAATATGAATCGTTACACTGACATGAAGCTTGCTAAGCATCAATCTCGATAAACACCGACACGAAGCCTGTTAGGCTCAAAGCCTGATAAGTCACCGACACGAAGCCTGCTAGGCTCAAAGCCTGATCAGTCACCAGCATGAGGCTTGTTAGGCTCAAGGCTCGATACAATACACTGGGATAAAGCTTGCTAGGCCCAAGGCCAGATACAATACACCGCCATAACAACTCAATTCTATTATATATTCTCGACAATCAACATTCACCTTTATAATACTGAAGATAAAAGAGTAAACTCAATAATAAAGAATAAAATATAACCATATATATAATACAAACATCGAACTTACAGAACCAATTTGTAGTAACAGCTCAAGTATAGGGACTATCCTTCAGTAGGACATCTAAGACCAGCACCTAAAACTGTATAACCCCTAATGACTTGTCCTTTGTGTTCCAAGTATTTACGAGGTTCATATGGGTCATATACCATATCCATTTCAATTAACTTTCTTTACATTATACCATTACGAGCACACATCCATATAATTCTTATTTATCAGACATAACACTGAATTAACTAATAATGCAATTTAGTTCAATTTACTAATTGCCATATATCAATCAATTTAATTCATTCGTAATATAAATAATAACTAACATATCATATAATCATTTAAGCGTTTCTTTGTCACACTAATTCAATTATATTCTTTCCTCACTTCCAATCATGACCCTCAATTATAATTTCATTTCAATTTGATTCAATTCCACAATTTAATATTTGCTATACAAGAAAATTTAAATACAATATACTTAAATTATTCAATAATTCACGAACAACAACTAATCAATTACTTTATTGTGCGAACTTACAGGACTGATTTGCAACAACGGTTTAGAGTATCTCAATCAGTGATCGACGTTGTATCAATTCATTATTTCTATTTTCATTTACACACATCAATATAACCAAAAATTATGTAATTAGGTTCATATAATATCTTTAAAAATGTACTAAAATTAAACCGAACGAACTTACCAGACTAACTGCAGCAATAATGAAAGTTCAGTGACTATTCAATAATTTTCTCTTTTCCTTGTTTATCAGCTCGTCCTTGATCTAAATAATAATTTCATTCAATTATCAATTTCTAGCAACATAATTAACTATTTGATGCAATTAAGTTTTTTTAATTACCCTTGACATTTTACTTTATGCAATTTAGTCCCTAAGCTCAAAACTTGCAATTTAACCAATTTTAATCAAATTTAAGTTCAGCCGAACTATATACTACCCCATTTCAGCACATACTTGTTGTTATTTCACATCGGTCCTTATAATTTAATCACTTTAACATTTTAGTTATTTAATGTTAAATTTACTAAAAATTACTTTAGAAAATAGTCTTATTTAACAACCAAACTCAATGATCTATCATAAAATTTCAAGACTGTTCATAACTCATCAATAGCATAATCTAAAACATTTGATAATTTTAAAAATTAGTCCTCGAGTTAGGTAAATTGGGCTAAAACAAGCTCAAAAACATAAAAATTACTAAAAATGGCAAGGTTTACCTATCAAACGAGGAACCTAAGCTTGGCCGAAAGTTTTCTCCTCTCCTCCCATGGCTATTCGGTTTTTGAAAGAAGAAAATTAAAAAGATGATAGTTATTTTAGCTTTTATTTTATTTACATTATGTTTAATTATCAAATTGTCATTTTCACGCTTTTAATTTCCATTCAATTTAAACAATTTCAAGCTCATTACCGTCTACAATCATCACCTATGGTATATTTACCATTCAATGAGGGTTTAATTGCACAATTGGTCCTTCAATTGTTTTAATTTATTAGTTAATTAAACTTTATTTCAATTTATCCCTAAACTAACTAGGACTAAATGAACAAATAACCCAAAAGTTAGTGGATTAATCATATCCACCACCGCTTGGACTTTTTGACCATGGTTAAATTACCATTTTGGTCCCTTTACTATTTTAACTCTATAACAATTAACTTTTACATCTTTTACAATTTAATCCTTTTACTGTAATTAAGCAATAAATCATCAAAATTATCGGACCAAACTTCAATTCACATGTAATACATTAAATATTTACGTCATTAAATTATGGAAACGAGGTCCTAATACCTCATTTTTAATAACCACTTGACTTTTGAACTGAACCACTTATACTAACTTTTAATTTAGTTAGTTAAAATTCCTTAAATCAAAATTCAATATAAAAATTATTATTGACTCGTATAATTTAAATACTAATTATACAAACTCACTTGTCGAATTTGTAGTCTCGAAACCACTATTTCCGACACTATTGAAAAACGGGCTGTTACAGTTTACATATCGAACAAGGTTGAATGACATGATACAAAATAGTATGATCATACATGCATAAGAATTTAAATACAATGATCTTGCAATGTGAAATACTAACTTATTGGTTGTCTTATGGAAGGATGCCTAGGATATGACATGTCTTGCCTTTTGTTTTCAATACTTAATTTGTTATAACGATAAGGTATGCTAATTTAATTTTCATATGAATTTACTAAGCTTCGAGTAAACTTACCTTTGTTTCATTTTCTTTCTTTGTAGATTGTCAAAAAAAAGTGCTGACGATTCGATCGTCTCCGGAGCTCACACTATCCACCAACTCTTTTGGTAGACTTTTGCTCAATTCGACCTGGTTATAAGTAGCATGTAAATAGGTGTAAATGGTTATATAATGCGAAGTTGGAAATTATGTTTTGTGCCATTTTGATATGAATTATGTGTAATGTTAAGCCTTGATGTGTAATGGCTTGTTGTGGCATGAATTGGTATTTATGTTTTTAATCATTTTGGTGAACTTTGCTTGATGAAATCTTGGCATTTGGAATGATGATCATGTGGTGGTAGTTAGGTATGAATATTTGGTATGTTTAATTTGACTATTACCTTATAATATATATATATATATATATATATAAACAACGCAAACCTAAAAGAAATGAAAAGCCCGTGTCGGTCATTAAGATTCTTATGGTATTTAAACTATATATAACTATGTAATGTTTAAACCACACAATTAATTATATAAACTATTTTGACTAATTAATAACATTATAAAAATATAGAGATCAAATTATGTTAAAAATTAAAATGTATAAATTAAATTTCAAATTTAGACATAAAAGGAAAAAAACTAAAATTTAATATTTTACGTGTAGGGAACAATTAATAGTATTATAAAAATATATGACTAAATTATGTTAAAAATTAAAATATATAAATTTAAATTTAAGTGTAAACGAGGAATTAAAACTGAAATTTAACTAATTAAAATGTAAAAAAGATTGGGTATGTCACATGTAAGAAGAAGGAAGATCCTTTTATATAGATTTCAATATGATTAATAAATATAAAAGTAATACAATAAATATGATAAATACCATTTATTAAATAATCTTGATTTATTAATTTTAGTAAATGTTTATAAATTACTAGAAAAATATATTCATGCACGAATTAACTACACATTATATAATTTAAAATAGAGACTGTGTGGTTTAGCATTCGTTAAGGTAACGGCAGACAGATTAGCTTTAGCATTTTATTAGAGATATAATTATAGCTAATAAGTAATAAGAGAAGAGAATGTGACCATACGAGGTTGCGCGAGAGAATCCCTTTCTATACATGGTATTGGGTTGTGTGTTGTGTCGGTATTATTAAAAATAAAATAAGGTATTTTCCCAATTTAATATATTTAATTTTTTTAAAAAAAGTATCATAAAGAATTTTAAATATTTTCATGCTAATATATGTTAAATTTTATATTTTAATTCAATTCTTTTAATCAATTTCTTCTACTTTAAAGAAGTAATAAAAATAATTTAATGAATTCTATTTTTAGTTTTACCCTATGTGGGTGAGTGAGCAAACTCTAGTTGGATTTTTTTTTTATGGCTATGAATTAAATTTCCACAAAAGTCCTAATTACTCCAAACTTAATATTTTTGGGTGTTTGTGTTATTTAATTATAAACTTCAACAAAAATTGTGTATTTTATTTTCTACTCTTTATGTCAAAGTGCATACTTATCATTTGACCCCTTTTATCTAAAAAATCATTGTTTCTGGTCATGTCAAATTTGTAGAATCGGTTTTTTCTTACACCACATCCCACTTCTCATACTTGGATTCCCTTTGCCCTTAGTATTCGAAATCTTACTTCATCAAGAATTGCCTTTGCACAGTGATGCTTCATAAGTCTCCAACAACTAATTCCTCTCTTCAACCCATAGAAATATAAACCAACCTGCAACCTCCACAACCCATTCAAAACACCCCATGAGCCACCAAACTAATACAAAAACTCAACCTTCACATTGGAAAATTCTCTTCACCTATCTTTGAACCTATTAAGCCCTTAAAGATCATGATTGGCGTCAAGCAATGTCTGAAAATTATGATGGTCTAGTTCGTAATGGAACATGAGAGTTAGTTCCATCTGATGGTATCACTAATCTAGTTGGTTGTGATTGTATTTATCATATTAAAAGATATTCTGATGGTTAAATTCACAAGTTTAAAGCTTATCTTGTGGTGAAAGGCTTTCATTAAGGCCTGGTCTACACTATCACAAAACTTTTAATATTAGTATCAAGCCCACCACAATAATACTTGTGCTTAATATTGCAATAAGTAATGCATAATCACTTCGTCAATTGGATGTTGATAATGCATTTCTTCGAGGCAAACTCTTTAAAAACATTTTCACGACTCAACCTTTTTGCTTCATGGACTCTGATCATCCCACATATGCTATGTAAGCTCAGACTATTTATGGTTTCAAACAAGTTCCTCATACTTGGTATCATGAGTTGTGTCAGTTTCTTTTTAGAAATTGAAATCAAGAATTCACATTCAAACACGTATGTTTTTATTCTCCAAAGTTGCTAACATGTCCTATTTTTACTAATGTACGTTGATGATACTTTCATAACTTGTAACAGTAATGGTCTTTTATCTCAATTTATAGATTGTCTTGTGCAATGCTTTTATATAAATGTAACAGCCCGAATTTGGGGTTAGTCGGAATAGTGGTTTCGGGACCACAACTTCGACGAGAAAAAAAATTGTTTTCATTATATTTTTATGGTCTACGATTTCACAAAATGATTTTGTGAAAATTTCGTTCGAAAATTTTGACGTTTGGGCACTCAATTTAGTCAAAATGACTAAATTGTAAAAGTGACAAAGTTGAGTTCTATATATTAGAGGTGTCCAATTGTTATGAAATTTTAAATTGGAGGTCTCTATATGGTAATTAGACCATTGGTTAAGTTGATGGACAAAAATGGGTATGGTTAGGCATGTTTCTAAAGTTTTTCATTAAGGGCATTTTGGTCATTTAGTTATTAAAATGAATTAAAAACAAAATTAAAAGCCAGTTTTTGTCCATCTTCAACCCCTAGGCCAAAAATTGCATGGAGAAACCATGTCTAGGGTTTTTCAAGCTTCCAAGCTCGATTGTAAGTCCGTTCTATCCCCGTTTTTAATAATTTTTACGTTTTTGAAATCCTTGTAACAAGATTTACCAATTTTTACCATTGTTTTGAACTAGGGTTTGTGTTTAAAAATTTACCCATGAATTATATACATGTATTTTGATGTTTTATGGAAGAATATGAATGTTTAGAGTGTGATAAACAATTTGTACTAAGTAATTTTCGATGAAAATGCCTAAAAGGATTATTTTGTAAAAGTTATAAAATATGTCAGAAGTGTGTAAATAAGTGAGTATTGTGGACTGCTATAGTTATGAAAATAGTTCAGCTAGGCCTAAAATGTAAGGAAATTAAATAAAAATTATTTTACGAGCCTAGGGGCAAAATCATAATTTTGTAAAACTTTAGGGGCAAAAACATAATTTCTCCAAAGTATGATTTTTGGATTGGAATGAATAGTGTGAATTTTATATAAGTTAAATGTATTGTTATAAATCAAGAAAGACGAGAAATTGAAATTTATCGATAAAAAGAAAAGTGAGAAAAAGTGAAAAATTCCCGAATAAACCTTTGGAATAAAAAGGGATACGAATGAAGTGACAGAAATGATCACATATGTGGCATGAATTGTGTGTAGGCCACTATGTAAAAGTGAAAGTGATGGTCACGTGTGTAGTACTATGTGCAGGCTACTACGTGTACCGGAATGATAAGTCGCATGTGTAGTACTATGTGCAGGCTACTATGCGTACCAGATAGTTTCGATCACGTGTGTAGTACTACGTGCAGGCTACTACGTGTATCGGATGGTAATTGTCACATGTATAGTACTATGTGCAGGCTACTATGTGAACCGAACATCATTAATTAGTAAGGTGGTTGCTATGTGCTGAATCCACCGAGTATCAGTTATTATTCTGAAGTGTTCATCGGGAAATTGACTAAGTGTAATTGAATAATGAATATAGGTGTGAAATTGAATTGAATATAGACTTAGAAATGGAAAAGTGAATTTTGAATTGAATTGTGATTGAAAGTGAAAAAGTGAAATTATGAAATAGTACATTTAGCAATAAAATAGTTTAGACAGCAACAGTTGTGTGACTTTGAAAAATTACCAAAAATGGTTGAGATTGAATTAGAGGCTGAATAATATATGAAATTGAAGTTGAATGAGTCTATTTTCACATAAAAGAAACAAAACAAGCAAAAGAGTTATATATTTTGAGATATTTGAATTTTAGTTAGATAGAGATAGAAAGAGTTTGGAATCCCCTGTTCTAACTTTGGAAAATTGTTAAAAATTGTAAAAAAATAAATATGGGATAAAGTTTATATGTTTAGAATACTCAGTGAATATATTTTAAAGAGAAACAAACGGAAACAATATCAAAATTTTGTACAATGAGATAATTAATTTTTAGTGAAGAGAGGTCAGAACTGTCGAGCAGTGAAACAGGGAAAACTTTAAAGAATAAACTGTACTATTTGGCTAAACAAAAAATTTTGAAAATTTTATGGTAGGAATATATATTAATATAGTTTTGGGGAAAATTTATGGATCTTAATTTGGAGTTCTGTAGCTCTAGGTAAAAATAATTTAGTGACTCTGACTCGAATAGACAGCTTTGAATATACATGTGAGTGAATAGTGAAATTGTAGTTAATGTTGTTTAAGTGTGTTATACACATTAAGGATGTGGAATAGAGAGGAGGAGGAGGAAAATTGGAAGAACATATGAATGATTTGTGTATAATTGGCCATATGCTCGATTATAATCGATAAACGATTGAAAAGAAATGATGTTTATAATTGTGCATTATTAGTTATAGTTAAAGTTCATGTGAGAAAATAAAGTTTCATAGTATGTGTATGTGGTATACTTGGTATATGATTTGGTATGGACCAATTTCATAAATGGTTTATGAATTAACTCATGTTGATAAGTTTGATACATAAATAAATGTGGTGTTTATCCATGCTTATAATGCTTATACTATATGTTTATTTGGCTAGCATGTTTGGTGTGTATGCTTAGGCTTTGGCCAAGTTGTGGCTGGATTACGCCACATTAAATTTATAAAATCATGTATTGAGATGGTAAATGTCTAGATGGAAATATGCTTGTGATCATAAAAGGGTGGTAAGGTTTAAAGTTTGTAATCTTTATTAAAATGGTTTATCATGTGGTTAGTCTTCAAAAAGACTAGCTTGCGACTATGGTTGAGTGTAATGTTTATATCTTGTGTGATATGCATAGGAAACGAGAGTGGAAAGGAAATGAAATACTAGGTTCATGCTTGAAGTGTAAAATGATGCAAAAAGGGGACGTTAAGTTAAACGATAAATATGTATTAGTATTGGACTTAATGAAATTGAATTGTACGTGAATTAAATGGAAATTGCAAATGATATGATTTGAATTAAATGAATTATTGTGGTATTGAAATGTATATTGGATTAAGAAATTGAATTGAATCGTGAACATGAGAATCGTGAATTAAATGAAATGGAAATGAAGTATTGAGTTGCATGAGTATGTATTAGGTCTCAGAAGCCCTATTTGTTACAAATATAGTATTTTGAAGTTATAACGTGAATATTTATAAAAGCATGTTAAAATTTTGAAGAGTTTCAATTTGAATGAAATTTTATAACTTGGTTTAACATGTTTATAACTTTATATGTTCTGGTAATGCCTCGTACCCTATTCCGTCGACGAATACGGGTAAGGGGTGTTACAATGTGACATCGCCAGATTTAGTCATAACGTTTAGACCGAATTTGGGGTGTTACAATAAAAGATTTTCGGGGCAAACTCTTATTTTCTTGGACTTGAAATCATTTCACATTCCGATGGAATTTTGCTCTTTCAACAAAGATATGTTAAAGACATGCAAATTATAATTGAAAACTTTAATTCAAAAATATAATGATAAATATAAATAATTGATAAGTGTTAAAGGTAATATGTTTTAATCCTATTGTTAATACAATTTTAGGCGATTATTCGATGTTAATGGTGAATCTTATGCTACTAATTCTTTAAATTCATGTCTTTATACTTAGCAGAGCATTGAGAACAGAAAAAGCGAAAAATGAGCGAAGTAAAGTACAGGAGCCACACGAGCCGACCCCTTCCACATTGCCGTGTGAGCCACATGGGTTGCCACACGGCTATGTGGCAGACCGTGTTGATTTCACGAATTGAGACTCTGAGCTGCAGGAAAATGCAATTTATAGGTTTTTCAGGCATTCTAAAACATATGTATGACAAAAATAAAAAGATAGGAGTGAGCTGCCATAGAATACTCAAGAAAATAACTCGGAAAATACCATTGAAGCCAATTCTAAAGTAGATTTCCGTCAAGATTGAAGACTCCTAGTTGATTTCTCAGGAGATTATAATGAATTTCTTTATTTCTTTCAGATATACTGTCTCTGAGATGTTTTTATTTGCAAGCATGAACTAAATTTCTAAATACCTAGGGTAGATGAACCCTATGATGAACTTTATTGTTTGATTTTTATTTTACGCAATAAATACTTAGATCTTGTTCTCAATTATGTGTGCTTAATTCTTGGTTTGATATTTCTAGAATATTGATCCATGTTTGATATGCTTAATTCAGAGGAGGAATATACCATGTTTAAGAGTAGATCTTGCGTAATTGAGTGGAGTTGCATGCAATCTTAGAAATAGGACGACATAAATCTACCGGGTTAAAGTCAAATCTAATAAGGGAATCCATAAATCGAGTTAATGCGATAATAGTGGTTTTAATTAGAAAGAAATTTCAATTAATCAACCTAGAGTCAGTTGCTCTTATTCTCGAAAGAGATATTATCAAAATTCAGTGATTTCTACTGATCAAGATATTAAGTAAAGAAATTGTATAATTTAGATTGATAGTGACAGATAAAATCTAGGTGAATTCTTTCCTAGGTATTGTTACACTTTTTGGTTGTTCATCGTTTATTTGTTTGTTTTGTTATTTGCTATGTTCAGTAGTTAATTAAATTAGTTAATTTTAGTTTTTAAATCAATCACTCGAATTATTCGATTAAATAATAGAAAGACAGTAATTACTAGTACTTTTAGTCTTCGTGAGAACGATATCTTTGCTCACCGTAGCTATACTATTAATTGATAGATGCACTTACCTTAATCAAATTTTTAGTCAGTTTCGTGGACATCAATCACAACAAATTATAATGTCAAAATTTAATTTTTAGCTTAAGTATTGTTGATACAGTGATACAATAAGGAGGAGACAAGGAAGAGATGGTGGTGGTTGCTGCAGAGGTCGGTTTATCCAGTCGGGGTGAAAAGCTAGAAGTTATCAAAAGTGCTGGTGAGGGGAGTGTTGAGGTTGAGAGTTGATGATAAGTTGATACAGCATAGGCTTGGTATTCTCGGAGAGTCGATCCCTCCTTCATCGCTCCTGAAGGTCCAATATAAGATGATGTTAACTTGTTGGACTTATTATCTAGCCATCATTATAGAACGCGTGGGGCAGATATTCAATAGGACTAGGATGTCTATGATGAGACAAATCCTATAATTCACTCTGACTTGATAATATAGAGCCATTGAGCCTACATTGTGTTTGATGACTAACAACTATATATTCTCAATGAAGCTTGGGGATCTGGGTGGCAGATGACTCATATTTGTTTTGATGGTCGTCTCGGAAAGGAGGCTTATTGATGATTTCTCGATTTGTTGGTAGCTGATGTACAATTTGAGTGTCTTTCTAACTTGCAACTTATAGATTAACCCTAAAATCTAAAAACAATAAACTTAAAATAAATCTTAAAAACATCATACAATAATATTTCTACACTACACCAAAATAGGCTTTTAGCGGCGCTTTTTTAGGCCTTTAGCAGCGTTTTTAGCGCCGCTAAAAGAATTTGCGGCGCTTTCCCACAAACGCCGCTAAAGACCATGACCTTTAGCGGCGCTTTTCCCACAAATGACGCTAAAGACCATGATCTTTAGGGACGCTTTTTTGACAAACGCCGCTAAAGACCATGACCTTTAGCGGCGCTTTTCCCACAAACGCCGCTAAAGACCATGATCTTTAGCGGCGCTTTTCCGACAAACGCCGCTAAAGACGATGACTTTTAGCGACGCTTTTCCGACAAACGCCACTAAAGACCCTGACCTTTAGCGACGCTTTTCCCAAAAACGCCGCTAAAAACCACAACCTTTAGCGACACTTAAACAACAAACGCCACAATGAAGATGAGTTTTAGCGGCGCTTTTTAACAAACACCACTAAAACATGGCTTTTGAAAAAATATTTTAATTAAATAATATTTATTTGTATGATAATTATTATATTATGTTTTGTTTTGTTTTTAAGGATAAAAATATTAATTAAATTAAAATTTCTATTAAAATTTTAACTATAAAGCTAAATATATATTTCTATGTAACAGGAATATAAATTCGTACCGATTTCAAATATTTCCTATAAAAACCTGTCATGACAGTGATATATATTGCATGCTTGATAATATATCAACCATCACAACCGCATATATTTCAAGACAATTCACAATTCTTAAACACCCATTCTCACAGAAAAATTTGCTAAGTATGACAGGCTTCAGATTGTTGAGAAAAATCAATACAAAGATTTATAACCTCAAGCTATCAAACAATTCCATTCATCTAAAGACATCCTTCATAGAAAATTTATGAGCACTATGTCATACTCATTTATCAGCTATTAAAAAATTAACGGCATGTATGACCTCGCAATTCAATTAATCACCACATTTCGTCCAGCAAGCACTTTATTGGCTTTCTATAAAATTTAAGATTCTTAGACTATCCCTAGAAATTATCAGTCTAGATATTCAACACCACATTTAAAAGGGAAAAACAAAGATAATCCGTTTTTAATGACTTTTCCATAATTAGTGACTACAAAATATGCTACTCAAAACAATAACATTTGAACATGCTAATCAAAATTCTGGACCGCTAGACACAACATAAAAAACCTCTTGATAACTTAAGCCACGAGTTGCATGCATAAGATTTTGGTGGACAAAAATACCAAGCCGAGGAACAGCAGAAGCAATTTCAGTCTTCCATGGGCTGATTCTCTTCTGTCTGTGCTTGGGACACATTGACTTTGATTTTTGGAAGACAAAGAGATGAATCTTGTGCAAGTGCGAGCGGAGCTTTGACCAAGTGAATGCCCAGCTCCAATTGCTTCCTTGCTTCTTTCTGCCTCTGGACTTTGCCTGTCTTAAGCCTGGAAAAAGATTTAAAAATGGAAGGGTTATTATTTACTAAAGTGCATGTCATAATATCTTTCAATGGGAACTGAAAGCACCACAAACCAACCTGTTTTTGATGTGGTCAGATGCCCTGTCTGATCTGATTTTATCAATCTTTTTAATGGCCTTCAGAGTATTCTCTGCAAGGTTTCTATCATATCTCTCCGGCCTATTACGTTTTCTCTCAAACTCAAATGTTGAATCCTGGTGCAAAAAGAAAAGAAATAGAAATCATGCAGTGTTTTGGTATAAGCATTGTAATAATGCAATAAAAAGTCCAAAATCAATGCCTTAGGTCTATCACCTGTGTCATGTCCTTTCCATGCAAACGCCTATAGGCCTTGGTTCATTTTACTTTACGGGGATTCCTCTTCATCTTGAAGTTCTTGTGGCATTTCGATCTACAGAAACAGAAAATCTGCAAATGTTTGGACCATCAGAAATTAAAATCAATGCAAACAGCACGAATGACATGTAGGGAACATAGTACTATAAATTATTTTAATTGATGCCCTCAATCTGGCATAAATGTTGCTGAAAACTGCATGTATCTGAACACTGCCAAGCATAAACACATACCAAGTATCAAATTTTAGGCCACTACATAGAGAAATGCAACAAAAAAGAAAAATACTGCAACGAGAGTAACTAAAAAATGGATGAGAAAGACAGACAGGCGACTTCTGGACAAACCAAAGGCCAACTCCATAGAATCAAACCAAATGTGTAGCATGATAAGCCAATATGGATAATAACTAAATAGAAACAAACAAAAGCGAAGAACCTTTAAGAGCAATAAAGTAATATAACCTTTGAATACATGTAAAAGTAAGAAAGAAACTCCTACCTTGGCATCGTTGCGAACAAATTGAATACCATGCCCCGGATATACAGTGGAGGAACAAAACCAGCACTTCTCTAATCTCATTCTTCTTAAATTAACTAACAAAACACAATTTCCTAAACAGAAAATAACATTGACAATATCAGAAATCATTTCATAAAGAGACTAATTAGCAAAATTTAAGGGGGTATCACAATCTTAAATTGCATAAGTTGACATTAGCATGAAAAGAGAATCATGTATAACCTGAAGCATATGATACTTCCGTACATTCAATTCATCAGGTTTTCAAGTTTATTCGTCAGAAATTATCAAGCATAGACGAGACATAAAAACCCTAATAAAGAAATTCCACCTAATTATTTTACCCAAGTGAAATATTATAGACGGTGAAGTATTAAACCATTCCAGGTACCATAAAATAGAAATAGGAGTCATTTCTTACCGCAAACTAGCTACAATAGCCAACACACAATCCCTTCTAGCTCCTATATAAACAAATAATCATTAATCCTATTCACTGCATCCCAATCTGACAAGCTTAGAGTAGTCAATAAACCAATTATTCATTAATGTATAATAACAAAAGAATCGAACATTTGGTCTCTATAATGCAAATTAAATGACAGCTTTAGATGAAATTAAAATAGGAGATACACTGTAGAACATACAAAGATAAGGAAAATAGTAGCAAATTATTTCTTACATGCATTGTAAACATGTTTGCGCCGTAAAGGTGGAGCACCTACTCACCATGTACTGACCAAACTTCTCTTTGATTGCAGGCAAATTAGCACCACCACCATTACCTAGCTCAACCTACTAGTTAACAATTATAAATTTTTTTTCTACTAGTTAACAATTATAAATTTATAATTTTTTTCTCATCAAAAATCTTTTACCAAATTTTCTTATATTTTCTCATCAACCAAACACCCAAAATACAGAAATATTATTAACTCATGTTAACAATAAATGCGTTAACGATTAGAAATAGTATTCTTCATTTGGAAGCCAATGAAGCTACAGAAGGATGAATCATTAATTTGTAACGAAAACTGCATGGAACAGTGGCTAGGACAAAAAGGAATACAGATTTGAACTTAAAAACTGCATAAACTATATCAATGTAGGCATAAGTAGAAGGATGTTCTGGTTTTGCTTGTTTAGACTAGTTGAATTTTGAAATTCTTTATCTTTTCCCTCGGTATAAAGATGATATACTTTTACATGTATTTCTTACATGAACGGCACTAGTGGTATTTGAAAATTTGAATAGCAGCAACAATTCTTCAACAGTTATAGAAAATGGCATCAGCATATATAAATTGTCTAACTAGGTAATGTCATCATTATTAAAAAGAAAAAAAATGACTATCAAATCTGTAGATATCTACCTGCTTGCAAGGTCAATACCAATAAGGTCCTTTACAGTATCTATATTTTCACTATAGAAAGAAAAAAAAAAAGACAGCGAGAGATTAGAATTTTTTTCTAAAAGAGATGTTTGCTGCTAAATTAGAAATATATATGCTAGAGAAGCATTGCAGTGGCAAAAGAACTATGCAAGGTAACACTGCTCCAAATAAGAGATCCCTAATTTTGAAGAAAAAGTTTGATAAACCAAAAGCAACAGCTTCAAACTGTTTCAGTTGTTTCAGTTGTTAAAGGCACCATGGACTTGCTCAAATTTTGCCAGTAAGTATAACTCAGTATATCTAAATGACAAATAACAAGAAACCTACCTAGAACCAGCTGATCGAAGAGACTGAGAAAGAGTGTATAAAAGTTGTGTCCAACACTCTTCAGCATCCTGTAAAAGACCCCAAATTACATATCAGAATATAAACAAATCTGGGAAGAACAATTACAAAAGAAAATGATAAAAGTTTGGGAAGAACAAAATAAGAATTGAATTTCATCATTTTTATTAAATAACGATAGATATGTACCAAAAGAAAACCAACAGTTCCATATTTACCATACAACCCGCTACGATGTCTGGTAAAAAAATATATGAATTAATCATAAATAATTCAATCTCACGGGCAACCATTAAACCTTACCACATAAGCCACCCTGATTAAACTTGTTTTCCATCCAAAGATCACAGTGCAATGAATCAAATAATAATAATAAATGAATCCCTCAAGTTTTGTTCTCAGTGGAAATAATAATAAATAGAAGCAAAATTAGCCGATAAACACATGAAACACATTAAAAAAGTGAAGGTAAAACAATTGATAAACCGAACTTTGTGAGATAAACATGTAAAAAGCAGATAAAAGAAAATTTGTGAGATAAACATATAAAAAACAGATAAAGTTTGTAACCCAAATTAAACAATTAAATATACCTGATTTCCTGTCTTTTTTTTTCTAAATAAATAGAATGGTAAACCATGGTTGAATTCTTTTTCATTGAAATGGAAGGGAAGGAATTGAGCAAGTAGTATTGGAAACAACTGAAAGAGACACATTTTCTAAGCTGTCATTCAAAATTTCAGTCATGGCTGCTATTATTGCCTCGGCTTGCTTCGAAGGCAGACCTTCCGCCTCTGATCTCCTAACCTATAAGTATAAGCACCATGTCTTCAGATATTTTCAAGATTCCAAAAATCAAACAAAAGTACAGTTTCTAAAACAAAAGAAGGAATCATTGTAATTTACCAAAGCTAAAGTGTCGATGAGAAACAATCGCTTTCCATTAGATTTAACGAGCTGAGAACAGTGCATCCGCTGTGAAAATAGAGTGGGAGAAGCTAACAATCGAATCGCAGAGGGAGGAATCGCAGCGCGTCGTTCTGCTCCTCCAAATTTTTTCGATTGGGATTTTGTGAACAAATCAGCGCGAATTTGGGATTTTTTAGTTTTTGGGTTTTAGGGGGAAATTTGGGGAAAAAAGCAGCGCCAATTTTTTTTAAGCAAAATAAATTTTGTGGCGTTTTAAAAAAAAAACGGTTTAGAATAAATATTAGTATTTGTGGCGCTTTTTCAAAAACGCCACTAAAGTCTCAAAAACTCAATAAAATGACTTCGTTGGGCCTAGTTTTTTTGCGGCGCTTTTCTAAAAACGCCACTAATGCTCATTTTTAGCGGCGTTTTTCGAAAAGCGCCGCTAATGCTTATTTTTAGTGATTTTATTTATTTATTTGTTAAAATTTTTTATTTTATTTGTTAAAAATTATTAGTTAAGTGATTTTATTTATTTATTAATTTTTTTAAATCTAATATTTAAATATATCAAATGGTTTAGATTAAAAATATTTAAATATAAAAGCATTAATTGATTGTATAAAATTTCATCATTTAACAAATCTCAAATAAACCTTAAATCCTAAACCATTTAATATATATAAAGTTTATCGATTATCTCTTAAATAATTTAAACTATAATCATAATTTTAATATATTAAAATTAATATTATCTCTTTCACAATTATATAAGAAATTATTTAATATATAAATTAAAAAATACTAATTAATCTAAACCCTAAACCCCTATCCCCTAAACCATAAATCATAAAATATAACTCTAAACCCCTAAACCCCTAACCCCTAAACTTTAAATCCCAACCCTTAAACAATAAACCATAAACCGTAATTCTTAAACCCATAATCCATAAACCTTAAAATAATAACTCTTAAACTTTAAACCCTACACCATATACCCTAAACTATAATCATAATTAATTCAATATTTTAAAATTAATACTATCTCTTTTACGATTATATAAATTAAAAACAATCAATCATGTACCAAGAACACTATATTTAATATATTAAATTATTTAATATATAAATTATTTATAAAGAATTTAAACTATAATAATAATTTTAATATATCAATTTAATATTATCTCTTTTACAATTATATAAGAAATTATTTAATATATAAATTTAAAAAACTAATTAATCTAAACCCTAAATCCTAAACCCCTAACTCTTAACTCTCAACCCCTAAACCTTAAACCTCAACCCTTAACCTATAACATTAAACCATAAACCGCAACCCTTAAACCCTAAATCTTAAACCATAAACTATAAACCATAACCCCTAAACTCATAATCCATAAACCTTAAAATAGTAACTCTTAAACCTTAAACTCTAAATCATATACTCTAAACCAAAAACCTTAAACTATAGAGATAATTAATTCAATTTTTTAAAATTAATACTATATCTTACGATTATATAAGAAATTATTTAATATGTAAATAAAAAACACTCAGTAATGTACCCAAAAAACTTTAAAATTATTTTAAAATAATAGTATTTTAAATTTTCCATTTTTAATAAATATTTTTCTTTTTTTTTATTTCAAATTATTTCTAAGTGTCATTATTTCAAATTTATCCATTTTTAACAAATATTCAATTAAAAATAAATAGAATTTTAATTAATATAAATAAACAAATTAAATAGTAATTAGACAAATAAAATGTTTTTGCGGCGCTTTTCCAAAAACGCTGCTAAAGACCAGAGCATTAGCGGCGCTTCTCCAAAAACGCCGCTAAAAACCAGAGCATTAGCGGCGCTTTTCTAAAAAGGCCGCTAATGTCCCGAAAGGTCGATCTTTAGCGGCGTTTTATTTAAAGCGCCGCTAATGCTCGATTTTTAGCGGCGTTTTTTACCCAAACGCCACTAAAAATGCCGCTAAAAGCCTGTTTTGGTGTAGTGCTAACATAAGATACTTTTCAGTTTTATCCTTCCAACTAAAAACCCATTAATTTTTTATAAATATAATTTCTAGATTTAGTGTAATGTTAAGAGTAAACGACAGTTGGAAGAGTTTCCTCATTCAAATGAGGCGATTTTAAGGACTAAGGTCTCCTGTTCAACCAACATTTGGCGAACCCTCTCACTCAAACTCTGACTTAATAGATCACAATTTTATAGTTAATTTCTTCTCTCTCTCTCTCTCTCTCTCTCTCTCTCTCTCTCTCACCCTGTCTCTAAAATAATTTTTTTAGCTTTGGTAAATCTTCTTCTTGATCATATATAATCTTTTTCATTTGTTTTTTTTATTTCTGGACCCAGATAAGCTAGCCAATCCATCCTGTTCACCTTATTCACTGAATCATGCCATTGCCACCCACCCACTCTCTCTGAATCAGTGTGAGTTAAAAGCTCTGAGCATCGTGGCCTTTAAGCTAAGAAATCTATCAACTTGCTACTATCTCCATCTCTCCCTGCTTGCATTTCCACCGTGCCTTGTCCTCTGAGTCTAGGCTTGTTGTGTTATGTTATCACCCGCACCACCTCCAACGTAAGTCAAAAGGTTCGCTTTTTTCGCTGCCCGCCGCCCGGTCGCTCTTCTCTTTGCTTCAATTTTTATCTTTCCTACTAGCTTTCTTTCAACTTATGTTCGCTCGCTTATTCCATCAGTCTGTCATCAGCTTTCTAGGAGCTTTTTTTTCTTTTTCTGGAGCTTCCTACAGTACTTCTTGCTGCTTTTTCCTGATCATTTATATACTAAACTAATTATGGTTAATTATGATGCACACACACACACACACTAGCTATTCTTTCTGATATTATGGTCCATATGGATAATATCTATACTTACGTCTTGTTTCAGAGAGGGGTAGGAAATTTAAACGATGGCAACTCGAAATGGGCAGCTTTCAGTTCCCCCGGGGTTCCGGTTCCACCCAACAGAAGAGGAGCTTCTGTATTATTACCTGAGGAAGAAGGTCTCCTTTGAAGCTATCGAGCTGGATGTTATAAGGGAGGTGGATCTCAACAAACTTGTGCCTTGGGACCTTAAAGGTCATTACTCATACATAACTCTACGTTATGCAGGTATAATTGTATTTCTGGCTAATTAACAAATGATAACTTCTTGGATATGTATACCATCACAACCTTTTCTATATCTATATTTATTATGATTAATTGCTAGCTTTTCTATTCTTTCTTTTAACATGCAGATAAATGCAAGATCGGCTCCGGTCCTCAAAACGATTGGTATTGCTTCAGCCACATTGCCACAAGGACAAGAAATATCCAACCGGAACTCGAACAAACCGGGCAACCATATCTGGTTTTTGGAAGGCTACAGGGAGAGACAGGGCTGTCCACCTTAGCAACTCCAAGAGAGTTGGGATGAGGAAAACCCTAGTTTTTTACACGGGACGTGCTCTTCATGTACAGAAAACTGATTGGATCATGCATGAGTATCGCTTAGATGATGATGATTCTGATCAAGTTCAGGTAATATATACATATACACATACATACATACACTATGAAACAATATTTACTTTACTCATCAGTCATTATAAAATAACTACATAAAATGGCTTGCTCGTTGGTGTTGACTAGTAGGAAGATGGGTGGGTTGTGTGCAGGGCTTTCAAGAAGAAGAATCATAACAGAGGTAATTTTGAAGCAGGTTTGGGTCAAGAAGACAACTTGGCTCACATCAGGACTGTTGCTTCTTCTGCTCAATTGGAAGCAAGGGCATAATCATCTGCAAGCATCATATGATTATTCCTTTGATGCCTCCATCAACCTCCCTCAATTATTTAGCCCAGAGTCAGCAGCTGTTGCTTCTTCCTTCATATCACCTCTCTCTTTGAACTCCATGGATATCGAATCTTCTCGAAACTTATTGAGACAAGCATCAACTGGAGGCAGCTGTGGACTGATGCAGCAAGATCAGATCAGGTAAAATGGTGAATGGCCATTCTTGGACAAGCTCCTAGCACAGCAGCCACAGAGCATAGATCATCAGCACTCACAAACCAAGTGCAGCCCTTCATTGCAACTTGATGTCGGCACTTCAAGCCAAAAAGTCCCATTTCGATATCTCGGTTGTGAGGCCGACATCTTGAAAATTTCAAAGCAGTTACACCTAATTTCGGATGCTTATGATTTTGCATTTTCATCCTAAACGGTGCCAAAGACATTCTTTAAAATCTTATTAACTAGTTGCAGTTCTATCTTTGAAATTTGAGTTTTACTTCCAAAACAAAGAGAGAAACCACCTAGGTTGCATAAGAGTGAATGTTGGGTGATTGCCAACGTATGTTACTAGTATACGTAGTTTCTGTTGTTTATTAAATTGTTTGGACAAATTCCAACAATTCAAAGATTAAGTGATTAAAAGTTATGTGTTGGCATTCCAAGGTTGAAGTTGTGGCAATGACATTCCTTACTTCAATTTGTGAATTTGAAGAAACCTTTAAACATTTTAAACATTTTTAGGAAAAAATATTTAGGTAGATTAATAAGTAATTTAGTTAAAATTAGTAGAAATAATTTGTATAAAGTATTATGTAATTTAGTTTTTTTCTATAAGTTCATATTTTTTAATATTTTCTCTAACTTAATTTAACTTTAATTAAATTATTTAAAATAATTAATTTTTTAAATTATAAACAAACATCTGTTTTTTCTTTTATAAATTTTAATCATTTTAATTTTTTCATAAGTTAATATTTTTTTATTTTTGTGCAACCAATTTTAAAAAAAATTAGTAATTTTTGTGGAATTTTTCTATGTTATTGACACATAATTTTGGTAATTATTTTTAGTATTTGAGTTTAGGATTTGAGGTTTTAAATTTTGGGTTTAAGGTTCGGGATTTTAAATTTAGGGTTTAAGGTTAGGGGTTTAGGATAAAAAATACCAAAATTATGTGTCAATGACATAGAAAACAATTGTTGAGATATCGTTAAATAATTGGAAATGGATAATGGATAATGAATAATGTGGTGGGAAGGGTCTATAAAATAATTTCTCTATGGATGAGTGTATAAAAATAATTTCATGTCTTTACAATTTGATGATGTGGCAAAATTTTATTGGTGCCTAAAAAATTAGTTTTTAGGATCACCCTAATGTAAGTTATTCCCTTAAAAAAGTTCGACGTAAAAAAAGTTGTGTTAATTTTAGCGATGCTAAATAAAGTTATTACTATAAAACTTTAAACCTCTTAATTATCACTTAATTAATATTAGAGTTATATATCATTTAAAATTTAAGTTTAATTTATAAATAATATCTAGCAGTTAGACATATTCAATCAGATAACATTTAAGAAAAATTACCTATAAAAATAGATATTGTTAGTGTTAATAAGTTATAATTATATAAAAAATAATAGAGCATTAAGACAATAATTATTAGAACAAAAATAACATCAGATTAAAGATCATGATGTGATATAATATTACGTTATTATTAATTTTTAACTTTTTGTAAGTTGTTTATACTGTGCAAAGCATGTACTCTTAAAGTTGTTTTTTTATCCATCTATTATTTGTTAAATATATGTGAAAATTATTTTGTAGGTTTGTTTTGAAATGAAAGTAAATTTTCAACACTTATTTTTAATCTTTATTATTAAACTTTTTATTAATTTGACCAATTGACTAGAAAATGTCCATTTCCAAAAAAAATTACAGAAATGGGCCACTTTTTTCAAAAATAACGGGAATGATTCGATTTTATTAAAATACGCTGAGCTGGCATCATTTTCAGGGGAAAGTAAAAAAAGTATATCCAGCTCAACGCTTTTTTCCCTCTAACCTGTAAAACGCATATAGATCAGCGCGTTTTATTTAAGCGCTTCCAGGTCAATAATCTTTTGCCCGTGTTCCAACAACTAAATTTCCAAAAAAAAGCTATTTTTTAAAATAATTATGAAAATAGGCTAATTTTTTTAAAAATTTACAAGAATGAGCCTTTATATAACCCAAAGTGGCAACACTTATTTTTTTTTAATTTTTTGGTACCACCAATTAATGTGGAAATAAAACTTATAAAACAATTTTTTATATAGACCTAAAGTCACATTTCCCTTGGTTTATTACGCAATGTGGGGTTTGAGATATGTGTATATATAGACTCATAAATAGGTTTGCAGTTTGTTCCTAGACAATATGAGATTCCTTCCTCTTTTTAACTAACAACATAAGATTAAAGGCCACACTATATTTTATAATTTTTTTACAAACTAATTTTTATTTTTTTATTTTGTTAACTTTTTCATATTATAAAATTACCTTTTGAGATCTTTAATCTTGTTGCATTTTAAAATTGTTAGCCTATACAAAACGCCCATAATAAAAAAAAAGAAAAAAAAAGAAAAGAAGAAGAACAAATTGCGCATATGAAACTTGTACATGCAATAATCTTCTATTCAATTTTAAATGTTTGAAGTTAATATCCATGGAATTCTATTTTTTAAAATAATTTTTCATTATTTCAATTTAGAAGTTATACTTTTAATTTTTTATTATTTATTTTATTTTATGTTAGGAATGTTTGATTAATAAATAAATGGTGAGTATTTATACTTAGATAGTATACTCTTTTTTTTTGTAATTTTAAAAATTAGACATCTCTTTTTTTTTAAATATTTATTTTTTAATATTTTACTATATTCATTAATTTTTTAATCCTAATTTTAATTTAATTTCCATCACCTAATGAATGCTAATAAATTTATTTCAGATGTATTTTGACTGGATAGATAATCTATTTAAAAATAGTATATAATTATGTTAAATAAGTTTTTTTATAGAAATATATAATATACATAAAATATAATAATTATTTTTCATATTTTTATATCTAGATTAAATTACATTAGTAGTCATTGAACTGATTTGTAAAAACTTACAAAATGATCACTCAACTATTAGTAAAAATTTTTAGTCATCCAATTATCTTGAATTTTGAGGTAAGTAACTAAAAAAAGAAGAAGACAAATTTGAATAGTTGAATGACAATTTTGTAACATTTCATAAACAAATGATTAAAAAAACATAATTAAATGACTATTTTATAACATTTTATAATTAAGTGATAAAAAATTTACCTTAAATACATAAGAATAGACAACTTCATAATCAATTTTTTATATTACATATGTATAAAATTCTTTATATGTAAATGATTTTTGTTTCAACATAATTTTCATTCCTTTGAAAAGAAAACAAGTGTATATGAATAAATTCATTAATAGTTTCATACCTACACATTATATTGATTGTTTACATCAAATTTTAGTGTTTAGTAAATAAATTTATATAAACATTTTAGTGAATATCTAATAATATTGGTATTGAAGTATATAAAATGAAATTGCTTTTAAAAAAATAAATGCAACCAAACAAGACTGTATTAATGGCAAATACTATACAATCTTCCACACATCCCCCGAACACCTTTATTTTAAACCTATTTGGTCATCTTCAAACAAGAAGAGACAAATCCCACATCATTTTATATTTTATAAATTTTAATGTAACAAATGTTAACTTTTTGTAAAAATTTTAAACTATAGTGTAACATTTAATCTTATGTTGTTAGTTAAAAGAGGAAGGAATCTCACATTGTTTAGGAACAAGCTGCAAACCTATTCATGAGTCTATATATACACATATCTCATATCCCACATTGCTTAAAAAAACAAGGGAAATGAGACTTTGGGTTTATATAAATGCCTATTTTGTAAGTTTTATTTCCACATTAATTGGTGGCATCAAAAATGAAATGCCCCAAAGCCGGTCTGATCGTTATAGCCAAATTTGACGGTGTCACATGTTAAAGTGTTTAAAAACGTAACTTTGCTTCAAACATTTTCCGTTTAGAATCTTTTCATTATCACTTATGAATTCTAATATCATGTTAATTAATCATTCGAAAGCTTTCAAAATGTTTATTCTACGCGGAAGCTTTTAAAACAGTTTGCGTATTCGTGATTATTTTGTTAAGACGTTTGGTTCTTTTGAAAACTCAAGTTTTCCTAAAACTAGTAGTTATAACCCATAACTAATAAAATTCCCAAATTTAAGAAAAATCAATAGAGACCATATTTACAATAAAATTCCTGAATGAAATTTAAAATCACAATTTAAGTACAAAACAGAGTCAAATAAGGTTGTGTGGCCACCGCTGAGTCCTCCGCCGCACCGATCCGCCCAAGCCTAGGGATTACCTGTATAGATAAATCAGAAGGGTGAGTTTACGAAAACTCAGTGTGTAATCCCCATATGGAGCAAGCAGACAAAATGCAGTCACAGTCTGGGCTTAAGCCCCATCAGTATTGGATTCAGTTTCAGTTAGGGCCTTAGCCCAATTCAGTACAAAAACAGTCATGCATTAGGGCCTTGGCCCACTACAGTATCAGTAATCAGTATAGTAACAGATATACAGTCACAAAATCCTACCCTGCCAGCCTTTACACACCATCTCCATCCAACCCTACACTCCTTGTGTGGATATAATCAACCCACCCATCCCTACACTCCAAAAAGTACCAAATGCGTCACTAAAGAATGTTTACAGCTGAGCTTCCAGTATATTAGGCTTGAGGCCTTTCAGTACACTTCCTCCGAACAATACCAACCCCTAACCCAATGGAATGCAATATACAATAATGACATGCTATATCATAGCAGTAGTGCATACAATATCAATTCATTAAATATTATCATGCTTAATAACATGTAAATATATATATCAGTCATACAGTCATTTCAGTCAATTAGGAGTCTAGGTAAGCTTACCGACCCTACGGTAGGTTCACAGTTGTCTCGGGCGACCCGTGCAATCTTAGCAACAAAACAGTGGAGATTGGCTCGCATGCCCATGTTGTCGGCCCGTATGGACCCACAAGCCCTTGTGGTCCACACGGCCCAAAATGGCCTTGGCCGTGTGGATCACACGGCCTGACCCAAAAATCCCACACGCCTGTGTGGCCCATATGGCCCAATTCGGTCTGGCCCGTGTATCGCACACGGCCTGCCTTGTCGATCACATGCCTGTGTTCTGTCACACGGTCTCGACAGCCCTATTTTTTAGCTTTTTGCCGATTACCGTTTTAAGTGTTGTGGTTACAGACCTGATACGATTTTGGTACGCAACCGCTCCTGAGATAACCAGTACCTAAAATGACAATCCCAAGTCCAAAATCAATCACGATTCAAGATTAAACCAATACCATTAAACCGACAACAATCAATCTCCAAATTCGTTGCTTACCCTTAACGCTCTGAAATATCCTAACTACGGTCTCGCAGGGAAACCACGTTCCTTGTGATTTACTGCTGCCAAAACAAGGATTCAATACTAACGAAGAGTTAGGAACTTCACAAACTAATAAAAGAAAAACTTCTCCGATACAAACGAGGCACAACCCTCTTACCTATCAACTTATCAACTGAACGCAGCCAATGTTGATAAAAAAGAAGACAAATTAGAGAGAAAATAGGGAAAAGAAGGGAGAGTTTCGGCAGGAAATGAAGAAACAACTCGCCACTAGAGAAAAGAACAAATTTCGGCAGCAATGGGGATTTGGGAAGAGCAAAAACGACAGCAAAACTTGAGAACTAGAGTGAAAAGCTAAATTTGCAAAAAAAAAGTAAAAGAAAAGAAACAAAATCAGCAGAGAAGAGCCGAACTTGCAACCACCCAATTTTGGATATTTTCAAACTCCTTACTCCTTATTTTTCACCCCATATCCCTACTTCCACTCCCTAAAACCGTCCACTACTTCCTCTCAATTACCGAATTCAAATTTCACTCAAACACTTTAGTATTTCGGCTAAACCAAAACACCCACATGGCACAAGCAGCAAAATAAATCCCATGTTTGCGCAAGGACTCGAACTCCAAACTTCCAACTTATTTACACTCCACTGAACCACCAGACCAACAAGCCCATTCTAAAATATTTTACCAACATTTAATTATAAGCCTACTGACTAGTGATAGGGCTTCGTTCAGAAAAATACAAAAATTTTCCCAACACAAGACTTGAACTTAAGACCTCACACACACACCCAGGGCACTTAACCACTAAAGCAAATACATAGTTGTGTCATAAATACAAACTTTGGGGCATTACAATTTTTTTTAAAATGGCCTTTTTTTTTAAAAAAATTTAGTTGTTGGAATGTAGTCAAAAGAGTGCTAACCTGGAAGCCCTTTAATAAAACACGCTGACCTGGACACATTTTACAAGTCAAAGGGAAAAAAACACTGAGCTGAACGCACTTTTTTTATTTTCCCCTAAAAATGACATCAACTCAGCGTATTTTAGTAAAATCGGACCATTCCTGTTATTTTTGAAAAAAACGACCCATTTTCGTAATTTTTCTGGGAAATAGGCATTTTCTGGTCAATTGGTCTATTAATTTAGTGTGAACATTTTGCAACATAATTGGTGCATGTTTTTTTACCATTTTTTTCAATTTAATATTATAATTTACCTTTTTATATACTTCTAAATTTGTATATTATTTACAATGGCATTGGAGATATTGAAGATTATAAAGTAATATAGTATTATGATATTATTATTTTAAATTTTTTATAAGTTATTTATATTATGTGAAACAAACACCTTTAAAACTGTTTTTTTTATTATCTATCTGCTATTTTTTTGATGGATGTGAAAAATGTTTCGTGGGTTTAGTTTGAAAAGGAAGTCAAACTTGAACAATTATTTTATAATCATCATTATTAATGGAAATTATTTGGTACACTACTAGTGGAGTTGGGCAAGGGGTTGACAAGTGTGAGTATAGTAAAATATTAAAAAATAAATATTTTAAAAAAAACACATGTCAATTTTTTAAGGCGGCTTTTAAAATTAAAAAAGTACACTACCACTATACCAAATATTCACCCTATCATTAAATGTATTTAATAATTTAAAGTAAATATTTTTCATATTTATTGTGAACTAATACTATAATTAGTGGATATTACTTTACCTTTTTTTTCAATTTAATATTATAATCTACTTTCTTAAAATTAATATTTTATCTAATTTTTTACTAATTTACTATTGGTTGTTTTCCAAATATTTTTTTTCTTTTTTTCAATTTAATATTATAATTTATTTTCTTAAAATTCATATTTTATCTAATTATTTACTAATTTACTATTGGTTGTTTCCCAAATATTTTTTTGAGTTTCTAAAAAATTATATTATTTAATGAATTAAAAATAAAAACATAAAATCATGTGCAATACATGTAATATTGAAAACTAGTTGTATAAAACTAACCTTTTTAAACTTAAATTAGATAAAAAGTTTATTTGAAAAGCTATCTAATATGATTTGAATGTAACTATTTATTTTGTAATTACCCTCACGATTACTCTAATGCTAATAACAACTCAATTTAGTGAGACCCATTAATTACAATGCTTATATAAAAATATTATAAATGTCTAATTAAAGTAAAATTACAGATACATTGAAGTAATCACTACACTAAGGGCACTAGATCCCAACAACAAGTCCCTATTACTGTAGATGGCAGCATTCTATTTGACTTGTTGCTATACCATAGAGGCCAAGTATCGATACTAAGGCCTTTGGAGTTGAAAATTGACCTAGAAACACTATAAAACATCCTCAAACATCATTGAATCTAACCATTGAGTTCCTAATCACTTAAAAACATTATTAAGGACATTAAAACTCAAATTCATCTTATAAGCATCAATAGACCATATAGAAAACCAAAATTCATATTGGAACCAACCGAAAGTTTCATAAACCTTACAAAATAAAAATAAGTTTACAATTTAAGAGTAAACACATTTAGCCTATAACACCCCATTACCCGACCCGATCACCGAGTTCGACCTAAAAGGTACCACATTCGTTGCGGAGAAATTACGATCAATATTATTCAATTAAACACCATTATATATTCAAAAAAAATGTAAATCATGTGTATTAAACAATACACAACCATTTTCGGGTCTTATACGAGCTTACAAAAGCTCTTTTACTAACTTGGGTCAAAATAGGACCAAATTGTAAAGATTTCAAAGTTTTGGATTGACATTGCAACTTTGGGGGTTTCTTGTTGCGATGTAACTCTCTGACGTGGGCTTATTGTGACCTCAAGTATATGTTGTGGGAATATGACTCCTTTGTTGCTCCTTGTCGCGACGTTGGGAGTATGACGTCATGACGTGACTCACTGTTTCCAAAAGAATCAATTTGAAATAAGTTAAAAAGACCTGTAATAACATTTAACATTTCATTCACAACAAAATAACAACATTCCAATTGTATTCAAGCCAAAATATTCCAAAATAGTACTTCAAAATAACCTTAAGCAACCAAGTTCTAAATTCGACCATTTACGATAAAAATCTGATTTAATCCTAGGTACATGACATTTACAATCGAAAAGGCACTTTAGAAACTTTGATGAGTTGGTGAATCATTTCTTGGATACTAATCTACTTCCCGATTTCCCGAGGATCACCTACACCTGCGCACAAAGAAAACAAACTGTATGCTGAGTAATTGGGCTCAATGGTACATTTATAATTTAAGGCATATACAACATAAACATTAGTAATATGTTTCAAGCTAATACATGCATATATGCATATAAAATCTAACCAATTCATATCTTAGCTATCAACTTTTCCATCATCAATAGAAATACTTTAGTATGCATATATCAAATACCAAAACAACCTATCCACATTACATGTAAGGTCAAATTCAACTTACTTATCAATAGCCAACTAATCACTATATACCAATTCAATCTTAGCCATGAGTCAAGCATTCATTTATGATTCTTTACAACATACCATTAAGTTATACCATTCATGTACAATGACACACAATGTACTTTGCTAACATACTATTCAACTTGTTTCTGGAGTCTATTGACTCATTTGCTTTCGTTTTCCCCACAGGGCTTGATTTCAATTGATTTACATAATCATCAACATCTTTCCCTCCATCTCAATTCACATATATACATATTTGGTTCATTAGCATCATATATCACCATATTCACATAATTTACCAAACTTACAATTTGCAACGCTTATTAACTTGACTTGAACTCGAGTAGATACTCGGATCATCCAACCAACACACCAAAATGGCACCAAAGTGTATTATCATATAAACCAAAGTAGTAAACTACCAATACAAATGCCAAATCAAATCATACCAAAACCTTAACTATATCTTAAACTAATTATACCAATTTCATTCTTCGCAATATCAATCATATAAACAACAAAACATCTTTAATAATTTGGCCAAATACATAAAGCATCACAAAATAATATATATATTCATACCATATACCAAAATCTCATACTTATCAAAATAAGCCAAAGATATTTTAATCATTCACAAACCAATTCACAAGGCAATTTGTACATCAAAACATAGGTTAATAATAATCCACACCAAATAGTCAAATTCACATGGCATAACATAGTCATCACATAGCAAATATGAACACATACTAACATTAACATCTAACCGAATAATTAACCACATGACTATACCAAATTTGCCGAATCTCAAGATAGATTATAAACTTCACCTACCATTTGTCAATTCACAAAATAAGCTCATTTGCATGGCCAAAGTAACTTCCAACAACTACACCACTTACAAACCAACTTACATGGCTAAAACCACAACCCAAAAACATACCACATGATCCCTAGCATATACATGCCATATACTATAATTACAAGCTTCAAAAATACCAAAATAACGATCGATAGTGTGACAACGATTCTTGACGATCCCCGAGCTCGAGCTAGCTTCGATTATCTAAAAAAATAGGGAAATAACACACACAAAGTAAGCTTTCAAAATCTTAGTAAGTCATAAGCAAATAAATAGTCATAAAAACATACATAATCTATTATAATTATGCAGAATATAACTAGTTTCAAACACATATAGAAACACTTTTCTCATGTATTTCACTTTGTCTTATTAAACAACATCACTTACCTTTTTCTTTCAAAGTTCATATCAATTTCACACATACCTGAATCATTTATCTCTTATACCCATTCCGTATCGTATCGGCTTTGCCCGTTGAACCATTCGGAATCATTAAGGATACTCAGAAACACATATATCATATACAATGCCATATCCCAGATATGGTCTTACATGTTATCACATATCGATGCCACTGTCCCAAACAGGGTCTTATATGAAATCATATACGATGCCAATGTCCCAGACATGGTCTTATACGTAATCTCATATCGATGCCAATGTCCTAGACATGGTCTTACATGAAATCACACCTCGGGACTTTCATGACATTTGTATCCTATACTATTCCTAACATTCGTACGGGACTTTCAGACGTCGTAACTCTGTCAATTCTGGCTCGTTTTCATCTTTTCAACATTTGATACAATTCAATGATAATCAAACATAATTAACACCATTTAAACGCATTTATTTGCATATGAACTTACCTCGGATACAGAACGAACGGATCGGAACGACTATTCAACAACTTTCGACTTCCCCCAATCCAAATCCGATTTCTTCCTTTCTTGATCTCAATCAATGTTTTTGTTTAATTTAATAACATTATTTACAAAGTTACTTTAATGCCATTAATGAAAACATTACAAAATCATATAATGGATGACCATTTATGTCATTATTCGCTAACTATGGTCTAATCACTTCATAAGGACCTCACATTTAATTAATCATACCAAATAAACACTTAAACAATTAGTATGTCACTTTTTCATTTTGCCCGATTTAGTCCTTTTATCAAATTAAACATCCAAACGATAAAATTAAATCACAAAATTTTCACACATACATGCTATCATGCTGTAAATACAAAATAATATTAAAATAATTTTACGACTTCAGATTTGTGGTTTCGAAACAATTGTTCCGATTTAGCTAAAATCAGGCTGTTACATTTTTATCTAATCTCATAGCACATATCATATTTCGAACATTTCATGCTATATTAAATTTTATTTATTTTAATCCTCTATTTTGTCAATCACAATCAAGCTCAATTCAATAGCTCATATTATTGCTAGGTACTCACCTTGATATTTATAAATACAGCTAACATGAATATGCAATCAATTAATACGACCCTAAATCATAAATGTACAAACCATAGTCCCGCATCACTCATCGACAACTCTCGCTTTTCCTTTCCCTCTTGAAGGTTCTTATAACAACCTGAATTTCAATGGTGTTAGAAATAGTGGTTCCAGAACCCCATTCTCCGATGATCGAGTGCATAAACATTATTAACTAATATTTATGAGTTAATTATAGTATTATATTCAGGGGTGAGAAAATTCGATTCGATTCGAAAAAATTGAAAAATGATTCAAATTTCGAGTTAATCAAATCAAGTTATTCGAGTTATTCGAATTATTCGAGTCAACTCGAATAAGAAATTTCGAATTTCGAGTTCGAGTCAAGTTAAATTTTTACAATTCGAATAAATCAAATAATTCAAATAAAAGATTAGTATAAATACCATTTTGGTCCCTATCAATTTTGAAAATGAGCAAATTGGTCCCTCTCTTAACAAAAATTACAAAAAAAAATCAAAGTAATTTTCAAAATTTGAAAATAATTTTTAAAATTCAAAATATTTATAAAATTTGTATTTTAAAAATATATATAAATATTTTTTAAAAATCTAAAAAAATATATAAAAAATTTAATAAAATAATAATTATGGAATCTAAATAAGTGATTAATGATTCAAGCTTATCATACTAAAATATCTCTTTTTTTTTGCTTTAAATTTTTTTTTTCAAATATATATTGTTTCAAATTTATGTGTTCTAACTTGGAAATAGTTATATTGTACAAAATTTTAATTTAAAATTATTAATTTTTCTAATTTATCTCAAACAGTTTCACTCGATTTGATCGAACGCTCACTCCTAATTCAAGTTATTCGAAAATTCAAATAAGAAAGTAAAACTACGTCATTTTGATAAATTTTTACCTTTTCTAAAGTTAAAAGTAAAAAAAATCAAGTTGCAAAACTATGTTGTTTTGATAAATTTTACCCATTAGTCTTACTTTCCTTCACGAATTGCCCCACTCTTCTTGTTTCCTTTATTCAAAATTAATCTAAAAGCTTGTACTTTGTCTACTAGTAAAATAATCGATCCATGTAAACAGAACATTGAGTATAAATAATAGGATTCATTAATTCGACTCGACTTGACTCGAAATTTTTTGACTCAATTCGAAAAAATTCAAATTGAGTTCGGTTACTGAAATAGGATTCGTCAACTCAAAATTTTTTGACTCGATTCGACTTGAATCGATCGAATACTCACCGTTAATTATATTAACTTTTGGTCTGATGAATTCATTAATTGGATAGTTAGTTAAGGTATAAGTGTAGTGACCCTAAAGTCAGCGGTGTTGGAAAATGAGGTATTAGGACTTCATTTCCATAAACCAAGTTTGTAAATATTATAAAAATATTTACGAAGTTACTATATAGGTGATTTGAATTTTGGATAGGTAATTTGTCGAATTAGTGACTAAATAAAGTATAAGGACTAAATCGTAAAAAATATAAACGTTAATCGTTATTGATTTTTATTAGTTAACAGGTTTAAATATAAATTTTTCAAGGGTTAGTATGCCAATTAGGTCATTTTAATTGAATTGGACGGTTAGTGCTTGAATATATTATGATTTATATGTTAATTTTCAATTAAAATGAATAATATATGTTAAAACAAAAAGAAACAAAAAGGTTGTCATCTCCACTTAGTATCCCACCGATTTTGCTAACAAAAGAAAGAACCAAGAAGCCATTTTTAAGCTCGATGGTATTCGGCCCTCTTGCATGGTAAGTGTAGCTAAGTTCACTTTTCATAAGTTTTATGTTTTTAGAATCTCGGGAGCTTGATTTAGCTAACTGGGGATTAGATTGTAAATCTATTAAAGTTTTTAAATGTTTCCATTGATGAATAATTTATGAAATTGGTGCTATTTGGTTAGACTTGATGCTTAGATATGAAAAAGGAATAATTTGTAAAGTAAAAAATTGTTAATTTTGAACATAGAGACTAAAGTGTAAATATTCCAAAACTTGGCATGAAAATTTTCTAATTATAGATATTAAAGGGTTATATAAGGATGGAATTGAAATCGTATTGAAAAAAAAGCTTAAATTTGAAAGGTACAGCTATTTCGGTTTTAGGGACTAAATTGAATAAAATGCAAAACTTTAGGGAAATTTTGTAAAATAAAATTGAATTGATATATGCTTATAATAGGCTGTTATAAGAGGTTTGGAATTGATTAATTGAAATAAATTATTATAGATTGAAAATTGAATCAACAGGAGAATAATCAAGGAAAATACAAAATTGTAGATTTGTCCCTGACACCTTATCGGTTGCTTTTTTTACTAGATAAGTACATATGAGACTTACTTATTTAATTCATGATATGTTTGCATTATATTGTTTACTTATTAGTTTAAATTGTTATGTAATTTTGGTGAAATTGACATCTAAAGGATTAAATCGTAAAAAATGAATAATATGATTACCAACAAATAGATATGATATATTGAGAATTGAATTGAAATGTATATGTTGATGGGTGATATGAATATGAGGGAATTACAGGGTTAAGAATGTATATGGATTGTTATTTGATATGTGAAAAGTGAGTATAAGATTTTAGGGTTTGAAATGATATAGAAACGATAATGGTGCTTGTGTGAACTTAGTAAATGATTAGGATAAGAATGAAATGCCATTAGGGTTTAAAAAAATTGGGTGTTGGCTAGGAATATCTTTATCAATGGTTGAGATCCAGTATGTGTTGCATATTCTCAACAACTCGAGTGAGCAGCATTGTATAAAGTTGCAAAAGTAAACTTAACCTACAGCTTGAGTGAGCAACCCAAATATCATAGCTTGTGTGAGCAAATTCAATTATCACAACTCGTGTAACACCTCATACCCGGTCTGGTCATCGAACCTAAGGTATGGTACACCACATTAGCCACATGAGTGACTCTCCATTAACACCTAACCTAAGCTCCAATACACCATGAATTAAAACGAATAAAATAGGTATAGTTTTAAGGAAGCACAAGCTCGCAAACTCACTTCGCTTGCCTCATGATATGCAGTGACATAAATATGCAAACCTACTTTGTATGCATAACTTAACTACTCTTTTATAGAAGACTTAAACAATTGAAAAAGGTAATGTGAGCCTTAGGTTTTTCAAAAAAATGTACCTCGCAATATACAACAATTCATATGTCTGACATAAGGGTTCACACCCTTGCTAGCTTGTACAATCTAAGACTTTTACGGGGTAAGCTTCTTTAAATTGAGTAGGTCTCGTGAACTACCCACAATTCGCGAAGCCTCTCATGTTTCAAAAGTTATTAAGGGTTTGTATATACCAATTTGCCAAATATAGGGTTCGCACTTAGTACAGTTAGCAACCTTATTACTTCGCAGCAATTTTGGTGAACTCTACATAGTTTATCAGGTATAATACTTCATGTTTTTACTTATGACGAACACTATATTATAAATTAATACATAAAAGTGGACTTTTAAATGTAAGAGAACATCAAACAAATTTGGACTATATTTAAAATTTAGATGTGATTATAAAACATTATCGGTTCACAATTATAGACATAAAGAAAAACATAAGAAAGCATAGAAATAACTAAGTCCTAAAAATTCGGTGAAGTCGATAGAATTATGTCTTCAAACCCAAGAAGATCTACATTGCCTTTAATCCAGAGTTTACTTGTACTACCTTTACAACATGTATACTTCGCCTAGATCACTTGCCTCGTTGTTGCTCACCTTGCGATCTAGCTATCTATAGTGAATAGAAAGGAGTGTGTGAGTTCTATATGGAAAGAATAACCACAAAGCACGGACAAAACATAAGTTAAACAAAAGCTTTGGAACATTTACAGATATGTGAACACGGTTCGTCATACTTACGCACATTTTGGTTCACAAATACCTACAATCAGATAGCTTAAAAATAGTAAAACACGTTATTTCAGAAAACATAAACTTATTTTCCTGTTGGATAAGCGGATTTCTTTATAACGCCTCAGAATGACTTAATGAGTCTAACATGTCCTATAAGTGTAGCATAAAGCTAATGTTCTCCAACATACCAACATGTTCCATTAAATGGATATTAGCTCGACATTTCCTTATCTCTCCAACCCGTCCAAGGGCCTCTTGTCCAAATCACAAAACATAAAGGCGAGTACTCACAATCCTATGGCATGCGATTATATCTAATAGTTTAAAAAAAACATATACACAATAAAAAAAATAGAGTTTAGAAAGGATTTACTCTTGGAACTTAGGATAAAACCCTAAGCTCATGATTAATATTACGGTTCGTGTAACACCCTGATTTTTGGGGTTAGAAGTTTTAATATTTATAGGTAGAGCCAGTGGCTAGATCAATCATTTGAGTTTGTTTCAGCGTTTTAGTGTCAGAATTGGCTTGCTGGTCTGGTGGTTGGTTGTGTGTTAGTTTAGCCTGTGGTCCCGAGTTCAAGTCCTCAGGTGTGCTTTGAAGGAATTAATTTGATTTAGCACTGTTTTGTTTTAAAAGGGTTAGATATTTACTTTTAATTGTTTTATTTAATTTATTTTTATTTTTGGTTAAAAAAAAGGGGAAAGAAAAGAGGCAGAAAGTTTTTGGACGTTCCTTCTCTTGATGTCTTTTCTCTTCCTTCTCTGTCAATTATTTTTTCCCTACAATTAATATATTTGCTTAACCCCTTCGATTTTCCTGTGGCATTGGTTTGTTTATATTTTTTGTCAACTTGAGCTTCGAGTTTGTATTGAGGTCATCGACGTGTGTTGATTGAATTCTAGGCATTCTGATAGCAAATCAGGTTGGGTACTAAACTTTTTTAACTGTATAACTCGGTACCATATTCTTTTGAAATTCAGCAACCTTTTTTATGTGATTTGGGTAGTTGAGCAATTGAGGTTTGTAATGGTTTTAAATAGCATGAATTCGGTTTATTATGGTGTGTTTCTAAAAAACTATGATTATGAGTCATTTTAGTGATCGGAAAATAAGGCTTTCAGTCGATTTTGGTGTAGTTTCGTGACCACATAGGTGGCTACACAGGCGGTTCACACGGCCGTGCGCAATTAGGATTTAGAGTTTCTAGGCTAACCTGGGTGCCACACGGCCGTGTGTGTTTGGTAATTAGGGTTTAATGATTTGGTGTCGCACAGTCGTGTGGCTGATTTGGGGATTTAGGTATCCCACACGGGCGTGTGTTTTGGACACACGACTGTGTCTACTCGGTACTCTATTTTAGCACATATAGATAGAGAGTTACATAGCCTGTTCACACAGCCATGTCCCTGGCTCACACGAGTGTGTGCTTCAGCCACACGGTCATGTGCTTCCTCCCACACGGGCGTGTTGACCCCCACACGTCCTAGGCTTTTCCACACGGCCAGAGCACATGGCCGTGTGGTCATAAGTCACCTATTTTAGTTCTGTGTATGTTTTTTTATCTGAAAATGTGTATGTTTTCTGACCATTGGTTAGGCTTTAGTGAGGGTAGATAAGACTCTGATCTGGGCTTCGGCTTATGTGTTATTTGTGACTGTTGTGTGAGATATCTGATATTAAACCCGGTTAGCTGGGTGTGTGCATATCTATTTTTGTCTAACTATCTGTCGATGTGTTCATTGTTTCTGTGAGGTTGAAAGCATACATGCACTTGCATAAAGAAATTTTGGGGTTGGTTGTGAAGAGAAAGAAGACTGATTCTGATCTGATCTGGCAGTTTTACTACAACTTATTCGTATAGCGGTTTACAGTACAGTACCGCATGTATGTCAGCTTTGCTGCGTACTATTATCTGATCTGGCAGTTTAAATTGCAACATGCCTGTACAGCGGTGTACCGAATTGCACTATACTCCATATACGCTAGCATTTCTACGTATTACTATCTTACTGGCTTAGTCCACATACATGGTGTGTAGGGTTGGATGGGCCTTTCGAGGTCCTAGTGGTGTGTCTGGCTGGATGAGCTTAAATAACTCTTTTGGGGTGTGATCGGGGGACAAAAAGGTGTTTTGGCTGGATAGATAGGTTTTTTTATCCCTTGACTGCATTAATACGTATATATTTGAGTGTTCTGGGTATAAGATTATTTGACTATATTTTTTTAACTGAATAACACTTGTGAATGAGTGTTTGTGTGTGACATGGTGTGTTTGAATTATTACGTTCTATTGGGACGTTGGTTCCAAGTTTACTTTCTGATTCTGTGTATATCTGTAAGTATGTTTCTCTACTGAATTGAGTTTTATAATTCTGTTTTTAGTCACGTGTCGAACTCACACTGAGCTCGTATAGCTCATCCCCTTAGCGTTTCCCTTTCAGGTACACTTTCGTCTTCTGTAGCTGGACTCAACTCGCTAGAGGTCTCAGAAGCGTCACGTTTTTAAAACTTGTTAATAAAGTGTTTTCTGTAAATCTGAGTTTATGTAAACGATTTTGGACTGTAAGTTATGTTTTAAATACTGTGGTTTGAAATTTTGTGTTAAATGCAAGTAGACATTATTTGGATTGAGTAATTTTTTTTGTAACCTTCGAGATTCGGTCTAAACTTCTAATTCGGGTTTTGGGGTGTTACATTTAAGGGTATTAGAGCTAGTTTTGTAAAAACTCGGCCTATGTTTTTATGTAACCGTATGCGTGTGCATTCATTTTAAAGAAATTTTTTGGGAACCTATACCACAGTGTTTTGAAATGACTTGTGTTTGGAAAATAAAACTTTTTGTGAAAATAGGATATCCGAGACTCTAATGTCAGTCCATGCGAAACTTAGGAAATTGTAAGATTAGTTCAGTAAGCTTATTAAACATTAATGCTTATGTTTGATTTTGTAAATGGTATATTCTTTAAGCTCAGGTAGAAGATCGGTATGGATTCTGAAGGTAAGCGAGATTGCGAGGAGTCGTCTGTTTCTTCGGGACATGTGTCTACTCAAGATTCGAAGGTCAATACGATTCTGCCAACTTTGAGTAGTGATAACCTAGAGCTTGGTACTGAAGCATTGACTCGGATAATGAGGGAAATGCTAGAGAAAGTGTTTGAGGCAAGGTTAGGGAGGACTAATGAAATGCTTCAAGCTAGGTGCATAGATTATGGGAAGAAAAGAGAACGCAGTCCCCTAAGGTTGGAGCCTCAGTTTGTGAAGCGTCTTAGAACGCATTTGAGTGGTAACAAAGGCCTGGCCCGGGCCTAAAACTGGGCCTAAAATTTTGTCTAGGACCGACCCAGCCCGATCCATGATCACCTCTAACGTCAGCTTTGGTGCATACTATTATCTGATCTGGTAGCTTAAACTGTAATATGTTTGTACAATGGTTTACCGCATTGCACTATACTCCATGTATGCCAACCTTGCTGCGTATTATTATCTGAGTGGCTTAGTCAACATACATGGTGTGTAGGGTTGGATGGACCTTTCGAGGTCCTAACGGTGTGTTTGGTTGGATGAGCTTAAACAGCTCTTTTAAGGTGTGATCGAGGGACGGAGAGTTGTTTTGGTTGGATGGGTGGGTTTTTTATCACATGACTGCATTCATATGCATCTATTTGAGTGTTCTAGGTGTAAGATTATTTGACTGTATTTTGTCTAACTGAATAACACTTGTGATTAAGTGACTCTGTGTGACATGGTGTGTTTGAATTATTACGTTCTGTTGAGACGTTGGTTCCAAGTTTACTTTCTGATTCTGTGCATATCTGTAAGTATGTTTCTCTACTGAATTGAGTTCCATAATTCTATTTTTAGTCACATGTCAAACTCACACTGAGCTTGTGTAGCTCACCCCCTTAGTGTTTCCCTTTCAAATACACTTCTATCTTCTGTTGCTGGACTCAGCTTGCTAGAGGTCTCAGAAGCGTCTTGTTTTTAAAATTGGTTAATAATGTATTTTCTGTAAATCTGAGTTTTATGTAAACGATTTTGGACTGTACGTTATATTTTAAATATTGTGGTATGAAATTTTGTGTTAAATGCAAGTACACGTTATTTGGATTGAACAACTTTTTTTTTGTAACCTCTGGGATTCAATCTAAACTTCTAGGCTGGGTTTTGGGGCGTTACAATTCGCACATACGAGTGGCGAACCTTGAACACTCACCAGTTTACTAAAAACCAATAGACAAGCTTCATTTTCCCCTTATATTTGCTTGTACGCGATTTTTTTAAGTTCAGAATTTCACAAATATAGATAAGTCACTAACAAACAAAACACATAAAAAATCATACATAAACACAAGTGATCCTAGGTTCGCACATTCTGGTCTTTTGATGAAGCTAGTCCCTTTTGTTGCAAATTCTTCTAAACACAATATAGAAATAGAGTCTTACCTTAGATCCTAAGAGATAAGTTCTGCGTTCTTAGAACTTGATAATAGAATAATTGACGAAGAATTTACGAGAGTTTTGTTTTTAATAGAATATGAAATTTCTAATAGAGATGACCTAATTTATAGGCATCTAGTATTTTAGGGTGCTTGAGATACCCTAGTCGCCGTAGAAGTAGGAAACAGTTATGTGTACGAAAGTTGTGAAGAGAAAAGTAAGTTGACTTCTTAATTTTGGTATAATTACCCTTTGAATACTTCTACTTTTGACTTTTGGCCCAAAATAACTATCACAGTTTGCCAGGCCCATTGGCGATGTAACACCCAAGATTTGGCGGATCCAACATTTCGATATATAATTGTAAATAGTCTGTCTAGTGTAGTGTTATTCACCCAAAATATTGTTTTAGTGTATACGTGTAGGCGTATAGTAACCGCCACAAGGGTAAGAAATAATTTGATTTTCTGATATTTTGTCATTTATTAAGGAGAAGTTCGTGTTAAAGAATTAAGGGTAAGTATAGGAGGAGTATTCTCTAAAAGTATAGTATGTCTGGTTTGTATGGAATATTGTGATTGCAAGACATTTATGATTGCCAAGCTGGATAATTATGATTGCAAGACATTTATTAATATTTATCTCAAAAATTGTAGGCTATTAAGAAGGCAAGTTCTGAAACTTATGACACTTGTTAAATTCCACTAGGTAAGTTGAGTCATATTTATATGTGAGAGATGAGTTTTTAAAGGGTTCTTCCTCCTTCTTCTTCTTCTTCTTCCTTAAGTGGTATTTACTGATACCTTCCTTAAGTTTGAATGCATCTTTTTATCGATAATCTAGAAGCTATGGTTATGTTATGATCAGTGGTTATTCTATTCAATGGTAAGTATTACTATTTTGCATGTTAAATTCTGAAAGAGTAAGTCTGTAAGAGGTGCATGAACAATAAGATGTAAGTATAAGGCTTTGTATAGGAGTTTTATTGTTAAAACTGATGATAAATAGTATACAAATGAGTCTTAATGATGTTCTTATGTTCTGAAAGTAATGGTTGATGTTGGTTCGAGATGAATATCAAATTGGAAACTTGAAATCATGGATAGTATAGTATGAATATGGTACTCATACAACTATAGGAATAAGGATATGATCAGATTAAGAGATAAGGTAGTTTGCTTGAAATTAAGTTCTTAGGGATGTATGAAGAGCGTTATGAAATTATGAAATCTTAGGTCTGGAATATGTCTGGTTCGTAGATGTTATAAATAAGGAAGTCACCGCAGTGGTAAATAAGGAAGTCTGTCAGGACTGTAAACACGAACTCTGATATGGAATCCTAAAAGGAAAAGTCCATGGTCATGGCATACTTTGAAAAAGAACATTGAATGACATTTTATCTAATGGGGTTCTCTGTATTTCCCAAGGCAATGATGGGAAAACCTCACTCAATGTGAATTTAGCCAAATCCATATCTCAAGCACGACAATTTTGGGATTCCTATGTGGCATCTTGTCTACCTTTGTGGCGTACTCTATATGAATCACCTTTGTGGCATACTCTGTATATATAACCTTTGTGGCGTACTCTGTAAGAATTTTTATTGCTTTTCAGGTATCTGTGATGAGACTTCACTTGGAGGGACGATGCCAAGAGTAAGCCAAGGTAGTGGCATAGTGGGTTATTGTGCATACAGTGGAGTTGTGGTGTAGTCAAGGAATACGCCCTTCGAGTCTAGAATAAATAAAATTTCATATTGTAAGGATTTGAATCGGTTCTGTTGTAATAAGGTTATTTTAAGGTATTTCCTTTTTTTTCATACAATAAGTTTTTAATTGAAATGCCAAAGAATATGTTTAAAGAAATAAGAAATAAGAAAACGCAAAGAATATGCCAAAGAATAAGCTAGTGTTTAATAGTTTTGTGTAGTAACACCCAAAATTAGGACCTGGTGAATCAAGTCAGGTTTGAGGCATTAAAGGCTACCCCAATTCGCCAAGCCCATTGGCGATCATAATTTATTGAATCCATTGACGAACACCATCTCACCAGTAAAACTATTGAACACTAGCTTGCCAGACCTACTAGCATACACGATTTTGCCAAGCTTGCTGGCATATATCGTCTCGTTGGACCTGCTAGCGTATACCATCTCGCTAGACCTGCTGGCATATACTAGCTCGCCAAGCCTTCTGGCAAACTCAACCTATAACAACCCGTTTTCAGTGGTGTCGAAAATAATGGTTTTGGGACCACAATTCTGACGAGTGAGTTATTATTTTAATATTTATTTATATTTTATGGGATTATTTTAAGGTTGTATTAAAATTTCATTAAGAAATTTTGAAGTTGAAATGGTTAATTAGGTAAAAAGGACTAAATTGTAGAATATGTAAAAGTTTAATTCTATTAGTTAAAGGGATCAAATGGTTATGAAATCTTAAACTAATGGACTAAGATAGTAATTATATCATTCAAAGAGTTACTGGACGAATATGGACATGAATTTGTTGTTTTGTAAAGTTAATAACCAAGGTTAAAATGGTAATTTAATAATTAAAATAAAAGAAAAGAAACTAAAACATGGTATCATCTTCATTGTTGTCTTCTCCATAGAAATTTTGAAGGAAATAAACACCATTTTAGGGATTTAAGGTTCGGCTAGCATAGGTGCTTGCATGGTATGTAATTTCGAACCCGTTTTTAATAATTTTTATATTTTTGTGATCGTTTTAACTTAATCTAGCTAGCACGGGGGTCAATTTGCAAAATTTTTAAAGGTTGAGAGACTTGCCATTGTTGTTTTTGAATAGGTTTTGAAGTTATTTGATAGATTATTAATCTTGGTTGTAAAATAAATATGTTTTGTTAAGTGATTTTTGATGAAATTGCATTTAGGGATTTATTTGTGAAAATAGTGAAATTTCATGGTAAAATTACGAAATGATGATTAAAGTGGATTGGTATGAGTCCTTATGAAATTTGGCTAGCTTGCATGAAAGATTAAAATGGTTAAATTTTAAACTATGAGCCTAAGGACTAACTTGTGAAAAGTTAAATGTTAGGGTTAATTTAATGATTTTACATATATGTGAATTATGGATTAAATTGAATACTAGAAGTACTTAATTGAATGAAATTGTCTATTTAGATTAAGATAAATAATAATCGAACTTAAATCAAGGAAAGGTTAAAGCTTCAGATTAGCGTTCAACTCCACTTCCATGACCAAAGTTATCGAGGTAAGTTCGTATGTATTATAATCGTATTAATGATTGGTAAACTAATTATTTACCATATTATGATAATATAAACGAACTTGAAATTGTATATATATATATCGATGTATGAACAATTGACGGGCAACGAATCTCATTTGAACCTTAAGAATTCTTAGGATATAAATGTCATGTCATTAAGGATTTCATGTTTCGGGTGTTGATCTTCAATGTCCTACCGATGGCTGAGGTCCTGCATTTGTTGTGGATTCTCCACAGCTCGCATGAGCAGCATCGTGTAGCTTACATTCCGACCCACAACTCATGTGAGCAGGCCTATTTCACAACTCGTGTGAGCATTATTGAAAATGAAATGTTACAGTTATATGGAAAGGCACACTATGTGTGTGAGCATTCTTGAGTATCCGATGCAATTCTAGATGGTTCAACGGGTAAGTAAAGGAAATGGAATGGTTCATGATTTTATGAAAAGATTTTTGAATAAATTATATCTCTTATGAAATCTACTTATGTTATAATTGAACTCATATGTATCGTGGATGAACTTATTAACTTGTGAGTTTGTTGATGCTTGTATGGGCTTATACTAAGTTTACGGTCTTGGTAATGCCATTATGCATATTTAATAGTTTGTGCTAAAGAAATGGTAAGTTATGTTTGAATTTATATGAGCTTACTAAGCACTCGTTGCTTACGTAGTTTCTTTCATTTGTTTTATAGATTATCTAAAGCTCGATTAGTTGGAAGCTCATCGAAGACCTATCACACTGTCCAGCAATCATTTCGGTAGTTTTTGTGTATTTTGGCCAAGGTTATAAATGGCATGTATATGACCGTTTGTAATGGTAGTTCATGAATGTGCAAATGGTTGATTTAGTATGTTTATGTCTTTAAAGTGTATGTTTGGTTTAATGAGCTTGTAATGCTTTGTTAAGTTCGATCATTTTGACCACTTTTAGGTAATTGAAATGCATGGTCTTTTGGTATGTTTGTGATGGCTTGGCAATGATCATTTATGATATGATTTGGTAGATAATTGAACTAGGTTATATGGTGCTTTGGTTTGATCCATGATGTTTTGATACAATTATGGTGCCTTTGAATGACATATTGGTTAGATGAATTAGGATGTTTGAAATGGTATGTTTAGGTGTATTTGAATGATGTTTAAACCCTTTGAATGTGTACTTAATGGGAATGGTTGGTTAGATATGGTTTGGCCTTGAAATGGCATGAATTTTGGGCAAATTTTGGGATCACACGGCCGAGGACACGAGCTGTCACACGACTGTGTGACACACACGGCCAGCTACACGATCGTTTGCTATTTGTAAAATTCTAGTGTTTTAAGTCAATGAGTTACACAGCCTACGACACGGCTATGTAACCCTTATTCGATTGTTACACGGCCTGGCCACACTGACGTGTGACCCCTGTTTTCAAAATTTTGCAACTTTTTCTTAAATCTTCTATTTTGATTCAAAATAGTCCCGAACTACTTCTAAGCTATTTTTTAGGCCTCGAAGGCTTGATTTAGGGACAAGTGCATATGATTGATTGATTTTTAAATAGATTAATTTCTTTAATGTTATGATGTTAAATGTTTTTTGATTGTTCGGTAATGCTTTATAACCCTAATCCGGCAACGGAGACGGGTTAGGGGTATTATTGGAAACACGAAAATTTACACATTTTTACATACCCTTTTTAACTTAAAATCATACAGTTTCAATAAAATTCTTGTCGAAAAAATAATTAATCTTTACAAAATAATTAAAGTGCACTTAAAATATCAACATGTTGAATTTTAGTTATTTTTATAATTAATTTTGATGAATTTTGATTATTTTCGACAAATTTGCATAAAGGGCGAAAAATGGCTCGGCAGACACTGTTAGAAGCGCAAAAACGAGAAGTAATTTGGAGTATCGAGGTGAACTAAATTTCAGCCTAAGACGGTCTAAAATTATATGTATTAAGTCATAATATAATTAATTTTAATTTATATCCAATTTAATTTGGGTTTATAAATTATTATTAATTAATTATGAAAAAGTGGTCCAGTTGAACTGAATCGAGTGAACTGAACCGACCAAGAAATGGATAGCCCAAAAACCGTCCCAAGAGCTGACCCAAATCAGCTTATTAGCTGATTATTTAAGCTTGCAAAGAGGCCTTTGAAGACTTGTTCAAGTTGCTTTCAAACCCCTCCACAATTGGTGGCTTTATAGATTTGCCCCAAGCCTAAATTAGCAAAGTTGAAACTATCAACCTTGCCACATGTGTGGCCGGCCAAGGGAGGCTCTTTGGCTGATAATTTTAGCTATTTTTAGCAGCCCTCCTCAGCTATAAAAACCCCCTTAGGTTGGTCATTTTGAAAACACACCTCAAGCATTCACATCTTTCCTCTCTTCTCTCCACTTTCTCTCTTCTTTTCCATTCCAAAATTCCCTTGCTCTCTTACCGTTTTCTCCTCTTGGGAAAGGAGAATTCATCAGCTATTTGGAGCAGCAATTAAGTGTTCATAGCAGCCTTGCTCGACAAGGACAACGGAGCAACTAGTCAGGCCACGGAAAACACCGGATTTGATTCTTGTTCCCTATCTTTTTAATTTTTGTTGTTGTTATGCTGAACATATCTATGAATATTTAGGTTGTTGGAATGGTTAATTTAATCAATTTAGCTTGAATTTAATTTGTGTTAGGTTGATTGCATTTCGTTTTTTAAAATTTTTAAAATTGTATTATGTTGTTATAGGCCTCGATCTCGGTAAGATGCTTGATTAAGTAAAATCATAACTAAGTTTTTCTTGCACTACAATTTTTAGGTAACTAATGAATTAATTATTTAAACGGATTGAAATTGTAATTAATGGACACAGTACTTAATCAGTGCATGTTTAATCATCTAAGGTAGCTGTGGGTTAGATTAGCAACAGTATCTGATGATACATTTGCCTTGCATAACTTTCAAGATTATTATGATTAAACTGTTTCACGGTAAGTATACTTTGTTACCTCACATAGCCTTTTATGTGCTTATTAAATCGAGTTAATTGTTTGAATTGACATAGGGATATGTACAAGAGATTATTTCGATTTAATAAGTATGTATGTGCAATAAGATATTTACCTATTAAGATTTGTTTAATCGGTTGAATTGACATAAGGAGATGGTCAAGAGATAAATGGATTTTGGTAGGTGAGTATGTTCATAAGTTAGCAAATTACCGAGTTGCCGTGAACTTATTCGTAACAATATAAACATGAGTTTAATAATTAAAAGTTAAGAAATGTAATTAATCTAACACAGTTATGTCATCTTGATTAAAATCGTATTTTGAAATCGTGCATTTGAGATTTATTTATTTAGTTCACTTAGTTTAAAATCCTAGTTTTTAATCACCCTCTTCAAACAAAATATTTTTCTTCACCAATGTGTTTTAAATAGCATTCATAAATAATTCTTTTCACAGCCCCTGTAGTACGATAACTCGACATTTACTTGTCGCTTTATTACTTGTTGCGATTGTGTACACTTGTACATTTCTGTCATTCCAGTTATACAACCTCACCAAGTCTTCTAGTGAACGCGAGCTCGCTAGGCTCAAAATTTTAGCCCTATTTTGGGATTTTACAATGTGAGTATATCATTTTTGGCAAAACATTTTTCAATTTCGTCAAGGAAGCCCTTGGCTTGAGTAATATCTTCAAATTCTGTGCACCTAAAAGCTTCTAGAATGCTATGCTCATGATCATTAGACTCATATGGTTTGAACGATCCCACCTTTCAAAATCTCTTTTAGCATCAAGGGCACTTGCCGCAGTTAGAGGTGCAGGTTGTTCTTCCCTTAGTACAAGGTCTATGTCCATGCAGCCAAGAACTATAAGTAAGTTCCTTTTTCATTACTTGAAATTAGTCCCATTAAGTATGGGTATAGAATTTCTATTAGCAGGTATTGTTGTAGTAGAAGATGAACTAGCTGAATATAGAACAAAATAGATAAAAACAAGCTCACATGAATATTCATAAGTAAACAATTAATTCAAAATATTGGCTAATCTCATCTCAAGATTCCAAACACAATATTAATATCAAGTCATTGGAGTAATATTAACTTTAAGCGATTGTAAGAACCCTCACCCATCTCTGTTGCTGGAATCAAGTTATAGGACGCTGCAGTAAATAAAAGAACTGGAACTTGCAATTTAATTCAAGTATTTTATTCAAAACAATCTTAAATCATAAATTCATCAAAAAAAAATCATGTCTTGCATAAAAAAACTGAACTTAATTCGAGCTTACGGAAACTCTAAAATCAATTTCAAAAAAAATAGGGACTAATTTAAAACATTTCAAAAAAGATAAAGCAAAAGTGTAAAACAGGGTCACATGGCCGTGTGACAGGCTGAGGCTGTGAGGACCTAAATTTAAAACTTACAAACATCCATACGGTCATGTCGCTAAGCCGTGTGAGAGATTGTAATTGTGTTTAACCAAAACCACCAAGATCATACAGAGCACATGACCGTGCCACTTGTCTATGTGTGACACACAAAGCCATGTGTTAGCCCATGTGTGACAAAATATGCCTTTTAAATTAAGTCACACAATCGATTAAACTACTTGTGCCATAAACAAGCCTTTAACCATTCGTTAGACCTATACAAAATGAACCGAAAACATACCTTTATAGGCACCATCACAAGCATTAGACACAAGCCATTATAATTCATATATTATCCATGATTCAAATCATAATATAAGTACACCATATGTGTGTAACACCCCTAACCCATATCCGTCGCCGAACTAGGGTTATTAGGTATTACAGGACATAACATAACTCGGAATAGTCATAAATTAAATTTTTTTAAAACATAACTGTAATAGGCCAATTTGCCTGGCCCATTTTGTTAAACCAAATAAAAAAGAAAAGAAAAACAAAATATTTAAGTTTAGCCCAAATGTCCATTTACACAGCCCAATTACAATTAAAAAAAAACTAAACCTGATCCTAAGCATCAGCCCAAATTCGACCCATGCCCAAAATGAATTCAGAAGCAGAAACCCTAGGCATTCAGCCTTAGCTCCAGCGCCGTTCTCCCCAGCCACGCGCACCTCCGTACGTGCCACGTCCACCATCCGTACGCCACACCTACAACAGAAACAAACAACACCAACAGAGCAACAACCAGCAACGAAAAAGAAAAAGAAAACAGAAAATGAAAACGTGGCAATTACAGATCATTTTTTTATTTTGTAATTTTGGCTATAAAGAGCCAAGGCAAACAATGTAAAAGGCTCCCCTTTTTTACAAACGATCTTTCCACACATATTGAATACAAAAGAATCAAAGAGAATATTCAAAGAGAAGAAACAAGAGCAGAAATTCGAAAGGTGGCTTTAATTTTTTTCTTTTTTTTCTTTTTTTTTCATTGCTTCATAAGCTGAAACGAGAAAAAAAAAGAAAAAAAATACGTTTACCTGGTAGCCGAGTCTCCTTCCACTCCGTCGCAATCGGAGTAGGGTGGAGAATCCGGAGCCTTTTGAATGGCCTGTGTGTTGAACGGTGGAGAAAAATACTAGGGTTTCTTAGTTTTTTTTTAGAGATCAAAATCTGTTGATTTTTAGGCTTAATTTAGCTTTTATTTGGCGGAAGAAATGACGTCGTTCGGAGCCAATTGCGATGGCCATGAAACAACACCGTTTAGGCTATAGCCCGCGCGCGACCCGACCAGAGGGGGAGGGTCCACGCGTTTTGTCCCAAGGGTCAATTTGTGCGAATGGTCCTCTCTCTTTTAGGGTGTGTTCAAATCAGTTTTTGCCATTTTTTTATTTTTCGCCCCGCATTTTGTTTTGGTTTCATTTTGGCCCAGGTTGAAATGCTGCGTTTTGGAGGGATGGGAATATTTCCTATTTTAGTCCCCCATGTTATTCACGCATTGCACATTGGCCCTTATTTGGCTTTGTTTATGTTTGTTCCCTAGAAATTCTGTTTTAGTTGCAATTTAATCCCTTTCATATTTTCTTCATCAATTAATTCAATAATATTACTATTATTTATTAATCATATTATTATTTGTATTATTATTAAACTTTTCATCCATATGTAATGCTTATTTAAATTAATATGTGTACATTATATTATGAATTTTGATTTTCTTCCAAAAAATGCATTTAAATACTATTATTTATATAGTGTTTATTTTATTAACTTTATTTTGAATCTATCATGAACTCATATATATTTATTTTAAAATTTAGTGCTTATAATTTATTGGTTATCATTTCTTCTGTTGTTTTCAATATGTCTTTTAAGATTGATTAATAACTCGTTTAATTTTTGGAATGTTGTATGATTGAGATTATTGTGCTATTCTTGTTTGAATTTATCCATTGCTTGTTTACATTATTTGATGATTTATCGTTCACTAGCATGTATCGTAATTTACGAATTATCATTTTGAATAATTTACTACCATTCAATCGGATTGCATTTTATTTAAATATCAAAATCGTTTTATTCAAAAGCTTTCAAATAACGCAATACTCGAAATTTGGAATCCTCGAGAGAATGGAGCTCTAACGTATTGCGTTCCAATTTTTCTCGTTAAATCTAAATAATCGAAAATTTTATTCAATCAAAACACATAAACCAAAAACCTCATTTTCGGTAATTCGATACGTCGTGTCCTAATGTATTGGATGTGACATGTCGTTTTCTCGAAATGAAGATTTTAAAAAAAATAACAAGAGCTATATTCAATGCTAGGAATTTTGAGAAATTGTACCCTAACGTATTGGGTTTCAATTTTTCATCTGACTTAAAGCAATTGAATATCCCTTTTTAACTTCACCGCAATAGTTTTGAAAATCAAAAGACAAGCTTATTCTCGAGGACTAAAAATGTAGTGTCCTAATGAATTGGGTGTGACATTTTATTACTCTGAGACGAGAAGGTCTTTAGCATCCGCATCGATTTATCCAAGCATCTTTTATAAAATTAACATTAATAAAAAGGGAAGGATCGTATTCGAATTCTCGACACTAAGACATTAAACAATCAATTCGGTACCAATTTTGGGTGTTACGAGGGTGCTAACCCTTCCTTGTGCGTAACCGACTCCCGAACCTATTTTCTCAAAATTCGTAGACCAAAAAAATCGTTTTCAAGGTGATCCGGTCACACCTCTTTAAGAGATCGATGGCGACTCCCATTTTCTTTTTTTAAAGTCGATCCCCGTTTTTTTAAATCTAAAAAATGGTTTCGACAGCTTGGCGACTCTATTGGGGAAATTTAGAGAGTCAAGCCGCAAAATTTATTATTTTTGGTCTTATTATCGAAAATTGAAAATTTGATTTGAAAAATTACGATCCTTTTTTTGCACTTGTTTGTATGATCACTGTAAATCGAGTTTTATATCTTGACATCATATTGCATAAAGACTGTTTTGTGTTACCCATTTAAGTAGGAGTGAGAAGTTACTCCTTCGTGAGGTTTTCACCTCCGTGCAGGATAGTGGATCACTTTCGGGATACACCCTTACCTATGTCTTCGTGAGATTTTCATCTCCGTGCAGCCATAGGGAAATGTATTCCCCTGAACCGAACTCGATCCATATGAGCCTATAATGGGTGAGGATCGAGGAATCTGCTGGTTTGGGTACCTTGACTCTAGAGCTAAACCACATGTAGGATACCTTAGGAACCCATCCTAGGTAAAGCCACTCCAAATCCCTAGTGGTTACCTGACTAGGTACTTTTGTTTTCCTTGATTGCATTGCATTTGCATATTAGGAAAGAGATATTGATTCAAGTCCGATTACTAAATTAGAAAGCTTTTCATGGAATACGGATTCCTTGATAAAGTGGAAAATAATACGACTGCCTGAATATATTCCGAGAAACACAAAGAGGGTGATGGAAGAGTTCGTGACTTCACGTCTTGGCCCGAGGATTCAAGAGCCTTCGATGTTCCAATTCTCTTAAAGAAGCTGTTGAGCATTACGAGGATGGGCAGACAACGGATTGCGACCAAGATCAAGCAAAAAGAGATATAAGAGGCACCCCTTTTGAAGAATTCGCTAGGTTTATCTTAGCATACAGATGATGGAAACGATCGATGTTGTCTCTTGGAATATAAAGGCGAGGTAGTACATGTATCTGCTTTATGTAAAGAAATTGGTCTTCTAGAAAAGTTTTCTAAATGTAATTGAATCAGAATCAACGTCTCTTTAGGCATGCATTTCATACATCTGCATCATATGCATTAAAATCCATTGAAAGGGTCTAATTGAGTAAATTTATTTCAGCTAATCTAGAAAGCCAACCAACCAAACACCCTTACGGTACTCGTCGCAAAACTAAGGAAATGGATCAAAGATTAGAGAAACTGGAGCAAATGCAAAAAGAAATGCAAGATCAGCTACAGATGCAAATGAAGGAGCAGTTGGAAAAAATTCAACAAGAAATGACAGAAAGGATGCTAAAGTCTCAAAAGGACATGATGACTGAGCTGACGCAATTACTGACTAAAGGAGTAAATAAGGGGAAAGGTCCTATGGTAAATGATGAAGAAGAAGACAAGGATAGACCTACCTATCCTCCAGGCTTTACGCCTCTGCATGCGCAGGTTCAGACTGAGGTACCTCCGCGCAGATCCTCTGTTTCAATTGGGCCTCAGCGGTTTCAAATCGATGTTTCAATACCGATAAACTTTCTGGCTGGATCAGGTCCTAACCCTAGTGATAATCCGGTTAATCTTGCCGTCCCAGATTTTGATGAAACAGTTAAAGAAGGAAAGGCGAACGTCGAACTGTCAAAACAATGGGAGGATAGGTGTAAATGGTTGGAGGAAAAATCCAAAGCCCTAGAAAGCGCCGATAGTCACCATGGAATCGATGCTAAAGATCTGAACTTGGTTCCAGACTTAGTACTCCCTCACAAGTTCAAGATGCCTGAATTTGAGAAATATAATGGGACCAGTTGCTCTGAAGCCCATATCACCATGTTCTATAGGAGAATGACTGGGCATATTAACAATGATTAGCTATTAGTACATTGTTTTTAGGATAGCCTTATTGGAGCAGCGTCGAAATGATACAATTAGTTGAGCCGTACTGAGGTTGGTTCATGGAAGGACCTAGCACAGGCATTCATGAAACAATACGGTCATGTAACGGATATGACCCCCGATAGAATCACCTTGAAAAATTTGGAAAAGAAATCGAATGAAAGCTTTAGACAGTATGCACAGAGGTGGAGAGAGGTTGCAATCCAGGTTTCAGCCACCCCTCTTGGAGAAAGAGACGACAATGCTCTTCATCAATACACTGAAGTCCCTGTTCATCACGCATATGTTAGGAAGTGCAACAAAAAGCTTTTCTGACATAGTTATGAACGGTGAAATGATTGAGAATGCTATAAGAACCAGAAAAATTGAGGCGGAAGAAAGTAACAACAGGCCAGCCCCAAGGAGAAGAGAAAATGAGGTGAACAACAAAGGTTACTCTAAATCAGTTACTGTGAGTCAACCAGGAAAGGTGGCTGATAATCAACAAAATTCATCAAGGCAAGATTCTGGCATGAAGACTGAGAAGTTCCAGTTTACGCCAATCCCAATGTCGTATAAGGAACTGTATCAAAAAATTTTTGATGCACATGTTGTCTCCCCTTTTCATGTGAAACCTCTACAACCGCCATACCCCAAATGGTATAATGTGAACATACAATGTGACTACCATGCGGGAATTATGGGGCACTCAATAGAGAATTGCACTGCCTTCAAAAAGTAAGTTGAAAGACTCATCAACATGGGTATTGTCAAGCTTGATGGCTCATCTAGTGCAGAAAGCCCGCTACCCAATCATGATTGATAATGGGGTGAATGCAATATATGAAGAGGTGTCGGGAAGTATTCACATCAATGTCATTTAAGAATACACAAATGAAAATAGACCTTGTTAGATATCTGCCCTTTTAAATCTGGAGTGTTCTAAGCAATTGGCTTGCGGAAGAAATCCCTGTAGTCTTTAGAGCTTATTCAGAGTAATGTTCAGAACATTCTTGTTGTTTTTAGCCTAAAAATGACAGAAATTTCTTTGTGAAATAGGCTAATGTCTGAACGTCATTATTCTAATAAAATATATCTTTGCATTCATTTTTGAGCCAATATTCTTTCATTCTTTGTGAATACCTATTCTTTTGGATTTTCTTCCATATTATTCTTTCATTCATAATTATATTGTACAAATAATTATTCATAAATTCACACATTCTTTTGTATATTCTTTGGTACTTGCTATGGGTCCTCAGATATCAATAACATGAGTGACACTGCTACAGACTTAGAATCTCCTTTTGAGCGAGATATGTTTTTAGAGGGATCACATGACTTTGAAAATGACATGGATTGTAGCCTATCTCCAGACTTGTTGAGGATGGTAGCACAAGAGGATAGACAGATCCTACCTCACAAGGAATCATTAGGAATTGTAGGCTTGGTGAAGATTAGAATTGACCTGATTGCAAAGACGAAGCAAGACCTTGTTGAGTCACCACTCGAGTTCAAAGATGTTTTTATATGATCATACCAGGATATGCCCGGGTTAAGCACTGATAATGAAATCTGCACAACAACACGATGACAAAAATTTACAGTGTGAATGATGCAATGAAAATTCTTTGCCAGGGTAATGCCTTTCTTGTTAACTAAGTATAGCTTTGCCCGTTTGAAGTTGAGTTTCCATCTCTTCAAGTTTTGTTGGATTTTATCCTGATTGAATAGGAGGATCAAAAGTTTTCTATCGTAGTTTCACCCCAGAAGGCTCCATGAAAGAAATCTGATATCAAAAGATCTTTCACATACGAGATGAAAGTGGAAGATCTTATGTGTAAGACTTTATTGAGAAGCAATAGTTCTAATCAAAAGAGATACCATGGACTTGCCTAATCCCATGAGTTTAGATCCAATATTCAAAAAAAAAAGGGAAAGGGAAATCAAAATCAAAATCAAAATAACAAATGAAATGAAAAAGAAAAAGGAGAGGCCAAGGCGAAAACCCGCAAAGGGCGCTTTGTGACCAAAAGTGGATTTGAGTTGAAAACCCGAAAAGGGCGACTCAAATTTTGAGCTAAATGGGGCATTGACATCACTATTATCGAGGACTTCTAATGGGCATTGCTTCATTTTTGAGATCATTAGAGACTGCTTCATACGCCAATGCCATCATATGCCGATATAAAATTCCAATGAAGATTATATTGGATAATGCGTTGAGCCTGAACAATAGCACGATAGCTGAGGTCTCAAACCAATTCAAAAGCAGACACCAAGGTTCGTCATCGAATTGCTTAGGGATGAACATCAAGAAAATTTAAAAAAATGATTGAGATTTGCAAGGACTGGCATGAGAAATTACCATTTGCCCTCATCGCTTGTCAAACATCTGTACTGGGGCAACACCTCTCTCTTTGGTTTACAAGATTGAGGTAGTTTTACCTATTGAAATCCCTTCTCTCTGGGTATTAGTTGAGCTAGAGTTGGAGGGATCCAATCGTGATGTGATCAGGGTTAAAAGCTGTTCATCAGGGTCGGATGTACCAGAAACAAATGATACGGGCCCATAATAAACAGGGTCGTCTCAGAGAATTCCACGAGAGGGCTGGATGTTGAAAAAGATCCTTCCACAACGAAAGGATTCTAGAGGGAAATGAATGTCAAACCGGGAATGTCCCTATGTTGTAAAGAAGACCTTTTCAGAGGAGCGCTGATCTTGAGTGAGATTGCCAGATCTTGTAAACTCAGATTTAGTCAAGAATTCTTCACCTGAAGAAGAAGAAGAAAGGACCAAGGTGAAAACCGGAAAAGGGCACTTTGAGTTGAAAAAATATGAAAAATGGAAAATGAAAAAGGAAAAAATGGAGAGGCTAAGGGGAAAACCCGTAAATGGCACCTTAGGCCAAAGGGGATTTGAGTTGAAAACCCGAAAAGGGCGGCTCAAATTATGGTTAGATTGGGTAATATGATGACCTTGGTATACCTAAATTAGCAGAAATGGGTATGCAACATCTTGGAGCGTTAACAGAGTACTACAGATCTCTTAAACACATGTCAAACTCAGAATGGTCTTCAGAAAGTTTGTACAAAGGAGTTCAAGCTGCGATATCTGGGGCACCCAATTTTCATACTATTTATATTAAATTTGTTGTTCTTAGAATACTTCATTCTTTTCCAAGATGCATATTCCCAATCAATTTCTTTTTTATCCTTTATCATTTTTGGTAATTTATTCCTTTCGAGCTATGCTGAGAACCAACTTTATTTTTATCCATTGTTATGACCTTTTTGCAAGCATGTTGCATTGCAATAATGATTAATGGACTAATAAAACTTTCACAAAGGAAGTTTGCATATTACTCTAGAAGTTTCTGAATAATATAGGAGCCTGAAATAGGACTATTGTTTAGAACGCACCAGGTTTAAAGGTTGGAAATCTGAAAAAGAAGATTCTAAATTAAGACTTTCTCTTTGGATTTTGTTGTCAAAACACTGATTGAAAAAGTGACAATATGTCGCGTCGGTGATAGGGCTTCAATGAAAAAGCAAGCAATAATCACCAAGCAATAAGAGGGGGTTTCCTTGGAGAAGAGAATCCTTCATTTGTGCGTAGGCATTTGGTATGACACCCTAGGAATGGTGTAAAGGACCAAAGAGTTTCACATTCTATATCCTTGAATTGTGATAGGAAAGAATCGAGAAAAGGCCAGATTTTTCTACCCTTGGGTTACAGCGGGAGAAAGATGGTACAAGTTTTGTGTCCCAGTGGATTGACCTTTGAAGTTCATGGTGGGGGCAATATGATTAAGTGTTTCTTTGGAGATGCCAGCCGAGCAAGAAGGCGTTGTAGCACGTCAGTGATAAAGCCTTAATAAACTTCGAACAATGATAACTTAAGTGATAAAGAAATATCGTTGTCAAAAATGACATTATGCATTCATGCAAACATCATTTATACATACCTAGTTAGAAGCATTTGACTCATTCTGATCATGACATCCTAATCACTAGGCATAATTAGGTTCATAAAATAAATTATACAGGTCATGTTCCCCAGAGAACAAACCAGTGAAACTATAAGTCCTAGCTCCCTGAACAGCAGTGGAATAGGCGGAAGATTGTAAATCTGAGCTCCCTGACCAGCAGTGGAATAGGTAGAAGACTGTAAGTCCTAGCTCCCTGAACAGCAGTGGAATAGGCGGAAGATTGTAAATCCTAGCTCCCTGACCAGCAGTGGAATAAGTGGAAGGTTGTAAGTCCTAGCTCCCTGAACAGCAGTGGAATAGGTAGAAGATTGTAAGTCCTAGCTCCTTGAGCAACAGTGGAGCAGGTTGAAGATAGCAGATCTTGCCTTCCTGCATCGACAGTGAAGCAGATCAAAGACACAAGCCTTGCCTCCCTTGGTTGTAGTAGAGCAGGTTGAAGATAACAGATCTTGTCTCCCAAAGCAGTAGCGGAGCAGATTGAAGACAGCAAATCTTATCTTCAAGTGTAAGGAAGCAGATTTAAGCCGTAAGTCCTATATCCTTGGTAAGCAGTGGAATAGGTTGGGAAATTATAGATCTTGTCTCCCTAAGTAGTAGCGAAGCAGATTGAAGACGGCGAATCTTATCTTCAAGTGTAAGGAAGCAGATTTAAGCGACAAATCCTATCTCCCTGAAGATGTAGTGGAGCGGATTAAAGTAATAGATCTTATCTCTCTAAAGTTGCAGTAGAGTGGATCGCATTAGGTCTTATCTCCCTGAGGTTGCAACGGAGCAGACTGAGTAAGCAGGTCTTATCCCCTTGAGGTTGAAGTGGGGCAGATCGAAAATGATAAATCTTATCTCCCTAAGGTTGCAGTGGAGCAGATTGAACAAGATAATCCTATCTCCCTGAAGTTGTAATGGAGTAGATTAAAGTAATAGATCTTATCTCTCTGAAGTTGCAGTAGAGTGGATCGCATAAGGTCTTATCTCCCTGAGGTTGCAGTGGAGCAGACTAAGAAGACAAGTCTTATCCCCCTGAAGTTACAATGGGGCAGACTGAGAATAGTAATTCTTACTCCCCGGGCGGCGTAGTGGAACAGATTAAAGACACATCGGTGAATCTTGCTTTCTCGACATTGCAGTTAAAAAAGATTAAAGCTACAACAGCGAATCTTATTTCCCAAGCGGTGCAGTGGAACAGATTAAAGCCACAACGGTGAATCTTACTTCCCCGACATTAAAGCTACAATAGCGAATCTTATTTCCCTGGCAGTGCAGTGGAACAGATTAAAGCCACAACGGTGAATCTTGCTTCCCCAGCATTGCAGTTAAAAAGACTAAAGCTACAACGGCGAATCTTACTTCTTTTGCAGTGCAATGAAACAGATTAAAGCTACGACAGCAAATCTTGTTTCCCCAACACTGCAGCCAGATAGAAGAAACCAATCTATCTCCCTGAAGTTGCAGTGGAGTGGATCATAATGATGGATCTCGTCTCTATGAAGTTACGGTAAAGTAGATCGTGTCAAACTTATCTTTAAAGCTGCAGCAGAACAAGCTGAAGCTACAAATCTTATCTCCTTGAAGTTGCAGTGGAGCAGGCTAAATAGAGCAAATTTTGTTACGAATCCTATCTCCCCGACGTTGTGGTGGAGTGGATCGAAACAATTTCTATACCTCTGAAAATGCAGTAGGATGGAATGAGGCTACTTGAAGAAAAAGGGCACCAAGGTCCAGCACGACTGGGCAAAATTGGCCATTTTGAAGTCTTTGCTTCGTTCCCGTTACACGACAACGAGCAAAGAGGGGCAGCTGTAATAGGCCAATTTGCCCGGCCCATTTTGTTAAACCAAATAAAAAAGAAAAGAAAAACAAAATATTTAAGTTTAGCCCAAATGTCCATTTACACAGCCCAATTACAATTAAAAAAAACTAAACTCGATCCTAAGCATCAGCCCAAATTTGACCCATGCCCAAAATGAATTCAGAAGCAGAAACCTTAGGCATTCAGCCCTAGCTCCAGCGCCTTTCTCCCCAGCCACGCGCACCCTCCATACGCCACACCTGCAACAGAAACAAACAACACCAACAGAGCAACAACCAGCAACGAAAAAGAAAAAGAAAATAGAAAACAAAAACGTGGCAATAACAGATCATTTTTTTATTTTGTAATTTTGGCTATAAAGAGCCAAGGCAAACAATGTAAAAGGCTCCCCTTTTTTACACACGATCTTTCCACACATATTGAATACAAAAGAATCAAAGAGAATATTCAAAGAGAAGAAACAAGAGCATAAATTCGAAAGGTGGCTTCAATTTTTTTTCTTTTGTTTTCTTTTTTTTTTCATTGCTTCATATGTTGAAACGAGAGAAAAAAAAAAAGAAAAAAAATATGTTTACCTGGTAGCCAAGTCTCCTTCCACTCCGTCACAATCGGAGTAGGCTAGAGAATTCGGAGGCTTTTGAATGGCCTATGTGTTGAACAGCGGAGCAAAATACTAGGGTTTCTTAGTTTTTTTTAAGAGATCAAAATCTGTTCATTTTTAGGCTTAATTTAGCTTTTATTCGCCAGAAGAAATGACTTCGTTCGGAGCCAATTGCGGTGGCCATGAAATGACGCCGTTTAGGCTATAGCCCGCGCGCGACCCGACCCGAGGGGGAGGGTCCGCGCGTTTTGTCCCTGGGGTCAATTTGCGCGAATGGTCCTCTCTCTTTTAGGGTGTGTTCAAATCAGTTTTTGCCATTTTTTTTATTTTTTGCCCTGCATTTTTTTTTGGTTTCATTTTGGCCCAGTTTGAAATGCTGCATTTTGGAGGGATGGGAATATTTCCTATTTCAGTCCCCCATGTTATTCGCGCATTTCACATTGGCCCTTATTTGGCTTTATTTATGTTTGTTCCCTAGAAATTCTGTTTTAGTTGCAATTTAATCCCTTTCGTATTTTCTTCATCAATTAATTCAATAATATTACTATTATTTATTAATCATATTATTATTTGTATTATTATTAAACATTTCATCCATATGTAATGCTTATTTAAATTAATATGTGTACATTATATTATGAATTTCGATTTTCTTCCAAAAAATGCATTTAAATACTATTATTTATATAGTGTTTATTTTATTAACTTTATTTTGAATCTATCATGAACTCATATATATTTATTTTAAAATTTAGTGCTTATAATTTATTGGTTATCATTTCTTCTCTTGTTTTCAATATGTCTTTTAAGATTGATTAATAACTCGTTTAATTTTTGGAATGTTGTATGATTGAGATTATTGTGCTATTCTTGTTTGAATTTATCCGTTGCTTGTTTACATTATTTGATGATTTATCGTTCACTAGCATGTATCGTAATTTACGAATTATCATTTTGAATAATTTACTACCATTCAATCGGATTGCATTTTATTTAAATATCAAAATCGTTTTATTCAAAAGCTTTCAAATAACGCAATACTCGAAATTTGGAATCCTCGAGAGAATGGAGCCCTAACGTATTGGGTTCCTATTTTTCTCGTTGAATCTAAATAATCGAAAATTTTATTCAATCAAAACACATAAACCAAAAAACTCATTTTCGGGAATTCGATACACCGTGTCCTAATGTATTGGATGTGACATGTCGTTTTCTCGAAATGAAGATTTTAAAAAAAATAACAAGGGCTATATTCAATGCTAGGAATTTTGAGAAGTTGTGCCCTAACGTATTGGGTTTCAATTTTTCATCTAACTTAAAGCAATTGGATATCTCTTTTTAACTTCACCGCAAGAGTTTTGAAAATCAAAAGACAAGCTTATTCTCGAGGACTAAAAATGTCGTGTCCTAATGAATTGGGTGTGACACTTTATTACTCTGAGACGAGAAGGTCTTTAGCATCCGCATCGATTTATCCAAGCATCTTTTATAAAATTAACATTAATAAAAAGGGAAGAATCGTATTCGAATTCTCGACACTAAGACATCAAACAATCAATTCGGTACCAATTTTGGGCATTACGAGGGTGCTAACCCTTCCTTGTGCGTAACCGACTCCCGAACCTATTTTCTCAAAATTCGTAGACCAAAAAAAAATCGTTTTCAAGGTGATCTGATCACACCTCTTTAAGAGATCTGTGGCGACTCCCATTTTCTTTTTTTAAAGTCGATCCCCATTTTTTTAAATCTAAAAAATGGTTTCGACAGTTAACCAACTACATAGTCTATCAGAACAAACCTCATAACTCATTAAATAAAAATTATCTTTTCATTTATGCACTATAGCCAAACACGTAATAAAACCAAACAAATAAACCAAACATATTTTTTATCTATAATTCTTAGTCGAATTCATCCTTAACATGGTAAGATATTTATTAACATTTTAATAAAACATATCAACTAAACTAATTATACGCTTAACGATTTAAATTTTTATGCACATAATATGCCCTGACCAAATTATTATAGTTCTAACATTATGAGCAAATGATTAAATCTAATATTACATACAACTTCCATACACCTGTACTATTATTCATAAATACTAAACTCAAATCAACCTATGTATAAATCATCATATCATAGCCAATTAAATTATATATATGTCATTTTTATCACATCCAACTTACACACAATCAACTTAATCTCATTCAATACATACACATTCAACATGTATTTTACCTTAAAATCAAGTCAACTACCCTAACATCACATGTTATATCCGTAATCCAATAATTAAGCCGAACATACAAATTACTTAATCATCTTCATCCAATATGTCAAAAACAAGAAAACCAAATATAACATATTAACAATCATACAATAGCCGAATATATGTCATACCCAAAATCCAACAAAACCATGCACAAAATAACATGAACATATACTACATCTTACACCATTAAAGCATATGCATTAATACCAAATTCAAACCAAAAGAGATAAGTCATTTTCGCATGGCTATTAATTACACCTATATACATTGGTTCCAAAATCAACATTTCAACTACGCGATACATGCCATTTATTCGAAAACGACTTAGTAAAGTACCAAATTATGGACGATGGTGTGACAAGCTTCATAGACGATCCCCGAACATGTAGCAATCACCAAAATCTATACATCAAAACAATTATCCAACATATTGTAAGCTAATTTAGCTTAGTAAGTTACAAGCAAATAAACTCTACAATTTAACTTGATATCTCAAATAATATTTAACCAATTCATACTACTAAATCATCTTACCTTTAGCTTACCATATCATAAAATAATTATTAACTTAATATTATGATTTAACTAAAATCAGTATAGTTACTCAACCTTAAGCATTTCTTCAAATTTAAATACAAGGCCAAATACATTATGCATCTCATCATCATGTAATATAAAGAATCATCTTATATATATTTGATTCCGAATATAATCACCCACATAGATTTAATACTTACAAAGCTCAACCTTGAATACAACCATAACGGTTATTACTCAAGAACTCCAAGTATTTACTCATTTTACTAATCATGATTACTCAATAAGTCAAATACTCAATGCTAATAGTTATTCGAAAATATTTAATAAGTTCGCACACTTAGTACTTTAAAATTAAACTCACACTTAGTGCTAATCTCTTTATCATAAATTTTTATACCCGCACACTTATTGCTGAAAGTCAACAACACAATACATCTTATTTCAATAATTTTTATCACTACATGCATATATATACCATTCAATTCAGCATAATTAAATAGATACTAAGGTGATTTAAAACGATACAAAATATATGCTTAATAACTTACCTCGGATGTCGTCGACTAATAAATCGGCTACTCAACTACTTTCGATTTCCCCTAATCTAAATCTGATTTCTTGGTTTCTTGATCTAAACATATTCAAAAAAATCTCATTTAAACATATTTTCATTCAATTTAGTCTAAGAACACACAAATGGGAAAATTATATTTTTACCCCTAACATTTCACATTTTCACAATTTAGTCCTTATTGCAAAAAACACAAAATTCACAAAATTTGTCCACACTCCTTAAAGGCCGAATCTTTCTAGTACCCATATAAGTCCATACATTTCATTTACTTAACATTTTCATCCTTCAAAAAATTTATTTTTGCAATTTAGCCCTAATTACTCAAAATCACCAAAAACTCCAATACAAAACATATTAATGTTTAACATATCTTTCATTTTTCATCAACAACTATCAAAAAGCTCAAGCACTCATCAATGGCAAAACACAAAATCTTCATCAATTCACAAAATTAATACATGGGTTTTGAAGTATTCAATGCAACGATCACAAAAACATAAAAATTATCAAAAACTAAAATCAAACTAACCTTGAATTAAAATCCCTAAGATGGCCGAATGCTAAAGCTTGAAGAACAAATTTTCTTTCTTTTGTTTTCGGTGGAAAAAGATGAAGAAAATGACTTTATTTTATAATATTTATGATATAATATACACTATTATTCTTTTACTATTTTAACCTTTCTAAAATAATATTTAAAACATATAATGCATGGCTTTTTAGCCATCTTGCCATCCACTATCTTTTAAATGGGCTTATTGCCCTTTAAGGACTTTAAGTTAAAAAGCCATTACCAAATAGGTGCTTTACACTTTAACTAACAACTTTTACATTTTATGCAATTTAGTACTTTTATCAAATTAAACACAAAAACGGCCAAATAAATTTACGAAATTTTCACACAATCAAATTCAAATATCACAGACATAGAAAATAATATTAAAATATTTTTCAGACTCGGATTTGTGCTCCCGAAACCACTGTTCCAATTAGGGTCAAAACCGAGTTGTTACAATATGTGTCATATTCCTAACTTTACCATAGTCCAAACATCATCTCATCAAGTTAACATATAGAGATATATATGTTTATAAGAAAAATCAACCTAAACCAAAACATATATATATCATTACTTAAGCTTGCCATTCACACTTGCAAATACCATTCAACATTTACTTAAGGTACCATATGCACATGTTCATATATATCCAAGCTCAACAATGCTAAAACCTAAGTACATGCATTTAACCCTCCTATGTACATGCCACAAATAAGCAAGCTTGAACATTCAAAAGTCTACCAAATCAAGAGAAGGTAGGTGTGTGCTTCTCGCTAATCCGATCAACACGTTTCGAACGTCCAAAATCTACAGAGAAAATAGTAACAACGAGTAAGTATTATAAATATTTAGTAAGCTCATACAATATAAACAAATAGCTTAGCTTATTTATTTAACAAATACAATTCATTATGCAACAATTTCACCTATCATGGCATACACAACAATATACCCCAAATGAGATTTAGTTCATAACCACATATACATTTTCAAGTAGCCATATCTCACGCATAATTCATTTTGCATCTCAAATCCATATCATGATCATCTTTTGCCTCCATCAATATCATAGTTCCATATTTTCATCTTTTATTATTACTCGATGAATCATCATAAAAGAACTCAGTACACAGGTGAAAATAATATCAAATGTTCGTCCGAGATGATTAATCTGCCATATATCATATTATTATTTACATCTCTTTTTACACATAATTATAATTTTTTTAATAGTAAATCAAAGCATTTTAGTATATATTTAAGTTGTCATACTTAAAGTAGTAAATTTATGCAATCTAGTAGTTTTATTACATTTTATACATCTAAAAAAGGTTACATGGTGTTTTAGGTCAAGCTAGGAGCTAAAGATGCTTATTTGGGCCAAAACTAATGCCTATGTCGTAACATCAAGATACTGATGTCCCAACGTCGAAGACGAAAGCTAGAAACAAGTTCTGGAGCAAAACTACCTTCGATATCTCGGTACTGACCTTCAGTGTCGCGACATCGAACTTTGATGTTGCAACATACAGGCCTGTGTTGCAACCGACCCCCTGCGCAACCCAAAAAATCCTGCACGTTTTAATTACACTTTCGAGGGAAATTAGGTGTATTTGTCTCAGTTGAACTCTAAGGACTTCAAGGATAATTTATGTACTTTAATATTCCGAGTTTAGCCTATATAAAGGTTATTGTAATCAATTTAAACATATAATTTTAGGGTTTTGATTCGTAGGTTCTTCTTTCATTCTTAGTTTTTACTTAGGTTATTTTATGTTATTGTAATCGAAGATCCTATTCCGAAGTGAGACTTTCACGAGGGGAGATTGTTTTGAAACCACGCTTTCGTCGATAAATCCATGAGCATCTCTTTCCCTTATTCTCTTCTTTATATTTCTTTCTTTAACATTGTTAGATGAATGTTTGTGTAAAAATTAGAATCAATTTGTGCTTTCTATATATTTTGCATGTTTCAATTGCTGTAACTTAATTAATTGCTTGAATGATAGAGTTTCTTTACGGATCAGCTGTTTAGGAAAGGAAGAACGTGAAAAAAATCTTAGGCCTGACAAACCTAGGAAGTCATTTAAGCGGGAATTAACTCAAAATTGGTATGGTCTATCTGTGAACACTTTAACCCCGAACTGATCTGGACTATGAGGTCGGAAGATAAGCAGTTCTTGCCGACTCATTATTCTAGTGGAAGATCAGAAGATCTTGCTAGGGTATCGACTAGTTGATTGATTTGAACTCTACTTCAATAATTAATTAGGTAAAACAATTGGATCTAGACTAAAAGGAACTTGCGTAGTCAAAACAAGGAATAGGAAAAGCCAATACAGGAGCCTAGGAGTATATTTAGGTTTAGTTAAACTTATTTAGTTTATTATTATTATCATCTTGCTTCTTGATTAACACTACTAATTCATGATCAAATAGATTAGTAATTATTTCCTGTAATTGGCTTGATAACAGTTTTCCCTAAACTGCAATCCCTTGGTTATGATCCTTGGAATACTTGCCAAGTGTTTCGTTGTAAACAAACTATATTACAACCTAACTTGTATACTTGCGGACACTGCCTCGAATATATATATCTTTAGTTGCAGTATTTACACTCTGGACATTGCCTCGAATATATATAATGTAATGACCCAAAAATTCACGAGCATTGGAAAAGTACATTATCGGGCCTCCGTCTTAGTAAATTGAGTTCAAAAATAATTATTAGAAATATTTACTAGACTAGTTGTGTGTTTAATTAGGTTTTGTAATGGCCCAAATTTAAGATTATCGGAACAGTGGTTTTGGGACCACAAATCCGATGAGGAAAATTTTATTTTTCTTATATTTTTATGGTCTATGATTTCACAAAATGATTTCATGAAAATTTCGTTCGAAAATTTCGACGTTTGGGCACTCAATTTAGTCAAAAGGACTAAATTGTAAAAGTTCAAAAGTTGAGTTCTACATGTTAGAGGTGTCCAATTGTTATGAAACTTTAAATTGAAGGTCCTTATATGGTAATTAGACCATTGGTAACTTGGTAGACAAAAATGGACATGAAATAAGTGAAATAAAAAATTTTTAAGTTAGGGGCAATTTGGTAATCTAGTAATAAAAAGAATTAAAAGGGAAAAAGATGGCAAAAATTATCATCTTCTTCATTAGGATGAAATCAGAAAGGGGGAGCCATAGTTAGGGTTTTCAAGATTCCAAGCTCCATAGTAAGTGATCCCAAGCCCCGTTTTTAATGTTCTTTACGTTTTTGAGATCCCGGTAGCTTAATTTAGCTTATTCTAGCAATAATTTAACCTAGGGTTTATATTTGGAAAAATACCCATAGGTGAAAAGTGTTTATTTTAATGTTTTATGATAGAATATGAAGCTAGAAATTATGTTAAACAACATTTGCTAAGCGATTTTAAGTGAAAACGAGTAAAACGACATAATCGGTAAAAATACCTAATGTTCTTAAGTACATGTTAGAGTGAGAATTTGATGTTGCCATAGAAGGGAAAAATGTTCAGCATGTCATAAAACATAAGAATAAGGGATGAAGTTTAATTTCCGAGCCTTGGGGCAAAACGTAATTATGCAAAAGTTTAGGGGCAAAATCATAATTTTGAAAAGTTAGAGTCGAGGACTGTTTTGATAAATGTGAGTATTAAATGAGTTAAATTTGCTATTTTAGATCAAGAAGAATGAAACTCGAGGTTAGACAAAGTAAAGAATAAAGTTGAAGACTAAGTTGGTGAATTGGGCTATATTGGTACCGAGGTAAGTTTACGGTAAATAAATACAATATTTTAATAATTATTATTAATTTTGTTATTTTCCAGCAATTATATAGTTATTTCATGAATTTATTTGATGATGACCCAAGCATGAAATGATAGAGAATTAAAATTTAAAAGTCCCGTTGATACATAAGGATGATACTGGATATGAATGTCATGACACTTGGGTAAAAAGGTCCCATGTAAGACCATGTCTGAGACATGGCATTGGCACCGAGATGTGAGGTCCCATGTAAGACCATGTCTGGGACATGGCATTGGCACCGAGATGATAGGTCCCCTGTAAGACCATGTTTGGGACATGGCATGGGCTCCGAGATGAGAGGTCCCATATAAGACCATGTCTGGGACATGGCGTTGGCACCGAGATGAGAGGTCCCCCGTAAGACCATGTCTGGGACATGGCATGGGCACCGACATGAGTACATCCCATGTAAGACCACGTCTGGGACATGGCTTTGGCATATTATGATCAGAAGATGCCCGAGTATCCTTATTATTCCAATGTGGTTCAACGGGGCTAGTAAACGAATCAGGTACATGAAAGTTCAGTTAAAGATAAGAAATGGCAAGCTCAGGTGAGTTATAGGAGTTAAGAATTTATTATATTAACATTTGATATTCAACGATGCAGCAAGAGAAGAGTAAGTTATGAACACAAGTATATTAAGTAATCAAGCAAGAGAACTAGTATGAGATTAACTAAAGAGTAAAATAGAGATATAGACACTTGAGTTTAATTATTTATGTTAAATATTGTTATTTATTTGCTAGTTAACTTACTAAGCTTTATGCTTACGTCTTTTATTTCTCTTTCTCTTATAGTATTGCAAGGCTACTTCAAGGATCCTAAAGAAGTCGGAGATCGTCCACACTATCAAGAAAAACTACTCGGGATTTTATGATGAAACATGTTTGAGTTATGGCATGTATAGGGATTTAGTTATTTTGTATGCTTGTAATTATGATTTTGCTAAAGAATGAGGTGTAAGTATTTTATGATGAATGGTTATTAAAATGGTTAAGTATGAAAGTGTTTGTGGTTATAAGAGTCTAAGTGATATATTATGCATGGAAATCATGAAAGGGGTAAAATTTTGCAAAGAAACAGAATTCAGGCAGCACAGTGACGTGAATTTGAAAAATCACCTAGGATGGTATAAAATGAATTAGACGGTGAATGATATATGGAAATAAATCTTGTCGAGTCTATTTTCATGTAAAAATAACGGTGTGGCAAAAGGAATTTTATATTTTGAGAAATATGAATTTTAGTGAGACAGTGTCAGAACTATTTTTGGAGTCCCCAGTTCTGAGTTTAGAAAATAACTAAAAATGGTTCAAAAATAGTTATGAGTTGTATTTTATATGTATGGAATTCTTATTGAGTCTATTTTCTGTATAAATAATTTTTAGCATTATATAAAAATCCCATAATGAGAAATTTTATTTTTAGTGACAAGAGGTCAGAGCAGTCAATTGGGGAAACAGGGGAGACTTTAACTAAGAAACTGTACTAATTGGCTAAGCTAAAAATTCTAAAAAAATTATGATAAGTATAAATATGAGTCTAGTTTCAGGGAAAATTTACGGAATTAAATTTTAAGTTCCATAGCTCGAGTTATACTTAATTTTGTAACTGCTGTAAATAGTGAAATTAATTTTCAAAACAAGTTTTTATGCTTCAAATTAGTAAGATAAGATAAGTAATGCCTCGTGCTCGACTCCGGCAACGGCCTCGGGTAAGGGGTGTTACAATTTTGGTATCAGAGCAGGTTTAGTCAGTTCTCGGTAATATGCATTATGAATAAAAGTCTACCTATACATGCCATACTTATATATTTTGATAGTGTGATGACTCCTGACGATTTTAAAATGTTTTCTTTTGTAGTTATGGATCCTGAACGAGCTAGTGCTGATGAAGTAGAGAGTAATGCGCCTGCTTCCGCAGAAGGGACGGCGCCACTAGATGTTAATGTTAGTGAAAGACCTACATCAGTTAGACAGGGAGGAGGAGCTAGAGAAGCCTTCTTCCAAGCCATGAATGATTGGTTTGCCGAGTTCGTTCGTACGAATCCGGCTGTAAGACCTCCACCCCTTCAAGATTCACAGGTTCCCCATGTAGCTTCCCCAGCTGCAGGTATAGTCATTAGGGAGAGACCACCTGTTGATAAGATTAGGAAGCAAGGGGCTGAAGAATTTCGGGCTACGAAAGATGATGATGCAGAAAAAGTAGAATTCTGGCTTGAGAATACTATCAGGGTTTTTGAAGAATTATCTTGTACACCGGAAGAATGTATGAAGTGTGTGGTCTCACTTCTCAGAGATTCAGCTTACCATTGGTGGAAGACCCTCGTGTCAGTAGTACCGAGTGAGAGGGTGACCTGGGATTTCTTTCAGGAGGAGTTCCGAAAGAAGTACATCAGCCAGAGATTTATAGATCAGAAAAGGAAGAAGTTTCTTGAGCTAAAACAAGGCAAGATGTCCGTGACTGAGTATGAACGTGAATTTGTCAGACTTAGTAAGTATGCCCGAGAATTTGTATCCACCGAAGCCAACATGTGCAAGAGAGTTGAAGATGGGCTTAATGATGATATCCGACTATCAGTGGGTGTATTGGAAATCAGAGAGTTTGTTGTTCTGGTAGAAAGAGCTTGTAAAGTAGAAGACTTGTTAAAAGAAAAAGAGAAGAGTAAAGCTGAAGCCGAAACGCAGGATACAAAGAAGAGGCAAATGAGTAAATCATTTCAGTCTACGTCTAAGAGATCTAGGGAGCTCTCTAGCAGATCATATTTTCCAGATAGATATTCTGGCCGAAGCAGAAGTAGAAGATTCGAGGGTTTTAGAGCTCAAACCACTACTGTTGCAAGTACAGGCAGCACTCGACCTCCTAGGCCAGAATGTCCTCAATGTGGGAGATGCTACCCCGGAGAGTGTAGAGTAGGTGAAAATGTTTGTTTTAGATGTGGTGCACCAGATCACTTTGTTCGGGATTGTCCTGAAACAACAAAAAGGGAAGAAATAATGAGTGCAAGATCAGGAAATGCTCCTACCAGAGGTAGACCGCAGAGAAACCCAGGACTGGGAGTGAGTAGCAGGGGTGCATCCAGAGATTCAGCAGCTAGACCCGATGTTAGAGCACCCGCAAGAACATATGCTATTCGAGCTCTTGAAGAGGCGTCCTCTCCTGATGTAATTGCGGGTACATTTTCTCTCTATAATACTACTGTTATTGTATTAATTGATCCTGGCTCTACACGTTCATATATGTGCACAAAATTAGCATTTGTTAAAAATTTATCTGTTGAACCTACTGAATTTGTGGTTAAAGTCTCGAACCCCCTGGGCCAGTTTGTGATGGTGGATAAAGTTTGTAAAAATTGTCCACTGATGGTAAAAGATATTTGCTTCCCGGTTGACTTGATGTTATTGCCTTTTGATGAATTTGATGTAATATTGGGCATGGATTGGTTAACTCAGCATGATGCAGTAGTAAACTGTAAACAGAAATATGTTGTGTTGAAGTGCCAGAATGGAGAATTACTTCGGGTTAAATCTAATCAGACAGAGGGATTATCCGATATGATTTCAGTTATGACTGCTCAGAGGTGTGTCAGAAAAGGGTACGATGTTTATTTGGCGTATGTGTTGGATACTAAGGTATCTGAGTCAAAGATACAGGCAGTGCCAGTTGTATGTGAATTTTCTGATGTGTTTCCAGAGGAGTTACCAGGGTTGCCACTGGAAAGAGAAGTGGAATTTTCCATAGATCTGATTTCGGGAACTGCCCCAATTTCCATAGCTCCGTATCGTATGGCTCCTACAGAATTAAAAGAGTTAAAGGCACAATTACAGGAACTTGTTGACAGAGGTTTTGTTCGTCCGAGTCATTCACCTTGGGGTGCTCCGGTTCTGTTTGTGAAAAAGAAAGACGGGTCTTTGAGTTTGTGTATTGACTATTGGCATCTCAATAAGGTAACTATAAAGAATAAGTATCCGTTGCCTCGAATTGATGACTTATTTGATCAGCTGAAAGGTGCCACAGTATTTTCGAAGATTGATCTCCGATCGGGTTATTATCAGTTACGGGTAAAAGAGTCAAATGTGCCAAAGACAGCTTTCAGAACCAGGTATGGGCATTATTAGTTTCTGGTTATGCTGTTTGGGTTGACTAATGCACCTGCAGTATTCATGGATTTGATGAACCGGATATTCAGACCGTATCTGGATAGGTTTGTAGTAGTTTTCATTGATGATATTTTAGTCTATTCTCGAGATGAAAATGAGCATGCAGAACATTTGAGAATAGTGTTGCAAATTCTGCGTGAAAAGAAGCTTTATGCTAAATTCAGTAAATGTGAATTTTGGCTTCGAGAGGTAGGTTTTCTTGGACATATTGTATCTGCAGAAGGCATCAGGGTAGATCCGAGTAAAATTTCAGACATTGTCAATTGGAGTCCACCGAAGAATGCATCTGAAGTTAGAAGTTTCTTGGGATTAGCTGGATATTATCGGAGATTTGTACAGGGGTTTTCTATGATAGCTTCTCCGATGACCCGTTTATTACAGAAAGATGTTAAATTTGAATGGACAGAAAAATGCCAGCAAAGTTTTGACCGATTGAAGAAATTGTTGACGGAAGCACCTGTGTTGGTACAGCCTGAATCGGGTAAGGAATTTATTATTTATAGTGATGCATCATTAAATGGTTTGGGTTGTGTCTTGATGCAAGAAGATAAAGTAATAGCCTATGCTTCAAGACAACTTAAGCCACATGAAAGAAATTACCTGATACATGATCTCGAATTAGCTGCTATTGTATTCGCATTGAAAATATGGCGGCATTATTTATATGGTGAGAAAAGTCATATTTATACTGATCATAAAAGTTTGAAGTATTTGATGACTCAGAAGGATTTGAATCTGAGACAACGCAGATGGCTTGAATTGATAAAGGATTATGATTTGGTTATTGATTACCATCCGGGTAAGGCTAATGTTGTTGCTAATGCTTTGAGCTGAAAATCTCTGTTTACTTTACGAGCTATGAATACCCGGTTGTCACTGGCTGATGATGGTTCAATCATAGCTGAAATGAGAGCGAAATCGATATTTCGTCAACAAATTTGTGAAGCTCAGAGAAATGAATAGAAGTTACAGGCTAAACGGGTACATTGTGAATCCGGTAATGATTCAGAATTTCAGACTCGGACTGATGGTTGTTTATTATTCAAAGGCAGAGTATGTGTACCGAAGAATTCCAAGCTTATACAGAAGATTCTACATGAGGCCCACAGCGGTACTATGTCTGTACATCCAGGGAGTAATAAAATGTATAATGACTTGAAAAAGATGTATTGGTCGCCAGGTATGAAACGTGATATCTCTGAATTTGTATCAAAGTGTTTGGTATGTCAACAGGTTAAAGCTGAACATCAAGTGCCTTTGGGGTTACTTCAACCAATCACTATACCGGAATGGAAATGGGAAAGAGTCACTATGGATCTTGTATCTGGGTTACCGATGTCTCCAAAGAAGAAAGATGCCATTTGGGTAATTGCCAATCGATTGACAAAGTCCGCGCACTTTATTCCGGTATGTATAGATTATTCTTTAGATAAATTGGTTGAGTTGTATATATCTGAGATTGTCAGACTACATGGAGTGCCAGTCTCCATTATATCAGATAGAGATCTCCGATTTACGTCTCGTTTCTAGGACAAATTGCAAGAAGCTTTGGGTACTCAGTTGCATTTCAGTACTGCATTTCATCCTCAGATAGAAGGTCAATCTGAGCGTGTAATTCAGGTATTGGAAGATATGCTCCGATGTTGTGTATTAGAGTTTCAAGGTAATTGGGAAAGGTATCTACCTTTGATTGAATTTGCTTACAATAACAGTTATCAGTCCAGTATTAAAATGGCTCCATATGAAGCTTTGTATGGTAGAAAATGTAGAACACCATTATATTAGACAGAGCTAAGTCAAAAGAAGATACACGGGGTTGATTTGATCCGGGAGGCAGAAGAAAAAGTAAGGTTGATTCAGGATAGTCTAAAAGTAGCTTCCGATCGTCAGAAGTCATATGCCGATCTTAAATGAAAAGAGATTGAATTTCAGGTGGGTGATAAAGTATTCTTAAAAGTGTCTCCTTGGAAGAAAGTTCTTCGGTTCGGTCGAAAAGGTAAATTGAGTCCAAGATTTATCGGACCATATGAAATCATAGAAAGAATTGGACCGGTTGCTTATCGATTGGCTTTACCACCAGAACTCGATAGAATTCATCATGTTTTTCATGTATCTATGCTTCGACGGTATCGATCAGATCCTTCACATGTTATTACTCCGACAGAAGTGGAGATTCAACCCGATATGACTTATAGTGAAGAACCGATTAAGATATTAGCACGAGAAACAAAGGAGCTTAGAAACAAAAAGGTAAATCTAGTGAAAGTGTTATGGAAAAAGCACGGGATTGAGGAAGCAACATGGGAACCGGAAGAGACAATGAGGAAACAATACCCGAATCTCTTTACTGGTAAGATTTTCGAGGACGAAAATCCAAAAAAGGGGGGAGAGTTGTAATGGCCCAAATTTAAGATTATCGGAACAGTGGTTTTGGGACCACAAATCCGATGAGGAAAATTTTATTTTTCTTATATTTTTATGGTCTATGATTTCACAAAATGATTTCGTGAAAATTTCGTTCGAAAATTTCGACGTTTGGGCACTCAATTTAGTCAAAAGGACTAAATTGTAAAAAGTGCAAAAGTTGAGTTCTACATGTTAGAGGTGTCCAATTGTTATGAAAATTTAAATTAAAGGTCCTTATATGGTAATTAGACCATTGGTAACTTGGTAGACAAAAATGGACATGAAATAAGTGAAATAGAAAATTTTTAAGTTAGGGGCAACTTGGTAATCTAGTAATAAAAAGAATTAAAAGGGAAAAAGATGGCAAAAATCATCATCTTCTTCATTAGGACGAAACCATCAAGGGGGGAGCCATAGTTAGGGTTTTCAAGCTTCCAAGCTCCATAGTAAGTGATCCCAAGCCCCGTTGTTAATGTTCTTTACGTTTTTGAGATCCCGGTAGTTTAATTTAGCTTATTCTAGCACTAATTTAACCTAGGGTTTATATTTGGAAAAATACCCATAGGTGAAAAGTGTTTATTTTGGTGTTTTATGATAGAATATGAAGCTAGAAATTATGTTAAATAACATTTGCTAAGCAATTTTAAGTGAAAACGAGTAAAACGACATAATCGGTAAAAATACCTAATGTTCTTAAGTACATGTTAGAGTGGGAATTTGATGTTTCCATAGAAGGGAAAAATGTTCAGCATGTCATAAAACATAAGAATAAGGGATGAAGTTTAATTTCCGAGCCTTGGGGCAAAAATGTAATTATGCAAAAGTTTAGGGGCAAAATCATAATTTTGAAAAAGTTAGAGTCGAGGACTGTTTTGATAAATGTGAGTATTAAATGAGTTAAATTTGATATTTTAGATCAAGAAGAACGAAACTCGAGGTTAGACAAAGGAAAGAATAAAGTTGAAGACTAAGTTGGTGAATTGGGCTATATTGGTACCGAGGTAAGTTTACGGTAAATAAATACAATATTTTAATAATTATTATTAATGTTGTTATTTTCCAGCAATTATATATTTATTTCATGAATTTATTTGATGATGACCCAAGCATGAAATGATAGAGAATTAAAATTTAAAAGTCCCGTTGATACATAAGGATGATACTGGATATGAATGTCATGACACTTGGGTAAAAAGGTCCCATGTAAGACCATGTCTGAGACATGGCATTGGCACCGAGATGTGAGGTCCCATGTAAGACCATGTCTGGGACATGGCATTGGCACCGAGATGATAGGTCCCCTGTAAGACCATGTTTGGGACATGGCATGGGCTCCGAGATGAGAGGTCCCATATAAGACCATGTCTGGGACATGGCGTTGGCACCGAGATGAGAGGTCCCCCGTAAGACCATGTCTGGGACATGGCATGGGCACCGACATGAGTACATCCAATGTAAGACCACGTCTGGGACATGGCTTTGGCATATTATGATCAGAAGATGCCCGAGTATCCTTATTATTCCAATGTGGTTCAACGGGGATAGTAAACGAATCAGGTACATGAAAGTTCAGTTAAAGATAAGAAATGGCAAGCTCAGGTGAGTTATAGGAGTTAAGAATTTATTATATTAACATTTGATATTCAACGATGCAGCAAGAGAAGAGTAAGTTATGAACACAAGTATATTAAGTAATCAAGCAAGAGAACTAGTATGAGATTAACTAAAGAGTAAAATAGAGATATAGACACTTGAGTTTAATTATTTATGTTAAATATTGTTATTTATTTGCTAGTTAACTTACTAAGATTTATGCTTACGTCTTTTATTTCTCTTTCTCTTATAGTATTGCAAGGCTACTTCAAGGATCCTAAAGAAGTCGGAGATCGTCCACACTATCAAGAAAAACTACTCGGGATTTTATGATGAAACATGTTTGAGTTATGGCATGTATAGGGATTTAGTTATTTTGTATGCTTGTAATTATGATTTTGCTAAAGAATGAGGTGTAAGTATTTTATGATGAATGGTTATTAAAATGGTTAAGTATGAAAGTGTTTGTGGTTATAAGAGTCTAAGTGATATATTATGCATGGAAATCATGAAAGGGGTAAAATTTTGCAAAGAAACAGAATTCAGGCAGCACAGTGACGTGAATTTGAAAAATCACCTAGGATGGTATAAAATGAATTAGAGGGTGAATGATATATGGAAATAAATCTTGTTGAGTCTATTTTCATGTAAAAATAACGGTGTGGCAAAAGGAATTTTATATTTTGAGATATATGAATTTTAGTGAGACAGTGTCAGAACTATTTTTGGAGTCCCCTAGTCTGAGTTTAGAAAATCACTAAAAATGGTACAAAAATAGTTATGAGTTTTATTTTATATTTATGGAATCCTTATTGAGTCTATTTTCTGTATAAATAAGTGGTAGCATTATATAAAAATCCCATAATGAGAAATTTTATTTTTAGTGACAAGAGGTCAGAGCAGTCAATTGGGGAAACAGGGGAGACTTTAACTAATAAAATGTACTAATTTGCTAAGCCAAAAATTCTAAAAAAATTATGGTAAGTAGAAATATGAGTCTAGTTTCCGGGAAAATTTACAGAATTAAATTTCAAGTTCCGTAGCTTGAGTTATACTTAATTTTGTAACTTCTACGCGATTAGACAGATTTGCTGTAAATAGTGAAATTAATTTTCAAAACAAGTTTTTATGCTTCAAATTAGTAAGATAAGATAAGTAATGCCTCGTGCTCGACTTCGGCAACAGTCTCGGGTAAGGGGTGTTACAGGTTTAGATAGATGAATTTATCTTAATTAAGAGTAATTAGTAAAAAGGATTAAATTACAATAGAAGTGAAAGTTTAATTATAGATTTGTTATGTAATGCCTCGTAACCCTGTTTCGGCCACGGTTTGGGGTTAGGCCGGTTTGGGGTTAGGGGGTGTTACAAATAATCATAAACAATAGTGTCAAGTTACCCATCCGGGCTAAACCTACACAACACATAGTCTGGCCAAGGCCTAATATACATGTAAGGTTACCCGTTCGGGCTAAACCTATAAAATGACATCAGGTTACTTGTCCAAGTTAAACCTGTGTCAAATGTATCTTTGAGTTAAACTTATGTCCAAGTTACATTTAGTCCTTAAAGACAAAACTATCAAAACCTGACATTACAAATTAATCCAACTAAAATTTAAGCTTACATGCAACTAGTAACCAACAAAAGCTTCAAGAATACATTAATGGTAACTTTAGTTAACTTTAACAGTTTCGCAACAGTCCTTGACACCTTTTCGATTGTTGTTTTTGCTAGGTAAGTACATATGAGACTTGCTTATTTAATTCATGACATGTTTGTAGTATATTGTTTAATTATTAGTTTAAATTGTTATGTAATCTTGGTGAAATCGGCATCTAAAAGATTAAATCGTAAAGAATGAATGATATGATTACCACAAATAGATATGATATATTGAATGGAATTGAAATATATGTGAATAGATTATATGAATATAAGGGCATTACAGGGTTAAGAATGTATATGGGTTGTTATTTGAAATTTGAAAAGCGAGTATAAGATATCAGGGTTTGAAATGATATAGAAATGTTAATGGTGCCCGTGTGAACTTAGTAAACGATTAGGATATGAATGACATGCCATTAGGGTTCAAAAAGAAATTTGGTGTTAGCTAAGAATTTCTTTATCAATGGCTGAGATCCAACATCTGTTGCGGATTCTCTATAGCTCAAGTGAGCATCATCGAATAAATATGCAAAAGTAAACCTAACCTAAAGCCTGAGTGAGCAACCCAACTATCACAGCTTGTGTGAGAAAATTCAATTATCATAGCTCGTGTGATTATATTGTTTTTGGAAAAATGTTTTTCAATTTCGTCAAGGAAACCCTTGGCCTGAGTACTCTTTCCAGATTCTATGCTTCTAAAGGCTTCTGGAATGTTGTGGCAATGATAATTAGACTCATGTTGTTTGAACGATCTCACCTCTCAAAATCCGTTTTAGCATCAGAGGTGCTTCCGCAGTTAGAGGTGCAAGTTGTTCTTCCATTAGTGCAAGGTATATGTCCATGCAGTCAAGAACTATAAGAAAATGCCTTTTCCATTCCTTGAAATTAGTCCCATTAACATTGGTATAAAATTTATATTAGCATATATTGTGGCAGCAAAAGATGAACAAGCTGAATATAGAACAAAATAGATAGAAACATGCTCACATTAATATTCATAAGTAAACAATAAATTCAAAATAGTGGCTAATCTCATATCAAGATTCCAAACACAACATTAATATCAAGTCTTTGGACAATAAAATTAACTATAAGAGATTGTAACAAGCAATGACTAATGTAAACTTAATTTAAGCTTATGAAAGATCTAAAATCAATTACGAAACAAGCAATGACTAATTTAAAATATTTTAGAAAAGATTAGAAAAAAGTGTAAAACAGGGTCACACGGTCGTGTGACAAGCTAAGGTCTTGTGCACCTAAATGTAAAATCTTACAAACATTCACACAACCCTGTCGTCAAGCCGTATGAGAGATTGTGACCGTCTCTAACCCAAACCACCAAGATCATACAGAGTACACGGTCGTGCTACTTGCCCATATATGACACACGGTCGTGTGTTAGCCCGTGTGTGATAAAATATGCCTTTTAAATCAAGTCACACAATCAATTAAACTACTTGTACCATAAACAAGCCTTTAACTATTCATTAAACCTATAAAAATGCATCAAAAGCATACCTAAACATGTCAATGTCCTAATTCTAACCAATATGCCTTTATAGGCACCATCACAAGCATTAGACACAAGCCATTATAATTCATACATTATCCATAATTCAATTCATAATATAAGTAGATCATATGCATGTCATATTCCTAAATTTAGCATAGTCCAAACATCATTTCATCAAGTTAACATATAGAGATATATGTTCATAAGCAAAATCAACCTAAACCAAAACATATATATATGTCATTACTTAAGCTTGCCATTCATATTTGCAAATACCATTCAACATTTACCTAAGTTACCATATGCACATGTTCATATATATCCAAGCTCAACAATGCCAAAACATAAGCACATACTTTACATTACAAGCATTTAACCTTCCTATGTATATGCTACAAATAACCAAGCTTGAACATTCAAAAGTCTACTAAATCGAGAGACGGTAGGTGTGTGCTTCTCGTTGATCTGATCGAAACATTTCGAACGTCCAAAATCTACAGAGAAAGTAGTAACAACGAGTAAGTATTATAAATACTCAGTAAGCTCATATATTATAAACCAATAGCTTACATTATTTATTTAACAAATATAATTCAATATGCAACAATTTCACCTATCATGGCATACACAACAACATCAACCAAATGAGATTTAGTTCATAACCACATATACATTTTCAAGTAGCCAAATCTCAAGCATAAGTCATTTTGCATCTTAAATCCATATCATGATCATCTTTTCCCACCATCAATATCATAGTTTCATATTTTTCATCTTTTATTATTACCTTATGAAACATCGTAAAAGAACTCAATACACAGGTGAAAATAATATCAAAATTTTGTTCGAGCTAGTCGTAAACAATAGTGTTAGGTTACCCATTCGGGATAAACCTACAAACACATAGCCTAACCAAGGCTTAATATACATGTAAGGTTACCTGTCCGGGCTAAACCTATAAAATGACATCATGTTACTCGTCTAAGCTAAACCTGTTAACATGTCTCTTCGAGTCCACAACAAATGTTGGAGTTCGGAATCATTGGGCATCAACCCATAACCTCATATATGATACTTTTACTCCGTTCATTGAGATTATCTCAACAATTCATTCAGTAACATTTCATTTCAACTAAGTTCAAACCGCAATTTGTATATTATTTCAACCAACCCAAATTTTCAATAAAACATTAATATAGATTCAAATATAACTCAAAAAAATTTAAATTATTTATATTGTAGGAACTTACCTGAGAAAACAGTAACGATTCAGATGTCAAGGACTAGTCAGCAGAATCCTCCCATTGTGGTAATTCTTGATCTAAACCATAATTTAATTCAATTATCCATTCAAAATATCAACCAATAGCTTATTGAAGTTATAAAAAATTTCAATTTCATCTATGCAATAATTCTTCAAGTTTTGTTTTTATTTCAATTTAATCCCTAAAACTGATAATATAATAACTTTCAAATTTGGGCTTCGATTTCAAAATCGATATCAGATTCATCCTTGGTTAACTTACTAGCAGCACGTATCATATAATTCACCCTAATGTTTGCAAATTTTACATTTTAGTCCTTAATGACAAACCTATCAAAACTTCACATTACAAATTAGTCCAACTAAGCTTACATGCAACTATTAATTAACAAAATATTCAAGAATAAATAATAGTAACTTTAGTAAACTTTAACAGTTTCACGAAATAGTCCCTGGGTTACCTAAATCAAGCTCCCGAGATATCAAAAATATAGAAATTACAAGAAACAGACAAGAATTTACTTACCAATCAATAATCGAAAGCTTTGAGCCCTAAGAGAGATTCCAAAAATGGTGGATTTGGTAGAAGGTTGAAGATGATAATATGATTTCTCTCTCCTTCCAGCTTAAGCTATATGTTTCTTTTATTATTTTTTTTAACAATTTAACATATTTTCCAAATTAAAAAGTAAACATTAACCATCCATGATCATTAAAATTATCTAATTATCCTATAGGCCCTTTTAAATATACTCATTAAGCTTTTAGCTAAAAAAATTTCAATAGCGATTACATTTTATAGTTTTTATGATTTAGTCCTTATATTGTAATTGATTATTTAATCACATAAATTACTGCACCAACTTAATATTATACTCAAATAGACTTGTAAATATCAAATAATAATATTAAATGACTCGATCATTGGAATACGAGGCTTTGAAACCACTATTTTTGGTACCACTAAAAACGGGTTGTTACAACTCTCCCTCCTAAATGAAATTTTGACCTCGAAATTCTTACCTGGAAATAAATTAGGTTATTGGGATTTCATATATTCTTTCTTTTCCCATATAGCTTCCTCGATACCATGTCGATGCCATCTAACTTTCACTAATGGTACTCTTTTCTTACAAAGTTCTTTTATTTTTTGAGCCAAAATTCTCACTGGTTCTTCATTATAGGACAAATCCAATTGTAACTCAGCCTCGTCGCAAGATATCACATGCTAAGGATCTGAACGATAACAGCACAACGTCGATACATGGAAAACATTATGTATCTTTTCCAAATTTAGCGGTAAAGTTAAATGATACGTTGCAGGTTCAATTCTTTCGAGGATCTCCTACGGCCCTATAAATCTCAGGTTGAGTTTCCCTTTTCTGTCAAACCACAACACTTTTTTCCAAGGCGAGACTTTGAAGAAAACTTTATCCCTAATCTGAAACTCAATATCTTTTCTTTTCAAATTGACATACGATTTTTTTCCTATTAGAGGTAACATTTAGACAATCACGAATAACCCAGACTTTAACCTATGTTTCACGGATCAGATCAGTACCGGTAATTTTTCTTTCGCTCAATTCAGACCAATATAACAGAGCTCTGCATTTATGTCTGTATAAAGCCTCGTACAGTTCCATTTTCGTACTCGCTTGATAACTGTTATTATAAGCGAACTTAGCTAACGACAAAAACTTTTCCCAACTACCTTTAAATTCAATTATGCAACAACGTAACTAGCCGCCTATAAAAGTATGGTTGTTTATAGTTTAAATATAAAACCAAAAATATAAGAATTCAAAACGGTGGTGTATGCAAGTGCATGAGTCAAATTGTAATATAGTTTGTACAACAAAATACTTGGAAATATTCTGAGGATCGTACCCAAAGAAGGATGGAATAAATTATGAAAATGTTTTTACAATAACAAGTCTAAGTAGTAATAATTAGTTTCTATATTACGATCAACCATAAAATAGATTAAGAGATAAAAATAAATAATTAACTAAAAGAAAGAAAAAAAACAAAAAAATAAAAAAAAATGATAAAACAATCAAGAAGATTAACTAGCTTTAGGGTTTGTAATTAAATTAGATTAGAGCTAAATGGTGGATTAGTCATTGATTAATCAATTATTACCTCTCAGCCTCTAATTAACTAATCGATTGGTTGATACTCACTTATCTCTCGACCTCACTTTCTCAACCAGGATAAATTATGATTTACTTGGTTCAACTTATCTTCCTACCTTGTCTAGCCTATGATAACTTATTAAGGTTGTCAAGCCTGAGTAAGAATACATAATTTATGCCAACTAATCCCTCTCAGAAAACCCTAAATCCTCCGTTAATCACATTCTCATCCACTCGTTAATCTCCCCTAAGGGATTTAGCCACTCATGATCTCTCTCTCTCTCGATAGAGTAAACCGCGTAAAGAACACGATGATTTGGAGGAGAAAAGAGAATTAAATAATTGTGGATTAAATACCGAATGGGAAACAAAGTATTAAATCTCTTGATTGGAATAAATAAATAAAACGAATGCAAAATAACATAAACTGAAATACTTGAATAATATAAATAAACTCTTGAATTAAAATTGATTTCAAGAGGAAAATAAGAAAGTGTTGAAAAGTTGAAAAGAAAAAAACTAAAACTACTTTTAAACTACGAGGGTTTTTTAAGACATTTAGGATGACTTAGTTACATTCAACCCTTAATGTCTTATTTATAGAGGTTTTGGTCGCCCAAATTAGGTCTTTGGCACGTCTTAGGTCTTTTAATAAGATTGATTGTGTGGACAAAAATATCTCCCCTATAACCTTAGGTAGCATGTTGACGTGTGTCGCGCCACGCAAGGAACATCTTGCCTTGTGTCATTCATTTGGTGCTTTGACGTCCCGGGAAGCTTGTGCATCACTTGAACTTTACTTTTATGCTAATTGGGCCTTTATACCTTTATCCTACACACTCAATTAAACCCATAAGCATAACCTAAGGCCCGTGTCAGCCTATTGGGACACGACACTTATAAAATGTGTTAAAAACACTTACTTTTATTAACTTTCTATCCTAAGGTCGAATTACTAAAAACATAAATTAAAATCCTAAATTTCGTAAAAAAAATCCTTAAGTGCGAAATTGACCTGAATTGACTACTACATTTGATGAAAGGTTAGTAACATATCTTTAAGAATCTATATTACTCGCTTAGACTATTCGTCTGTCTGGGATGAAATGCAGTACTAAAATTCAATTTCGTACCCAAAGCTTCATGTAGCTTACTCCAAAATCTGGAGGTAAATCTCAGGTCTTAATCAGAAATAATATATATTGGCACACCATGTGATTGTACAATCTCAGAGATATGCAATTTAGCTAATCTCTTGAATGAATAATTTGTTTTGACTGGAATAAAGTGCACAGATTTTGTCAATATATCAACAACAACCCATGTGCCATCTTTCCTTTTTGGAGTTAAGTGCAATCCTGATACAAAATCCATTGTAACTAGCTCCCATTTTCATTCTGAAATCATTACAGGCTGTAATAAACCTGACCAAAACTAATGCTCGGCTTTCACCTATTGACAAACTAAACATTTAGTCACAAACTCAGATATTTCACGTCTCATGCATGGCCACTAGTACATCTGTTTCAAATCATTATACATTTTCATAGTACTAAAATGAATCGAATAAACATTGTTGTGAGCTTTACACAAAATATCTCGCTTCAATGTTGCATCAATTGGCACACACAAATGACCTCTAAAATGCAAACTACTATTGTCATCGATACTGAACTTAGTAATCTAACCATTTTCAATCAATTCTAACTTCAATTGCAAATCATAATCTTTTTTTTTTTTGCAATTCACAAATTTGCTAAAGAAAAGTCAATCTAACTCTTAATTCAGCCAAAATAAAACCATCGCATTCCAAAGTCAATCAAGTATTCAACACTTTCAAGGCAAATAAAAATTTCCAGCTCAAAGCATTTGCAACAACGTTCGCTATACCTGGATGATAGTCGAGGATCAAGTCGTAGTTTTTCAACAACTCGAGCCATCTATGTTGTCTCAGATTTAAATCTTTCTAGGTCATTAAGTATTTCAAGCTTTTCGTGATTAGTGTAATATGAAATTTTTTACCGTATAGGTAGTGTTGCCAAATATTTAAAGTAAAAACGACTGCAATTAACTCAAGGTCATGCATCGGATAATTTCTTTCGTGTGATTTCAACTGGCGAGAGGCATAAGCTATCATTTTGCCATCCTGCATAAGTAAACAACCTAATCTGTTTAATAAAGCATCATTGTAAACTACAAATTATTTTTCAGATTTAGGTTGAGTCAACATTGGAGCTTCAGTCAACATCTTTTTCAACTAATCAAAACTTTTTTGACACTTTTTAGTCTTTAGTAGCTTTGTCAACGACAAAGCAATTATCGAAAAACCTTTCATGAAATGTTAATAATAACCTGCCAAACCTATAAAACTACATACCTCAGTAACATTTTGTGGAGGTTTCCAATTCATAATCACAGAAATTTTGTTTAGATCAACCTGAATAACGTCCGTAAAGATCACATGCCCCAAAAATCCAACTTCAAGTAGTCGAAAGTCACATTTACTAAATTTAGCATAAAGTTGCTTCTCCCGCAAAGTTTGTAATACAACTCTCAAATGTTGATCATGCTTGGCCTCATTTTTGGAGTAAATTAAAATATCATCAATTAACATAACCACGAACCTGTCAAGATAGGACTGAAACACTTTATTCATTAAATCCATAAATACAACAGGAGTATTATTCAAACTGAATGACACAACAAGGAATTTATAATGTCCATACCGAGTTCTGAATGATGTTTTCGATGCATCTGACTCTTTGACTCGCAATTGATAATATCCCGATCGCAGATCAATTTTTGAAAACATGATAGGCATTTTCAATTCATCAAATAGGTCGTCAATTCGAGCCAACAGATATTTATTCTTTAGTCACTTTATTCAATTGCTTGTAATTGATACATAATCTCAAAGTTCCATCTTTTTTTTCACAAATTGTACTAGAGCACCCCACAATGATACACTCGGTCGAATAAATCCACGGTCTATTAATTATTGTAACTGTGCTTTCAACTCTTTTAGTTCTGTAGGCGCCATTCTTTACGGTGTAATAGGTATCAGAGCAATATTTGGTACTAAATCAATCACAAACTCAACCTCTTTTTTAAGCGACAAACTAGGTAATTATTCTAGAAAAACATCAATTAATTCTCGCACTGTTGGAACTTGATCTATCTTCGATTTGGATGTTCGTGTATCTAAGATATATGTGAAATAAGCTTCAGCACCTTTCCTGATCAACTTTTGAGTAATAAAAACCGATACAATGCTAGTAAACCAATCAAATCTATCAGTTTCGACACTAATCAATTCTTTTCTTTGGCGCTTCAAAACAATTCGTTTCTATTTGCAACTGACAACTGCATCATGAACTGTTTGTAAATCCATACCCAAAATAACATCAAATTCATTGAACGACAATAACATCAGGTCAGCAGGAAATTCGTAACCCTAAATTTTTAATAGACAATTCTTTCAAACTTTATTAACAATCACACTCTAAGCTATCAGATTTGACACCCTAAAATCAAATTCAGTCAACTCTACTGGTAAATTCTTTTATGTTAATAAAGTAGTGTATATATAAGAATATGTTGCCCCAGGGTTAATCAATGCATAAACAGTAACCTCAAAAAGAGAAAATGTACTAGCAGTAACATTCGGTGTCGATGTTTCTTCTCTAACATGAATCACATAGGCTCTAGTTGGCATTCGACTTTTAGACCTAATAGTTGTATCACCTGCCTCACTACGGCTAACTCCAAATGTGTTCCCAAGTCTTGATTTCTTGTCCCTCTGAGAAACAATCACTAGTCTGGCAATCTATTCTAAACCTGACTGGGCTTTATTCACACAATCTCTCATAAACTGCTTAAATGAACCACATCAGAAACAGGATCCTTTTTTCAGTCTACATACACCAAAATAATTCTTGCCACAATACTCGTAAACTGGTGTGTCTATTTTCCGAACACTATCGCACTTACTATTGATGCAGCTTGATTCTTCGAGTAATTCTATTTGGGTATACTTTTTCTAGGGCTTCCGACAATGGAAATAGACTGACTTCTAAAATCTTTCGTCCTTTTTTATGGAGGAGCTGAAAAAGTTCTGTTCACATTTCTCTTGCCTGTGCTTTCACTTTTAGCTTTAGCACGTTTCTTCTTGATCCAAATTTCTTCCATTTTCTAGACAAGCTCAAACTATACCACAAATTCTTTTATTTCCAGTGCACCCACCATCGCTCAAATATTTTCATTTAAACCCCACTCAAAACGAGTACACAACTCTGCTTCTGAAGATATCTGCTCTCGAGCATACTTACTCAGACTGACGAATTCACATTTGTATTCCACAACAAACTTATTTCCCTATTTCAAGTCCATAAATTTTCATTTCTTCCTCTCCAAATACATCTTACTGATATATTTCTTTTTCAATTAAGTCTAGAAGAAATCTCATGTTACTCAATCTTTCGGAACTACTAACGTCAGAGTAATCTGCCACTGATATACTTTTTCTTTTAACAAAGATATGACACATTTCAAACTATTATCAGGGGAACAAGCTAGCTCATCAAAAACCTGTTGAGTATTTTCTAAACAATATTCGATTTTCGCAGGATCATCATTATACAACCCTTGGAATTCTTCTGCTCTGTATTTATGAATCTTATCTATAGTGGGTCGATTAATAGTTACCTGATTTGAGCTTTGAGGACAAAAGGGTGTTAGGGGAGGCACAAGAGGGGGCGGAGGTTGTGGGGCAAACCATTCATTCATCATCTGGAAAAAGGCATCACGGTCCTCACTTCTAGGTATATGAGATACATGTTATTGTGGCATGTATTCTCTAAACTCAATACATGTTACATTCAGTCCTAAAATCAACTAAATCATAGCTCTGATACCACTAAATGTAACAACCCTTACCCATCTTTGTCTCCGTCGTCGAAATTGAGTTATGGGATACTAGTAAATAAAAGAATCAAAACGTGTAATTTAATTCAAGTATTTTATTCAAAAAATCTTAAATCATCAATTCACCAAACAAATCATGTCTTGCATACAAATTTGAACTTAATTCGAGCTTATGAAAGCTCTAAAATCAATTTCGAAACAAACAGTGATTAATTTAAAACATTTCAGAAAAGATTGGGCAAAAGTGTAAAACAAGGTCACACGGTCGTGTGGCCAGGCCGTGTGATAGGCTGAGGATGTGTGGACCTAAATGTAAAATCTTACAAACATTCACACAGTTGTGTCGCTAAGCCGTGTGAAAGACTGTGATCGTCTTTAACCAAAACCACCAAGATCATACAGAGCACACGGTCGTGTTACTTGGCCGTGTGTGACACACGGTCGTGTGTTAGCCCGTGTGTGATAAAATATGCCTTTTAAATCAAGTCACACAATCGATTAAACTACTTGTGCCATAAACAAGCCTTTAACCTTTCACTAGACCTATACAAAATGCACCAAAAGCATACCTAAACATGTCAATTTCCTAATTTTAACCAATATGCCTTCATAGGCACCATCACAAGCATTAGACACAAGCCATTATAATTCATACATTATCCATGATTCAATTCATAACATAAGTAGACCATATGCATGTCATATTCCTAACTTTACCATAGTCCAAACATCATTTCATCAAGTTAACATAGATATATGTTTATAAGCAAAATCAACCTAAACCAAAACATATATATTTTTCATTACTTAAGCTTGCCATTCACATTGGCAAATATCATTCAACATTTACTTAAGTTACCATATGCACATGTTCATATGTATTCAAGCTCAGCAATGCCAAAACACAAGAACATACTTTACATTACAAGCATTTAACTCTCCTACGTACATGCTACAAATAACCAAGTTTGAACATTCAAAAGTCTATCGACTCGAGAGACAGTTATAAATTTAATTTTTCATCTTAGTATGTCATAATATAGTAGTGTATATTTTAAAATTGCCTAATGATTGAAAAGATGGAAAATTGAAGGGTAGAAAAATAAAGATAAAAAAAATCTAATTATTATTTACATCCATTACTTGGTAGAGTTAAAAAATGAGAAGAAAGAAAATGAAACATTTAAAAAAAATGTATAATTTTGAACTAACATACATTATTCTCTAATTTTCTCTTCTTTTATCGTTTCAATTTGAAATGAGTAATTCTTATGCATTAAGATATAAAGTAATAATCCTTCTTCTTCTTCTTCTTTTCTCTCGCTTAAAATTTATTTTCTTTATCACTTTTTTTTTTTTTGCTTTTTTCCATCAATCCATCCACTCAACCAAATACCGACGTTATTGATAGAGTATAAAATGTTGATTGATAGAATATTAAATAATTTTCTATAATATTATGGGTCTATATAACTGTAAATCGTGTTTGTTTATATTTTATTCTCTTTGTTTAAAAGATGAAAAAAGGAGTCATATATGACATGGACTAATCATTGACTTGAACAATATCGTAGCATTCCACTATATATAATTGAGAGAGAGAAGGTATGAAAAGGACAGTGGCCAAATGGCATGGGAACCTACTTACCTTTTCAACTTAACATTTTTATAATTATATAGAGTGTATTTACTAAGCAAATACAGCAAAATCACATGAAAAATTATCAAACAAACATCACTCAAAACTGGAAAAATCCACACCATATCCAAGACCAAGACCCATTCGGGAAATTAATATTCCCCCCAAAGCCAAATTCCACGCAATAGATTAGGAAAAAGCACAATAAAAATAAAAGAGAAACTTAATTACAACTCAAACCCCCAAAATGAAAATGAATATGAAAAGGGAAAGCAGGTGGTCCAATACAAGGTATAGGATCTGATGCAGTGGAAGCAGTAGTCGACCACAGGCTGTGCTGTTTAGAAAGCAAAATATATATAATTATGCCAGTATCACATGTATTCAAAAGCAACTGACATCCCACACATGCTTCTGCACCCCACCCCCACCCACACCCTACCCATTTGCATTTGCATTTAAGCATTGAACTTGAACTTGCACATGCACTTGCACTTGCACATGCACTTTGCCCCCCACTCCCTCCCCACAACCTATCTAATCCAATCAATCCATCTTTTCTTATCTCTAATCATCTTTTTCATTTTCTTTTTCTTTTCTTTTCTTTTCTAGCTAAGCAAATCCAAACCTTCACACCGTTTCTTGAGTCACAAGTCACAAAAACCTTTTCTACTACATACATACATACATATATGTTTAATTATTATCATCATTCATGATAATCACACAAAAGAAGAGGAAAAGAGGGGGAAAAAAAGGTTTTAATTAGTTAGAAATTGGGTTTTAGTTACGTACATGCATCTGGGCTACTGCTTTGATGTCGTCCCATGCAATGCATTATTGTTGCCTGGATATGTCTAAATGTCAATTCATAATCATCTACAAATCAGGGAGTGAGTGGACCGGTGGCCTTTGGATGGCTAACAAGGCGCAAGGAAGGTGCCTGTGGCATGTGATGAGGTGGTCGTTGGTTAGACCAGCGGCTTGCATGAAGGAATGGACCACCGTTGGTCCAACAAACCTAAACCCCCTTCTCACCATGTCCTTGCTTATGCTCTCAGACTTTGATGTCTTAACTGGGATCTTGTGATCGAATTTGTATTGCGTCGACATCGGCTTGTGATTCACAAATCCCCATATATATTTGTCAAATGATCCAAACTCCCTCTTAACCTGCACTCATATAACATAACACCAAAATTTTTATTAAGTATTGGATAAATAAAATGCATGTGAGGTGTACTGATCTGTCATCAAACTGTCCATGTAATCATGGGCCATGGCTCCCTTATTACTTTACTTTGGGAAAGAAAAAGAGTAATTTTCACATTTTCCTTTTATATTTTTATGGGTAACGTGGGGTCAGTACATGAATCGAGTTCAAGCTTCAAGAAGACTTTGAGAACAGCTTTTCACAAAGTAGGAGGACAAGTAAAATTAATAATAAACTAGCAACCAATCTCACATATGTACACACACACAAATCGAAAACAAGAAAGTTATTTTTGGAGTTTGAACTTTGCACTAAGCATATGCTTTTTGAAAGTAATAACGTAAACTGATTGAAAATGAAAGATTGATGAAAAGAGTAATTAATTACCTCGAGAAGGTTGGAGTTGTCCACAACACCTCGAACTCTGCTTATGTCAATCCCATATTCAGAGCTAATTGTGGTCATTTGTTTTTCAGTGAAGTTGGCTACAGTTTCTGCATCAAACCCTGAAAATGCATCCCTGTGAACATAAAATTTTGGTAGCCTTGGAACTACAACAATAATAATACTTTGTTATTGATTAGGGAAGACTGAAATTAGTGATCACCTGAAATCTTGACGTTTCTTCAGGATTGAAGTCCAATCCGAGCCTACTTGAGCACCACTTAGAACCAACAACTCGAAGAGCATGCTGTATTATCAAGTTTAAGATTATTGAAAAATTAAATAAACATTTTAGTGGCTTTGGTACGTTTAAAGATATAGGAAGAGATGGACAAAGAGATTTTTACCTATCATTATGGATTGGAACTCCCCATTCTTCGTCATGGTAAGCCACATAGATAGGATCTAAGATTGAATTGTATATGACTTTAGATGTAAAATCATTTCATTTCTATGAAATTTACAGAGTTTGCAAGTAAAAATTACTATAACAAGTACCTGAGTTGGGCGTAATGAAACTGCACCTCTTCTTTTCCTCGGCAGGCTTGGTATTGTCGAGAGGAACAACCTTAGATTCAAATTTGGCCGATTTTGATCTTCCATAGTGTGCAATTTTCATCTTTCTTTGTGCTTGTTGAAGAGCTACCTGTTCCCTTCTAACTGCAGCAATGCTTCCTGGAGCCTCAACCAGCAGAGAAGAAGAGTAACTCAATGATGGCTCAATATAAGAAGATAATCCATTATTCCCCATACCCTCTTTGAAACTTTTGGATTTCTTCCTATCCAAGGTTTTTGTGGTGTTTCTGGGAATGGCAACCTTTTCAGAACTTGAGTTCAACGCATTGGGATCACTCCCTCGCTTGGTGGTGAACTTTGAGCTTGGCGATAAAGGCAGTGTGAGTGAGGCCCTAGCCCTGCTACCATTGGCAACAGTTGTAGTACTGGTGGCTGACGGCGTAAATGGTAGTGATGCAGGTGGTGGAGGAGAGATGGGTGGTATTTTTTTCAAGGAATTACGACGATCAAGGCTAGGAACACGATTACAAGTAGGTTGAAGGACAGGACGGCCATTGATCCGGGCGACAGCAGGTGGTGTTATTTCAACATGAGTAGTGCCTGTGGTCACCTTAGCCTTAGAGGTACACATATTTCTTTTTGTTCTCTTTTGTGAGATGTGAGAAACGGAATTAATGTAGTGTAGGGGTGCAATGCAACAAGAAGAGTAATGATGGAAGGGAAGGGAGGGAGGGAGTGAATAGAGAAGGGAAAGGTGGGTTATATAAAAGGGGAGAAAGTGGGGACGGGAGGAAGAAGAGAACATGGGGAGGTTGGGGTCTGCCATACAACCTCTTGTGAAGGGCATTACTTTTTGGTAACTACACCACGAGGGGTGACTTTCCTAGCCACTTGGTATTGGTTGTTATTAATAATTAATAATTAATGCAAATCATAAGTTGATTATTGTTGATACAACTTAGAATAGGGGGAGAGAATCATGGAAGATAGATGGAGTAGGCAAGGCAGGGGATTTGTTGGGTGGTGGTGTTCTGTTGTGTTTTTGTATTGTTGGGGCTGGCTGGCTGGCTGGGTGTAGCTAACCTTGGGAATCTTCCCTTCGCTTATATGATATCTAGTTTACTATGACATGTAAATATAATGGGGGATATAATAGTAAATGGGGGTGTGAATGTGAAGGCCAGGGAGGGAATTCAGGTGGGGTGGTGGATAAGGAAGGTTAGTATGGAAGAAAAAGACTAATCATTGGTGTATTCTTTTTAGCTGGAGGTGAAGTTGCAGTGCAGCACAGGAGGAATCTCCCTCACCTTTTCAGGGAATTTCACAAAACTTTTCAGAGGAATAATCTGGTTGGTATTCTTCATTTGTTAATAAACCCGTCGATTACAAGGTCATAACCATCTTTTATATGTGGTAAACCCTTCAATTCTACGAAGGAGATTTTATAACCATTATTTGTAATCAATTGAAAATGGGACGACATGTACAACTACAAACAAAACTCCTTTTTTGGTTTTTTTTAAGTAAAAACTAACATACTTATCAATAAATCTATAATCTATAATCTATAATCTATAATTCTGAGTCCTACTATTAATTAAAAATAATTATAATTATTAATTAAAAAATTATACCACGTACTTGAAATTGGGTTGGTTTTGACATTCAATTCACGGTTTAGGGTTGTGATTAGAATTGTGAAGAGAAATCATGAATATCATATGACATACCTAGATTTTTGACCCGTGCAACACATTCTTTTTACTTTCATAAACTCAACTTGTTTTTTATTTTATTTCATACTAAATCTTATAGCATGATATGAAATAATAAATTCGATTGAAACCTTTCTCCTTCAAAAGTTTATGTACAAATGGAACACATATATAATGGATAATTTTAAATCTTAAAATTAAATTGTTTTAAATAAATTGTGTTAATTAATTAAATAAAATTTTTAATTGAGAGGTTTAATGAAATTACATCCATTTATTTTGATTTAATTTTCTAAAAATTTATATCTATACTATTATTTAAGCCCTGATTAAGTTGGTGTTACAAGTCAACCGAGAACCAACTCGGTTAGAAAAATTATGAAAATGTCATTCCATAATTAAAATAAATTATATTATTCAAAGGTATTTTAGCCTTTATATTTAATATATATGCATATCTATAAATTTGAATACATGCTAATAGCATTGGTAAAACTTTAAATTTACCATCTAACCAAAGTTTTATTTTAATTTTATTATGCACATTGTACTACCTCCATTAATTGTTTACTATACTATCATTTAAGCCTCTGATTGTATTGCAGGTGTCACAAGTCAACCAGCACCAACTCAGTTAAGAAAATTATGAAAATTTCTTTCCGTGATTAAAATAAGTCGTGTTCTTCAAAGGTATTTTAATATTTTTATTTTAAAATAATAATAATAAAATATGCATGTGGATGGATTTGAACCCACGCCAATAGTATTGGTAAAATCTTAAATTTACCACTCAACCAAAATTTTACTAGAAACTTTATGACAAATGTATGCATGTAGAAACTATGTATTTAGAACATAGATTTATGATTAAAAAATTAGATTTAATTGCATATATTTAAGTATGGTTTGTGTTTAAAATTTTGGTTTTACTTACAATTTAATCTAATTTTTTTATTTTAATATTGTACATATTTGATGTATTATTAATTAGGTTCAAATCATACTTTTCATCCTTTATTGTATATTACTTTTAAATACAAATTTTGGTTATAAATATGTTAACTACAACAAAACAGGCCTATGGTGACACTTATTTTTTACTTAGAACGACGCAAAAAAAAGTAAAAATTTTAAGTGAATAACTATTATCAATTTCAGTTATCACACATTGTTTTAAATAAATGTAAAAATTATTACCATGTAAAAAATTAAATATATCTAAAATTATGTTCCATCAATTTTATTTAGTTTTGGCATCAAAGCTTAATTAGAAGATCCTACGCTATATATTAGAAATCACATTAAAGCCATAATTGGATATGCTAGAGTTAGGGAAGAGGAAATCAAAGTTTGCAAATGGAATTATCTTAGATGAGATGTATGATTGAAGAATTGTCACAACATGTATAAGTTTTGTAGTGATAGGAACATGCGAAAAAACCCAAATGAAAAGTTCATAAGGTACCCACAATCCTTTAAACCCCAAAAAGTAGACAGATGAATTTAATGAAAAAAAGGCTAAGAACCCTTTTCATAATGTTAGACCTGAAAATTTTGTAGCAAGAGATGGATTGGAAGAGTAGTTGTTGCATGACTAAGAAGTGAGTGGTGGAGGAGTGAAGATCTTAACAATTAATTTCCATGAGAAGTTAAATATTGAGGATTATTTGGATTGGGAAGTCATGGTAAAATATTATTTTGAGCGGGAGCCCATAATTGAAACTAGAAAGGTTTTATTTGTGAAGTTAAAAGTAAAAAGGTATTGCACTTCAATGGTAGAAGCCTTTCAAGGAAATCAAAAGGTTAGAAGTTGTGAACACATGAAAGGAAAGATGCAAGAATAAATTCAACCAAAAAATTATGCTATGGAATTTTATAGAAAATTGTACCTACCCAAACAAATTAAGTATGTTGATTTCTACACTGAGCCTTGTGATATTTATAACAATAAGTTCTTTGTAGAAATTATATATGTGCTTTGTATGAGGCAGTTTAAGTCAACCTCAGCTTCCTACTGAATGACCTTTTTTGTTATTCTCGAATCCCAAATTACTTTGAGTGTGAGATCAAACAAAATGAACCAAGCGCACAAGATGAAATCTTTTATTAACTTTCAGTAAGAAATGTAATTCTCTTTATAAATAAAAAAAACTATAAGTTTTTTCTTGAAATAAAAATTATTCTACACAAATAAATTGTCATTATTTTCGACATAATAATGGTGCTCTCAAAGTTATGTAAATAGGTTAGCTCATAATTCCTATTTATAGAAAATGGTACAAGAGTTATCTTTGAATAAGGTTTAACTAAATAATAATACTTTAATAAAAAAATACAAGTTCTACTTGAAGTAGAACAAGGGACCAGCGGCATGCCTTAAAAAATACTAGGGTTTGTCACCCCTTACATTAATCTTTGGATCTTTCATATATTATGTACTATCATATGTGTTACTTAGACTTTTATCCAATAATTATTTTCTATTTCCCAAAATATTATTTATTTAATCAATTAATTTAATTAATTAATTTAACTAAATTAATTTTCTAATTAATTTCTCAACCCAATTTTATTGTATTAGAATTTATGAGGAAATATATTTAATTGTCTCATTAAACAAATCCTCAATGACTAATTATTTTAATTCTCACTTCAAACTTCAATTGTTTAATTACAATTAATTAAATATTAATTTAAAGAAATCAAATTAATTTATAAGTCATCTTTTGTACCTGGCGAGAAAATGCATTCCCTACAAATAGTGATACCTACGATATATTTCTCTTACTTCATCATTTTCATTCATTCCATATTATTTGTTTTACATGCAATTTGTTTCAGGTTACTTCGAGTTAGCGGAGGGACCGGTTGGACATATATAATTAGATCTCAAATAATTTGTAATTAAGCTCTATCTTTTTGTAACACCCCTACCCCGTATCCGTCGCCGGATTTGGGGTTAAGAGGCATTACTAATCAAACATAACTCAAAACAGACATCCAATATAGTTTAATCATTTTCAGAAAATTATTATTAAATATAATAAGCAAAGTCTAAATTAAAATAAGTATAATATATAAATTCTACTTTGATCATTTTAAACAGAACATAAGATTTGAATCCAGTTAAACTATAAGAAAATAAGCCATATTCGTATGCCTATTAATTACATATACTGTACATCAAGTACGAATTTCAAAATATTATCCAGTCTATAATGCCATAAGTTAAAAATTTAAAACATTTAATACCAAGACTATAGATAGAGTGATGATCTTGCTGACGATCCTCGAGCCTGAAACTTGCTCTTTAAGTCTATAAAACAGAGAGACGTAAACAAACAAAGTAAGCTTTTATAGCTTAGCAAGTCTATAGCATAACTAAAATACTTATAAAAGAATCATATGATTCCTTAAGTAAAATTGTTAAGATCACAAATATCCAATATAATTACTGTTCAAACACTAATATCTTAAGCCATTTTGTTGATATCTAAAAGAATTTATATTTAACTAATACATATAAACGAACATATGTATATACATTATATGCATATAGCTGAGTTGTTAACATTCTCATTAATTTCATATTTTGATTAATAGTGTACTTATCACTTGCACTTCTTCGAATGCATATATATTATTCAAATACATATGCCAAAAGCAAATAATTATACTTATCAACCACATGTGCCGAATGCACATATATATATACTTATAATTCACATATGCCGAATGCATACATATATATATCAAACAATTTCATGATAACCAATATATATATATATACTCACCAAACACAAAGATTCGAGCTTTTATATGCTCATCAAAAACATAGCAACAGATGTTCTTATATTTATCCAATACAAATAACCAAATCATATACATATATACCCAATGTATATAATCACTTAATTAAAACAGATTCACTGACAGTTAGCCTACTAAGCTTAAAGTCTGATTCAGATCACCGGCACTTAGCCTGCTAGGCTTATAGCCTGATTCAGTTTACCGGCACTTAGCCTGCTAGGCTTAAAGCCTGATTCAGATCACCGGCACTTAGCCTGCTAGGCTTATAACCTGATTCAGTTCACCGGCACTTAGCCTGCTAAGCTTTAAGCCTGAATTGATTCACTGGCAATATACATGCTAGGCGCTGAGCCTGAATATGCAATTCACATCAGATATAATTCATTTTCGAACTATATTTGTATACAAAGTCCATGCATAGAGATTTAGCTTAAAATTCATAACTTATATCATTGATACACATGGTTATATAAAATTCAATCACCAATTCTAAACTTGATAATTTAATGATTCAACCGAATACATTTATATATATATATATATCTTTATACTATAGATTCAACTACTACCATCATAATATTTAACTTCTATTATACTTAAATAATATACATTTCACATTCGAACATATTAAAATAATTTAAGCTAACAATTTCATACTTTTGATTCAATGCAAATCTTAAACATATATATACATATACTTTCAACCATATATATCAATATATAATTCCATACCTAATTTCAATACAAGAAATTATACATGTACATATATATATATTCGAATTTATCATGTACTTTTGTAAATTCATACTTAATTTCATAACAAGAATTTATACATGTATAATGCATAATCAAACCTCACACATTTAAATAATAATATATCTAAATTCAATACAAAAAAACATACGCATGTATATTTACATGCTTAATCGAATTTATTATATATTTTTAAAACATACATATTATAAATCAAATCCAAAAGTTTACCATGTATATACTTATAAATTCATTCGACCCTTTCATATATATTTATGTTATCCAAACTTTTGATTAAATCAATAATTTATACATAGAATATACATACATGAACTTGAATCTTGTATATACATATAAAACTCTCATACTTCAATCATGATCAAGAACATTTATAAATATATATGCTTATATACCTTTCATACTTTAACCATTTGCAAAAATTTATATAAGTATAAACTTATATGTTCGAACATTAGAAATACATATATATATATGTAAATCATTCAAAATTTAAATATATTAAATAGATATACTTTAAATTATTCTGCAAAAATACAATACATATACATGTATATATATTAATTTAATAACATTTAATAGCTAATAGACTTACCTTGGACGTTGAAAAGTTGAAACCGGACTATTAATCGACAACTTTAGCATTTCCCCGATCTAACTCCGATTTCTTCTGTTCTTGATCTAAATATATTCAGAATGAGCTATTTTAAATATAATTACATTCAATTTAGTCCAAAAGCACATAAATGGGAAAATTACTATTTTACCCCTGACATTTACACTTTTTGTAATTTAATCCCTATTGCATAAAACACAAAATACACAAAATTTCCCCACATTATACAAGGGCCGAATATCCCTAATGCTCATACAAGTCCACACATTTCATTTATTTTACATTTTAGTCCCTCAAAAATTTAATTTCACAATTTATCCCCAATTACTCAATTTCACCAAAAATTCAAAGACAAAACATGTTAATCTTCCACATATCTTCTATATTTCATCATCAACTATTACAAAGCTCAAGCATTCATCAATGGCATATCACAAAATCAACATCAAATTCAAAAATTAAAGCATGGGTCTTGTAGTACACAAAGCAACGATATCAAAAACGTAAAAATTATCAAAAACCGAAACAAAATTATACCTTAATCAAGTTTGTTTTGTGCCGAAACCTAGCTTGGTTTTTCTTTCTTTTCTTCTGTTAATATTCCGCCATGGAAGAAGATGATAGCTGGTTTAAATTTCATGTATTTTTAATTACATATAATGTAATAATAAGCTATTTACCTTACTAACCTTATTTACTAAATAATATATATTTAAAGGTTAGTCTTGTCCATAACCATCCACTATCTATATAGTGGGTTTATTGCACTTTTAAGCCTCCTAATTATTAAGACATCAACAAATAGATGCTTTTAAATTAGATCCCTAAGTTTTCATTTTACACGATTAAGCCCTTTTTATCAAATTGAGCACTCAAACGATCAAATTTTCATACGAAATTTTCACACACTCAAATTCACATACTGTAAATACTAAAAATAATTTTAAAATATTTTTCTGACTCAGATTTGTGGTCCCGAAATCACTTTATCCGATTAGGGTCAAAATCGAACTGTTACACTTTTCGCATATTAATTACAACATTATTTAACCATTGAGTTATCTCATTAAAGTATCATGATTGAACTCCCCCTTATCATATACCATTCCGAAAGCTACTCAATAAGTGATAATCCAATGACTTTGTCATAAGTGTGTTACCCTTATAGGATATCCTTAATCTTTTGGGGATAAATTTGTTCTCCCAATATGATATTATTATGATATTATTTTATCTCATGGTAATCATTATATCTTTTTTCATAAAAATTAAATTACTAACAAATAGTAATTAAATCATTTATCTCTAAGACAAATGACCCATGACCACGTTACTTTTCATCTATCATGTAATGTCGATGATCAGGAATAGCCTATTATACCTAATATTGTTCAAGCGACAACTCTGAATTAAGACAATATTATTTAAACTCCCAATAAAGTACAAGAAATTTTTCCAGAAGAACAAATTCTACAACCTCAAGAACTGATGTCATTAAGAAGATATACTAGAGAAAGAAGAAGTGCAATACCAAATGATTATATTGTATTTCTCTAAGAATATGAAGTTGACATTAGACTGATGGAAGATGATCCAATCAACTTTCATCAAGCCATGAAAGTTCTAATTCTCAAAAGTGGATAGATGCCATGAATGAATAGATAAAGTATATGAAAAGCAATAATGTGTGGGACCTTGTTCCATTGCCAGAATGTACGAAACTTGTTGGTTGCAAATAGATATTTAAAATCAAGAAGGATTCAAAAGGCAATGTAGAGAAATACAAGGCACGTCTTGTTGCTAAAGGCTTTACACAAAAAGAAGACATAGAATATAAAGAAACTTTCTCTTCGGTTGCATCAAAAGACTCTTTAGTATTATGATGGCTTTAGTGGCACATTTTGACTTTGAGCTACATCAAATAGATGTTAAGACTGTGTTTCTCAATGGCGACATTGATGAGAAGATTTATATGGTGCAACTAGAAAACTTTGTGTCTAGTGGTGCAAAGTCAAATGGTTTGCAAATTAAAGAAATTCATTTAAGGGCTTAAGCAGACCTCTCGTCAATGGCTTTACAAATTTCACCAAGTGATTATCTCATTCGGTTTCAAGATAAATTTAGTTGATGATTGTATATACCACAAGTTCAGTGGGAGTAAGTATATTTTTTATAGTTTTATATGTCAATGACATACTGCTTACCAGTAACATAATAAGCTTGTTGCATGAAACCAGGAGATTTCTAGCAAAAAATTTTGAGATGGAAGATCTTGGTGATGCAAATTTTGTATTAGGAATTCAGATACATCGAGACTGTTCTCAAGGTATTCTTGGATTGTCACAAAAGGTTTATGTTGAAAATATATTAAAAAGATTTGGTATGCAGGATTGTAAACCAGGTGATACCTCTATTGCTAAATGAGACAAGTTCAGTCTTTATCAATTCCCCCAAAAATGATTTTGAAACTAAGGAAATAAAAAAGATTCCCTATGTTGGGTTGATATTTGAGCAATTCAAGTATGGATCATTGGAAAGAAACCAAATGGGTTATGTGGTATCTTCAGAAAACTAAACATCACTTGCTCACATATCGGAGATCAGATAAGCTAGAGATTGTTAGGTATACAACCTCCAATTTTATAGGATGTCAAGATAGCATGAAATTTACATCAAGCTATGTCTATCTGCTTGTCGAAGGAGTTGTCTCTTGGAAGCATGTTAAGCAAACACTCGTACCTCCTTCCAAATGAAGTTGAATTCATAACATGTTACAAGGCATATAACCATGGAATATAGATGTGAAATTTTTGTCACTAAACTGCAAATTATGGATGGAATAAAAAGACCACCTAAGTTGTTTTTGTGACAATAAGAGCACATCAAAGTTGAAGCATATACACATTAAATTAAATAAAAAAAGACTCTTTTTTTTCTCTTTGAACAGTAAAGAGGGAGGGAAATAAAAACAAGCAAATACAGAAAAACAAAAGGGGTTCCTTGTCCCTCATTGTTCGTTTATAACTCTAGTAAGAGCTGGTTCATCAAAATAGACAATTTAGGAAGAATTCTTTTTTTTTAATTGCCTATCATCCGGATCCCTTTTACTTTCGAAATACGAACATGGGGATTATTGAAATGTTTGTTTGATTTTGATTGAAAAGGTGTTAAGTTCCTAGTTGTTAAAGAAAGGGTTCAAAGTGGTCAGGTGTCTAACGAGCATATTGGTACAGACTTTATGATTGTGGATCCGCTTACTAAGGAACACCACCCAAGGTTTTTCATGAGCACACTACTCATAAGGGTGTAATGCCATTTGAGGATATTTAATTTTAGTTGGAGTTTGTAATTTTAAATGTCTTTTCTGTTATAGACACATTTTGGTTATTTCAATTTAATGATATTTTAAGGTTATTTTTTTGCAAAAATAAAGTTTATTTGGTTTATTCGCACTTTGATTTTGGTAAAGTTTGATCTCACTAAAGCTAAGAAAGACCATTTGGGAATAGACATGTTTAGATTACACTGCATGTAATTTTCATGCTACATATTCATACTTGATCTATGTCATTTGGTTGTGTTAATATACATGATCAGGCATGGATTTAGTTACCATATATGTAACGAAAGTTGCTTTGGTTCTTTATTAACATAATTAATGGACAAAATTGTTCAGAATACCTTTTAAATATGATTATAAGGTTTTGAGCTCATAAGATTATATAATAAAATGTAATTATAATACAATTAGTATATACATGTGGTCCAAGTAGAAGATTGTTCGATAATATGGACATCACATATATATAATAAGATTAATTATATGGTATTAGTTATTATAATAAAACTTTAGCCCAATTTAAAAGTGATTTAATTTAGTTAAGGCTCATTGACTTCAATTATTAAATAATATATGAGCCAAATATGTGTAGATACTAGTAACTAATTTTTAAATGATGACGGGCTAATTAAAAATTAATGTTAATGCGCAAAAGTTATACATTAGGGTTATGACACAAATTGCACACACATAACTTTTCTGATCAATCTTCAGAAAAGAGAGAGTTACCTCATTTGAAGTTTTCAAGAAATCATAGATTTAGGTACACTTCCACATCTAATTTTTGTTCTTGATGATCTGACATGATAAATGGTGTGGGGGATCTAAATGTGGAAAAAATGAGAATGAAAAGATGAGTGCTAAAGCGAAAGAACGGAAATGAACGAAATCAATAATTTCATCAGCAAGGGGGAATTGATGGACTTGCCTATACTAGGAAAAAAAAAGTGTTGTTGATTTGGGGCTGATGGCAAATGTGCAGACTCATATCTCGATAACAAGATAAAGATGACTTGGAAGGAGGGGAAAGAAGCGTGGAGTATTGGTAAGAATCTTGGACTTTAAGCTTCTGGTTTTGAGAATACTATAATTGATGAGCTAGTTGAGATTGAGTTGAACCATTGAAACACTGTTTTGTAATTCGGTATACGATGGTGGAAGGTATAGTGGCAAGTGTTTGATTAGCTGTGTCCGGTATATATTAAAATGAAAAGATTTCGTGGGAAAAGTAGTTAGGTGAATATAAGAGTCCTAACGAAATTGTTGAGTATTAGGAATGTAGTTAAGATTCTTCTACGAGAATTGAAGCTCATTGAAGTTGTGCAAAGGGAGTCAATATTAGAGTTCAGGCAAAACGACCAAGTGTGTTTTTCCACGAAATATAGTTGTAGTTGTTAATGTTGATTATGTTGGTTCGAAATGCTTGTTTATTTTATTTGAGTTTTTTGGGTGTCTTAGTGCGAATTGAATTTTTTTTGTTGTCAATAAATATCAGATGGGTTTTGTTTGATCTCATTATCCATAATTTAGATTTTCTATTGGAAGAAATAGAAATTACAAATATGGGTTGTTTTTGAAGTTTTAATGGTGATGGTGCTTTTAAGAGGTGGTGTTAAGGAGGGTTAGAAAAATGAAGGTGGCAGCGGGGGAGTTGTTCAAATGGTGTGATACGTTACAAATACCGGGATGTGTATTCTATGTTTTCAAACTGATGGCTTTTGAGTTTGCCAAAACTATGATGCGGTGCTGCATCATTTGGATGAGGTAAAGTCCATAGTGGAAGGATTCAAGATTTGGGAGGCTGAGTTTTTAGCCTTTTGGCGATTCTAGATCCGTTTATATGTTGGCATGGGGGTGCTTTTCGTTTAGAACTTCGGTTGCCCTGCTCTTGATTTTGATGATTCTTTCTTATGACATTGTGCTTTGATTTTCTTTTCTTTTGTTTGGTTTTGTATTTGATGTTTTGGGTGCAGTTTTTAGATTTCAAATTTATCATTTGAAAATCACTTATTTTTGGAAAGCTAATGATCTAAATGTATTAGATTTTGTAGCTTTACTTAGGTTAAATTTATTTTATATTAAAGAGTTGAATCCTTAAAAAAGGGAACACTGTCGATGGAATTTAAAAATCTTACACTAACTGTAACCAATACTCACCCATCATATTTAAAACCTAAAGATAGCTAATAATCTTAGCAGTCTATCGATATGTCTAATAAATAATAATAAAGTGGCAATTCCAAAACCACAAACAACTTAGATATGCAATAGAAGCAATGCCTACAAATGATCGGACCTGCACTTCTGATACAAGACAAATTGAATTATCAATTGGCATGAAGGGCTTGAACAACTGAATGAAAGATTGTTGTTTCCTGTTTTAGAATTTTGGCATTATCAAGCAACATCAGTTAAATTGAGGTGTCTTCAAGCACCTAGTGATGACATGATAACCTCTATAAATTCATTACACAGGCCACAGAGCACCTTATACAGCTTGTAGACTTACAAGTCTTGACAAAAAGGCTTCGAAGATGTTGGGTTGTTTGTCAACTTGATGCAAACCTCACTATCATGTTATATTAAAATGAAAAAACTGCTTAAAAGACTAGAAGTATTAATTTCAGAGAACTCTGTGGGTGTTAACGTAGGATTCTCTTGGTTTACTTAAGAAAGGCTATTCAAGTAGCATCAGAAGAAACACAATCAGAAAATATCATCTATATCTATGAACATTTCTTATATAAAGTTGTCATGAAAGCTAAAAAAAACAATTCAGAAAAGCTATGAAATTGAATCACACTAGGGGGAATCAGCAAGATCAATGCTGCTGCTATATATTACCAAGAACAAAATTGGATGTGAATCATACAGTGTCATCAGACTATAGTATACAAGTGAGTGTATATTTGGCTTTCAATCATACGAATATAAAACAGCAAACAAACACAAATGTTTACTTGTGTGTTAATCCAAAGACAAAGGGAATCGACATCGAGTCTCCGTGTGTGTGTCTCTCAAGGGTCAAACGCTTGCCAAGCTTGCTGTAAAATCATTGGGGCGACTTCAAAGGCTTTGATGAGATTCAATAAGCAATGCATTTAGCATGACCTGCACGGTAGCCTCATAAATGACTAAATCGTAATGCATACCATCAGATGTACATCGCGGTCCGCAATTCCAAGTCATGGACTGGATGTCCAACAATACCAGAGGGCCACCAGTTTGGCGTAAAAGCCTACTGTCACCAAGAGCTCTATCATAGGCATGCCATATTCTATCACTCATCTTCTCCCTTTTCTCCTGCGTATTCAGCATCCCATTGATCAGCATGGGCATCCCCAGCCAAAACAAATGGGGTGACTTAATGGAGGCGGAAGCAGTGAGTGGCAACAAAGAAACCACGGAACTTTTCAACATCCGCAAGGCGAAATCATAATTTGATGCATTGTTGACATGAAGCATATGCCAAAGACCAGCCCCCATGACCATTACATCAGGATAGCTCTTTTTGGTCTTAAAACCCATCATTGAATTAGTCAAATTCACAACATAAGGCGCCCAAACAAAATCCAATTTCATACCAATTTCATGAACTAAAATGCTGTAATCACTATGCCTCTTAAACAAATCAGCTCTAACCGAGCCCATGCGTTTGGCTTGGGGACCCAAAATCAAATTTAACAAAGAGAGGGTGAAGAATCGAGCTTGGGAATCACCTGCGACCACCACCCAGGAACCATTTAACAAGTCGGAAGCATCTGATTTGGACAACTTTTGAAAGTCGCAGGCGTCATGCTTGGGGGATTTGGACCAATCCCAACGCTTCTCATACAAATTGAGAGACGATGAGACATTGTGGGTGGGGTTGAAATGGTGGAGAGAGACATTGGGTTTGACCTCCCATGCAATGTCGTTAACCAAATTGATGCACGTACTACGATGATCAAAAACAACAACGGAAGAAACGGAGGTAACGAAATCAGAAACGGAAGGGAAATAGGGAGTCAAATGAAGGCAGACAGCCAGAGTAATGAAAAATACACCGCAGTAAAGCAATATCCTGTTTCGGCTTAAATGCCAACCAGCCATTACCATTGGGATCAACACCACCACCACGCAGGCCGCCGCCGCTCCCAACTGCACTGCCCCAAGCATCGTCATCAGCGTCATCTTCTTTTTTTCTTTCCCCAATCATAGATCTAGTGAATTCAATGCCTTCCTTTTTTTCCTTCCTTAATCCGCTTCCCAACAAAGGTTTTTTTTTTGTTTTTTCAATTCTGAAATCGCATCGGCTCTTTTGCCCACCCAAAAATAAGAACTTATTTAATTCTTTCTCTTGGATTATTTTTATCCTTATTTTATTTTCATAACTAGGAATAGAACCCCGCTTTGCGGGGCTAACTTTTATTATTTTTAATTAAAAAATTTTAAGTTTAAAAAGTAAATTTTAATTCTCTAAAAAATATTAAGTGTTATTTTACATGATCTTAAGTAGACTAAAATACTCATAAATGTCGATTTTTTTTTAAATATTATCTTATTAAACCAATTTTTGGAAAGTTTACGCTAATAAGTCATTTTAACAAAAACGCTTCTAGCTTGAAGTGTTTTCAAGTGGAATGCAAAAAATGTTTCTTGTTGAAAACATTTTCAGTGTGTTGTCAATAAAGCACTTCAAATTAGACGCATTTTTGCTAACTCACCCAAAACACGCTTCCAGCTGAAAGCGTTTTCCTCAACAGTAATCTCTCAATAGCTAATTAAAGTAGTCGTTGCTAATCCTAACCCCAACAGCTACATCTTCCTAAACCATATAAAACCCCTTTACTTTATTCTCACAAAATTCTCTCAAATATCTCTCAAAATTTTCAAAACACTCTAAAAAATATCTTAAATTCTCTATTAAATTCTTACTTAAATTTTATTTCTCTCTAAATTAAATTTTTTTTATAATTATCTTGATATTTTTGCAAGTTATTTTTTTATTAAAAACTAATTCATGTTTTTCAAAATTAAAAATGGTCGGGTTTCTAATTCGTTTTGATGACAAGCACATTTACGTCGATCAATTGCAAATGGTAAGAATATTTTTTAATATATTTCAATGTTGTTTAATTTTTTATTTCATTGTTATATTTAAATTTAATTTTGTTTCGTAAATAGGCGGAAGATAGAATTTTGGAGTGCTATATTCGTAATCTACCCGTTCCTCCATCACCCTTGATCAAACTGTATTTGAGAGAAGCCGATTTTTCACACGTTGCTGTTGTAGGTCGAGGGTGTAAGTTGGACTCAGCACTCGTAAGTGCGTTAGTGGAAAGGTGGAGACCCGAGACGCATACATTTCATCTTCCATATAGTGAGTGTACTATCACTCAAGAGGACATGCAGTTACAGTTGTGATTACTAGTGGATAGGTCGGTAGTCATTGGGTTTGTTCAGGCGGCCAATTGGAGAGGCGCATGCGGTAAACTTTTGGGTTTGGTCCCGGAGATAATTTATAGAAGCCGAATCGAAACCAGTTGGTTTAGAAGAAATTTCGGAGGGCTAGATGAGGATTCGACTGAAGTTGAAAGAGAACGACATGCTCGAGCTTACATTCTTCAGATCATCGGGGGTATCCTAATGCTGGACAGGTCATGAAATCTTGTCCATCTAATGTGGCTGCTTAAACTCGTCAACTTTAGGGAAGTAGGGGAATTGAATTGGGGGTTCACCATGTTGGCGATATTGTATTGGAGATGTGTCGAGCGACGCAATCACAGAAAATTAAACTTAGTGGTTGCATTCTACTACTGCAATCATGAGCGCGGTATTGGTTGCCGTTTTTAAGTCCTCGAGTGAACTACCCGTATACATATCTAGTCGTAACAATGTAAAGTTCATTAGTGTCCATAATAAAATTAATTTAAATATTATTATGCTAAAAAATTATTTTAATAGGTGGAACCATGGGCCGAGTTACCGAATGAGCTACGAGATATACGGCTTCTATTAGACAAACGATCGAAAATGGAGGTATGAATTTATTTAAGTTTGAATTATATTGTATTAATTAATGCAGTCGATTAGAGATTTTGTAGTATATATGTATAACTAAAGTTTTGATTATTTTAATATAGTTTGAATAGACACCATATGAGGATCCGGCAATTCGAGAATGTATCATTGAGGAATTCTTTGTGAATCCAAATATCTAGCACGTGAAGGTGTCATTGGTAGTTTACGTTACCGTCAAGATGCACGAGTCGAATAGAGTGTTGTAGTAATTTGGGTTCCGACAATCGATTCCCGTGGCACCTCAATACCTTGATGATCTGCATCATACCGATTTGCAGGAGTAGGCAGATGAGAATTGGCCAATGTTCCACGCCCAATATATCAACATATGGAATAATAGGTATGATTTCTTACCTACTCGCGAAGCTATTATCGTTCCGAAGTTAACCTGCGTTCTGTAGTACATGTCATGGTTTAGGATCCATGGCAAGCCATACTTGTACGGGAAGAGGCGAGGTATCGGCAACTGCATACGAGGAGGCCACGACGGGACCCTATACTTCCAAAGACTAGCGAGGTGAGTCAATCATCAGCACCTATGCAAGAACTTGCACCAACGACCGCACCATCGATGGTTGCACCACCTACTGGTCAGTATGTACCATCTTATTCTAGTGTCTATACTAACTCTATCTTCTTCACACAAGCACCATATATTCCACCACATTTTTCTACTTCTACTTCTATGTTAGGTTTTGTTTTTGGAGCTCTATCCCTGATGTATTACATGCCCATGCCGTCTACATTTTCGACTACAAGGTATAGGCCGTCTATGTTTCAAGCACAGATCGAGAGTCCACTCGTTATGTCATCCGTGTATGAGACACAACATAGTTACACTCATTCACTGCTTGTGATACAAACACCTCCAAGATCATTGTTCTACCAAGGTGGATCATCTTCCCAACCACCTATTCCTAGACCAGAGGATGCACGGTGGCAACTAAAGATGCACGGATCGCAATCAACCAAAGGCGAAGATGATGACCTACCGAGACCACAACCCCAACCGGAGGTTAAACCAAGAAGGATCCGGTATGCGACCATCGACCACCTCGATGTGGCACAAATTCTAACCGACATTTTGACTGATTAGTTTTATCATTTTATTGAACTTTTTTTTGTATAGGTACTATTTTTGTTATTATGTTTTTAAAATAGTATGATTTTTTCATCCAACTTGGTATTTTTTTTACCATTTTACATAATTAAAATTAGAATTTATTTATTAAAAAAATAAAGTTGATATTTGTTATTATTTCACAAAAGCGCGTGTTTACAAATTGCAATAAAATTAATGCTTTCTAGTTAGCATCGTCCCTTCAATTTGGATAGATGACATTGTATGGCTCGAGTTCCTACACCACCCTCATAACCTCAATTGGTTTCTCCTCTCCTAAACATCCATGTTGAATCGTATTCGAGTTGACATTGGTTGACCTTTTGGTTTACGATGCAATGACCTACTGGGTAACAACTTAAATGGAGCGCTCAATACAGTCGACTATATATGTTCATCTGTGACTGGTGAGAAAACGTGTCTCCACACATTGTACAAGTTTTCTAATTTGTACACTTCGTCTACAAAGCTCATGGGATCCAAGCGTTGATTGTTACATACTGCAATTACATGAGTACATGGAAAATGAAGTGCATCAAATCTCCCACAGTCGCAAGTCCTTTATCTCAGGTGTACACGGTACACTCTCCCAGACATACCTTGGTCCAGTCTGTCAAACTTCGTTACCCAAAACCATAGGTTTTCACACAAGTGACACACTGGATGCATGCAGTTCACTTGTGCCATAGCCTTCCTAATTTCTTTAAGTACATTCAGGCTCCATACGTGGGCTCTCTGTAGTTGCCCAACATAATTTGCTGCTCACTTTGGGAAAAGTTCTGTCAAACGGAAGTATGTCTCTCTCACAACTGAGGTTATCAGCAAATGACGTGTTCCCTTCAAAACGAAATTGATGCATTCTGTCATACAAGCTCATGAAATGGTAGAAATAGTTTAATTTACCACAATAAATTGTGGCATATCATTAAAAATGAGTATTCAGCAAAAAATTAGTATAAAAACATGTCTCGGTTCATTTGGAAATTGTTGGTTAGTGACTATTTGGTATCTATAATAGACGGTCATGTTACGACGTCGAGCATTGGTCATCATACTAAGACCTAGTCAGTATGTTACATCACGACGAGGAATTCTTGAGGTCGTGACGTCAACTTGATGTTTTGATTTTATTACAATTTGATCTTAAATCGACCTTGAGCTAATAGTAGAGCTTTCGTAAACTCGTATAATACCCGAAAATGAATACTTGTCATTCTATATTCTTGTTTTACTTATATTTGAATGTTTAATGATTTTAAATTGAATGTAATTTGATCATAGTTGCTTCAGCAACGAATGTGGCATCTTGCAGCTCGGACTTGACGTTCAAGTTGAGAATGGGGCGTTACAACATAAGCATAAACAGAACATGAAAAGAACTACAGAACTCCTTCAACCCACCATTACCCCCATTTCACCAACCTTGTTCCCAACCAAACTCCCGGCCCCTCATTACACCAAAATCATAATACAATTCGTACAGAGACATATCATTTCAAAGTCATGACACCAAGCCCTAGAAGTTGTGACACCTACATTAGATATTTTGAAAACTTTATAGTTTAGTCTTTATTCACCCCCGAGAAGGTATTAAGCTTTCGTAATCTCGTATTTGACTCAAAAACATTTATATAACATGTTTTATAAATATAATGCTTATATTTGAAAGTTTCTTGATGGAATGTGAATATAGTTTACCGTATTTACTCTAACAACGAATATGGCATTCCATAACTTGGACTCAATGATCGGGTCGGGCATAGGGTATTACATTTAGTGGCATCAGAGTTATAGATTTAACTTATTCTTAGGCTAAGTCTAGCTTGGGATTAAGTCTAGAGGTACAAACCAAAGTCGATTTTGAGTCAATGCTTGGATGTTGATTATGAAATTCATTTCTTTTATGGTTGAAATGTCTGAAAAATCAAGAAATGTTATTGAATAAGGAATCAAAAAATAGTGATCACTTCGTTGAGGGTGAAAATTAGGTTGAGATTGATGCACATGTTGTTGATCAAGCTAGTGCTCAACAAAATAGAACTAATAGACCTCACCGAGAAGGTAAAGGTGATGAAGATTTTCTCCGCACAATAGTTGAGGTGCTTTAAAAAATAGCGGTAACTACTCTACGAGCTGCACCAGTAGCCGCTGCCCAATGAGCCCCGATAAAAAGTTGCGAAGGTATAGAAAAATTAAATTTAAAGGAGTGATAGGTGTCGAACCTTCTGCAGCTAAGAACTGGTTAGATTCAACCAAACGAGTTTTCCAATAGTTAGAATGTATGTCAGCTGAGTGTGTCACTTGTGCGGTGTCTCTTCTAAAAGAAGAAGCTTATCAGTGGTGGCTAACTATCACTTTCCATGTTAAAGTTAAAAAGCAAGAATTTATATTGGTGAGTTGTATTTGGAGGTTAGAAAGTAAGAATTTATGATGTTGAGGCAATGAGACATGTTAATAAAAACGAGAATTCTTGTGACTCAACAAGTACGCTCTCAAGTTAGTGCGGATAGAAGAAGAGAGTTGCAGGCGATTTCTTTAAGGATTGTAAGATGAGCTCCGAGTTCAGTTTGTCACATCCAGAAATTGGGTCTAGAAGTTTCGAGAGTAATTTTGGACTTATGGCACGAAATGAGTTCGAAAATTTGGAATATGGTAACTCGAAAATATCTTCATCTATGGCTTTAGAAAATTTAAACTAATTTATGAAAATAGTGTGAAATAGGCTTTAAATTTTGAAAAGAGAATTGTTTTGTAAAAGGGTTTAAATTAGGACTATCTTTAAAACAATTATACCAAGTTTTAAAATCAGCCCATATTTTCCCCCTTTTCACTCTATTTTTGACGTGAAAGGAAAAAAAAGAAGAGAAACACCTCTTCACCCTTTTCTTTGAGAGAAAAAATCCCTAAACATCATACTTCAATATTTGGCCTTTATCACTCCAAACTTGTTTTCTATCATCTTCCAAGCATCAAATCTCTTTTAAATACAAGAAAAACACTAAAAATACCATCAATTGCATTGATATTCTCTAAGTGGGGTTTCTCAAATTTTAATCAATCATTCGTCGTTTTCTTCAATCGGGGTAAAATTTTGTATTTTTAATAGTTTTTAATATAGTCTAACCATTAAATCAAGTTTTAATCAATTAAATCAAATATTTTCCATGTTAGCCGAAATTGGGGTTGTTAATGGTAGATTTTATATTTATAAATGAAAATATTGTTTCTATGTAATTTTCAACTTTTTTATGTGATTAGAAGGTTTTTAAACTTAATTTAAAGTTTCGTTAACAGATTTGAAGGTTTTATTGAGTTTTTGTTAAGAAAGGCCATGGATATCGAAATTTTTAGAATTGTAAATCTAAATAGTTTTGGATGTTTTAAAGGTTGAGAATTGTTCTCAGATAAGTAATTAGATGTTTAGAATCGTTTGTAAGTGATATGAATGAATGTGGATCAAGATACTTGGGTTTCGACTATGCTAGTTTAAAATTTCAGTTCCAAGAGGAACTAGTATTATACAAGCGTTTTTGTTTGTTTAAGGTGCCTTGTGGCTGCTAATTAATTGTGTATATTGTGTGTTTAATATGTGTGAAGCTTCGAAATCATTGGGACCTTTTTCGATTAAGGCAAAAGGCAAGGAAAAGCTAGTTTAAGCTTTTAGAAAATAGGCGAAAACGTGAACGGTGAATGTTTTGGAATCGCTACTTGTAGACATGATTCATAGCGTTAATCGAGAGCTTAGGAATAGCCTAAACTCTTATCCTAAGTTTCGAGTGTAAACTTTTCTCATACTTTTTGTCTTGTTATGAAAATATGCATAATGTATGTCAAATTGTGGAATGTGATACTTATGTGACAGGTAAAGTAAGTGAATATTGTTATGTGGTATGTGATAATTTGATTTATAATGCATTCATATGTGAACGGATATGTGATGACTCAATGAGCATAGTTGTAGCACTTAAAGTGCAATTAAATGTGAATCCGATAAGTGATCGCCTTCGGACGTACTAACGTCCAGAGTGTGAATGCTGCAAGAGAGTTATGAGGCGGTATCTACAAGTATACAGGTCGAGTTGTAATATAGATTTTACAATGAATTAGGTAAGTACTCCGAGAATCATACCTAAGGGAGGTAAGTACTAAATCAATCTTAACCTAAACAACTAAAAATCTAATTAATATTTTAAGTCAATTATAGTATGAAAGTAAAGTAAGAGATAATTTTAGGGTTTCTTAAATAAAATAACATAAAAGAATTAAATTTCAAAAGATATAAAGAATAAAGTGAATCGAATCTGAAGATAAGTGATTAGCTCGCTTCAGCAATCCCAATAAACTATCGTCTCGGGTTCCTTGTGAACCAACTAGTCACTACCCTAGCAAGATTTTTTGATCTTCTACTAACATAATGAGTCAGCAATGATTACTTATCTTCAGACCTCACAGTCTAAACTGGCTTGGGGTAAAGGTGTTCACAGTTGTCAGGCCTAGGGTTTGTTTCACGTTCTTCCTTCCCCAAACAAATTATCCGTTGAGTAACCCTACAAAATAGTTAAGAGATCATGCTTCCACTCACTAATTCCCCATAGAAGGATTAGTTCCTCATGGCTTTCATAAACAACATGGAATAGATGGAAGAATTAATCATAGGGAATGGATTGAAATAGAGAGTTTAAGAAAATCCTAATTGATGTTGATAATAAGCACGAATCCACAACAGTTGATATCCTTTATAAATCAAAACTCTTGAAAGAGACAAAGAAAAAATAAACTAAAACTATGAAAACCTAAAGAAAGTAAGAAAACAAAACTTAAGCCTAAAGAGAGAATATAAGCTAATGGAATAGTGTTCATAATGTGTGCCAAAGGAGCCTATTTATAGTCTTCAGGTAGTCGTCGTCCTTAACCCTAGGTTAGCTGACGTTCACAAGCTTTAAGTTCGATTGTACAGACCAAAACGCCACTACTTTGTGTTTTATTCTCATCACAGAATCGATGTTACGACATGCCAAGACATGTGTCACGACATAACAACCATTATGCTTTTCTGCAGCCATCTTCAGGGGTATGTTGCGATACCCTTAGCCTGTGTCACAACATTGAAGGTAGTTTCTTACTTTCTCCATTCTGTTCTCTATGTTGCAACATCGGATCTCCCATGTCACGACATAGCTCCAGTATTGGTCCAAAATTCCTTATAATGGTCTCTTGTACATTCACAAAGTACATTAGCTCTCCTTTAGGCTTCATTTGGCCCTTAAGGTCAATAAAAGACTCAATGTGCATATTTTATTTGATGTAAGTAAAACTAAAGAAACCTACTTAAAACATAAGGAAAATATTTGTATTCAAGCTCCTTAAATGTGAAAACTAGTTTAATATGCTACATCGAAGAATAATAAGTATGAATTATGTACAAATTGTGATGTGAATTGATGTTTATGAATAGAGATTAAATGCATAAAAACAATAATTAAATGTGTGTATTTGTGGATACTTTGGCCTTGTGATATCGTGAAACCGTTGGATATAGTTGTCATGCCATAGGATTGTGAGTATTCACCCTTGTGTTTTGTGATTTGGGCATTGAGGCCCGAGATAGATTGGAGGGATAAGGGAATGTTGAGCTAGCTCCATTCACCAGGATATGTTGGTGTGTTAGGGAGTGTTTAGCTTTATGGTATACTTATGGGATATGTTAGACTCTTTGAGTCATTGGTGTGATAGAGACCAGTATATCCAATGTGTGGTGATAGAGTCCACTTCATGTTTCATGTTTCCAAGTTACCAAATTATCATAAATTGATTAAAATATGAATATGTTGTGTGTAAATGCATTTGAATATATGAGCTAGACTTGTGAGTCATTAAAGCATGAATACATTGTTTTATCTTGATAAATTATCGTTAAATAAATTATATGTATATGAGTTGAGTGTAATTGCGTTTGAGAGTATGTAATAGTTTTTTGATTTAATAAAGCGTGAATATGTCATTTTGACTTATTGAAAATATAATTATGAGTGAGTCGTCGTATGCTCTTGCTTAACATGTGATATTGTGTATATTTGCGGTAATTCCCAACATTCACTAAGCTTATTTAAGTTCACACTCCACATTAACATTTTGCAGATAAGTAGTGTTTTCCGTGTGAGTAGTGCGGACAAAGAAGTGATCCATGGAAGGCAATAAACTTTTGAGTAGGTAGTTTTATAATTATTTTTGAACTTTTTGAATAAAGGCAATGTAGGTTTAGAAATTTTGGTTGGTTATTATGACTATCGTTTTTGTTATTACTCTTAATTTTTTTAATATGGATTTGGACCGATAAGGAATCGATGTTATGTTAGACTATGTTTTGGGAAATTTTGATGTTTAATGCTGCGGTGGATATTGCATGTTGGAAAGGGAATATGTTATGCATGAAATATACCTTGTTTTGCTGTATTTTTGTCAAATTGTACAGGGGTAACGATATTCAGGGAATAAGTATTAATACCTCAGTGTTGGAACGAGTGAACAGGAGAACAATAGCTTTATTTGGTACCGATACGCTTTCACGAGTATCTATATTCGGGGTAAAATTATCGATACCTTTGATTATGTATTGATGAAATGTTTTTGGTTCGAAAATGAGATGGAAAACAGAATGCTAGAATGGTATCGATTTTCTTATTAGTATCGATGCCTATCATACTAAAATATCGATACCTATTGTTGTGTATCGATACCTACGTGGTTTTCTTGGGAAATTTATTAAATGGTCCTTAAACGCGTTTTTAAATTGTTTCTAATGTCGGTTAGTGATTGTTAGGCCGTGAACTTCTCTGTAATTGATTAAGTTATTAAAAGTTGACTTTGCTTGAATGTTATGTGTGTATGTGTAAGTTACGGTCGTTAATGTGGCATCCTATTTCTCGGGTCTGATGGTCAGGCTGAGTGTGGGGTGTTACATAGTTGGTATCTCATAAAATAAAAAAGTTTGTCGATCTAACTGAACGAGTGAAACAATTTGAACAAGCCATGAACTTAAATAAGAAAGTAAAACATTCCCAAGTATTCAAAAAAAAAACGTCGGGACAACTAGTTCGCAACATATGTCTAAACGAGCCAGGGAGTCTCCAAGACCTTGGAGATCAAATCATTTAAATTTTGAATCAGAGAAAGGTTGGGTTAATAAACCATTACCACATACTGAGGACTCGGTGAGGAATGCATGCCTCCCAAACCGTGAGCATTGTGGAATGAGGCATAGTAATGAATGTTGGAAGAAAATGGTAGCTTGTCTCCAATGCGGATCTTTTGAGCACTTAGCTAATGATTGTTTGAAAAATGTTAAGAATGTTCCTACTGCTACCCAAAGCTCAGCTCCTGCAGCTAGAGATCGGGGGATCACCTTTGATGGCTCAGCCACTAGGGGTAGACAGTATGGAGGAACCGATTTAGCAGTACTTCATCTCTATCATATTTTAGGTAAAATTTCAAGGATGAAATTTCTTAAGAAGGAGAATTGTAACGACCTAATTTTTGGAGGTGTAAAAAAATGCAGTTTTGGAACCTCACTTCCATAAATCGAGTCTATAAATATTAAATAGAGATATTTACGGAATTAATATATAAATGTACTGAAATTTGGTTAAGCAATTTAGCTGAATATGTGGTTAATTAAAGCATAAGGACTAAATTATAAGGCATAATCTTTATAGATTTTAAATTAGAAAAAGGCTTTGGGACTCAATTAGCAGTTATCAAAAGGACTAAAATGGCTAATAAAATATTTTTAAATAGATGATAGTCGGATGTGATGTTAAATGTATAACAACCCGAAATTTAATGGTGTTAAAAATACAGTTTCAGAACCCTATTTCCGTAAATTGAATCTATAAATATTAAATAAAAATATGTATGGAGTTATTATGAAAATAAATTGAAGTTCGATTAAGTATTTAGCAAAAAAAGTAGTTAATTAAAGTTTAGGGACTAAATTGTAAAAATCCAATCACTATAGAGTTTTAATTAAGAAAAAGCTTGAGAATCTAAATAAAAATTATTCAAATGAAAAAATTGGTTATTAAACTATTATAATTTTAAAGTTAGTGGACAATGATGATGTTGGCCATTTAAATTAAGTTAATTAAGTTTAAAGAAAAAAATAGGTTTAATTAAGTTATAAACATGATTAATTAACAATTAGTTTTATCTTAATTATAATATATATAGCAAACTAAGTGGGAAAAGATGCGATATTACCATCTTTCCTATTTCTTCACCGTCTAACTTTCGAAAGAAAGAAGAAAGAATTCTTCAAATTGTTTCAATATTCGACCAATAAATTAGGTATGAATTTCAAGCCATTTTCTTGTAATTTTTGTAGATTTGTGATCATATGAGCTTGATTTAGCTAGCCTATGTACCAATTTGTGAAACTAGTAGAATTTTAGAAAGTTTCCATTGTTGAGTACTTGAAAAATTAGGCTTGAAATTTATAGATTTTAAGGGTAGATTATGAAAAGGACTAGATTGTAAAGTTAATTTAGCTTGGTTGTTAACTTTGTTACATTAGGGAACAAATTGAATAAATGTAAAACCTATCATGAAATTATGTTAGAAATAGAAAATATAAGGTCCCTTGTAACACCCTATACCCAGCCCGATCGCCGAGTTCGAGTAACAGGATGCTACACTACCGTCACACATCAATCTCATAGTAGTTTGTCATGTTATTAATAAATCACTCTTTTTATAAACCATTCGCACGAATTTTCAGTCCAACATACATCAATCAACATTAAAACATACTCAGCATACTTCGATAGAACTAATATTAACAAATATACATGCTTTTGAACCACTTAGCAAAAATTCCTGAATAAGTACGTAGGTATCGATACTGTAACAAAAGTATCGATATTGATTAGAAAATCAATACTAAATCAGCATTTTGTTTCTCGTTTAAAAATTAAAGTTTTGAAAATTATTGGTACCCTTATTAAAGTATTGATTATTTCACCCCGGGTATCGATACCCGTGATATGGTATCGATACCAAATTGCAAAATTGATTTCCTGCACTTCAAAATATCACAGAGGTATCGTTTTTATAACCTGAATATCGATACTTTTGTTCCAAACCACAAAAATATAGCACATCTAAGCATTTAATCCATTCTAAAAAATATCTAATCAACATGCATGATTTACCTCTATAAACTAATGTTAAAACGACCAATATAACAATTCAAAATATCAAAAACATGTCAGAGCAATAATCAACACACCAAGGTCAAAGCCTATAATTCCTAAGAACAATTAAGCAACAAAATATCCAAAACATCATGGCAATATCATGCAATGTTTCTACCACATTGCCTTTACCCAAAACATAAACAAATAAATAAACACCTACGGATAATGTAAAAGACTCACTTGGATCACCCCTCGGAACCACACCACTCACACCGAAACTCATCTAGTCTGCAATGGTTTAAAAAGGAATGGGTGAGCTTAACAAGCTCAGTGAATGTTCAGAAAAACTATCATGCAAACGTATCATCATGCAATATCAAGCAACCATATAGCATAATTACAACATTTCAACCCTAGTGTCGTGTTATTTGTTTATGCATTATCTATTGATTTTGTTACATAATAATCACATAACATTTAAGAATATATCACAATACTCATAAACATATTTATGGATAATTTGGCACTTGAGCTATGAAACGTAAAAGTGGGCTCTATTACCACTCATCGGATACACGGATCTCCAATACACCAAAAGACTCATAGAGTCGAACATATCCCAAAAAGTGACGTATAAAGCTAACACTCTCTCGCATACCAAACATATCCCATTGAATGGAGCTTAGCTCCCATTCCCTTATCTCTCCAACCTGTCACAGGGCTTCAGTGCCGAAAATCACAATATATATAGGTGAGTATTCACGTCTCAACGTTCACAAGGCCAAAATATATGTTATTAAACATACATATTACTTACTATTTTCTGCACTTTTCTCTGCATAATCACATTATAATTGCAACATATTCACTGTCACATGGCACGTATAACATGCCCACAAATAACTCTTTTACAATAGTCATCATAAGCTTATTACACATATCATAATATCACATTTTAATCCACAATTTCACAACACATTTTCACATATAAAATCATCAGTATGAGAAAGCTTACACTCAAAATTTAGAGTAAGAGTTTAGGCTACTTCTAAATTCCCAATTAACGCAATGAATCGTGTTTACAAGCAGTGATTCCAAACATTCACCAACTACTTTCGCCTAGACACCAAAAGCTTTAACTATCATTTCCTTAGCTCACAAAAGGTCCTAATGAATCCGACGCTTCAACACAATAAGTCACACAACAATACAATCAACAATCAGCTAAGGACTCACCTCAAGCAATTAAAAACATAAGCCTAAGCTAAGTTCTCAAGTAACCGAAACATTCGACATAGCAAACTTAAATTCCAAATATCTCGGTCTATACTTAATTTTTTCGCCAAAAATTAATTTTGTTCATCTAATTCACCTATGACAGATTCTTAACCTTTAAACTATACAAAGCTACCCAATTCATGCTATCGAAATTTTCGGCATGTTTATGATCATTTTCACGAAATTCATTTAAAACCCAAGAAATACTTAACGAATCTTCAAAGTAGATTTGGAAACCTTCTAATCTAATTGAAACTAATTGAAAAACACATTGAAACCACATTTTTACTCTAAATCCTGGAATTCACTATTAACGACCCAATTTTTGGGTTTTATTTAAAACATGCAATTTAATGGCTAAAAAATCAGTTTAAAAGACTAGATAACATTTAAAAAAAATATGAAAATGATTCGTTACTTTCAATGACGAAAAGCCGAGTGTATGATCAAAAACCCAAGAAACTCGAAAGCTAAACAAAAATGAGAAATCCATGGTATTTGTGGATGTTTTTCTTGAAATACTATGGAGGTTTTCGACTTAGGTGATAGTAGGAATCAAAAGGACGAAGGTTTAACAAATAAAATTGAAAGAGAGAACTTGGAAGAGAAAGGGATGGCAATAAGGGGAGAGGGAGATGGCTATCGTGAAAATAAAACTATAGGTGAGGGATATTAGGTTGATTTTAAAATTTTGGTTTAATTGCTTCATAAACACACATAATTTTCCCATCTTACAAATCAGTCCCTATTTCAAAATTGAAAGTCTTTTGAACATCATTTTCAAAAATTGATTTAATTTTCAAAATGCCATAGACAAAAATATTCTTGAACACCATGCTAACGAAATTCTTGAGCTCACTAAAGTTAAAATCACTAAAATACCCCTAAAACTCTTAGGTGCAATTTTGGGGTGTTACATTCCTAATGAGAATATGTGAAATCAGTTTTTAATTTGAAGCTAGGAATCTAAAGATATGTTTGTCTTGAGTTTAGGTACTAAATTGAATAAAACACAAAATATGTTTAACTTTGTATGTAAGTGTGAATTGGATGAAAATTGGTAATAGTTTATCTATCGTATTATTGCACGTAGCTATTGACGACGTTGGGCCATCAAGAGGGAAAGAAAAGCGAGAGACGTCAATAAGCGACGTAAGATATCGATTTATACTTTTATGATTTGAGATAGATATAATTGCTTACATATACATATTAATTGCATGATTGAATATATAGGTGAAAATATAATTTTTGTATGAATTGATTTGCTTTGATATACATATTAATTGCATGATTGAATATATAGGTGAAAATATAATTTTTGTATGAATTGATTTGCTTTGATTGCTATTGAATATCATGATAATGGACTAAATTGAATAACATGGAAAGGAAGTATGATTTTATGAAACATGGTTGTAATATTTGAATGGACTGAATCATGTTATATGATATGAATTAATTGTGGATTGATGATGCTTTGAGATATGATTCTGAAATTGAATGTGAATATATATAAATATGAATTGGTTTAAATTGAAATGAAATGTAAATAGCGATTGCTATGTGATTGTACAATGTACAAGGAATGTCAGGTAAGTATAAATAATTATAGAGTACAATTGTAAAAATACGGGTGGATTACATGATATGAAAATCAAATATGTGCCTTTTCACAAGGTGTGATATGTATATGTGAGTAATTACAGGGACGATATTGAAATAGGTGAAATTTATACCTATCTAAACTTATAAAATGTTAGGGTACGATTGGCATGCCAATAGGGACATATTTGCGCTTGTATAGTTTATAACGAGATCTAACATTTATTGCAGATTCTCAAGTTATATGTAACATAGGTTTAGGTCGGACGGATAACTTGATGAAATGTTAGCTTGTGTGAGCAACTTAATTCACCCGTGTATCACAGTCCGTTTTACTAAGGTCTATCAAGCGAAACATCATAAATGAAATTGGAAAATTGAAAATATAATGAAATAGGTTGATAATAGGATATGGTAATGAATTGAATTGTATGAAATTATTATGAATTGTGAACTGAAAAATGTATAGGAACTATATGTGTGCTTCTATATGACTTGTGATATATGTGATTCATGTTATAGATAGTAATTAAAAGAGATCATGAAAATGGTTGGAAACGAGCCCTGGAGGCTGAAATGAGTATGAATAGATCGGTAGACTCTAGATATGTAATGGCCCAAAATTCATGGGCATTGGAAAAGTACATTATCGGGCCTCTATCTTAATGAAATGAGTTCGTAAATAATTATTAGAACTATTTATGAGTCTAGTAGTGTGTTTAATTAGGTTTTAATTAAGTGAATTTAGCTTAATTAAGAGTAATTGCGAAAAAGGGTTAAATTGAATAAAGGGTAAAAGTTTAATTATAGATTAAAGAAAAACTTAAGGGGCTAAATAAGCTATTAGACTAATTGCTTAGAATGAGGCAGTTAATGAGTATTAAATCTAGAGATTTTGTTATTAATTTATTATTATAATTATTAATTATTATTATGGTTTTCTATTTAAATATTATTAATATTATTATATTATGAAATAAAATAAATTAAGACAAGTGTATGGTGATAAGATGGTACAAGTGTAATAATATATATACACTTGTATTATAATTATTTATTTACTTCAAATTTAAGTAAAATATATTTATGAATTAAATATTATTATATTATATTATATTATATTATTATAATGTATTATTATTAATAATATTATTAACTAATATATATAAAATAAAGTAAAATAACAAAATAAACAAAAGGGGAAAAGAAACAGAAGCTTTCGAAACAGAGCAGGGGAAAGGAGAAAAAGAAAAATAAAAGGAAAAACTAGGGTTTAAGGTTTTAAAGCTTTAAAAAGTAAGTCAATTAAGATATTTTCTCTTAATTTTGATGTTTTAGAAGCTTTAGAACAAAGTTTTGTTGAAATTAAGTTAAAGTTTTGAAAGTTCTTAGGTTTTGAACATAGTTCATGTTGAACAAAATAATGAATTAGGGGTTTAATTGAATGAATTTCAAGTTAGAATTGATTAAAGGATTAAAATTGTAAACTAGGTTATAAGTTTTACATAGTAGGGATTAAATTGAAAAAATTTTAAAATTAGGGTTTTAATATGAACATTGAATAGTTAAGTTGAATATGGCAAGATATTAAGTAGAAATGAAGTGTGAATTGAGTTAGAAAGTAAATGAGTTAATTAGGATTAAATTGGAATTAGGGTATAAATTGAAAAGAAATTCAATTAATTATTGTAAATTAGTGTTGTATTAATAATGAAAAATTATTATTATTATTTTCGTAGTTAACAAAGAACCCAAGGCATCGGCACACAAAGGAAATGAGAAGGCTATCGAGGGCTAAAACGAGAAATTCACGGTTTGTATTACTATAATTCAAACTACTATTTATTAAATGTTATATTTAAATTTATGTGTATGGTAAGTAAAATTTTAAGGTAAGTATCAATATTGAAATGAATGAAATTGAGATGAAGTATGATTATGTATGAATATTAATAATATATTGTTGGAAAGTGGAAAATTGTATCGAACAGAATTGTACATTGAAAGTGAAATTGAAATTGAGAAAGTGATTTGAATACCCTATTAACTAATCGAGCTTAGTCGAATATAGTTGGCATGCCATAGGATTGGAAGAGTACGGGAATTTATCGGCTTTGCTGATCAGGCACTACATGTGTCGTATTAGGCACCACATGTGTCGTTTCAAGCACTTTATGTGTTGTATACTGCTTCGATACATTGATTAGGTACTGAGTACCGCTTTAGGCACAAAGTGTCGTATTGGTGTGTTTGGTTGGAATCCGTGTATTCGCCAAGGTTTGAGTTTGTTAATAGTGTGAATAATCGAAATGTGAGAATTGAATAAATTTGATTGATCGTACAAATGAAAGTATAAGAAAAAAATTGTTAGTCGAATTGTGAGATTTGAAAGCATGAACCTAAGGTTCATGAATTGATCAAATTCAAGTCATTAACATATGACATTGTTGATGAATTATTATATGAAATATGAACCTAAGGTTCATGAACCTGTGTTTTCGGATTTTGTCAACAGGAGGCTTAAGCAATCTCAACGGATCACTCACTTGAGGTATAGCAGGTATCGAAGATGGATTAGTCGAGGGTGGATGTTGTTGTGCAGCCGGATTAGTCCGGATATACTGAGTAAACCAGTCGTTCATCATTTGGTAAAAGGCTTGTTTAGCCTCCCCCTCCTGGTTACTCGAGATCAGTCTCGAATCTACCAGCTCAGTCCCTTGCGCGGGAACAGGCGCTATACTTTCAACATTATTGGCTACGGCTCGATCGGGATCAATTACTATACGAAAACACATTTTCAAATGTCAGAAGTCATCACACTATCGCAGTATAAATTATGGCATGTATAACTAGACTCACACACGCTACGTTAGTCTTAGAACCGACTGAACTGTCGCTCTGATACCAATCAAATGTAACACCCCTAACTTATATTCATCACCGGATCAAGGTCAAGAGGTATTACCAGACACAAGTGCAGATTTAAACATTCATGTAATACATACTCATATTACAAATACAAATTATATCCAGAAAACATGCTCGAATCCATACTATGAATATAATCATATTTCGAACAATTAAACATGCCTTAAAGTTATACAGCATACATATATATATATACTGAACATAGCTTAATGACCTTATACAAAATCGGCATTTATCTCTGCATAAAATGAGCTAACACATTTTTATTAATATTAAAAAAAAACTTAAGCACAAAACCCACATCAAATAAGTCATTTAAGCATAATCAAGTGTACACATTGTTATTCGATATATCCTTTGTTCAGCTATTAAGTTACTATAAGAAATTCTATGCTATTTATATCCTATTACATATGCTTTCTAAATTCATTCTTTGACTAATTAACCAATGAGGATAACCACTTAAATGGTACACATTTTGCCATGCAATTATAAATTGAATCATGCCGTTTACTATAATGGATAAAATGATTCGTTCCCATCCAATGTTACTTTAGGTATAATTTATCTGTACTCACCTATTAAGGTCGAATATATACATACTTAAACTAATTCCAAAGTCTATAATTCATTTCATTCCATACAAATTAAGCTTTTCATTTTACGTTTTTCAATCATCACTCACAAATTAATTAGCTCCTTAACAAATTTGTATAATGATATGACTAAATTTATTTGACTCAAGTAATATAATTAAATATGTTGTTTCATTAAGTCATGTCTTAACAACTTTAATAGTTCACAAAATAAAAATACAAACAAATGATAGTCGTAATTTAATAGCTACTTAAAGAAACCGAATATACATGTAAAAATATATATAGTTTATAAATCTTCTATTTCCAACCAAATTTTTCTTAGTTAGTAACTTTTTATTTTCTAATTCATTTGTAATCAAACTAACGTCATTTTAATAAAACCAAATTCAACATGCTTATAATCAAATTTTCATGTCATAGCCAAACGTATATGGTTAACAATTTCATTAATAACTATTTCAATGACAAACTTTAGAACTAAACATATTATTTTACCTATGTACCAAACCAAAGTATATATATATCCTATAAAAAAAACCATACACCCTCATTCAACTTAATAAAATCATAATTACAATTACTTAATATTTAGCTTATCTCACAACTAAGGCTAATCATAACCCAATATATATATATCACTTATACATATGCCAATTACTTAATCTAAAATTACTTAACTTATCATTATTTATTATAATACATTTATCAATCCTACTCATACCATATGTTTTAGTGCAGAAATTCCTAAACAAAACATCACCGATTACGTCTATATATACATTACCTTATATGTATTATCCATTTAGTATTAAAGTATATTTAAAATATACTTAAGCCATTATCCAACAAAGAACACCAAACATAGACAAGAACATTAAGCCATTTTCGTATGGCTTAAATATATACACATTCGAATTAAGCAAACCTTAAAGCTAGTCTATACATGCCGAAATCCCAAAAGAAATTCCAGTTTATAAGATACCGTAAATAGTCAATAGTGTGATAGACTTTACTGACGATCCTCGAACTCGTAACAACTTCAAAATCTATAAAGCAAAGATAAACAAATACACACACAGTAAGCTATTCAAAGCTTAATAAGTCGTAAGCATGAATAATATTTAACAGTAAAGAATAACGGCATATCATTTAGTTTATAAATATAATATACATTTCATAATCACTCTTCAACCACATATATTATTTAATAAACCGAGTATTCTCTTGTGTGAATGCTTATAAAACATTCACCCTTAACAACATAGTAACCAACTATCCCAGAAATACTCTTATATATACAAATGATAAATTACTACTCATAATTATATACTATATATGATTCTAAATAATTTACCTACCTTATCTCCATTTAATCACATAACTAATACATGCCTGTATATATCATTCATTACATATTCATCTTCGTTTAACATTTTCCGTTGAACTATTTGAAATTTAAAAGGATACGCGAATAGTCGGGAAGCTCGTACAATGCCAACGTCCCAGACGTGGTCTTACATGTAATCACTGATCGATGCCACTGTCCCAAACAGGGTCTTACACGAAAACACAAGTCTATGCCAACGTCCCAGACGTGGTCTTACATAGAAACGCTTTAAAAAAAATCTCATGTATTTCTAGAGTTCATACGACTTTTAGACATTAATTATCAATTAAAATTGAATTCAACTAACTTACCTATTTCAATATATATACAATCGGCCAAAACTATTACTATAGTCAATATTTCAATTTCTCACATATCTACTATATGCTAATGAATTTAACAAAATTTAAATGCCTACCGACTTACCTCGGATATTGACGGATATGATCGGCTACTCAACTACTTTCGACTTTCCCTGATCTAATTCTGTTTTCTTCAGTTCTTGATCTATACATATTCAAATTTAGCCTTTTATTCATCAATTCATTCACTTTAATCCAAAAATACACAAATGGGTAAATTACCATTTTGCCCCTGACATTTTCCACTTTTTGCAATTTAGTCCCTATTGCATAAAACACAAAAAACACAAAATTTCCTTACACTATGCTAGGGTCGAATATTCAATAGCTTTATACAAGTCCACACATTTTATTTATTTTGCATTTTAGTCCCTCAAAAATTTATTTCTACAATTTAGCCCTAATTACTCAATTTCATCAAAGATTCAAAAACAAACTATGTTAATTTAATACATATATTTCATATTTCACCTTTAAAAATCACAAAACTCATGAATTCATCAATGGCATATTTCAAAATCATCACCAATTCACAAAATTGAAGCATGGGCTTTAAAGAACACAAAGCAACAATCTCAAAAACGTAAAAATTATAAAAAACCGAAACGTACCTTAATTGAGCAACACCAAGGCCGAATGTTTAAAGTTTTAAAACCTTATTTCTTTTTCTTGTTTTCGGTTATCCCAAAGATGAACATGCATGGCTTTGTTTATTTTATGTTTTATATTATTTACATTATAATATATTAATTACTATTTTAACCTTTATCATTTTATTCCATTTCCACTTACTCATGTCCAAAAGTTTCCATGCATAATTAAATGGTCTAGTTGCATCATAATTACCTTATGCTTTAAAGACAACAACAATTCGGCCCTTACATATTTAACTATCAACTTTTTCATCTTACGCGATTAAGCCCTTTTTATTAAATCGGCACGCAAACAACAAAATTAAAACACAAAAATTTCATGGATATAAATTCACACATAATAAACACATAAAATAATATTAAATTTTTTTACTCGAATTTGTGGTCTCGAAACCACTATGTCCATTTAGGGTCAAAATCGGGTTGTTACAGGGTTGTTACAGGATAGGTATTGAATGATAAGTTAAAAGATAAATGATGTAAGTTAGTCATGGAATTGAATGGCTTAATTTCTATGGCATATATGTGTGATTTACGAGTGGTATTGCATGTTTTAAAATTGCATAAAGTGTGACACTTGACAAATAGCATGAATTGGTAATTTCTTTTGCAAATGTTAAATAATTTGATTTTTCCATTTGCCATATGTATGCTCACATACACACAAAGACATATATATATATATGATAATAGAATGAATTGCATAAGTAGGTGGTGAACTTAATGGCAAATGGCTAGGTAAGTATTAGAAAGTATAGTATGTAACAATCATATGTATTAGTTGAAAAAAACCATATTTTCAATTGAGGTGCTATGAATTGAAAGTATTGGTATCTTAATATGGAATGGCATGACATGGTAAGTTTAAATCCTAATATGAACCGAGTTGAATTACAAAAAGGGTTATTTGTATGCTTCACTCGATATTGGAAATTTTTGGAATGAACAAGTATGTGAAATAGCTAAAGTTTGAAATTGAATTGATTGTATGGATTCGATTAATGTTTGGATTTTATTAACTTGAATCATGAAAGTACTACTTGGCTTTAATGTTCAGCATACAATTTGTTTATTCTGTGAGCAAGTACAAGTATATTTCAAGGTTACAAGAAGTAATTCTAATATCCAGGCAGTAACCTTCGACTTAACAATGTTTGTATAGTTCCTTCGTTTTGGTATATGGCATATACCTAGGTTGTGAGTTAGTTTTGTATAACATATGGCTATGTGGATAGTTTATATTAGAAATGGTTAATTATGATGTGGTCATATGGTGAGTTGAGTAAATGAAATTGGTATATTATTTGAAAAGCTAAGTTTGCCTATGTATATATGTGATGCCTAAAGTTTGAATGGTTCAAATGATAGAATGGTCTTGTATGATAAGTTTGTCCTTGAATTGAATGGTTAATTGATGAATTGGTTAGTTATGAACTTTCAATGAAATATTTGAGGTATTGGATATATATATAGCTTATGTTAAAACATATTGAATGTGTATTTGGCCAGCTTGTTAGGCCATTGTGAATTGGTTTCATTTGAACCATTTAGAATCAGGTAGTCACGTTACGACATTGGGCCCCTTAACATCGCAATGAGGCCAAGTCAGTAAGTTACATCGCGACGAGGAACACTCGAAGTCATGACGTCAACACGATATTTTGTAAACTTTACAATTTGATCCTATTAGACCTCGGGCTAATAAAAAAGCTTTCATAAGCTCGTATAGTCCCATAAATGATGAAAATTTATATTGAGATTTAATAATATTATTAATAACATATATAAAAAGGTAAATTAAATCGTAGTTGCTCTGACAACGGGTTGTGTATGAGGTGTTATAAAATGTCATTAGATTAAATTAATTAAAGATTAATGTTTAATTAAACATGATTAATATAATTAATTAAGCTTAATTATAATCTAATCTAGCTATATAAGTGAAATTGAGTGGAGAAATGTTATCATCTTCTCCAAACTCTACCATCCACCATTAGCCATGAAGAAAAGTAGAAAGCTTTAAAACTAGCTTGACATTCGACTAATAATTCCATGTAAGTCCCTAGCAATTTTCTTTTGATTTCTATAGATTTTTTTAATTATGAGAGCTTGATCTAGCTAGCCCATGTATCAATTTGTTCAATTGGTGAAATTTTGATAAGTTTCCATTGTTGAGAATTGGATGAATTAGGGGTGAAATTGATAAAAATTAAGCATAGATTATAAAAAGGACTAAATTGTAAAGCTTGATTGTTAACTTTGTACATTAGGGATCAAATTGAATAAAATGAAAATTTATTATGAAATTGTGGTAGGAATAGAAATTATAAGGTCCCTAATGAATAAATGTGAAATCAGATTTTAGTTTGAAGCTTTAGATCGAAAGTTATGCTTGTCCCGAGTTTAGAGACTAAATTGAATAAATTGTAAAATATGAATGATTTAGTATTTGATTGTAAATTGAATGGAAATTTATAGTGTTATATGTTTTGCGACTTTACATAGCTAACGTTGATGTTGAGCCATCGAGAGGGAAAGGAAAAGCTAGAGTTGTCGACGGGTGACGCAAGATTCCAGTTTGTACTTTTACAAGTTGAGATCAATTTAATTGCTTGCATATACACATTAATTGCATGATCGAATATCGGTCTGAGTATACAACAGTCATATGAATTAAATTAGAGTGATTTATATTGAGTATTGAAATTGTGAACTGAACTGAATAGTGTGATGGTGTTGAATGTCGGAACTGTGAATTAGTCCGAGTATAGTAAAATGAGTTCGATGTGAATTGCTATACGATATGAGATGTATAAATTGAATTAGTGATGAGATTGAAATACAATATGTGGTTATGATGTTTATTGATTCATTGTCACCCTATTAACGAACTCGAGTACTGTCAAATTAGTTGGCATGACTTAGGTTGAAAACTATTATTGCCAAGCCATCCAAGTTGGTAGAATGTGTATATAGTGAAAACCATCATTGTCAGGCTATTCGACATAGTAGAATGTTCAGATATTGAATGATATCGTTGTCGGGATATTCGGGATGGTGGGATATGTAAATTGTGAAAACCATCGTTGCCGGGTCACCCAGGATGGTAAAATATAAGAATAATGAAAGTCACCATTGTCGGGCCATCCAGGATGGTAATATATTGAATAGTGTGAAGCATCAGGCCACCCAGAATGGTATAATCAATATAGTAAAAGTCATCGTTGTCGGGCAACCCGAGATGACAAGAGCAGTATAAAAAGTTATATAGTGTTGATAAAATTGGTATATTGTGTTACTATGTGTGGTTCATGATAGATAAGGTGTGTAAACTACTATGTGAATAAGTTGAAAATGAGCTTTGGGGGTCGAAACCAATATGAATGAGTCGATAAACTCTAGAAAGAGATTTGAATGATAAGTTAAATGGTTTATTGATGTTGAATGAATATGAAATTGTATGTCATAATGTCAAGGATATAAACTTGTGATTCATGAATGGCAATGAATGATTGAATGGCTTAAAGATAGGTATTTGGCAAGCGACTTGAATCAGTTCTACCATTTGTTAACTGTATGCTCATGTGCGTACGTATTAATGGAATTGCTTGGCATTATAGGACATGATTTGGATAGTCATTAAGATTTTATGCTTTTTGAAAATTGCTAATGTTTATGTTATATTATCTTGAATAATGAAAGTACAATTAGGCTTTATCACTCAACATACGGTTTGGTTGTTTTGTGCGCAGGTATAGGTAACTCTGGAAGCCCGGGAAGTGAATCCAACATCCAGATCAAAGCTTCTGACTCAAAGAAGTTTTTATAGTTCCTTTCATTTTGTCAAATGGCATGTACTTAGGACTAGCTAGTTGGAATTGTAAATGGTCGAATTTTGGTAATGTTGTTGTGATGGTAAATGTAACACCCCAAACCCGGCCTAGGAGTTATGGCCGAATCTGGTGGTGTCACATTGAGGTGTTTAGCGTAAAACTTGTTGTTGTTAAAATTTTTAAAATCAATTAATCATTTTGTTATTAAACGGTGATTCCAAAACGGGATGTTCATTTCCAAGCGTGTATCATTAAAAACTAATCACTTTTAAAACGTTATAAATTTTTCAAAATCTAATTTATTGCGAAAACGTGGTGTCTTTGAAAACGGTTACCTTTTGAAAACCCGTTTTATTCTACAACTATCAGTTTATATCAAACTAAATAAATAAAAACCCCAATTTAAAGTTTATAACTTTAAAGAGGCCTTTTTATATAAAAATACCCAAATTCTGTTACTTATAAATCAAAAGCTAAAAACGAAAGCTGATGCAGTTGTGTGGCCACCTCCGAGTCCCTTGCAGCACCAAATCAACTATGGCTAAGGATTACCTGCACAGTTAAGAGGAGAGGGCGGGTTTACGAAAACTCAATGTGTAATCCCTTATCAAACAGTCGGTATACAAAACAAAATTAGTCTAGGCTAGAGCTCTTTAACAGTAACAGTACGGTGTGAGCCTTAGCCTAATACAGAAACAATCTGGGCCTAAGCCCGATACAGTATCAGTATGGTGCAAGTATGCAAACCCATCTTAATCCAGCCAACACACCACTCGTACCAACCCAACACACCATGTAGGGATAGAGTCGACCCACCCAACCCTCACACTAATATCGCAGCATAGCTGCCAGTAGTAATAATGCAGCAGAGCTGTCAGTAGTCAGAATGGCTAAGAGCTGTAAACAGGATAGCTATAAGCTATAAACAGAATGCCTACAAGTCATAAGTACAGTAATGTGATTGGCACAAAGCCATCAGTAGTAGTAATATGATCGGCACATAGCCATCAATAACAGTAACATGATCGGCACAAAGCCATTAGTAACAGTGATATGATCGGGACACAACCATCAGTAACAATGAAATGATCGGTACATAGCCATCAGTAACGGTAATATGATCGGCATAAAGCCATCAGTATCGGTACTATGATCGGCACAAAGCCATCAGTAGTATCGCAGTAAAGCTGCCAGCAACAATATCGCAGTAAAGCAGCCAGTAATAGTATATGTAGCCAAGCCACTAGTAACAGTGATTATGGCAGAGCCACCGGTACATCACTTCCTCTATAACAGTATCCTAACCCCATACAGTAAGCCGTGCATGCAGAATGCCATACTCAGAATCAGTCATTCAAATCATAGACAAATCAATCATACCAAACATAGACAAATCAATCATTTAACCACAGACAAAACAATCATTTGACCTCGAGGGGCAAAAATAGTCATTTACCCACTAGGGGTATTACAGTCATTTTACCCTATATGGGTGTTTTAGTATTCTACCTTACAGAGGTATTTTGGTCCAGATATCAACCTCTTGAAAGGTTCGCAGTCACCTCGAGCGACTCAAGTAACCTAATTGGTCATAATAGTGTAAATGGGCCTAAGGTCCATTACTCGGCCCAAGTAGGCCCACATGCTCATGTGGCCTGTTCAGCCCAAATTTCACCACGGCTATGAGATCTACATAGCCAGTCTAATATTTGCCGCAAATAATGGGTTTCATCCGTGTAGAGCCCACAAGCCCATACGGCCCAACGTGATCCATTACGGCCTAAGCCCATGAAAATGCTCATGGAGGCATACAGTTACAGTATGAATGAAAGCAATAAGATGATATATAGCTCTCCACAACAACAACCTCCAAGACCTATTCAAACTCTCACCCAACAGAGTTCAAAACCACCTCAAACTCCTACCGCCTCATGCTAGCAAAATAAATATCCTTTTTGCTTGCAATAAGATTTGAACCCAAGACACCATCAATAATTCATCACACCACTTGCCTCTTTGTCACAAGCTCTTTTGTATCACATTTTGTCTTCAATTAAATAAAAGGTCTAAAGGCCAAAGTCCAGGTTCTTTTAAATGAAAAACCAAAATAAATTGCAAAAGCCAAGACTTAAACCCAGGCTCCCTTGCAACCTTAATGATGCCACAACCACTAAACCACATGCTTCCTTATGACATTTTTTTTAACACAATAATTTAAAAGGCCTACATCCAAGCATCCAACATTTTATCCACTTAAAACCAAAATTTTTGCTAAAGCCCAAGACTTTTCCAACTCCTCTCAGAACCCTTAACCACTAAAGCAGACATACTTTTGTACACAGTTTCCAAACCGTTCCCTTGCTCAAGGCCCAAATTCTGGGGCGTTACAGTAAATGTGTTAATGGTTTGAAAATATTATGTTGAGCATCTCAAATTATGTTGAATGGTTGAATGGTTGATTAAGGCCTTGAGGCCAAAGTATGTTATCTTATATTAGGTTGTATGAAATGGAAATTTTAGAGATAGTGGACTACTGTGGAAGTTGCGACTTCACACTCTGAATGTCGATATTAGGCTATCTCGTCGCGATGTCCCCTATTTGAGGTTGTGGCGTCGACTTTGTTTTATTTTGGAAGCTCTTCAATTTTTTCCTCAGGTTGGAAAGCTTGACTAGTATATTCAAAGTCGCAACACTAAGCCCTAGAAGTCACGACAACTACCTGAGATATTTTGAAAACTTTGCAGTTTAGTTCTTATTCTCCCTCAGGATCGTGTTAAGCTTCCGTAAGCTCGTATTAGACCTATAAATGTTTATATAACGTGTTTTCTGCATATAGTGCTTGTATTTGAAAGTTTATTGATAGAATGTGAATATAGTTGATCGTAGTTGCTCTGGCAATGGATGTGACATTACATGACTCAGACTCGATGATCGAGTTGGGTATGAGGTGTTATATTTTTTCCTGAAATAACACTTTTTTTTTGCTTTGAGAATTTTGAAGTGTTATAATATCTTCTCAATTGAACTTCATAAACGACATATTAGTTTTTGAATCGATTTGCTCAAATCTTATTAGACTAAGGATGTGTTTAGATTATTTACTAATATAAGTTGTCTTTGCATATTATGATCTGATCACGTAGTACCACTTTGTATTAGTTAAATGTTAGATAATCAATGAGTCAATATTTACTTTCATTTTGCTTTGCGTGCAAAAATCGTTGAAGATAATATACAAAGATATTAATGAAACTAATGGATATTTTATTAAACTAATTTATTCAAAAATTCCAATACATATAGACGAAATAACTACACTAAAAACACTAGATCCCAGACAATTCTCTATAATGACATAACAAAAGCAATTAAACAAAAACATGTCTCCAACCATTTGACCAATCATGTTGTCATTTGCACTAGATTCATGGTAAAAAAAAACACATGGATTTGTTTTCTCTTTCGCCTTGTTATTAATTTTTTTTAAAAATTATAATTGTTTCATGTTTATAGGTAAAATGTTTATCCTCAAATTTAGTAAGAAAAGTCACATTCATCTACTGTTTAATTATAGAAATTTCGCCTTACAATTTAAATCCCTTAAAATTACATTTATTTTGAATTGAGTTAGCTCGATTGACATTAATATTTTTGTCAGTGCAGGAGAATTTGGGTTCGAGTGCGCTGAAACATATTATCTTATTATTTAAGGGTTGAGGAGGGGTTATGAATAGTTCTAAATATTATATAAAAAAGAGCATATATACATTAAGTTGTTTATTTATTTATTTTTTACATTATATAAAAATAATTAAATTTCAATTTTGATTTTTCTAGATTTTAATTTATTACATAATTTAGTCTCTATATTTTTATAGTCTTATTAATTACTCCAAATAGTTAATATGATTAACTTTTCGATTAAAATGTTAGATGGTTATATATGATTAAAAAGTAGATTTTTAAATATGAAAAGTAGATGGATTGAATTCTTAAAAATAAAAGTAGGGAGACTAAATTCTAAATGTACGAAATGTATAGAGATTTAGAGTCATAGTTTTTTGAATCGGACCGGAGTGGTTGGTTGGACCAATTGTATTGGCAACGTTGTGTACTGGTCTAGAAAGAGGCATTAGAGCGGTTGACCTTCGAACCGGTACGAACCGATTGAACCTTTTTTTAAATATATTGAGATTTAGAGTCATGGTTGTTTGAATAATATTGAACTATTTGATTGGACCGGTTGGATCGGTACTATTAAGGTACTAGTTTAAAAAGTGACATTAAAACGACTGATCTTTGAACCATACAAATCGATTGAACTATTTTTTAAATATTTTTTAATAATTTTTTTAATAAATTTATATAAATTGATTGGACCAACAAACCAAGAAGGATTTATCAATTTGAAGTATATTTTACTTTTAATTTGGTACTAGTTTATTTATAAAAAGAATGAATTAGAAGTAGTGTAAATGAGATTCTTATAATTTATAACAAAATAAATAAAATATGAATTAAAAATTTATACGACATTTCTAAAATTTCAAAAGACGTCTACTTTCATATATTAAGAACCAGTGTACTATATAAACGGAAAAGACGGGAATGAGGAGACAGATATAGGGTTCCCTCAATTCACAATAAACTATCAATTTCTTCTTGTTTCTATTAAAACATCACAGCCAGATTTCTCTCGTCACCCATTCGCACCAGTAATCACCTCAAAATCCCCCTAAATGCCCCTCTTCATCTCCGACGATGAGCTGTCGCGGCTCTCCAATGATGCCGCAGCGGTGGCGGAGAGGGCCGATGCCTTCATAAGGGAGCTATACGGAGAGCTGGAGACGGCGAAGGCCAAGGCCGATGCCGACGCCATCACTGCCGAGCAAACCTGCTCACTTCTCGAGCAGAAGTTCCTCTCCATCTCTGGGGAGTTGTCGGACCTCCAGTCTCAAAACGCACAGCTTCAATCTTCTCTGGATGAGAGACACGCCGACCTCGCCCAGGCTCAGGCTCAGAAGCATCAACTCCAAATCCAAACCGTAAGAATTTAGTTGCTAGTTACAAGTGTTATATTTTTTTATCAGTTATAAATGAATTTTCCCTCCTTTTATTTCTCTACAAATATATTTAATGAAGCAAATAAACTGTAAATTTTATTAGATTGGAAAAGATGGAGAGATTGAGAGGTTAACGACGGAGGTGTCGGAGCTACATAAGTCGAAGAGGCAGTTGCTTGAGATGATTGAACAGAAAGATTCGGAGATTGCTGATAAGAACGCTACTATTAAGGCCTATCTTGATAAGATTGTAAATTTCTATTTTTATTTGAAACTTTTGCATCTGTATATCAATTAACTTTTGCTAGAAAACTAATGGCTGGCTTTTATGATTCCGATAACAATTTCAAAGGTTAACTTGACCGACAACTCTGCCCACAAAGAGGCTCGATTAAGTGAAACCGAGGCTGAGTTGGTTCGAGTACAGGCTACTTGCACACGTCTTTCTCAGGTCTTTCCAAGAAAATTTCCATTAGGCTTTTCTTTTTCAAGTTATATGCATTCAAGGGTGTCTTTTTCCTTTCTCTTTGATTGGAGGGGAAAAGAAAAATAAAATTTGGATGTGAACAGGAAAAGGAGCTTATCGAGAGGCACAATGCTTGGCTTAACGAGGAGTTGACTGCCAAAGTTGACAATCTTACTCAGATTCGTAGAACACACGCTGAACTTGAAGCTGATATGTCTACTAGGCTTGCTGATGTAATTGTTTCTATGAGACATTGTTCGCAAAAAAAATTATGCCCTTCATCTTTTTACTTAGTTGTTCTTTTAATTCTTTCAGGTCGAGAAGCAATACAATGAATGCTCCAGCTCCTTAAATTGGCACAAGGAAAGAACCAAGGAACTAGAAACTAAGCTGACATCTCTACAGGAGGTTTTTTATACTAAATTTTTTTATTTGCCTTCTAAAATTGTTATTACTGTTAGATTCTAGTATCAGCTGACAACAATCCTAAGCCATTGTTTTCTTTTAATTTTTGAAGGAATTGTGCTCATCGAAAGAGGTTGCTACATCCAATGAGGAGAGGTTCTCTGCTGAACTATCAATTGTGAGTGCCACAAGATTTATAATTCTTGTATTTAAACTGCCTGGAACAAATTATTATTGAAAATGGAGAGACCCTTGAAAATAGCTACAATTCCATCTCTACATTTCTGTTTGCTTTTAGTTACTTGCAATTTTTGGAGATGCAGTGTCTGATGTCTCCATTCTTGGTATGTTAAAATTGATACCTAAATAGGATTACTTTGTGAATGGACTTGACACACTGTCGAAGAATGTGCCACATTGTTTTTCCCGTGGATAATTGCATTAGTCCTTTCTCTAAATGGACTTGATAAACTGTTGAGGATCAGCAATTTTGTTTTTCCAAGGGTATTTAATTAGTTTATTCTCTAATGTGATATTTAATCATGATATGAACAACTTGTCTTTGCTAGTGTGGTTATGAACTTAGATTTTGGTAAGATAGTTATTTACTAGTGCATAAACGTTTCTAGTTTCCTTCTGTTTAGAGTGTGACCCTATGGCCAAGGTACCAGTAGCTGCTACTGGATTCCTGTTTTATTGTATGTAATTGGTCTAGAAGGGAAGTTAAAGCTGTTTTGGGCAATCAGCTGTTAGCAATTCATGGGGATGACTCCCATATGAGATAGTGCTTACCTATCCTTTCAACTGTTTAAGTATTAGTTCAACCTTTGGTGCAATTCATATGTTATTATGAGGTTTTTAATAAGTCAAGTTCTATTTTAAATATATTCAATTCAATTAAATGACTTCAGCTGGTTAATCTTTCTTTGGGGTTTTATTTCTTTTTGCTCTCTTATTCTTTGATTTTTGTAAAGGATAGGATGATTGCTCACTTTGTATTTTGCTTTATAAATATTATAGGGATATGTCTATAACGTTTTCTCTTTTGTAGTCTCTGTTGGCACTAATTTGCTTATTCTTATGTTACAATTCTCTGTAGGCAAATAAGCTTGTTGAGTTATATAAGGAAAGTTCAGAGGAATGGTCCAAAAAGGCTGGGGAGCTTGAGGGAGCTATAAAAGCTTTAGAAGTAAGATTTTAGTGAATTTAGTATATAAATTTTCATATATAGGATTGTGTTGTTCTTTTTGTTAGTTTATTGTTTATTGTTATTGCAAAACAGATGCACCTTGGTCAAGTTCAAGATGATTACAAAGATAGGCTTGAGAAGGAAGCATCTGCCAAGAAACAGGTTGAAAAGGTATGGTACTTTTTTGTTGTATTCTGGTGATCTATATATCTGTCTTAGGCAACAATCTTTTTCTTGATCCATAAAAATATCTTCTCTTCCCTATTTCCTATGCATATTTATGGCTTTTTGCTCATGAACCGGTATTTAGCCATCAACGTTTTCCTTTCGTCTGAGAGGAAATACTTGGTTTCTTTGGAAATCAAACTTTTTGTCCCACTTGGTTCTAAATTCCTTTTTTGTATTGACACTTATAGGAGATGGCGGATCTGAAAGAGGAACTTGAGAAGTGCAAAGCTGAAATCGAAGCTGGTAGGAAAGCGAATGAGATGAATCTACTTCCACTTGGCAATTTTACATCAGAAACGTATGTTTTTGTTTTATTTTTATTGTTATTATTGTTCAGTGAAAAGAAGAGTTTTTGGAGCATTGATGTATCAATGCTTGTGTACTTCATTAAATCAGTGAATACTCCTAGTTACTACTGCATGAGTATGGAAATTGAGGTCAGAGATGGTTGGATTTTTTTTGAGAGCAAGGTAGGAATTTACTTCAAGTTATAAATGTTGGGTAAATTGTGGTTTTTGACTGCAATAATGGAGAGAAACATATTTTATATAACAGAATAAATATTAGCTATTTATCAGGGTTTTAAGAATGAACTCAGGGTTTTAAGAATGAACTAAGGAAGACTGCTGCTATGTTTGTTAGCCTAAATGGTAATTTTATTCGAACCATACAGCCAGTTGCTGGAATTTGCTTGAGATTATGGTTTCTGAGTGCAATTATGGACAAATATAATTAATTAAATCAGAATAAAATATTATTTTTTTATCAGGGTTTGTCAATGAACTACTGAAGACTGTTGTGATGTTTGTTAGCGTAAATGGTAATTTGTTTGAACCATACAACCTGATGCTGGAATTCACTTCAATTTATGGTTGCCTTTTTGGCTTAAATTATTGATTCTTGTTCTGAGTTTATTTGATATCAGTTGTTTACTTGATTCAAATGTACTCTTAAACTTCAGATGGATTAGTTCATATGATGCTAATGACATGGTTGAGGATAATCATGCGCTTGTCCCAAAGATCCCAGTTGGGGTTTCTGGAACGGCACTAGCTGCTTCTCTTATCCGTGATGGCTGGAGTGTGAGCTTCTTGTATATTTAATTTTTCACTCTTTTATTTCTTTTATGTCAATTTTTATTTATTTTGTCTTTCTTTGGGTCTCTAGCTGGCTAAAATGTATGCAAAATATCAAGAGGCTGTTGATGCTCTTCGACATGAGCAATTGGGAAGGAAGGAATCTGAATCAATATTGCAACGGGTATTGTGTACCTTACCTTTTATGGGTTTTTTTTTTGAAGATACTCTGCTTTTTTTGCTGTATCCTTTTTTGCGTGGTGATGCTTTGGTAGACAATGGTATTCCTTTAAAAGGGTTTTGCCATCTCTACTATTTTTAGAAGGGTTTTAACTCCTCAACAATCCAATACTTGTGGCTTTAGCCCCACTTGACCTAAAAATCTCCTATACTGATGTATGCTCTAAACTTCCTTTGTAAATAGATTTTCATTGGCATCTTGATGCATGGTTGAAGTTGATGAACTTGTTTAGAAACAGTATCCACCTTGATTCTTTGATGACAAGAAAGAACAGAAGGCCTTTAGGCAGCTTTTGAGTGCATTGTGATTTTCAAGTGACATTTTACTCTGCCACCATTGTTAACTTGGTCATGCACTTTGCTAAATGAGTTGTTAAAGACTCATCATCTCCAATGTCCGATTCTATACTTTTCAATACTCTTAGCTAAACTTTTGACTCTCTTAGAGCTGGTAAACATCGTTCTCCTCATTATTTTTAGGGTTAAGTCTCAAAACTATGCATGAACATTGGACCAATGTGCAATGTGATACATGAATTTCGATTTTTGTGCAATTCTATACATGACTAACCCTGATATTGTGTAGAACCATTTTACGTTTATGTAATGCATTTAGAAATAGTTATATTTATTCAACTTGAAAATAAATGGATGCATTTACCTTTTCTCTGTGTACAATTGAAACAAGGGTCTTTGTTTGTTTCCGGATAATAAATTTAGTCAATGTAAAAAGTTTTACAGGTCAATCCAAATTCGCCTTGTTTCTTGGTAAAACGTTTTACCCTTTATGTAAGGGTGAAACATTTTACAAAGGCTCCTCTCTCGTGCTTTTAGACAGCCTGTTTTTTTTTTTTTTGTTAAGTCTTTTCCTTGCCTTTTTACAATTAATTCATCATATTTTCTTTTTATTTATTGAACAAAAAATAAAAATGATTGAAGATTATCTCAGTGTTGAATTTTGATGAGTTGACCTTAAATTAAATTTATAATAACAAACCAAACAAATAACCTTTCTATTAAATTTGCTAATCGAATTTGAAAAAAAGAACTTGCAAAATAAATCAAAATTTTAATTTATAAATTGGATTGAGATTTGCTGTAAATCCAAATTTTAAAGGTAAATTCAATTTTCTTTTAATTATATAATATTTACCTTATTATGTAATTTATATATAAAATTTGGCTTCAAAGTTTTACCCAAGATTAACTTTGTTGTTTTAATGTTGTTCGTATATTGAATAAATTGTGCTTGTGGACAATTTCAATATAGCTGTAGTATGCACTTGGACATTGTTGTTGGATTATATTTCCGTGAACTGTATGATTATAGTATGTTTGTTCAATTTATGCATTTGATTATTTTTCTAGTTATGCTACAAAATTTATACCTACTACTTAAATATTTTTTTTATATTATAGAAAATATCATATCAAATCAATGTTTATTTATTTTATTAATTAATAACCGAACTTTGTTCTATAGATCAATTATGAAAAAAAAATTCTTGTTAATATTGTATTTGTTTCACTCAAAATAACTTTTGGAAAATGATTTTAGGAAAATTTACCAAACAGAAAATAATTTACACAGATTCATCCAAACATTGAAAAATATCAGTTTTTCAGAAAATCAATATATCTTTCAGAAATCGTATTCTGTAAATTTTTTTTTCACCAAATAGACAGACCCCAAAATCAAATTTTTATGTGTATAATTGAATTCAAATAAAAATTTATTGAATCAAAATCAAAATCAAATTTTCATGTGTATGGTTGAATCCAAATCAAAGTTTCATGTGTATAATTGTATCAAATTAAAGTTTGTGTATTACATTGCATGTTGAGTCTTTTGAGAGCCCTTATTTTTATCATAATCATGATAAGTTTTTTGTTACCTTATGATTTCTACAAATCAGGCAAGTTCCACTTGGTTTTGTGGTCAAGCATGAGTCATCTTCTATTCTACCATAGTTAAACCACTGAATTTCACTTTTTCCACTTGTTTTTGTGGTCAAGCATGAGTCATCTTCTATTCTGCCATAGTTAAACCACTGAATTTCACTTTCTCCTGGCTTGGAAAATACTGGAACCAGAACTTGTTGTACTGCATAATTTGTTGCCGTCTTTCCCTTGTCACCACTCCCTCCGCTTGGCTTGGCAGGTATGGTGGCTCCTTGACTATCCATCCTAACTGTTAGGTCATTCTTACTGTTGATCATCTTAAAGGTTAATGTCTAGTTCACTCCCATTGATCTCTAACCGAAGTGACTTTTTGAGCCGACACTAGTATGAAGGTTGCTTAAGTTCGATGTCTTCTCCTAAGTGACCTGTTATTTTGGTTTTAGTGAATGAAAATTTTGATTCCACTGTTTGATCAGCCAACTTAAGTTACTTCCTAATCTTTTCTTTCCCATATTTTGAAATTCAAACTTTTAGCTTGCTTTATTTTCATTATATTGCAGTCACCTTCGATATGAGCTTTACAAACAGTAACTTTCTTGCTTTAGTTTTTTAGCCATTTCTTTCGGCTTCACTTGTATTCAAGTTCGTGGTGTGTGGCGGTTGTTCATCAAATCCTCCGCCGATAGCAAATTTCTTAGTACTGCATCAGGAAAGGGACTTCAATTTTTTCCTTATTTAGTTTCATTCTTAAGCCTAGCCATTAGTAAATCTAAAAGGTCATGCAAGATTCTCTATTGATTGTGATGGTGGTCTTGGCTATATTGTGATAAATCAATCTTCAATAAGATGCCTCGTCTTAGTCAGTTATGTTAGCTAGGCTTGAGTTATCCTCCCACACAGTTGCTCTGCCACTTTTTTAAGGATGTGAGATGTTTATTTATTTGTTTGGAAATTTTTTGGAGATGGATAAGCTTTACTTTTGGGTGTTCTCTTTTTCATTTTGCTTCAAATTTCTTTTGAATAGAAATCTAGGAACTTTTTTTGTGGTGTTTTTACAGGTGCTACGCGAAATAGAAGAGAAAGCAGTAGTCATTATGGATGAAAGAGGTACAGTGCTATTCTTGGTTGATGATTAGTACTTGTGAGTTTATAGATGAACTTTTCTTGGTCCTTCAAAGGACTTCTTGCTTGTAATGTCTGGTGCTATTTGAAGGTGGCATCTGGTATGTCTTCAAATGACTGAAAGTATTGGCAACATCCTATCTACGATAAAAGTTTTAAAGTCTCTTTTTCATAGAGGAATTGATTTACTTGATCAAAGCTCGGATATTATTGGATGATGTCCATCAGGATCCTGATCTTGACGCTTGATTTTTGTGCAGCTGAGCATGAGAGATTGCTTGAGGCATACACTGTGATCAACCAAAAATTGCAGAATTTCACATCAGATCGCGCAAGTCTAGAGAAAGCAATACAGGAATTGAAGGTATGTGAAAATTTTCCCTTCAAAGGAAATACATGCCTTAATTTGTTGCTGCTTTTGTCTTTTTATGGATGGTGTGCGGATTTGTTCAGGTTGATTTGAGGAGGCATGAACGAGACAATTCCTTGGCTCAAAAGGAGATTGCTGATCTTCAAAAGCAGGTAACTGATGCCCTTATTTTGATGCTTAAGCCGCAGTTAAATTTGTTTTTAGCATTTGAGATGGAAATTATATACATTATAGACTATGAGGATCTATTCTCTCATTTTCATATTCTTTTTCCTTCCCCTTTAAGGGAAAAGTGGCCTTTTTTTATGCTTAGTTGACGACTAATCTTCCTTTTTTTTATTCTCTCTTTTTATTTTCCCCTATCTGATATGGACCTTTGGAGGACCATAACTTGTACTTTCAAATATGGGATTCAAGTCTCTTATTCCTTGCCGTTAGGCACATAACAGGTTTCTCCTTTGTTTTTTTACTCTCTTTTATCTCCTTACTTTTTTCTCTGCCCTTCCACTACTTCTAGTTTTCCTCTGTTTTCCTTTCTTTTCTTTCTTGATCTTTTGTTCCCAATCTTTATTTCTATTTTTTTTTTAATAAAAAAAACTATGTTCCAGTGATTGAAACAATGACCATATATTTTCAGGATGATAATGTACTTGATGTGTTGCAAACTTTTATACATTCTTGATGTGTGTATTCAGTCTTGGCTGTCTCTGATGTAGACAGAATTCTTTGGGTCTAAAATTGGGTGCTACTTTGTTATCTAATCAAAGCGCGAAGTTGGTTTGGGATTATGTCTATGATGAAAGATGCGATATATTTGTTTATGTGACATGTAGTTATGTCAAGAAGGGTCTAGGGATGCCAACATCGATCCGCTTAACCTATTCTAACTGGATCACAATGCTGTAGGTGACGGTTCTTCTTAAGGAGTGCCGTGACATACAACTACGTTGTGGATCTCTTGGGCAAGATTTTCCAGGTGGTGATGCAACTGTTGCTGCTGCTGATATGAGTCTGGAGCCTAATGCTGACAAAGTTATATCAGAAGTGAATATTAACTTGAAACTCTAGCTAGAATTTCACTTCTCCTTTTTTAGAATATCTTCCTCCCTTTTCTTACCCTCCAATAAGATGATCTTTATCTCACATCTGTTCGTTTGTTTAATAGTTGACATTCAAGGATATAAATGGCTTAGTTGAGCAGAATGTCCAACTTAGGAGCCTTGTGCGTGATCTTTCTGATCAGATCGAAAGTAAAGAGATGGAATTCAAGGTAACTAGAATTTCTTATCATTCTGTAGAGATATCGATTTGTTTAGTGGAAATACACAAGTAGGGAAAAGGGTGATAATATGGAAATTTATAGGGAACATCAGAAACAGACAAAAGAAATTATAGTGAAGCAAGGAAACAGGTATAGAAAGAGAGGATTTAGGGGAGAAATGAGAAAGAAGGAATTTATATAGAAAAAAAAACTATACTCAAATGTTTCAAAGTAAAAATATCCATCATCCAGAACCTAACCAAAACCTTGAATATCTTTCTACTTACAAGCCATATTTAGAACCCAAAATAACATGAATACCAAAACCCTGAAAAGCCTAAGTGATTCTCCATCTTTGGTTCACAGACATAAAAAGCACTATTTGACAAGTAGGTGTGGTTGAATATATGGTACTGCAGGAAAAACTGGAGTTGGAGCTGAAAAAACAAACTGATGAAGCGGCATCGAAAGTTGCTGTAGTGTTACAAAGAGCTGAAGAGCAGGGGCGCATGATTGAATCACTGCATACCTCTGTGAGTCTTTTATGGCCTATTATTTTCTGATCCTTTTTTTCTTGAGTTTGCATCCAGTTTTTCCTTAGTTAATCCTTGTTTTCCCATCTTTTTTATAATGTATAGGTTGCAATGTACAAAAAGTTATATGAGGAGGAACATAAGCTTCATCTGTCTTATTCCCCTGCAGCAGAAGCCGCTCCAGGTTTTGTTTCTGTCCATCTTGTAATATTTTCTTTTATATAGCCGGGCAACCATTTGATCTGGAGCTCGCATTTTAGGGGTGTGTTTGGAAAGCCACTTAGTAGTTGAATTTGGGTGTTGCTGTAATTAGACATAAGTGGCATGTTTGGGTAACCATTGTAGTTAGTTTTCATCTTTTCTTCACCATAAGTTATAAAAATACCTTGGTGATGCATTCTCTTGTAGAAGGGGTGTGTGGCAATTTATAGACTTGGATTTTGAAGTTGTTTGTGGTAACTTCTGTGGGTATAACTCATTGTGATAGTTAACATGGCAATCTGCTGTAAAATTTTCTTCTTCTGCCATTTTAGGGTTATATTATAGGACTATCTGTACAAGGTACATTTACATTTATTTAAATCTAGAATATAACCTCCAATAATGCCAGGTCATCAGTGGTTTTATTTATATTTCTATCCCATAGATTAAACATGTAACTATCCTAAATTGATTGCTAGGCTTGTAGCAGGAGGGAAATAATAAAATTGAAGGATGCACGTGCTTTTCTGTGGGCAAACTTGATTGCTTATATTATAACCTAATGTGTCAGATTGCTTGCATTTTTAGTAGTCTGACTTGTCTATTATTTAGCATTTGCGGTTTCTTAGTTTTTATCATATTTTGTATATTTATATACATATTAGAATTTCTTTTTCTCTTGGTTTCCTTCTTTTTGAAATTTCTGTTTGTATGATGATCTTAACCTTTGCTTGCTATGGAGGATGGAAAAGAGGGCAGATAGAAAATTTGTTAATCGAACAGTCAAGATTCATAATGACTTTCTAACTTTGTAGCTTAACCATTAGGTTGACAATTTTCTATCCTCACTCTTTTCCATCTTTCGTACCAAGCAAATCCCTAATGATATAATTTTCAGTTATTGTTTTATTTCTGTTTTGCGATCTTTTTGATTTGCACTACTTTTCTTTAGGCAAATGCTTCCCTTTTTCATTTTTTTCTTTATAAATTAATATTTAGAATTAAATCAATTATTTCAGATACTGGAAGGAGGGATCTCTTGCTTCTTCTTGAAGGTTCACAGGTATCAATCTTATACCATTGTATTTGTTTTTATATTTTTGTAATTTATATCACATGAACATGAAATACATAATACCATAACGTGAACATTAAAATATATTTTAAGTTGTCTATGTTTAAAATTTTAATAAAAATATATAGAATTATTAAATATTATATACACTTTTAAAGTTTTAAAAAATATGGGTGTGCCTAAACTAGTTGGATTAGTCATTTATAAACATGGGTGGGTTTGGGAAAAGTTTGAGGCCCATATTTCAAGTTGGGCCGGCTTGGGCAACCATATACTGTGCTGATGCAATACACAGGTCACGCCTGAATCTGACCTGGCCCTAATCTGGTCCGACCAGAGATCTAACCACTAAATACAAACTAACAAATGTAAATTTGGGCTATCAGACAAATCAAAGCTGAGGACTAAGGGGACAAATTGTTTTGGGTGGGGCAAATCCGGGGTGATATTTTTGGGAGAGGAAATAGATGAGAAAAAGAATGGGCTGAGGATTCACAAAGAGAGGGGATGGGTGATTGTGTGGGCGACTAGAAATTTCAGCCTATGAAGACAATGTTTATAAAGTGGATGGAATTTGGTAATTACATGGGCTTCGTGAAATGGGTTTTTGATTGGCTGGTCTTACCATTTATTAGGTAACAACTTTTGAGTGTAAGATCATTGGGTGAAATTAATTCATAATTCAATACAACTATAAAATTGCCTTGATATTTACAATGACAAAATACTGCTAAAAGTAAATTTTATGTACATTTTAAAATAGATTTGATTATTTTTATTTTTGAATAATAAAATTCTAAATACTAACATGGGGGTTTTTAATTTTGTCTTTTCCGTTTTCTAATCTGCATATCCTTGTAATGTTGTATCAGAATTTGTAACAAATGTGGCATTACATTTGTTGTGTCATACTGGTGTCTGTGTCCATGCTTCCTTGGGGGGTGAATATACCTGTTCATTTAGTTTCTGTTATATTTGAGCTGACATTTTGTATCATAATTTATAAAACAGGAAGCTAGTAAGAAAGCACAAGAAAAAACCACTGAACGTTTAAGATGTCTTGAAGAGGATCTAGCTAAGGCCAGGTATGTTCTTGTTATATTTTAACAGACTAATTTATGGTTTTTGTTCTGAACTTTAAAATAGAATCTTTTGGGGAGTTTATCTATAAACTAGGTCCATATATCAAACGGTCAAACTAGTGTTGGTAGGAGTTCCTATTTCGTTTAGGATTAGGATCCTAAGACTATTTGAATTAATATACTCTTCCTATTGAGATATAGTTTACTATATAGCGGAGAATTTCCAGCATTATTGTTTTGTGATTGTCTGATGCAGTCAACCTTAGACTTGATTTCTAGATAACCCTAGGTGTATCTAAATTTTCCTGCCGTATCTAACTTTTATTTGTCTTTTCCTATTTGCTGTATCTAAATTTTCCATCCTGATTGAAATAGCCACAAATCCTGACATCCTGGCCATCATATGTCAATTGGTCTCTTTATTTCTTTGTTATTTGTTGCTCTCTTTAAGCAGGGGATCAGTATGTATGTTCTATAGCCATGTAGTCTATGCATAATTGTTTCACTTGCATTACGAAACTTGTGTGTACTAGTTCAAAGAAGTAAACAATTCATTTTCCTTATTGTTACAAACAGTTTTTGTTTGCTACTTTATTAGAGCAGTGAAATGCTTTACTGTACTAAATCAACAGATTTTATGGCCACTAACCAGCAGCTGAAGCCTCCTTTAGAAGCTATTTAAAATACAAAGAACCTACATAAAATTTATTTAAAAATCCTTGCAGTTACTGAAGATTATTCGTCATACAATGACCAGTTTAAACGCACCAGTTTAAAGCTATTTATCTTGTTTATGTGTATCAATTAAATGCATTCTTTTGATTTAAGCTTAGTAGCTTCTAGTCTATGGCAACTTCTGTACTTTTGCATTATTGTAGTGTTACAAAATTGCTGTGAATTCTTGTAGCAGAATTCAGTGTTGGATTATTTGGGTCATTGCATACCTTTGATGTGAATATACTCCAAAAAGTCACCTTTTCTATTTTCTTTTTGTTCTTACTTGTTGAAACATCTTATTGTTAACTTTTGTTTTGTCTTTGATTAACAGGGGCGAGATCATATCTTTACGGTCAGAGCGTGACAAGTTGGCTCTTGAATCGAATTTTGCTAGAGAAAAACTTGAGAGTGTCATGAAAGAAGCTGAGCATGAGGTGATTAGTTTTAGCATACTCTTTATTTCCTCATTTTATGAAGCATGTTATCTACTGTTTGTGATTCTGTTTTATTACATCTTTAGTTTATGGTCATTTACATGTTAGTGTGATGTTCTGTTTCTTTATTGCACTTGGAACATCATAGAGGGATAAAATCAATGGTGTTCTGGCAAGAAATGTGGAGTTCTCGCAGTTGATTATTGACTACCAAAAGAAGCTACGTGAAAGTTCTGAATCTTTAAATGCTGCTGAGGAGTGTTCTCGGAAATTGACAATGGAGGTAACTATTTTGTTGGCAACCTTGTCATTATGACTTGCTGATGTTGCTGTTTATATTTTGTGTTTGGCAAACTTTGTTGTTCTGACTGTTGTAAATGTTGCTATTTATACTTTTTTGTTCTCAAATAGGTGTCTATATTGAAGCAAGAAAAAGATATGTTAGCAAATGCTGAAAAGAGAGCATGTGATGAAGTTCGCAGCTTGTCAGAGAGAGTTTATCGTCTGCAGGTTTATAGTGTGATTGATTTGGGATTTGTTTCCTTGTTGCTTTTAAAATGGATTTCACTTCTTTAAAAATTGCTATAAAGCTAAAGCAAATGATGAAAAACAACATAATTGATTAAGAATGAACAAATGACAAGTGAAATACTAATTTTGACATAATTGTTCTATACAAAAGTCAGATAAAAAATTTTCCCCTTGATTGTTTCCTTTTCTATTGGAACACTTTTTTTTTTGTTTCCAAAAGTGAAAGTCAAGAAACAGAAGAAACAACCTAAACTTTCTTTTTTTTCACATTTGGTTGGTACCAGTAAAAATTCTAATGTTATTATATGCAGGCTAGTTTGGATACCATACAGAGTGCAGAGGAAGTTCGTGAGGTAACAAGGTTTAATTATTTTGTTATGAGAATACGTCTGTTCCCTCATCTGTACGTATTTGACATGTATGTTGGTTTGATCACCTTATCTAATTGTGTTTTAGGAAACAAGAGCTTTGGAGAGAAGAAAGCAAGAAGAGTATGTTAAAAGAATAGAGGTGATTTATTTTGCATTATTGAATATACCTTGTAGAAGTTAGGTTGCAGATTCATCACCTGATGATTGGTCATATATCTTTAGCTGATTATTGAAAAATTTTGTACTTTCTCAAGAAATGCTGACATGTTTGTTTTCATGACCAACTTCTTGGCCTGACCAAATTTTGTAGAAAGAATGGGCTGAAGCTAAGAAGCAGGTGCAAGAAGAGAGGGATAATGTTCGTACTCTCATATCTGACCGTGAGCAGACTCTGAAAAATGCTATGAAACAAGTCGAAGAAATGGGAAAAGAACTGGCTAATGCTTTGCATGCTCGTGCTGCTGCTGAGGCGAGGGCTACCACTTCTGAGGTAATATCATTTGTCTAACTCTTAGCTCTGCTTGTTCTTATTCACTCTTGGAGTTATATGTGCTTTACTTTCACAGTCATTCCCCCCCCTCCTTTAGTTGAGTTTCTGATCTGATTTTCCTATTAAAATATTTTATCAGGCCAGACTTGCTGATCTGGAGAAAAATCTTAAATCTTCTGATGCTAAGGTAGTGTTGATTATACTCCTCTATTTACGAAGCACTATTTCCACTTTAGATGCTAATCTCTATCTCATTGAAGTGCATTATATCTTTTATATTCTTTCTATTGTGTATTTAGAGGTTTCTCCATGAATAGTGTTGTTTTTGGCCTCCAAGCACTTGCTATTACTAATTCCTGAAATTGCCATTCCACCTGTTTAAAATGTTGGGTAGAATTGTTCTGTTCATATCATTATCGCCTGCTAAGCTGGATTTCAATTTTATATTTGAGATCAAACTTGGGTCTTGAAGCGCTTTTGGTTTTTATTCTAAGAGATATGCGGACTGCTATTAAAATCATCATTTTCTGTGCCAATATGTCTTTTAAATAATTGAAAGAAAAGAATTATTTGTTGCTTCTAAGGAATTAAATGGATGTAAACTCAATATCAACATGGGGTTTCTGCAGGGCTTTGAAAAAGTGCAAAAAATGCTTTGCTTTTATGAGTGTAATTAGGAAATTAATTTAGGGAAAGTTGTTATTTATAGCTTGTGGGTGTAACCATTGAGATGTCTACTTTGGCACTGCATCTGTATGTTGATGGAACTCTTTTTGGAATCATTTTATGAATTAGGAAATATTTAAGAACACCATTTCTTCCATCTCATGTGCAATATAATCTTGATCTCTCACCACTCATTGTTAATTTGATTTGTTAATATACAAGATTTGGACATTGGTATAAATGGTTGCTTTTTTATTCTTTCCTTTACTGTTTTTGACTGCTTTTGCTCCATCCTCCTGCTGTCTACTTGTCCTTTCCCCGCTACATTTTTATAATTTTTTTTGTTTAGTAATTTACTTCAGGTCTGATTTGGATTTCTTGCTGACTATTTGCTGGTCCTCTGATGCAGATTTTGGCACTAGATGGTGGTACACCATCCGCTTTTTCAACAAATGAGGTTAGCGTTTTTCATTTATTGGTTCGGTTGTCTTTAATGATGCTCGCGCTGAAGTGAATGTGTTATGTTCCATTTCCACTGCTTACTGCTTGTTACATTTTGTATTGACACTCTGGCATTTGAATTGTTAGAAGCAACAAGTTTTGGTTGTCCAGTAAAAAAAGAAATTGAGAACAAATGGAAGGGATGTAGAGCTATTTTAGGACAACCCTTCAAACTAACATCCAGTGTACCATTTAAAGGACAGAATGGTTATATCCATGAAGGCATCATTTTCCTCAAAATAAAAAAAAAAAAGAAAGGAAAAAGAGGAAATGATAGTCTGACTCTTTGTTGTCTGGGAAAAAGAACTGAGAGCAAACGGAAAGGAAGTACAGCTATTGTAGGGCAACCCTTGAAACTAACATCCTGTGTACCATTTAAAGGATAGAACAGAATGGTTAATGTTATTACTTTCATGAAGGCTTTTTTACTCAAAAAAAAAAAAAAAAAAGAAGAAGAAGCAAAGGAAAGGAAAGGAAAGGAAAGGAAAGAATAGTCTGGCTCTCTTTGTGCATGCTACTTTGGATAGCTCCTAGGAGCCAACGCAAATGCAGATCCTTTTTCTTGGTAAAGCGAGAGTCAAGTGGTGTTTACAGTTTCTTATCAAGATTGTCTTAAATCAAAACAATATGGAGGACTTTCCATTTTTGACAAATATTCCCGTGCCTACTCATGGCCAATTTAACTTTTAAAATATTTATTAGAAGTAGCATAGTCATTTTGGGTTTAAAATCTGGCTCATTTAGTTTGAGCGTCCGTATTGTAGAGACGAAGTTCTTTATATGGAACTGCATACTTACGGTTTTGCTATGTTTTTCCTGTGTTGTAAGACCAAGTATGTTAAATAAAACTTGAGATGGAAAACGCTGAAGGCGAGTCATATCTGATGCAGCCTGAAACTTGAAGAACTAATACCAAGCAACGCCAATTGAAAGTTGGGGTGAATTAATTCATGGAATTTAGACTTCATTGACAAAATCTGGAACGTTGCATCTTGTTTATTTGCTTGACTTAGTCAATTATTGTTTCACAGTTCTATAAAATATATTTTTTGGTTGCTGAGAAACATCTTAAATTACCTCTCTAAATTCACTAAATTTATTCATGGAATCTAGACTTCATTGATAAATCTGGAACAGCGCATCATGTTTATTTGCTTTGACTACGTCAGTTTCTGTTTCATGGTAAATAGTTTTTATTGGTTGCTAATAAGAAACAACTTAAATTGCCTCTCTGGGTTCTCTGTTGAAATTCCTTTTTTTTTTTTCATATGAAAGTCTTTTCTGATTTATATTTCTGTATGTTTTCCTGAATTTTCTACTGATTAATTGATATTGTGTTGATTTTGGTTCTATAATTTGTTTCCCTGGTTTGGCTAAATGTCTTCAGGCGACAGAACTGCCAATGACAAACGAAGAGATAGAGAAACTAAAGGAGGAAGCAAAAGTTAACAGGGATCACATGCTACAGGTTCTCTAAATTTGAGTAAATTAGATTTTAATTTGTGGTAGAAATTATGTCATAATATGCCATGTTGCTTTGCAGTATAAGAACATAGCACAGGCAAATGAAGATGCATTGAAGCAAATGGAACTGGCACATGAAAATTTCAAGATTGAGGTATTTGCTGTATTTTAACGTTTGGCTGGTTAACTTTTTGTGATTGGTTGGCTGATCTGCTATATATGTTCAATCTTTCTTTTCAATTAATTTGGCAGGCGGAAAAGTTGAAGAAATCTTTAGAAGCGGAGCTTGTTTCACTTAGAGAGAGGGTTTCTGAACTTGAGAATGAATCTTCTTTGAAATCCGAGGAAGTAGCCTCTGCAACTGCAGGAAAGGAAGAGGCTCTCTCGTCTGTATTAGCAGAAATTACAAGTTTAAAAGAGGAAACTGCAGTCAAAAGGTCGAATTTTTCTGCTGTATGTTACATGGGGACTTATTTTAATCATCTATGAATTGATTTCTGACATTCTGTGCTTTGCATATAGTTCTCAAATTATGGCATTGGAGATTCAAATTTCTTCTATGAAAGAAAACCTGGAGAACGAACATGAGAAGTGGCGTGCAGCTCAAGCCAATTATGAAAGACAGGTTTGCTCACTGCACACAAAGTTGGCTAGATAATCAATATCTACTTTGTTAATCAATGAATATGTAAGAATAGAGCTGTGCCCAGTTTTCCCTTGCACTAGCTTTGCCACATCTAATTATTAATGAGCCAAGTAATAAATGGCCTCATATTGAAGTCTAATATTTGTTCTCTTGGTTGAGTTGGCTAAGCTAGAGGTGGTAGCATGGATGAGCCAGGCCGTCTTAGTACCAAAGCTTGTTCTTGGTCAGTTTTGTCAGTCCAATAATATGAATGTGATTGGCAAGGCCCAGATGTTTATAGACCTTAAGCCAATATTGCTGATGGCACACTATATTGTGGGATGTGCCAAGCCTGGCCTTGTACTTAGGGCTGAATATTATTTTTAAAAAATATATTATTTTCTCTAATGCATCTACTTTTTAGTTTCATAATTATTAAAAAAGAGTTAAATTTTTTAAAGAAAAAAAAGTAGTCACATTTTACGTGTCTCAGCTTAAAATTCCCACATTCATAGGAAGAGGAAATTTTGAATTTTGAAAAGTGAAGTTTACTGACATAGAAGATATGAAAAAAAAGAATTACGAGAATATCATATGAAAAGAGGGAAAGGAAAAACAGATGGGGCTATTTCTCATTAGTCAACCAAAAAAATATTGAAGATGTGATGGTTGTTGATCTAATAAAAAGATGTAGGGGTTGGATTGTGCTGGACTGTGCCACGTGCTAGCCTGTGCTCATCATGGGCTTTGCTGTTCCAGCTATGAGCCAAACGTTTTTGACTCAGCCTGGCACTATAAGAAGTACCATCCTGAGCATGATCTGCTACTATATAGCAATACGATCTGTGTTGTGTCGGCTGTCCTGCTATTTTGCCAGTTCTAGCCTAACGTAATTGATCTCCAAGCTGAACACCAGCTATTATTGAGCTTCACTCCAAGCCATAAAGATTGGCTTGGGCTTCGCTTGGCTAAAAGGATAACTTCAAGATAAAAAATCCACTAAGACCTATAAAAATGGCCATCTTGAAGTTCAGTGGCATGGTCCTAATCATGCCGATATCTATAACTGATAGCATTAGGAGATAGCCCAAAAAGTATTTATGAGAACTATTTCTCCTCGTCTTGTAATAATTTTGGTTTTTAGTGCAAAACTAAAGCAGCAAATTTTTCTTCCCCAACTCTTTAACATGTTTATGTTTTCCACTTTTAGGTACATTAAATCTATCAACAGTAATAATATTTTAAACATCATCAAAATTTTGACATATCTGAAGTGTATTTCTAAATGATGTAATATTAACTAGCGAGTAAGTCTTGTTAAAAGATATTTATAGTAGTCAACATAAAGAGAGTGAGAACAAACTATAATTTAGTTCATTAGACTTGTTCACAAATATTAAATGAGCTTGCTCATGAAAAAGAAAGAGCTGAATGCACCTATGTTATACAGCTTGTTCATTAAATGAAACTTGAAATCTTGTTTGAAGTCATTTGTTTGACCTACTAAACCACCGTAAACAGAACTTGAGCTGAGCTTGCTTTTGAATGGTTCACCGAATGCTTAATTCATTTACAGCTATAATTGTTTTGGTGGTGCTAGGGCATTGTTCTTAATTAAATATGAAGTATCGTTTCCTTTAATATTGATCTGATATGGTTTATGTAGCATGGTCAAGGTGCTTTTATGTTCATCTTAAGAAGCAGAGTACCATTTATTTTTGGTAATATGAATCAGCGTATCTATTATACTTGACACTCGACAGTTTCTCACCTGTAAGTTTATTGTTCAAACATCAGGCTGTGGAGTGGAGTAGTGGAGTCAACTTTTAAGCTCTATGTTTTTGAGTGTGTTATATACAAATAAATGTTCTTTTATGTGCATTTATTTGCACCTTGCTTTTGTTGCATGAGTACATTTTTGGCAATTTACCTCTGGATTAATACAGGGGTTTCTAGTCTGTTGATGGTGCTTTTCAACTTTGACCACACTGGTAATATGTGAATATGTTCTTATGTATTTGCATATTCATGATACCTTTTTAAACTCGTATTGCCTTGGTTTGTCATCTTCCCTCTATTACTATCCCTGAATTTGAAATTTCTTGGTTATGATCTCAAGACACCCAATTAAATAATGTAAAATGCTTTTGTGTTGGGTATTCATTTGAAGGGAACCGAATCATATGCTTGTAAAGAAAGATCTTTGTTTCGAGTTTGTCTATATGGGGTCTTTTTGAGTTTTTACAGCTTTTATGCATTCTATTTAATGAACACTGTTCGGGGCTGCGTAATAGTCTTGATTGCTTTAGTGACATCCTCTTTGAACAGGTTATTCTACAATCAGAGACAATTCAGGAGTTGACTAAAACTTCACAAGAGTTGGCTTTACTGCAAGAGGAAGCATCTGAGTTGCGTAAACTGGCCGATGCACATAAAAGTGAAAATGTATGTTATTTTTACACTTTCTATTTTATTTTTGTTTGTTTGTTTTGTATGTTGAATTTTTGCCTGCTTTTTTTGGGCTGGAAAGGAGTGCCCCATTGTTGAGCTTGGTTGTGTTGAGGCTAATGTTATCTTACTAGTATGGAGTTTGAACTTGTTTGGGCTTTAGTGATTTTAATGTTTAGTTCAAGCCCAGCTCAAACTGGAAAACCATGAATCAGATGCAAAATATATCAAGAAATGTCTATCTCTTCCTTTACATCCTAAACCCGTCTTCACCAAGAATGCCACTTTTAAATTGAGACCGACATTGATTTAATCCAATTGATTGTAGAGACTCAAATAATCTCAATAACAATTTTGAAGTTAGTGAAATGTCTTTAAGATGTGAAATTACAGAGGATCATAGGTATGAAGAATATTTTTGAGGAACTATGTGGGGTTCAAACTGAGTAGAATGAAGAGAAAGAGAAGTCTAGTTGGGAGAGAAATAAAGGGCTCTTATTACTGATTGTTGTAAAAAAGTGGTGAGATGAGATGGTTCTGGAAGTCATGGACAATGGAAAAGAGTATCCTTAAACTAAAAGGAAAATAATATTAAACAATGGGTGCAAGCTTCTCTAATCAAGACTTGGTACAGGTGATGTCCAATCTGGAGTTTATGTCAGCGGGGCGGTCAGTGTAAAAACACCTTTTTTTGTATTTTATTTTTCAGGAGCTTTAACATTTTGTTTATATTTATTTGTTGATAATTCTAGATTATCATAGTTGCTCCTACTCATATAAATAAATTCAATTAATTGTTTTGGATATTCAGAGATTCATAGGAGACTCGGGAAATCCAGAAATACTATCCCAAAACCCACAATACTAATAAAACTTAAAATGTTAGGTGTTTATTATTTACTAACCATATTTAGACAAGCCTACTATATTCGAAACCTATTTTCGGCATAGTTTATGTTTGGTAATTATAGTGGCCTGATTTGAGTGATGAGATGGCATGTTATTGTGATGGAAAGCACTTGTGGTTCAATGTTCTGAGGCAGCTCAGTGGTCGGATATGAGATGATAGGGGGTGGTGAAGTGCTGTAATACTAGGGCAAGAAAGAAACAGTTAAGAGGTGAAACTGTTGAGCTGCAAGAACCCCAGAGTTTAGGGGAATTTAATTCGAGCTTGTGTCGCAATGTGGCTAATGAAACCCAATTACCTGCAATGGCTGATACCAAAAACATTTACTGGAGCTTTAATGGGTTATTATATAAGTAGGGGCAACTATGATAATCTGGAACAGGAGCTTTAACATTTACCGGCCGGTTCATTAGTAACCCATTAAATAAGGCCGAAACATTACATAAATCCAGAAATACTATCCAAAACCCATTAGCAAATAAACAAGTCCCTTTCTTTTCTAACAAACCTTCTCTTTTCCCATGCTTCCTTTCTTTCAGTTTCTGTCGTCCTCTATCTTTCTCCATTGAACCCTAAGCCTCTCATTCTCTTTTGTTCTTAGTTCTGTCTTTCTTATTAGCTTTTCTTCTCTTTCAGTAGCCCCTTTCTCCCATTATTTTTACCAGTCAACTTCAAGCTAAGAGTTGCATTAGTTACCCATTTTCTCCAACCTCTTCAGTCTAAAAAATATGGGTGAGACCTCTGTTTTCTCTGTTAATGGTTTCGGCCAATTTTTCTCCATGTTTTCCTAGATTAATCACTTTCTGGTTCCAGTTTATTATCGGCTCTTGCTGCTTCACTCATTTTCTGGTTTTAACATTATAGTTGATTTGGTACATCCACTATTCCTGGTTGAACTGGCTGGTCCGGTCCGGTTTTTATAACACTAGGTGACATCCAACAAATTATTTATTTATTAAATAATTGTAAAAAGCTTCAGTAGACATTTTCATGTTATGTCATACTGTTCACTGTAATTGGTCAAGTGGTTTATTCTATGAGTTACTCTTTCTGTTTTATTTATTTTTATGTTGGAATTTGTATATTGCTAAATGCATTGATATGACCTAGTTACCTGAATATGTTCTTTCCAGGCTGAACTTAAGGCTAGGTGGGAGATGGAGAAATCAGTTCTTGAGGAATCAAGGAAAGAAGCTGAGAAAAAATATGATGAACTTAATGAACAGGTCAGTGTTGGTGTGAGTTCCGCTTGTTTATTTCTTTTTGTTCTTGCTCCTTAGTCCTCTCCTCTCCCCTCCTCTCTGCATTCATTCTCACTGGTGCAGTAATATGGGTTTTCCTCTTATAGATGGAGTTTCATGTTGTATAATTCAAACTCATGAAACATGTATTTTTCCTCATTATTCCCAACATTATATGCAAGAGTATGATGTGTTCAAGGAACATTAACATTGAGCAACTAGCTTATTTGATGAGAATAGGAAAGAAGGCAATTTTACTTTTAAGCAAACATTTTCCCCTTTCAGAAACTTGATAGCTTCGATGCTAATTTAAATAATAGGGTAGATACAGTCACAGCAATTGCATATTAGGCTACTCCGGTGTTAATTCGGACTCTAATCAGCATTTCCAATGCTGTGGTGTCCTGGCTAGCATTATCTGTTGGATAGTTGAATTGATGGGTTGCAGTGTTTGTCACTTAGAATTTATTTCCCGAATTTATTTCCCTTAAGTATAGGCCATTGTAGTGAAGATTTGAACCATTGGATGTACATTTGGATTTACAACTTGTTTCTTAGACAAGACACCTGTGAGCGAACTTTGAAAGGGTTGAAGCATGTCTTCCTTCTACTATTATTTGCTCAGATTGAAATAATGTATTTGATTACATCTTTTTCTTGTTTGTTTTTCTACTCTAGAATATATTTTGTAGTTTTATTTTAATGCAAGAGTAGAAAAATGCAGTTTTCTATGATTATTAATATGATCTTTTGTCATATGTTCTTCAGAACAAGATATTGCACAGCCGGATTGAAGCTATGCATATTCAGTTTGCTGAGAAAGATCGTGGTTCTGCACTTGCTGAAAGTTCTGTTCCAGATTCACATGGTGATTCTGGTTTGCAGAATGTCATCAATTACCTCCGACGGACAAAACAAATAGTATGTTCCATTTGGTTTTTTTTTGGGCAGATTATTTCTTCTTTTGTCTTTCTCATGCTGCCTGTACTTTCTGATGTTTTGTGAATTTCTATAGGCAGAAACAGAGATATCTTTATTGAAGCAGGAGAAGCTACGGTTGCAATCACAAGTTAGTAATTCCTTTACGTAATATTAACCGAATTGCATATTTGATGTTCTGAGTCATATTTGTCGTAGTCAAGTTTGGTTTACTATCTACCTATTATGGTTTTATCCTTATTAAAAAATGATGAACTTTTCAGGTTATTTTGCAAACTTTTTATAAGATACTCCTCACTCTGATGACATAATGAATTTATTTTATTTTTCTTACTTGAAAATTCTATTTGAATTGCCTATGATCACAACTACAATGTAGATGGATTCTATATATATTAAGGAGGATAAAGGTACTTTAATGGAAGTGGTTGGTTCAAATTTTTTGTTTGCTCAAAAGAGCTTTGTGAAATCAAAGAATATGTAGAAAATATGGTTTTGAGATTAAGATGTCATCAAATGTGGTGTGTCCTCTTTTCCTTGTTTAACTTTTGTGGTAAAAGTTTGTATATATTACAGTGTTGGTTTCAAAATGGAACAGCAGTTCTCCTGTTTCATGGAATTGTTTAATGTCATAAGTTTCCTTGCATTTATTTTGTAGCTTGAGAATGCTCTTAAGGCAGAAGAAAATGCCAAAGCCACACTTAATGCTGAGCGTGCCAATTCAAGAGCAGTGTTGATGACAGAGGATGAGATCAAGTCTTTACAGCACCAGGTTAGTCTTTACTTCCTGCCAAAATTATGTTAGTTCATTCGGCTTTTTTTTTTCCCTATGTTTTTGTCCCCTTATATAGTTTTCTTTTCCTCCAAAATATGTTGACACCTTGTCAATTTCAGTACCCTTTTAGAGACCTAGCATTTACTAGTTTATCCCTATTTCTTTTAATGTTGCCCTTGTTAATATTTTTGTTCCAAAAACCTGATAGTTAGATCATGTAATTCTTTTTTTTTTTTTTGTTTTTTTGCAGATCAGGGAAATGAATTTACTCCGTGAAAGCAACATGCAGCTTAGAGAGGAGAACAAGCACAATTTTGAGGAATGCCAGGTAGAATCCTGGCACTCTTGGCCTAAGATCATTTTGGAAAAAAAAATATCAATATAGTTACTTTTCACAATAAGCAGTATTTATTTAAATTTATGTATTAAATTTGTCTTTTTACAAGCTTACCTGTTTTGCTTATAGAAATTACGCGAGGTGGCTCATAAACATAAGATTGAATCTGAAGCTCTAGAGAGCCAGCTGATGGAGAGGCAATTTGAGGTTGAAGCTTCTAAAAAGGAAATTGAAAAGCATCTGACAGAGAGAGAGATCTTGGAAAAGAGGGTCTCTGAGGTATGAACACAGGTTAAAGAGTACACTACTATTTTTTGTCTTTATTGCGACATTTTAACATATATTTCTTCTGTTGTAGTTACTTGAGAGATGTAGAAACATTGATGTGGAAGACTATAACCGTCTGAAAAATGATGTTCTACAGAAGGAGGTAGGATGTACTTTTATGAACATGTCACCTTGTTATAAGTATTTGAAATGCAATTTTTGAATGGGAACTTTTAGAATCACGTTGATACTGCCACCTGCAATAGATATAGTTGTGGGGGAATGCAAGACAGAATCAGATTTAATGCGGTGAATATTAGGACTTTGGGAAGATGTTTTCCTTTGCTTACCTATGGTGCTGGTTTGTTAAGAGATAGCCTAAAATCTCGAGTTAAAGCAACCTAACGCCAGAATAATTTTCTGTGTAACTACTATTGAATTCAAACCTTAAAGACTGCTTCGTGGTTTTAGGGCTTAGGGAATGACAGGAAAAAATGTAGGCATAATCTCCTAATGCTACTGGAATTTGAAAGTGGAGGGATATCCTCCTAACTAACAGACATGGAAAGTAGGAGATGATAACAGAAGATGAATTCATCAATACTTTTGACTTATTAAATTTAAATTTCTGGTGTTAAATGTTGGTAAACTAAAGGGGTACTAACACATTCTTTTAATTCCTAGTTAAACATTCGAGTTATTCCTTTTTTCATCTTTGGCTTATTTCTATTAATAATTATTCTTTTTGCTCTCTGAGTCTTTTGTGTGGTGAAGGTTTTGCTATATTCTATTTGGTTTTAGATAGATTGCCCATTTTCTTAAGGGCAAATTGAACAACATGATTGGACCTGCTTGTTAAAACATGTTACAACATTTTTTTCTGGAAACTGAACTTTTGTGAGTTCAGTATTTTACCATTTAAACATCTTTGGAGGCCTTCATGTGTCAGCGATGAAGTCCTACAGTGACTAATACTTTATTGTTACATTTTATTGTAAGCCTTGGTTTTACATTTTTAACCAAAAACAAGCTATTTTCATTTAATTTGTGTTTAGACTCTAGAAATTTAGAGTGTTTTTCAAGGCTGCATCTTGCACCATGTGCCAGACAACAAAAGCACGTCAATCCCTTTAAGGCAAGGCACATTGATTAAACAAATTCCTGGTTTGCCTAGGCATGGGTTTTGTAAAGCGGTAGTGCAAAAAAAAGTTAGCATGATTGAAGTTCTTTATAAATTTCTTTATTAATTGTAACTTTAATAGTAAACAAAGGGAACTATATTAAATTTTTTATAGCTTAATATTTGAGTATCCAACTGTAACAGTTGGAACATAAGGACATAGTGCATGTTTACCAACAATAGAGAAACATAATTTTGCATGTTTTGTAGGAAATATAATTGGACAACCCTAGGGTTTATTATCAGAATTATATATCTTAAGCTTATTTTGTATACATAGACAAATACATTCAAAATACACATACATATTGCACCTTCACTTAGGGAAGCACTCTTTTGGTGTCTTCCACAACAGGCAATAGTACTCAGAAAGTTTCTTGTGCCTTTGATGGCACTGGAAATTTATGCTAGAAATGATACGCTTTAAGAATTTACTTCTATGCTGAAAAGGGAGAAACCAAATCGGAACTGGCATGCTGATTTTAAGGTTTCTTTAGTAGGCTGATCAGCTAATCTATCATTTTGTTATAGTCTTATTGACAGCGGTTATAATTTTCTATTAGCTTTTGTTACTTTTTTGTTCGATTTCTGATGTGAATATATCAATCCAGGAAAACTTGAAAGAGAAGGACGCTCAGATTGAGGAGATTACAAACCTTCTGTGTAAGAAGCAGGATATTATATCAAAATTGGAACAAGATCTTGCAAACAGCAAGTTGGAACTCAATGAGAAGGATAAGAAGTTAAATGATATTTTGCAGCAAGAGGTAAAACTCTCCACTTCTCTGTAATTTAAGCTATAAACTTTTAGGCTTCACTTTAGGTGTAAAAAAGTATCACTGTATTATTTTTTGTGTAGGCAAATTTAAAGTCAGACATTGAGAAGCAGAAGAAGCTTGTCGTTCAATTTAAGGTGGTTATGTACTTAGATGCATTTTCTTGCTCATTTTGAGTACAATGCTTTAAACTGGTTCTTATTTTTACCTAACTTTAAAAAAAAAAAAATTCTCCCAGAGGAGAGCTGAGAGTTTCGCAAAAGAAAAGGAGCAATTGAGCAGAGAAAATTTGAAACTGGTGGAGGAATTGAAACAAGGTAGAATTTTTCTTAGAATTCTTTTTTATTATCTAAGCATCTTGTTGTTAACATTTGAATTCTCAAAGCAGGTAGAAGGTCCGGTAGTGATATTACTGGTGACCAGGTCATGAAGGAAAAAGAGGAGAAAGACACTAGAATACAGGTGCTTAAGCTGATTTTCTTCTTTTCCGTTTTTCTTCTTTTCTTTATTTGTCCACAATTTTTTCTTCCACACTATTTGCACAGATTCTGGAGAAAACTGTTGAGAGACAAAGAGAAGAGTTGAAGAAAGAGAAGGATGAACATCAGAATGAGAAAGCAAAACGTATCAAGTGTGAACGGACTATTATGGAAGCAGTCAGGAAAACTGAAAAGGTTTGTCTATTTGTTCTTCGAGCATATTTTGCCTCATGAACTGGAAGGGTTGTCAATGGTTAATATACGTGTTAGCTACCTGAAGTCAACTTAGACAGCGTCATGCTAAGCTTGAGCTTGAATTATTGAGCGAATTTAGTTCAATCATCTTAATCCCTGGCCCTAGTTTTATTATTTTTTTAATATATGTTTTTGTCATATTATATTGGACAATTATCATGTAAACTGCCAGTGGAGTTTTTTAACTCCACAATTGGAGTTGAAGAAAACTGACACATTCCTTGGATTTTATTTAGTAAATAAATAATATGGTACATGCTGTAAATATGGTCTGCCTCTGGGGTTAAAAATGCTTAACTGTCGGTGTACCTAATAATAATATTTTATTATATTTTGCAAGTATTTTTAATTTATTACAAAGATATTTGTATATGAAATGAGTCGACCTCAGCACAGAGAATCAAGTTTGAGCTTAATCAAATTACTTTATCTTGGTTATGAGCCTAATTGAATGAAATCAGAAAACGTGGCTTATTTCTTGCTAGAAAATCTCTTTAAAGTTCAAGCTGAGATATATACTGTTTCTGCTCAATTATACCCCCAAGCAGAACACAGTATTGTGCTGTGAATTTCACCCTTAACTCCGCTCTTGTTTATGTTTGTTTCTCTCTTAATATTTTACAGGGAAAGACAACCGTTTTAGGTGAGCTTGAGAAGTATCAACTCTCGGTGAAGCGAATCTCAGAAGAACTAGAAAAGCTCAAACATGCTGAGGGCAATCTTCCTCAGGTAAAAGAAGTTGTGAGGTTTATCAATTTATTAGTTTTCTTAATGTGTTTTGGTGAGCAAAGGGTCTGGTTCCTTCTATCAGTCATACTCCGTGTATAGAGAAGGATCAAATAAATTGCTTCCAAAATCACACTAACTTCTTTTATTTCGTAACACTTGAAAAAAATAAAAGGGAACACAAAGTGAAAAACCTTTTGTCAGAACGATGACTTCTTCCCCTTTTTCTCCCTTATTTATTAATGCCAAATTAAAGATTTATTTATTTTTTATTATTATATGCTCCTGACTGTCAGTTTGTTAATCGCTTTTAAAAGAAGATAGAGGTTCTTGACTGGAAACACTAATTGATTCTTGAGAGGGACTTGGGGCTTCAGTCTTGCCTTGAATGAAAAGGGAAAAGCAGCCTTTCCAATGATTTTAGCAGTTATATATGATTAGTGTTTACATATATTGAAGTTAGTTTTGAACAAGAAAGGGGGACAAATACTATCTTTTTCAGGCCTGCTTGTATTAAGTACTTTTCAGCATTGATATTGTAAAGAGTAACCGATATCTTTCTGGATTTAACTTTTCCAGGGTACCTCAGTGGTTCAGCTTCTTTCTGGCACCATCTCTGATGATCATGCTTCATCATATCTATCTGCTGCAGAAGATTTTGAGAAAGTAGCACGTTCAATTCTAAATGAGCTTGGAACTGGCTCCATATCTGGAGATGTTCCTGCAGTTGACAATTCTGCACCAGTCTTAACAGGTGACTTTCTGAGAATCGTGGCTTCTTTTCTTCTTTCTTTTTCTTCCCTTGGTGTGATAAACTCATTTCAGTTTCAGGCACAGTAGTTCCGGATCAGGGTCCCGTTATTGCATCCTCAACAGTTCCTGTAACAAGTCATCAGCAACCAGCCAAAACATCTGAAGAGAGGAGATCTATTTTACCTAAAACCAATACTGACACTCGTAAAACAGGGAGGAGGCTTGTTCGCCCACGTTTTGTCAAACCCGAAGAGCCACAGGGTGATGTGGAGATGTCAGAAGCTATGTCACACGATGTTGATGCTCAAGGAACTCTCACTTCACAAAACCAACAATCAGTTCGCAAACGTCTGGCTTCTGCTACATCTGAGTTGAGTGAGGATTTACCAGTTCCCGGGGAGACCAGCACGGATGTGGTTGTACCTGCTCTTAAGAAATCAAAGGGTCCAGATTCTGGACAAGAGGCTGCTGAAGGTCAAGCTGCTGCACTCTCAGAAAATGTTGGTTGTCCACAAGTAACAGACGAAGCTTATGATAATGTTGGTGATGAAACTCAAGGTTCAAATGAGGAGCTTGTTGATGTTGAGAAGGAAGAGGCTGACACAATGGAGGAAAATCTTGAAGAGTCAAAAGAACCCCAGGTAGATGGCACGAATGAGGTTGGATTGCAGGAAAATAAGAACGATGAGATCTTGGATAAACCAAGTGGAAACGAGGTGGTAGCTGATGAAGATTCAAAGAATCCAGCTGAGCAAGATAATCTACAGCCCGTGCTAGAAACTGAGAGTGAGAGAGAAGAAGGAGAGCTGGTCCCTGAGGTAGCAGCAGATACTGAAGGAGGTAATGATGCGCACAATGTGGTGGGATCCTCTGAGGTTGGCGACCGTCAGGCAGAGCTAGTTTCATCTCCTCTGGCTTCACCTTCAAGGGTTGATGATGAAGCTCTAGTTACCGCAGCAGAAGGCGATAACTCTCCTGATGCTGTAAATGATGAGAAGAATGAGGAAGGTTATATAGGTGAAGAGAGTGTTGCCGAAGGATCTGAAAAGTCGAATGATGGTAATGAGCAGAGTGTAGTGGAGACGGATCCAATGCCTGAAGCCGCTGCCGCCGCTGTTGCTACCTCTGGCACTAATGAGAGTGGCACAACAAGTGGTACACCCGAGGGTGAGGTCTCAAAAAACATAGGTAGTTCAAGCGGTGCAGCTGCAGCAGAAGCAGAGGATGTGAAGCAGATGTCTCCCATAAGTGGGACTGGGAGCGGGAGTGGAAGTAGTGCAACCTCAACGTTGGTAAATCTTCAAGAGAGAGCCAGAGAAAGAGCCATGTTAAGACAGGCAGGAGTACTGGGTTCTACTACTTCAGGTAGAGGTCGTGGAAGGGTTGCAGTGCGTGCTCGAGGTGCTAGGGGGCGCAGTGCGCGTGGTGGACGAGCAGGTGGGGGACCACAAAATTCTGATCAACAGTGACCTATTTTTATTATGCTGGAGACCGGAGAGGTAAGAATAGAGAAGATGAGATGAGATGAGAGGATGTACTCTTTTCTTTTTTTTCTCTACGAATCTTATTAAAAATATTTTTGGGAAAGAAGTTAGGAGATGCGAAGTTTTTAACGTAATATATTTTAACGGATAAATGAAGGAATGAATGAATGACAAGCTTGGGCTGGCAAATATCTCTTGTCTATAGCTCTTATGCTAATAAATTGAATTTCAAGAATATACAAGACGAAAGCTTCCAAAACAAAGAAGAAATGCATTGTGGATAACTTATTTTTCTCAGGCAAGAATTTTGTTTCTACTAGTTTGTTTTTATTTCATTTAATAATAATAATAGCAGCAGTAGTATGTAACGATCGATATTTTCACAAGGATTGGTTGATTAAGTCGGACTTTGTAAAACCCATCTTCAGCAATGCACTTCCATTGTTTATTAGATTGAAGAAACAACATTCGGATCACAACCATTATCAATCAATAGTTCTTCGTCTTGGTCAAAACTAGCAGACTACATCTCTTTTCTCCTTAGAGGGTTTCATCATAGTTTGCAGGCAGTTTTTCCTTTCGGATCTGCTGTGTTCACTACTAACTCCGATTATAACGTTGATTGCACCTGTCATGGAACTCATAACGCTTTTTAGGATTTCTTTGACTCCAATCTCTTTCTTAGGTGGTGGTTCCACAACTAATATTTTTTCCTTTATTGCGTATATTATATCGATTCACATTATGTTGAGTGGAGTATACTGCTCAAATTTTTGAGTTTGAGGAGTTCCATTTTCGTTTCTTTCCTTCGACTTTTTCTTTGGATGAGATTGTTCGTATTTTCACTGGATTTTGTCGGCTTGCTCGATCTTTTGCTTGGCCAGTTCTACTTCTACTCCTGTCCTTATAAAATTGATGGAGCCTAGACAATTGTGCATCTGTTTGTGCATATCGCATGCCTAACTCCAAATATAAATGCCTGAATGACTCATTCTTCCGGTGTGGAATCATCTAATGTACTCGTATAAAGTTCCGTCTTAACTTTGAGCGATGGACATTAAGCTTGCAGAAGTTCTGGATGTCACCATGCAATTTCCAAAGCGGGTCATAAAGTCTTGATTCAACCGATCGAATTTACGATTTACCCAAGGGTGAGAGAATGCCACTATGTTTTGGTTGGACCATTGAGCGTGGCTGGGAAAATTTATCAAATTGGGAACATTCTTGAGGTTATGGAAAGCCCTGAAATGATTTAGATAGTCGGTTGAGTTTGTGGAGCCATCGTAGATTTTTGGGAATAATTTCACCTTGGTTGATACATGGATTTGTCGTATGACCAATGGTAGGGCGTTCTGTGCAACATTTGAACACTCAATCCTTGGATTGCCTCGAGTTTTATAGCTTTTGTTTTAATGCAGCTACTTGTTTTGCACAATCGACCGGATTTGGTTGACAAAACTTTATCCTTCATTTAGATGGTGGTTGGAGAGTGTCCGTTGTTTTAGCAGAGGTTGTGTGTTGTTCCCTCTAGAGGAGGTTGAACTTCTATCTGATAAGATCTGTCTAGAAGGTTGTGCGACGTTTTTTGTCGGTGGATTTGCTCCAATTCCTTTTGTGTCTTCTCTAATATCTTTTGTTTTGCATCAAAGGTGTTGGGAAGGAGTTAAACTACGAGGCACATTGAGAGTGAGAATCAAGTTGTTGTGGAATGGATGACATGGCATTTGCAATTAATGACTGTGGCAACATCAATGGAGAATTATTAATATTTGCTGGTCTAGATGTGACCAATAAAGTGCTTTTGTGATAGTTAAGTTGGGTTGTTTGGTGGGAGAGTCTGGCTTTTGTTCAAAGAATTCCCATTAATGGCGTCAATTGTTGATGTTTATTTGTAAAGGATAATCTGGAATGAGCTAGATTACTGTCTTAAGTAGTCTGAAAGGTAGAGAGTTTATACTCTGGGACACCTACTAATACTCTTAAGTCAGTAAATATAAAACGGTGCAGGCTACTTGGTTAATGTCAAAACATTGCTATTTATATATCTTTATAGTGCTTACTTGATGTGTGCTCGGTCACATCTTGTGAAGATTCAAATAGAAGGGCTCATGAGTGGACCAATGATACATTTTCATTTGCAAACATGATTCGTTTTAGACTATTATGGAAGAATGATTGGGCCTATTGCGTGAAGCCCAATACTAAGATGAAACGTTACTTTGGATTAACTATTTGGGCCCTATCACTTAGTCATTTAATTTTTGGGTTCAAGGCTTCATTGATTTAATTTATGATCTTTATGTAGTAATGTATTGTATCTTGAGGTGCCAAGTGTGTCTTCATTTATGCTTTGCGTTATATTTAGTTTCCACAACTTTTGTGTATCCATATCATATTTATGCCGTGTCACATGTTTGTTGTCTTTAATGTGTCATGTTTATTATGTTTTAATTTCACAGAATGCATGTTTTTATTTATATTGTGTTTGATTTTTACTATTGTATGTTTGAGTGATATTTGTTGTTTGTGATTTTTGCAAATGAGCTAATGGTTTCTATTTTTAGTGTTTGTAGGTATATGGCCACAAAGGGGTGCCTATGACTGTTAGTATTCCCATGCAGATTCATGCACATCCATTTTCTTAGCCAATAAGAATTCATGTATTTCTTCAAACATTAAGTGACCATTTGAGTTCTGCACACAAGTGCATTGTTCTTGCCAAATTCATGAATGGCTGAATAGCTGAATTCATGTACCAAGGCTCTTAAATGGACGTTTCTTCAAGGGGAAATAATGTGACTTTTGAAACAAACATTGAATATGCAAGTTCATGTATGGTAAGGGGAATACCGTTCGTTGGTTCATGTATTTCCCAAGTGCATGCATGTCACATGCCAAAATAGGGCCTACGAGTTTTAGGGGTATTTTAAGAATTTTAGCCTTCGAGTGTTCAGAATTTTGTGACATGACATATCAATAATGTTTGTAATTATGGTTTTTAGAAATTAAATCAATTTCTGAAAATGAGTTTTAAATACCTTTAATTTTAGAAAAAGGACTGATTTGTAAAAGAGTCAAAATTGTGAGTTTTTAAGAAGTAATTAGACCAAAATTAAAAAAAAATCTATTTCTTCTTCCCACTTACAGTTTTTCACGTTAACTCTTCCCCAAAACTAGAGTTGCCGTCCCTTGATTCTCTATTGCTATTTCAATAAATTTTGAACTCAAATTTCTAATCCTCTTTGATTTCTATCACCCTTAAACCTTAAACCTCTATAAAAGACCAAGAAAAACACCAAAAAATATCATAGTTCCTCCATTGTCAAGTTTTTGGGTTTTTCGGGTTTTCGATCAAACGTATAGATTTTCTTCATCTAAGGTAATGATTCAATTCCTTATGAGTTTTTAATGTTATATAGTATTTAAAACTAAGTTTTTAGCTGTTAAAACACATGTTCTTAATAAAAGCCAAAAATCGGGTCATTAATGGTGAATTTTGGGTTTGTGGATAAAAAAATTATTTCAAAGTGTTTTTCAATTATTTTTAATATGATTAGAATGTTTCTAAACTTACTTTAAAGTTTCGTTAAGGATTTCTAAGGACTTGATAAATTTTCGTGAAAATTGCCATAAACATGTTGAAAATTTTGATACTATGAATTGAGTAATTTAAAGGTTGAGAATTAGTCATAGGTGAATAATTAGATGAATGGAATTTGTTTCAGGAAAAAAAGATTAATTATAGACCGAGATATTTGAGTTTCAAGTTTGTTAGTCGAAATTTCAATTTCTTGAGAAATATAGCTTAGGCTTGCGTTTTTGGTTGGTTTAAGTGAGTATTTGGCTAAATTTTGATTGTGTATATTGTGTGGTTAATATGTGTAGAGCATCAGAACCATTGGAACCTTCTACGAGCAAGGTGAAAGACAAGGAAAAACTAGTTTAAGCTTTCGGCTTTTCGAAGAAAGCTTAATTGGTGAGCGTTTTGGAATAGCTGTTCGTAAGAGATCCGTTGTGTATTTGGGAATTTAGAGATAGCCTAAACCCCTTTTCTAAATTTCGAGTGTAAGTGTTCTTTTACGTATGCTAAATATGTGATAAACATGGTTGTGAATTATGATAAAGAGGATTATGATGTGATGAAATATGAACATATTGGGATGACTGTTGTGACCGTAAATATGATGGTATGTTATTCATGTTATGTGATAGTGTGTATAATGTGTTAATGATATGATTATGCGGTGAATACATGCGGATAATCGGTAAGTAATATTTGATGACATTATGAATATTTTGGCCTTTTGACTTGATGAAACCGTCGGATATAGTTGGCATGTCACAGGATTGTGAGTACTCACTTATTTGTGTTGTGATATATGGGTTGTTGAGGCCCAGTGATAGTTTTGGAGAGATAAGGGAATGTGAGCCGAGCTCCATTCACTGGGATATGTATGTGTGGTGTGTTGGAGAACGTTAGCTATATGCTTCGCTTATGGGATATGTTTGACTCTACGAGTTTATTTGTGGTGTGTTGGAGATCTGTGTATCCGATGAGTGGTGATAGAGTCCACTTTATGTTTCATAATCTCAAGAGCCAAAATATCATATATTGTGACTAAATGTAATTATATGTGCTTATATGTGATTGATTTGTGTCAGAAATTGGTATATGTATGCCTAAATGTTCGTATAAATAACGTGTAAAAGAATGCATGGAATATGACTAAATATGTGAATCCTGACACTTAGTTAAGGATGTTTTGGGAATATGTTGTATGTTGTTTGGTTGATGCGTGACGACTTGTTTGCGTAGTGGTTGTTCTAGGCATTCACTGAGCTTATTAAGCTCACCCATTCCATTTTATCCTTTGTAGAGTAGTTGTGTTCCCGGTGTGAGAGGTGTGGCTGTCGAGGGATTGATCCAAGCCATTCTTTACTCATTACAGTAGGAGTTTTGCTTATTCTAGTTCTAGGGAATAAAAAGGCAACGTGGTAGACATTTATATCGGTTTATTAAGATGTTTTGGGGATTATTTGTATATTGCATATGTTGGGAAGCTTATGAACTTGGACGTGGTGTTTGGTTTATTGTTTAAACATTTTGATGCATATGTGACTAAATGAAAGAAGTATGATGTTTAGGGACTAAGTTTGAATGGTTTAAATGCTCTTATATGCTGAATTTTTGTAATTTGAAGCAGATGTATCAATATTAAGGCTTTTAGAATGATACCTCTTTATTGTTGAAAGTGTAGGGAGTCAGAATATAAATTTGGTGTCGATACCTTGGTCCGAGTACCGGTACTCGGGGTGTAATTATCGATACCTTGTGAAAGGTACCGATATTTTTCGCTGTTTTAAAATTTGGTGAGAAACAAAATACTAGTTTGGCATCGATTTTCCCAATGGTATCGATACCACTTAAAGGAAATATCGGTATCATAGTAGCGGTATTGATACCTACGTAACATTTTTTGGAAAAAAATTGCTAAGTGGTTCCAATGCTCGAGATATGTACATTTTATGTTTGTTTGTCGTATGTTAGTATGATTAATCATTAAACTAAGTTTGCATGACTTGATATTCTCATAAATGCTAGAATAATTAAAGTAAAATGAAACTGCATGTATTTCAACTCTGATAATTACAATGAAGTTGACATGAGATGATGGTGTGGCATCTCGATATTTAGCCTGGCATCCAAGCCGGGTATGGGGTGACATGAGACGATGGTGTGGCATCTCGATATTCAGCCCGGTATCTAGGCCGGGTATGGGGTGTTACAATGCACGTCCAAGGGAGATGTTTGACCTTTCATTCATTCATGAACACCAAGAAGTTGTCAAGGGGGAATGCAACTGCAAGAGAAGATGAACATGACCATTCGGTCATACATGGAACGTAGGAATTTACATTCATGTACAACTTGATTCATGTACAACATTTATGGCCGAATTTGACCATTTGTCTACTTAGGATAGTTTATAAATATTTTTCATTTAGTAACTTTGAAAGGTTATAATTTTGATTTTAATCAAAAATATATTTTGAGAGTTTATTCTCTAAGATCTCACGAACACCCACGAACTTATCAAGACTTCGTCTTGTGGCGTTCAACCTTTTTAATCTTATCACTCCCCTTCTCATCTATATCCGGAGTGTGGTGATAAACTGTATCGGTGGTTCCTAGCTCTCTATAGTTGACGAGTTTTTATTTTCTATTTTTATACTTTTCTATTCCTTAACAACTTTAGAGAAAACATGACACGATCTCCTATATCGTTGGTTCTTTTTTGGGTTCGTTGTTGTGTCAAAAGTCTTGTATTTCCTTGTCTTGTTATTTTAATTTTTCTTCAATTTTAACTTGTTTTCATATCTATTAGAAACGGTTGGGCAACAAAAGTGATATTCTAATCATCTAACAATTACGAGCTCACGTCATTTGGTATCAGAGCTATTTTTCTGATAAGGTATCATATCTTAATTCTCGATATTATTTTTAAAAAAAGTTCAATATATGTATCCGTAGCAAAAAGAGAAAAGAGCAAAAGTAATAAAAAATTATGGAGACCCATCAAATTTTTTTTCGGTGAAATAGTGTTATAGACGTTCTACTCATTTTGGTAAGTTTTGGTGAAAGCAAATTTCTTTCTTTGTGTCAAGATTTTCCAGTTTGCCTGAACTACAGAATTACTTTCCAATTTGTCAATTTGAGTCTATGTTAACAAGATAGTATAAGCCTTTTTCACATTTTAATTTCTCGTTCAAATTTGGTTTATTTGAGTCATGTGCGTTATTCTCACCATCTTATTTCCATTTCCTCAGATTGCCACCTATATGAACACCTACAAGATTGATTTTGATTAAGTTCTTCTCCAACATTCTAAAGAGCTTAAGAGAATCGAGAGGTAAAAGGCAGGAGTGGTGAGCGCATTAGAGCAAGTAAAAGCTAAGATTGAGTGCAAACACGATAAGAGTGTTTCAATCAATCGAGTGAAATTGTGAGGAAGTGAAACGTGAGGTTTTATTTCATTTACTAATATTTTCTTATTTTATAGCCACTATGTCGCAAAATGAGCATGAAAGAGGACGAGAAGGCGTACCTAATTTGGAAACACAAGCTTTGATATGCAAAATGCGGAGGTTGTTGGATGAAAGACTTGAAACAATAAATGAAAGGTTGGAATGAGTGGAGGCACAAACTTGATGAGGAAGATATCTAAGAACCCCAAGCGTGGAGAAGGAGATGCTTCCAATAGATCCGATAACTATAGATACGATGGTAATGACAAAGACGATAATGATAGAGGTTTTGTCATTAGCATGAGGTGAAACGAACAAAGACCGAGGGAAAGAGGAAGCCACGAATAGGTTGATGACAACTTCGAAAATATCACATTGACAATTCCTCTATTCCAAGGAAGAAATGACCCAGAGGCATGCTTAGAATGGGAAAAGAAGATAGAGCTTGTTTTTGATTGTCACAACTATTCTGAACTCAAGAAGGCTAAATTAGCTGCCATTGAGTTTACGGATTATGCCATGATTTGGTGGGACCAATTAAACTTGTGTCAGAGGAGAAACAGAGAACAATTGGGGGAAACTTGGGTCAAAAGGAGAGCTATCTTACGAAGGAGGTTTTGGGTCGCCTGGACGTCCCGTGGCGCGGCAGAAAAATTATTCCAGCTTTTTTTTGCCCTTGTTCTTGCGAACCATCATAACGGGCTTAGGTCCAGCCTGTTCTTAACATACTGAATAAATGCGGCAAAGTCTTATTAATCTCATTCATATTGAAATTAAGGATAAATTGGCTAAAACTATCCGATAGCGATTGCAAAATAACACCGATGACCAATTCCTCACCTAGCGGGAATCTAAGTTTTTCAAGGCTTTCTATATAGCCTATCATTTTGAGAACGTGAGTTCCCATAGGAGTTCCCTCCACCATTTTGCATCGAAATAGAGCCTTAGAGGTCTTGTACCTCTCTTGACATGCTTGCCCCTCATATAATTCCTTCAGGTGCTGGATCATATCATAAGGAACCATATCCTCATATTGCTTTTGAAGTTCAGGAGTCATAGTAGCAAGCATTAGACATCCTATGTCTACCATGTCATTAAGGTGCTTCTTATAAGCGTCCTTTACAGCTCTAGAAGCATTAGTCGCTGGTTCATTAGGAACGAGTTCTTCAATGACATACAATTTACGTTCTTACTTGAGGAAAATCCTGAAGTTACGGAACCAGTCAAGGAAGTTTAAGCCATTCAACTTGTTCTTCCCAAGGATGGATCGCAGTGATAATGAGTTTGTGTTGTTTGCCATAATAAATCTATAGGAGTGAAATATGTGCATGAGTAAATTTACCAAGTTTATTACAATCATTAAAAGGACTTTGTTAAATGATGCTCCCACTATTTTATTCAAAATTAATAACCCTCATGTATTAATTTCGAAAAATCCTTTCTCTGAAGATTTTCTAGCGGGTAAGGATTTGTATTTTACCTCTTCTCAAGTCAACTTTAGCTTTACTGTCAAGATTATGGTTATTTAGATAAGCAACACTTGCTAATTACATCAAATGTAACTCCTTACTATTTGGTGGACAACTTTTGTTCCAATCATATCATGATTATCCAAATCTTTTGCCTCTAGGTTTCTAATCCTATCAGAATAACCTAGTTAAGTTATTAACCAATATTATAACCGACGAATATCACTTACTTATTCTTCGCGTTTGACCAAGATAGATACAAGTACTTCGCTTTAGCATAACCCACATTGTATCGATCGAGGCTTTAACGAGGGTAAATATTGGAAGGCTATTTTAACTTAATATTTTATTGAGGGTTTTAAATAATAATTATCTCACCATTAAAAGTCAATTTGGCTTATTAATATTTTAATTGATCTCATCAATTTTAATAACGTACATGCTAATATATCATCCGTTGCATCACATACATGAAAAATATAAAGTAGTAAATAAAATGCAATGGTTATAGCACATAAAACTAATATGGTTCCTCTTAAGCCAATAAGAGAACAGAAAGGAATCCTAAGGGTGCAAGATGCTTCTCAAGCTTCTTCTCTGCATTAGGTAGCTCTACCTTCAACTCCTTTGGTCCGCAGCAGCTCGAACAAATTTACAAATTATAGAAACTCATTTTACATATGAGGAGTAAGATGAGAAAAGAAATACAATAGAAAGTATAGAAAGACACGACATGCAGGCCATATTTGTAAATTTACAGCCTTTGTAAATAATAAAATAAATGTGTTATCGGGCTATGACCAAACATTCCCAAACACCGTGCAAGTCAACCATAACATACAACATGTAAAAAAACATGTTATGTTTTATTCTTTAGTCGATTCTTAAAATTAGAACAGTGATAAATCTGGGGATCTGTGTGTATGGACCTTGTCAGACAAGTAAAAATTCCGAATAGGATTGTTTTTTCAATGACCTTTCTTACTGGAACAACCATTGTTCCCTTTCGAAAATAGCAGTAAGTTAACTGTTAACTTCAATTAAAACCCTACTACTCCTAAACATATTCGTTAACCCTTAACAATTAGTGTATTAATCAACCGCATTTGTTAAACAAATTACAAACATCAAATATATATAACAGATTGAACAAATCGAAACGAACAACATGCATATCATATAATTACATCAACCATTGAATTTAATCCCGAATCCGTATTGTATAAGTGGCTCTAATACCATTGTTGGGTCACTGAGACGCTCTGTGGCGCAGTGGAAAATTTATTCCAGCGATCCAAACTAGGAATCCATGCAGAAGGAAAGGTTTGAAAATATACCTTTTGAAATGTAACGCCTTAAAATTTTAAGAATTTAATTGTGAGATATTACAGTAATTAAGTTTCTGTATTTGTGGTTCTATGCTCTACTTTTGTGTTTAAGGTCTGGATTTCGAGTCACATTGCTAAAAGTTTTATTATTTTAAAAATAACCCTTATCCATGCATTACATAGTTAAGTTCAATTCAGTGTAAACTTGTGTCAATAATGAGCCTGCTGGTTCACTAGTTAAGCATCCGTATACTCTCTAGTCTTGTGTTTGATTCCCGGAGAGGATGATAAGGAATATTTTTGTTAAATGCTAGAAGTTTGCTTAGAAGTTAAATGTTAACTAACGTTAATTCCAGGTTTTAATTTTTTCTTAAGTTTTCTTCTCTTCTTCTTTGTTACTTTTCTTTCTCTTTCTTTTATTTTTATTTTTACTGATTGTGGTTGTAAGAAATACGGGATTAGTTGAAATTTTATTGTTAGTCGTTGGTAGGAAAACTATCGAGTAAGTCACTGTCAATTTGTACGTTTCTACGATTTTTCTTTGTTTTCGTAACTTGCTTCGAATTGGGTATTTTGTGTGTTGTGAGAATATCTGATAAACAATTAGTTGTTTCCCTATTAGGTGGGAATATCAAAAGTAGGGAATAGCAACACGACAATTTCAGTGGTCGTCATTGAATTTTCGGTAAGTTTTGGTTTCGTTGAAGGTTTCATGTCAAAATTTTTGACATAAGCATTATACGCGTAATCGAGAAATTTTGTTGATTAAAGGGCTTAATTGTGTGACTGAATGATTGTTTTAGGCTTCAGAGATCCTCTACGTTATTATTGCTTCAAAATCCCTTCAGGTGCGTACCAAAAACCTTTAATTTTGTGAATTTCGAACGCCGAAAACGTGGCTATTGACGCTACATGGCCAGGGAAATGGGCAGGTGGTTGGCCGTGTAACTCACTGTGCATTGAATTTGAACACACGGGCAAGGGACACGAACGTGTGTCCAGGCTGTGTGTGGCAATGTTAGTACAGGGTTCACACAGGAAACAGACACGGGCATGTGTCCAGGCTGTGTGTGGCCATGTTAGTACAAGGTTCACACAGGAAATAGACACGGGCATGTGTCTAGGCCTTGTAACTTACTATTTATGATTTAAGACCACACGGCAGGGACATGGGCGTGTGCCTAGGCTGTGTGAACCACACGGGCAAGGATATGGGCGTGTGTTCAGGTTGTGTGAGCTATACGGGCAAGGATATAGGTGTATGTCTAGGCCATGTAAGCCACACGGACAAGGACATGGGCATGTGTCCAAGCCATGTGGCATATAAATAGGATTCGGATCTTGTTGCAGAGGCCGTGAGTGTTGTCCAACACGAGTACTGACCTCCACAATGTATGCATGATCTAAATTTGATTGTATGAGGACTCTCTGATGCTCTAAGACTGATATATGGGTTATATAAATGTATGTGTACTGTGATGGCTATTTCTGATATTGATCTGTATTATCTATTTGTGAAATGAATTAAAATGACTGAACACATGTTATGTATATTTGTAATCTACATTTTCATGGGTTGGGGTATTGTGAAGAAAGAAGTAATCTACTTTGAATCAGTGGCTAAGCCACGATGCATATAAATACTAATCTGGCGCTTTGTTGCATTTTGATCAAGCAGCTAGGTTGCATCTTTGTAAACATGTCAGACAGTCACTCTATGGTGTGTAGGGTTTGTTGGGCATTGAACGCCCTTAACGGTGTGTTGGGATGCCGAAGATGGTGTGTAGTGGATGAGGTAGGAATAACTGCATATGAATTTGATCTGTTCTGTATATAAAACTGAAATTTCTTCTGCATATGTAACTGATCTATTCTGTATTTGAGATGAAATTGCTTATGTTATCTAATCGAATCTTGGGATTCGGGAACCATCTTATATATGTGTTTTAATTGAACGAACATCTTTTACGCACTGAGTTCACAACTTATTTCGTTGTTGTTTGGATTTCATGTGGCTCTGAAAATTGAACGGGTCAGTGCTGCGGGAGCTCGGTCAAACCCTTTTAGCTTTCCTTTAAATTCTAATATTAGTAACTCCAGTATTCTATGCTATTGTGATGTTGGGAAGATTATGTAGTTAGTTAATTGTTGTGATGGATATAATATGTTGAATGGTTTCATTTTGACTGCGTTATAAGTGTGGTTTCCTAATATTGATAATTTAACACTCTGGACTTGGTCTAGTCATCTAGGCCGGATTTAGGGTGTTACAGGAAATCTAAAAAATACGAAGGAACCATTGTTGGTTTTATCCCCTTTGTATGTTGCCGATCCTAAGCCGCAATATAATCGTCTCGGCCTTTACGTAGTCTACCCAGTTGCGAACGAACGAACAAAAACTCTCTCTGAATGTTTTAGAGTTTTTTTTTGAAAAAAATACGGCTGCTAGACCTAGGTTTCTTTTCCTTTTTGTGGTTAATGTTGGTAATACTCTCTCACCTTAGGGTTTTTATGATTTCCTTTTATTTTGATATCCATATTAAAACTAGAATCACCCCATTTTGGTGCTAGAAAATATATGGAAAATATCATAATGTAATATCCTTTCCAAAAAGATATTAATTTCTATATATTTTATATTTGACTCAAATTATTATAACACTTTATTTTAATAATTTCGGTAAACAATACATAATTAATATTTTATATGAATCAAATTCATACATTTATTTTAACGATGTTCTTTATTCTTGCACAACGAATTTGTACATATACTGTGTTTATTATTTAACTGTCAAATTAAATTAATTCTATAATTAATATAATTCTCGTGACAGTTAAATTTAATACCAACTGTGTTTAGATTCTGTTCGTTTCAACCATAAGGTGTGACCTTGTAGGCTATTGTAATCTTGGTAGTAATACTAGAACACTTCTAACATTACAAGCAATGAGTGACATATAGCAATGCATCATCGCTACCCAAGTTACAGGAAATCGTGGTTTGACATAACCTTTCTGTGATAAATTTTTATGTATTATATCCTTTTTTCCTTTATAACTCGATCGGACTCAAGTCATGGAATAGTCACACTTGCAAAGTCCAATCTCATGTTTCTTGATACCCGAAGTAGACTACAATAAACAAATAAGTGTAATATCTCATATTAACTTATTTGAGCATGGTCATGCATTTCTAGTTTCACTTCATCAAGTGGCCTAAGATATTGCTCCCATTATGTAGGAGGGACAAATTCTATCTTGATCAATCATATCCCACTACATAGATTGTGGCATACCCAACATCAGTATTTGTAGTACAACCTGTTACAGTAGACATTTGACTGTACCAAAATATACGACTCACTATGTTGGGACAATGATGATCTCAAATTTAAGGATCGTATACATGGTTATCACTATGATTAATGTTGTGACTATTATATAATAATCTAAGAAACATACTCATAGCGGGTCAGTCCAGTATATTGTTCTTTAACATGTACTCATGTATTGATTTTGACATCCCTGTGTCAATGACAGCACTTTGTCATCAATCAACTACATATTAGTCTTAATGCATTATTATTGTCCAAGCGCACAATAATACTTGAGTAAGAACCTTTTAAGAATAATACTATTATTTAAGGGACATTATTATAAATCGGTTTATTTTACACACACAGGAAGTGAAACTAAAATAACAGTGGCAATGCCTTTTATTAATAAACAAGGTAGAATAAGTATGTGATTACAATCATCTCATGATTGGTCTTTAGGTATACTCTAACAAGAGGTTCATACCTAATCACTACTAAAGGAACCTCTACCAAAGGCTTTAAAGCCTCACACAAGGAAAGAAAAGTGTGGAGGATTACCAAAAAAAAATGGAAGTCGCGATGATTCGAGCCAACATCAAGAAGGATCAGGAGGCCACCATGACGAGATTCTTAGTGGGGCTAAACCATGAAATTGCCAACATAGTAGAGTTACAACATTATGTTGAGCTAACTAATATGGTCCACATGGCGATTAAAGTGGAGAGACAATTAAAGAGGAAAAGAATTGCTAGGGTGGTACACAACTTGGGCTCTACCTCTACTTGGAGCCAAAATGAAAACAGAAAGGAAGTTGTGCCTCAAATAAAAGAAAAATCTGATAATTGTAAGATAACAAAGAAATCATGTTTCAAATAAAGATAAAACCAACATGTAAACAGGGATGTCAAGAGACGTTTATTGTTTCAAATGTTTAGGGAGAGGACACATTGTGAGTCAGTGCCCTAACCGGAACGTAATAATCCTCAAAGACAATGGAGAGATTGAATTCGTAGGTGAATCTGAAGAAGAAACCATGCCACCATTGAAAGAGACAAGCAAGTTAGAATATCCGGTGGAAGGTGAACTTCTTGTTGTCAAAAGAAATTTGAGCATGCAAGCTAATGTAGAAGATCTGCAAAGAGAAAATATTTTCCACACCCGATGCCACATCAATGGGAAAGTGTGTAGTATGATCATCGACGGAGGAAGCTTCACTAATGTTGCAAGTTCAACTTTAGTGAAGGAACTTGGATTGTCGACATCAAACCATCCTCAACCTTGCAATGGTAGAAAGATGGAGGTGAGATTAAAGTGGTGAAACAAATTTTGGTATCATCTTATATTGGTAAATATGTTGATGAGGTTTATCGCGAGTGAAGATGATATGCGAATTATGCAAGTATACACGTTGAATAAGTAATAAAGTGATGAGTGAGATTGTCTTTACAGGGATTAGATAGGTATAATTTGGTCAAGTTATTAGAGTTAGGCTTGATTAATGCTAAAGCAAAATAACAGTGAGAATGTAGTGGCAAAATGAGAGAATGATTATGTATAAAATGTGCAAAACAGAACAAGTAAACAAAACAAGAATGTCACAACAAAGCAACTACAGAAAAGAAGATTAAGGAACTACAATGTTGATTAGGACGACTAGGATTACTAATTAAACATTTGAAGATGAAGTCCAATAAATATTGATATTCAGTTTGTTACTCCATGTTGGTGTATTTATATAATAAATAATAATTAAAATATTTTTATAATAAATTATTACTTATTTGTAAATTTTAATACTTTAAATTATAATGAAGGTGTATCTCAAGATGAAGATAAAGTGTAATCAATATTAATTAGAGTTTGTCTATTCAATTTTTTAACTTTAATATAATTATAAAAATAATATTATAAATTATAATGAACATGTAATTGAAGACGAATATAATGTGTACTTCAATATTTATTGGACTTTATCTTCAAATGTTTAATTTTAACATAATAATATCCACTTTGACTAAACAAAAGACAATTTAAACTAATAAAATTGTTTATTTATAAATATGAACAATTTAAATTACAAAAAAAGTGTAATCAAATATGAATATAAAATAGTATAAACTAATTTCGAGAGGAAAATAACGTATCCATAACAAATTTGATAGGTTTCAAGTCACCAGTTCATTTTTTCTAGTTTCTAATGTGGCTTGATCAAACGACTGCAATCTACTCATTTCTGTCTTTCAACTACAACCGTTGATTTAAAAAAATTCCATGAAATCCCACTATAATAAAACCTTACCTTAAATATTAGCGATATTTATAATTAGTTGTAATATAATAATTTTAAATTACATTGAATATAACTCAATCTGAATGATGTAATTCAATATTTTATAAGACTTGATGTATTCAAATTTTCTATTTTCTTTAAATATAATAATATATTTTATATTGAGATGTAATTTAAGATAATGAGATATTATTTTTTTGAAATTTAAAATTATAATAAAATTGTAATTCAATCTATTTAAATGACTAGTAAAATTACAAATTTAGTTTTTCAAATTTAAGTGAAAAAATAATAAGACATTTCTTACCTATAAATTTAAATGGTTTAAATTACAATTTAAGATGAATATAAAGTATAACTCAATCTTTATCTATTTAAATTTTTATTTAGTGTTAAAAGAAATAATAGTTCAAATTACAGTAGTATTGTAACATAATATGAATATAAAGTATAATTCAATATTTATCTAATTTCTAGTAATTTTAATATAATAATAATGATTTTTTATTTTAGTTAATAAGTCATTAAATAATAAGATATTACTTATTTATAAACTTTAAATTATAATAAAAGTGTAATTCACTATAAATATAAGATATTACATTAATTTAATATAATTATAATATTATTGCTTTATAAAAAAATTAGACTTTGGTGGAAATGAGATATTTATAAAAAACTTTAAGTCTTTTGGGCAACAACAATGTATTGGATTGTTAAATATACTTCTTTCTTTTAGCCAGAAACCAAATGGAGTTGTTGGTGAAGAAGAAAAAACAGTGTTATAATAATAGGCATGACATCACCTATTTTTAACCATTTATATTATATATTTTAGTACAATGACATGATTGAAATCTATTTAGAACACTTAAGTAACCGTAATTTATTGTCAATTTTACACTTTAAGAACTACGAAATGGATAAGAGTTGGATGAATTTGTAAAGGCTAAGCAACGACTATCGAAATGGAGTACAAACTTTTCTAAATTTTTCATTTCAAAACGCAAGCCAAGAGAATATGATTCTTTGCCCGTGTAAGAAGTGTGACAACATCAATTGCCATGTTCGTGAAGTTGTCTACGAACATCTATTTGTTGATGGCTTTATTTGGGGGTACAAAAAATGAATTTTTTGTGGAGAGTGTTAGAACCTCTTCAACGATTAATCCGGCTTATCCTCATAATGCTCACCATCAGTCTGTTAGAGAAGATGACATGGAAGGTATGTTGCAGGACGCATTTAATATGCACAGTCATGGTTTGTAATCGTTTCTTTTGAATTTTTGGTATCCGATGATTGTGATATCGGTGGAAATGCTTTTATCGAAACGGGAAGAAGTGCACTTGATCAAGAGCCAAATGGAGAAGTGGCGAAGTTCTACAAGTTACTTAATGAAATGAATGAAGAACTTTATGAGGGATCGAAATTTTCAAAACTGTCCTTCCGCATTCGTCTTTTTCAATTCAAATGTTTGGGAGGGTGGACTGGAAACTCTTTTACGCTGCTGTTAGAGTTTTTGAGAGATATGTTTTCGTTTGCAAAAATTCCTCATTCATGCAAAGATATGAAGAAGCTGATAAAGAATTTAGGCCTTGGGTACGACAAAATTCATAGTTGTCAAATGACTGCATGTTGTATTGGGGTGATCGAAAAAACCAACAGTCTTGTCATGTTTGTGGTAAATCTCTTTGGATGAATAGGAATGCAGAATATGTGAATGAGGATGAAGGTGAGACACAGCCAAGAAAGAAGCCAGTAAAGATTTTGCGATATTTTCCACTAATACCAAGGCTTCACAGGCTTTTCATGTCGTCAAAGACAATCGAGTCTATGAGGTGGCATCAGGATCAACGAACTGATGATGGATTATTAAGGCATCCTGTGGATTTTTTAGCTTGGAGATCATTTGACAGTAAATTTCCAAGCTTTGCAAGCGATCCTCGGAATGTGACGCTTGGGCTAGCATCTGATGGATTTAATCTTTTTAAAATCATGAGTACTTTGTACAGTACTTGGCCTATAGTGCTTGTTCCTTACAATTTGGCTTAGTGGATTTGCATGAACCAATCTTCTTTTATCTTATCTATGATTATCCTTAGAGAGAAAGGTCCCGAGAATGATATTGTCATTTATATGCAGCCACTTATTGAAGAGTTGAAACAGTTTTGGGTGGATGTTGAAACATATAATGTCTTGAGAAAAGAGAACTTTTATTTACGTGAAGCTTTGTTGTGGACTATTAATGATTTTCCAGCTTATGTCAATTTATCTGGTTGGAGTACGAAAGGATGTTATGCTTGTCCTTGTTGTGCTGCGCAAACATGTTCGAAGTGGTTATATAATGGGAAGAAGTTCTCTTATATGGGGCATCGTCAATGGTTTGATAGAAATCATAGATTTAGATTTTAGAAGACTTTATTTGATGGTACTGAAGAGTTCAAAGAAGCTTCTGAGCAGACCATTGGATCTGAAATCTTGTTCATGTTAAAAGATATCAATTTCAGTTATAGGAAGATGAATCAACCACCCAACACGCAAAAAAAGAGAAGACTGAGGGAGGCGTATGTTGACCATATTGGCCGGCAGAGTGATGATGAATCTAATGAAGAGGATGATCCTAATGAGGTAGACTTGTGGAAAAAAAGAAGTATTTTTTTAGTTGCCTTATTGGGAGAATCACATTTTACGACACAATCTTGATGTCATGCATATTGAAAAGAATGTTTGCGAGAACATCATTGGGACAATTCTCAATGTCAATAGAAAATTGAAAGACCATCTTAAGAGTTGATTTGATCTAGTTGACATGGGAATTCGGTGTGATCTTCTTCCCCAATTATTTCTGAAAGGAAAATCTCAGTTGCCACCTTCTATTTTTGCAATGTCAAAGAAAGGAAAAGAAGTGTTCTGCACGGTGTTGAAGGATATAAAGGTCCCAGATGCCTATGCATTAAATATATCTCAATGTGTGAGTCTTAAAGATTAAAGACTATATTCCCTAAAATCATATGATTACCATATCTTGATGCAAGATTTACTGCCAGTTGTTTTACAGTGTTGTATGTCAAAAAAGTGACATCTTGTATAATTGAACTATCCAATATAATGAAAGCTATTTGTGGCAAAATTTGGATTTTTGAATAACTTGAGAAAGTACAAGACCGACCCGCCTTGACTTTATGCAACTTGGAGAAGATCTTTCCACCTTCGTTCTTCACATTATGGTGCACTTGGTAATCCATCTCCCTCATGAAGCAAAACTTGGTGGATCGATTTTCTATCGATGGATGTATCCTATAGAGAGGTGCTAATTTATTTGCAATGTAACACTCCAAACCTGGCCTAGGAGTTACGGTTGAATTTGGCGGTGTCACATTGAGGTGTTTAGCGAAAATTGAACTCGTTGGTAAAAATTCGTTTCTAGGTTTAAAATCCCCTTTATTATTATTTACGAAATCATTTAGTCAAAAACGTTTACCTTGTTATCTACTATTGTTATAAAAGGTTGATCTAAAATCGTGGAAGCTTTTGGAAACTCTAATGTTTAAATTTCGTGTCCTTGAAAACAGTAATTATTTTGAAAATTCGTCTTTTGCTAAACTAGCAGTTTAAAATATGTAAGGAAACTCCCAACTAAAAATTTAAACAAACATAAATGGCCTTATTACATAAACAAAACCCAACACAAACTTTAATTTTAAATAAAGGCAAGTGTAGCACAGCTGCAGTTGCGTGGCCACCTCCGAGTCCCTCGCAGCACCGACCCGCCTACAACTGTAGATTACCTATACAGTTAAACAGAGGGGTGAGTTTACGAAAACTCAGTGTGTAATCCCCTAACAAGAAAACATTCAATTAAATAGTAGATAAATGCAATTTGGGCTTGAGCTCGTTACAATAACAGTCCAGTTCAGTGTGGGCCTAAGCCTTTTTCTGTAATAGTAAATGATTGGGCTTGAGCCCATCACAATGTCAGTAATTAGTAGGGCCTTTGCCCAATTTCAGTAATATTATCAGTGGGGACTTGGTCCATAACAGTAATAGATATCAGTTATGCAGTGAACATTATGTAATATCATTAATGGATGCAGTAATAGTACAAAATCATTAATCAGTGCAGATATGCAGTTAGAAATCCTACCCAATCCAGCCTCTACACACCACTCCGTCCCGCCAAACACAGCATGTGGGGATAAAATCGACCCACCCAGCCAGACACACCAAGATTAGAACCAGTTGCGGTACTAAATAGTATTGCAGCAAAGCTACCAGTAAAATAAATGGCATATAGCCATCAGTAGGTCGACAATCGTCTTGCGCGACCCGTACAACCTTATTAGTACGATACTCTTCCTCCAAATATAACAACCTATCCCCATGTAATATATCATGACATAATATCATATGTGTATGCAAAATGCCATGCTCAATCATAGTCATACATATCATAGAGCAAATTAGTCATACATAACATAAGGCCATAACAGTTATTTCATCTCTTAGGGATATAACAGTCATTTTACCCTATGGGGGTATTTCGATCATTCTATCTTGTGAGGGTATTTCGATCATTTTACCCTATAGGGGTATTTCAGTCATTCTACCCTGTGAGGGTATTTTAGTTATTTTACCCTATGGGGGTATTTCGGTCATTTTACCCTATGGGGGTATTTCAGTCATTTTACCCTATGAGGGTATTTCAGTCATTCTACCTTATGGGGCTATTTCGGTCATAACAGTGTAAATGGGCCCAAGGACCATTACTCATCCCAAGTGGGCCCTCAATCACGTGTGGCCCGTTTAGCCCATATTTCACCACGGTTATGAGATCTACACAACCCAGTCCAGAATTTGCCACAAATTGTGGATTTCATCCGTGTGGGGCCCACATGCCCATTGAGCCCACACGGCCCATTTCGGCCCAATGTTGCCCATTATGGCCTAAGCCCATGGAAATGCTCATAGAAGCCTCTACAGTTTATTGCCCATGATTCGCAGGTTTGGCTTTCCACACGAGCGATCGCATACTCGTTTGGTCTTAACGTCGTATTTTAGCTTTTCGGTTTTTGCCGTTCTACAGTTACAATGGGGAGGTTATACACCTGATGCGATTTACAGATTCTTTGTTCTGAACACTTTTATTCCGAAAATCAATGATCATCGCACCCTTGGTTCTCAGGCAATATGCCAATCAACCTTGACCACCACCAGTTAAGAATGGAAGCAATGCAGGTTGGAGAAAGCGACGAAAACCTTGAAAACCTCGCTGATCTCCCATCGAGAACAAGGAACAAATGAGATGATATATATATCTCTCCACAATAACAACCTCCCCAAATCCCAATATTCTCTCCTCAAATCTCTCCAAATATCCCTCCTCAATTCTCTCTGTGACCAGTTCAAACTCCATTTAACAGTATTTCAATCCAACTTTACCACCCATACGAATTAGGCAGCAAAATAAATACTCCCTTTTTGATGTGCCACCACTCGAACCTTAGACCCCATGTACACTCCACACGCCTCTTACCACTAGACCAACAACTCATTTGTATCATATTTTAACCACAATAATTTAAAAACCTACTATCTAGATCAAAGGATTTTATTCACTTAAAATAAAAATTTTGCATAAGCCAAGGCATGAACCCCTGACTTTTCAGACACTTCCAAACACTCCTAAATCACTTAACCACTGAAGCAGACATTCATTTATGTCATTTCCTTCCACAACTAAATATTTATGTGCAGTCTCCTAACAGTTCCCTTGTTCAAAACCTATTTCTTCTAGGCCCAAAATTTGGGGTGTTACATACAAAGTTTTCATTCATTCATGAATATACCTTTAATTACAACTTTTAATAATGTTGTATATCGTGTTTAGGTTCTTATGCAAATTGAAGTCTTATTATCGTAATAAGCATTATCCAGAAGTATCAATTGCTGAAGGTTACTTAGCAGATGAGTGTATGACTTTCTGCTTTAGATATTTAGAAGATGTTGAAACAAGACTGAATATATCAAGTAGAAATGTTGGGCTCTCTAATCATAACTTAGCTGAAACTTATCTATTTCAAAGTTATAGACAACCAATCGGTAAAGTTGAAATTGCACACTTAGATGATAGATCTTGGGTACAAGCACATCGATATGTTCCTTTTCACCACGATTCAATTGAACCATTACACAAGTAAATTTTAGAATTTGATAAATATTCATCTTTTTCATTTGTTTATCTTCTAACCAAATAATCCACTTTTTAACATAGTGAGTACAAACAAGTCTTGAGATCTCGTTCACGCTCCTAAAGATTACAACATCGAGAGATTCATAACTTATTCACAAAATCTTTTCATGAATGGTTAGGGCAGACGGTATGCAACTGAAGCTTTCAATGACAAATAATAATGTTTTCGTATAACATTATAATTAACCAATTTACTTTCAAATCAATTGGTTTGGAGTGGAAAGGACGTCAATGAATAAGTTAAATGGCTTTCCCAAAGTCCGAATAGAGTAGTAAAAAGATATAATGCCTTCCTCATTAATGGATTCAGGTTTCATACAAAATCTTGCGAAAGATTGAGGGGGATTCAAAATTGTAGAATAGTTGTTAATTCTTCCATTACAAGTTATGCTAGTGCTAGGGACAGTAATCCTGTTGAGGGAAATATGGAGTATTACGGACTTCTTACGGGCATTATTGAGTTGGATTACTATGGCAAATGGAATGTTGTCTTATTTTGATGTCATTAGGCTGATGTTAATACTACTCACGGAATTCAAAAAGATCAATTTGGTTTTACAGTGGTGAACTTCTCTCGATTAATTCACACAGGACAACAATTGATAAACGAGCCATATGTACTTTCTTCTCAAGTCAAACAAGTTTTTTACTTGAAAGATCCAACTGATGAGGGTCGGTACGTTGTACTGCATAAAGTCCCTAGAGACTTGTTTGACATGGGCAATGGAAGTAGAGATGACATCGACGAAAGATAAAAAACTTTGCCTTTTCCAAAACAAAACTTAAATGAAACTATCCCTAGTACTAGAACACAATTTCAATATGTTAGCCAGGATGTGGGTTAAGATATTTACGAATCATGATGTAGTAAGATTTTACAATTTTTTAATTATATGTAATTTTATAATTTAAATCTTGATATTGTGAAATATTTCAACTGTTTTATATGTACTATTATTATTGTAATTAGTTACTAATATTTCAACTATTTTATGTGAATTGCAGATAATATGCCTAGAAAAAAATTGCGAGATCTAAGTATTATTCAAAATCCTCCAAATTTAGAAGAAACAAATAGTGATCAACAGACTGCTATTAGATCTTCAAATGTTCCGAAAAAAGTTGACGAACTTTGTAGAAATTCAAAGCAATGTTAACTTTAATTTACATGCATGTTGACTTTTATTATTGATTTTTGTTTCAAATTCTTATATTATCATATACCATTGTTTAGTTGAAAGTGGTAGGGGGCGCAAAAGTCAAAGACGTATGCTATTAAATGATTTATACAATCTAAATTCTGTGGAGCGTGTCAAAATATCTAGAAATAGTCATGGCATTATGTGCCTGATAGTAACAAAAATCAAGCTCTCGATAATATTAAGGTAATAACATAAATGTAATTTATAATACTTTAGTTTAAGTTTCATTTATATTTACTTTCTAAACTTGTGTTATTTGTAGGAGAGATTTGCTTTAGAGGTCTCGAATAATTATGTGAAGAAAGCATTAGGAAAGAAATTCAGAGACCATAAAAGTACTTTAAAGAAGGAATATTTTAAGAAAAATATAGGCCTCGAAAAGAAATTGCGAAATGTCCCATTGGGAATGTTGAGGTACCAATGGGAAGATGCAGTTAGATTTTAGAATTCAAAGAAAGGAGAGGTATTACGCACTTCCAAACTCTTATAATTATTTCGGTTTATAGTATTTACTATATACGTAATAATAATTTCATAATGTAGGATCGTGAGTGAGTAGAAACTACAAGTAGGCAAAAACAAAAATTCAAACACACAGCTGGGTCAAAAAGTTTTGCTTGTGTAGCTGATGACGAGGTATTTTGAATTTATTAACTGTGTCAAATATTAATTACTTTTTACTAATTAAATAATATTTTTCCTACTATATTGTAGGAACTGTCGTCTTGTCAAAAAGTTAGACGCCTTCAGCTTTTTGACATTACACATAGAAATAAAGATGGATCTCCTACGACTACTGAAGCTGCAGAAATTATGGTATATTTCTTAATAAAATTTGAATTATTTTCAATATTTATCATGTTTAGTTATAATGGTTTAATTTGTCGTTTGTAATGCAAATTTATGTTGCATTTGTTTGATTATATATTTCGTTTCTAACTCATTGATTGATTTATTAAGAGAAAATAAAGGATAAAAGGGAGAAGTATGAAGTGATCGCTTCAAGTGATAGTTCTGGTAATCTGGACGACATTGATAACCAAATTATTACTGAAATTTTGAGTCCTGAAAGGTATGGTCGAGTTTGATTTCAAGGATATTGTGTTAACCCAACCCAATATTTTGGATCTAGCTCACAACTATACATGCCTTCGGCGAATCAGGCTTAAGCTGAAGTTTAGAGGTTAAGAGACCAGATGGCTCAGATGCAAGCGAGCACAGTTGAGCAAATTGCTGAACTTAAAGCGGAGGCAGCATCGAAAGAATCAATATATTTTGTGAGAATCAGCAAAATCAATCGCAGAATCTGCCATCTTAGACTTTTGTTTTCTTATTGTGAGAATATCTTAACAATATAACTTTAGAATATAATATATTTTGTTATTTCATTTATTAATTTATATCCTATTCATATTTCTTTCATGATAGTATCATTTAGATTTGAAGTTTTTGGTTGGATTTGATGTTGCTGGAAAATATGTTGAAAATTCGGGGTCTATATGAAATAAAATGGGTTGGTAAAAACTGCTAAAGCTAGTGGCATTTTCCCACAAACGCCGCTATAGAACATGGTCTTTAGCGGCGCTTTTACAACAAACGCCGTTAAATGACATGATCTTTAGCGACGCTTTTATTAGAAACGCCGCTATAGAACATGATCTTTAGCTGCGCTTTTACTAAAAATGCCACTAAAAAACATGATCTTTTGCGGCGTTTGTAAAAAAAGCGCCGCTAAAAATCATGTTCTATAGCGGCATTTGTAGGAAAAGCGCCGCTAAAGATCATGTTCTTTAGCGGCGTTTTTATGAGAAGTGTCGCTAAAAATCGTGTTCTATAGCGGCATTTTTCCACATAAACGCTAAAAAATTTAGCGGCGTTATCTATAGCGGTGTTTTTTTGTGACGCTTATTAAAGAATTAATCTCCTCATCGAACATCATAGACAAAAATTACACTCATAACAGTCTAAACAATCCTTGGCAATTACGTGTGTCATGGCAAAATGAACATGCTCAACTAAATATGTAATGCATCTTAAATGCTCAACACACCCCTAAACCTAAGGGATGCATTGTCCTCAATGCATGCACAAACATGAATCATGAATGCAATAATATATTTACACCTAGAATGTCATGGCAAACATATGGATGTTATGATGCAATAAAGGGAAGAGAACTTCCCTGGCTCAGAGCTTGATTATCGTTGCTTCAAATTTGGCAGGTGGACTTTTGTGCAATCCTCCTTTTCCTTGTCGGACTTGGTGATCTCATCAATGATAGGATTGATTTTGAGGTCTTGTTCAACCATTGCTTCGGTAGATGTAGATGGGATAGCTACAGTACTATCCTTTGGTGGTGCCAATGTAGGGGTTACTCTTTCAGCCCCCTCGTTATCGGCCTCTATGTGGACTGATTCAGTCTTTTGTGTGTCTTCATCTGGTGATTTGGTTTCTTTCTCCTCAGTAGCAGGGTTGGTGGTTCTAGGCTCTACTTTAGCTGGCTCTACTGCGGTCATCCCTTATTCGGCAGATGCCTGCAATTCCTTAGGAAATTTAGGGAATGTAGGCATGAGCTTGGTAAAGTTCTTCTGAAGGGACCTATTTAAAGCAGCATCTCTCTTCTCCACATAAGCCCATAAAATGGCCATTCTTTCTTGTGCCTTTGCCAAGTTTGTAGCAATTCGAAGCTACTGAGTCTCGAAGAGGTGTAACTGTTTCTGCAGCCTAGCAAATAAGCTAAGTACCTACTACTCAAATAGATTGTTGGAAGGAGAAGTGGTTGCTGTGGAAAAAGTTGGTATAGAAGATGTAGAAGCTGAGTCAAGTGGTTGTTACTATAGCAAGGCCACTCTAGATATTTTGGCTACAATAACCCTTGCGATTGCCCCTTTATTTGAGGTTACATCCTCGCTGGGCTGCACTTGGACCTTGACGCGTTGGCAAAGTGCAATGATTAGGGTTGGAAAGTTGATACTCCCTGTATTTTTCAGCAGATAATGGTAGACTTCATTGAAGATTATTTTTCCCATATTAATCCTTCTGTCCATCATTAGGAGTGAAGCAATAACATCCGTTCTTTAGAGACTATAGAGTTATGGGTAGAAAAGGTTAATCGCGTCTTTAAGAAATGATACCAAACTCTGCAACTATGCTTTAAAGACACCCTTTAAATTATGTAACAGTCTTACCTATATACTATCCACAAAGTTTCCTCAACACAAAGGTCTTGCAGGACCTGATTCAACCAATCAGAGGTGATGGTTGCAGCGAATTGAGAATGCTTATCTTGTACATCGGAGAGCCCATATTAAGCATTGATGTTGTCCTCATCAAACAACACCGATGCTCCTCGAACATATATGAAAGTGTTATTGGGAGAAGTGAAGTGAGCGTAAAACTCACGAACAAGCGTAGTCAAGACATCCTCAGGATGCAAGCAAAAGATTTGCGAACCATGTTTTTCTACCACAGACGAGGTGGAGACGTCATACCCCATAAAAGGTTCATCTTTGAAAAGAAAGCCTTTCGAGGCAAAATGGTCTCTTGGATATATTGTTCTTAGACTTCTCCTTTGCTGCAGCATTGAAGAAAATTCGTGGTGGTCCAACAATAGTTTGGGGGGTAAATCGTCTAGCCATTGTTACGGGTTAGGGACAACGTCAATTTAGAAAAGAAAAGGGAAAAATATTACTTGTTGAAAAGACACAAGTAGTTTTGAGGGATAAAAGAGTTAACGTAATTGTGAGGAGAAAGGATGGGATTAGGGTAAAGGTAGAAGTAACAACAACAATGTAAGTGGTAATTATGGCTTGACGTGGTTGATTGGGTAGGCCTAACGTGGTTTAGCGACACAACGTGCTATGGGAATAGGAGGAAAATAAAAAATTTCGAGGCCAAGTGTTTTGGGGAAATTGGTATTGGGCTTAACTTTCAAAAATGGGACCCAACATCTTAGCCTCCTTCAAAAACTAGGCCAACTCATTTCTCCTAACTATCTCCTTTCTCAAGAACTACACAGCCGTTGCCATGGTACTGATTTCTATGATGTTCAACCTTTTTCTTCTTCCTAAGTAACACCTGCAATACCAGCTAAACAAAAATTATTACAATGAAAAAAATTAAATGAAACAACTAGGAGAAACTTAAAAATTGCAGAAATAGAATAAAATAAAATAAAAGAATTATCGAAATGCTAAGGTTAAATGTCTTGGAGGTCTATGGACTGTTTGTCTCGATGCACATGAGCACCCTAGTAGTGTTTTAAGCATTGTCCATTGACTTTAAATATGACCCTCCGTCTGCATGTCCTTGACTTCAATGCTCCATGAGGGTATACTTTGGCCAATTCAAAGGGACCTTACTAGCAGTGTAACACCCCAAACCCGACCTAGACGTTATGGCCAAATTTGGGAGTGTTACGAAGAAGAGTTTTGAAATCAATCTTATTATGTGAAATTTCTCTCGTTTATTTGTTACTAAAAAAAATCCACATTCTATCAAACATATTATTATTTTCGTTAAAGAAAACATTGTTAATTTCCTCTTTCAGAAAACTTATTTTGTAGCGGAAGTTTGATTTTGTTAAAGATGAAAATCGAGTGTGTATTTTCAGAAAAACATTTGTTTGCGTGAAACTGTGGTTTTGTCAACCATCACAATATAAAAGTAAAAAACACATCCAAAACCAAAATTAAAATCAAACAGTCCAGAGAGTCCAATAATTACAAAACTCTCAGAAATAATCCATAATTTAAATAAAAACAATTATTTAAGGCAGTTCAATAACTTGTGGTCACCGTAGAAACTCCGTCGCACCGACCCGCCTATGTTTGAGGATTGATTAAATAGAACAGACAAACAGATGTGAATTTTCAAAAACTCAACGTATAACATAACTGAGACATACATGCATCAAATTCAAAATTTCAGTATACCAGAACAGAAGTGGACATAAGTCCTTATTAGAATTAGATTATCAGATTCATACATATATGCAAAATCCTACCCTCATCCTTTACACACCATCTCTGACCATCCCAACACACCATGTGGGATATAAAACACCCACCAAACCCTACACACCAGTTAGTGTTTTTACAACACTTATCAGAATAATTTGTAGCCAAGCTGCCAGTAAATTAGTGAAATGTCGGCTTGCAAATCACTACGGAAGGTATCATGCATTATGGTTTGTTTTCCCTTGCCGACCATACGGTAGGCCCACAGTCGATCGAAACGACTAATGTGACCCTAAGGAAACTTTTAGAATTTTGGGCCCATATACCCGTGTGGGCCCACACGCCTAAATTGGCCTTGTCCGTGTGGCCCACACAGCCTAGCCGATGGTCCACACACCCAAATCAGCCTCGCCCGTGACCCACACGACCATATAGTCTCCCATCACACACGGCCAACCACAAGACTGAGCACATGCCTGTGTTGCGTCGACAGACCACTTTTTAGGCTTTTGTCGAACCTTGTTTTCTCATGTTTTCGTTACACATCTGATTCAAATTTAATGCCACAGCAATCCCGAGACCACCAGAACCTAGAAACGGTATTACCACAACTAATTATAAATTTAACATCGTAAAACCGAATCGCACAAACAAACCTACCACCGATAAGAATAACCACTATCGCGATTTAGGCTGTTGGAGCGAAATCCACAGGTTCACCGACTACTCCTGTGCAATACGCTCAAAGAGAATTAATTTCCCTTACTTCACACCATTTAAAAATTCAAACGAAAAGAATAAATCCAACCAGCTTACAAAAATCAAAACCTACGGACAAGTGAAATCCCTACTTACCTAATTGTATGTAAAACATCAAAATTTCGGATTGCAACGAGAAGAAAACAAAGGTGTGAAACAAAATTGAAGGAGAAAACAAAAAAAGGAAAATAAGTGCAGAGAAGGGAAAAAAGGGAAAAAATCAGACAAAGGAGAAAAGCAGAAACTGAAGTCAGAAAGTATTTAGGAAGAGAGAGAAAAATTAAAATTAAAATTAAAATTAAAAAATTAAAACTTACAAAATCCCCACTCCATCCACTAACAACCTTATCCCCCAAAATCACACCCACTAACCTCATCCAACTACCTCAGAGTTTCAGTTCCACTGAACCTCTATCAGATAGCCGAAATAAAAATTAACACCCAAGATCACGCATGGATTCAAACACAAGACCTTAGGGTAGCTAACACCTTACTACTTGAACCAGTAGGGTCATTCTGATATGAGTTTACTAAAGTTAGAATATAAGCCAAACTGCCAAGGGATAGACTACGAGCAAAATAGCAAAATTTTTCAACTATGGGCCTTGAACCCAAGACCTCATACACATACCCAAAACACTTAGCCACTGAAGTAGATACATATTTATGATAAAATTTACAAAAACAAAAATAAATTATTCAAGGCGTTACAACTCTACCTCCTAAAAGAAATTTCAACCTCGAAAATTACCTGATCCAAATATGTGAGGATACTGCTGACGAATCGAGTCCTCAAGTTCCCACGTAGCTTCCTCAATGCCATGAGGGTATACTTTGGCTACTTCAAAGGGACTTTACTAGTGGTGTAACACCCCAAATTCGGCCTAGACGTTATGGTAGAATCTAGGAGTGTTACGAAGAAGAGTTTTGAAATCAATCTTATTATGTTAAATTTTTTGCGTTTATTTGTTACTGAAAAGAATTCACATTCTATCAAACATATTATTATTTTCATTAAGGAAAACATTATTAATTTTCTCTTTCAAAAAATTTATTTTGTAGCGGAAGTTTTATATTGTTAAAACTGAAAACCAAGTTTGTGTTTTTAGAAAAAAAAATTTATGTGCGTAAAACTGTGGTTTTGTCAAATGTCGCAGTATAAAAGTAAAAAACACATCCAAAACCAAAATTAAAATCAAACAGTCTGGAGAGTCCAATAATTACAAAACTCTCAGAAATAATCCATAAATTAAATAAAAACCATTATGAAAGGCAGTTCACAAACTTGTGGTCACCGCGCATCAACCCACCTATGTTTGAGGATGACCTGAACAGAACAGACAAACAGATGTGAGTTTTCATAAACTCAGTGTGCAACTTAACTGAGACATACATGCATCAAATTCAGAATTTCAATATACAAGAACAGAAGCAGACATAAGTCCTTATTAGAATCAAATTATCATATACATACAGATATGCAAAGTTTTACCCCCATCCTCTACACACCATCTCCGACCATCCCAACACACCATGTGGGGTATAAAACACCCACCCAACCCTACACGGCACTTAGTGCCTTTACGACACTTATCATAATAATTTGTAGCCACGCTGCCAGTAAATCAGCAAAATGTTACCTTACAGATCACTTTCTCCACATAAATCAATCACATCCCATATACAGATACAGATAACAGATATACAGAATTAACGTGTCTCGCATGCTCACATACATATATCATACATATAAATTTCTTAAACTCAAACCAGTCTATCAAAATAGGACGGTATCCTACATTAGGATTTCTTTACCCTTACCGACCTTACGGAAGGCCCACAATTGATCGAAATGACTTATGTAACCCTAGGGAAAATTTTAAAATTTTGGGCCCACATACTCGTGTGGGCCTACATGACTAAATTGGCCTTGTCCGTGTGGCCCATATGCCCAAATCAGCCTAGCCGGTGTGACTCTCACGGCTACACACTTTCCCGTCACATGGCCGTGTGTGACACACGACCGACCATAGGGCCGGGCACACACCCATGTGGCGTCGACGGGCCACTTTTTTATCTTTCACCGAACCTCATTTTCTCGTGTTTTCGTTAAACACCTGACTCAAATTTAATGCCACAGCAATCCCGAGACCACCAGAACCTAGAAATGGCATTACCACAACTAACTAATAACCAATTATGAATTTAACATTGTAAAACTGAATCCCGCAAACAAATTTACCACCGATAAGAACAGTCACTATCACGATTTAGGCCATTAGAGCGAAATTCGTAGGTTCACCGACTACTCCTGCACAATGCGCTCACAGAGAATTAATTTCCCTAACTTCACGCCATTTAGAAATTCAAACGGAAAGAATAAATCCAAACAGCTTATAAAAATCAAAATATACAGACAAGTGAAATCTCCAATTACCCAATCACACGTAAAACATCAAAATTTCAGATTGCACCGAGAAGAAAACAAAGGTCTGAACAAAATTTAAGGAGAAAACGAAAAAGTGAAAAAAAAGTGCAGAGAAGGGAAAAAAAGGGGAAAAACGTCAGATAGAAGAGGAAAGCAAAAACTGACGTCAGAAAGTATTTGGGAAGAGAGAAAAATTAAAAATAAAATTTACTAAATCCCCACTCCATCCACTAACAACCTTATCCCCCAAAATCCTACCCACCAACCACATCCAACTACCTCAGAGTTTCAGTTCCACCGAACCATTATTAGACAACCGAAACAAAAATTTAACACCCATAGTCATGTAAAGATTTGAACACAAGACCTTAGGGTAGCTAACACCTTACCACTTAAACCAACAGGCTCATTTTGATATGAGTTTACTGAAGTTAGAATATAAGCCAAACTATCAAGGGATAGGCTAGGAGCAAAATAGCAAAATTTTTCAATTTTTTGACTCGAACCCAAGACCTTTCATTTCACATACCCAGAACACTTAACCACCGAAGCAGATACATATTTATGACAAAATTTACAAAAACAAAAATAAATTAGTCAGGGCGTTACAAGCGGGATTTTAGTTTGCCAGGGAATAGTTTAAACCTTGAGTTGAATAACAACACTTGTTGTCCTGGTTTAAATTTTCGTGGCATAATTCTCTTATCATGCCAACTTGGGATAATGCCAAGTATGATTTAAATGTTTTAGGTGGCTTGAATTATGTTATTGAATTGCGATAAAGAGACTAAATTGTTGTTGCATTGAGTATAAAAACATGTTTAATTGATGATCTTTTGATAAGTTAGCATGATTTATTGGTTAATGTTTTTATGTTACAAGATTGGCTTTTTGCTAGCACCACTGAGCTTTAAAAGCTCAGCGTGCAGATTGTTTGTTTTGTGCCTAGGTATTGGAAGTGCATACGAAATTTGATTTAGTTGTTCCCAGCATCTAAGGCTTCAAGCTTCAACTACAAAATCACTGGACTTTATAATTTCTTGCTATTGAACTTAGTATTGGGCATGTACCTAGGTCATTTGGAGAATCGTCCTATCTTGAGTATGTTTTTATATGGATTTCATATAATTAGCACATTTGGTATGTTGGTACATTTTAGGACTTATGAATATTTTTGATTTAGATTTATGATACCATCTCCTAAGATAAATGTATGTTTTATGGTTTACATTTTACTTGACCAATGAACTTTTGATCTATTATGTTAATATAATGATTTTACATGTTTTAGACTTATTTTAGTAATGCCAAATGTGTTTGCATTGGTTTGGGTGCATGTGAAATATTTTTAGGTTCTTTTAGAAAAACAATTGCATGACTCATATTCCTTAATTTTTGTATTTATTGACATATGTCTCGAGACATCAAGAATATGTCTAGAGGCCTTAAGATCAAAATCATGTGATTCATGCATTTATGGGTACATGTCTCGAGACATGGTGAAATTATCTCTAGACATAAAACATAGATGCTAAATTCCTCAAAATGAGACTGAAGTCTCGAGACATAGGGGTCAAGGTTTTAATATATGGGTCTATTGTCTTGAGAAATGAAACTTCAAAGCTAAGATTGAAAAACGAGGCATGGCTTGAGACATGAATTTGCTATCGCGAGTCATAGCTTAGCATTTTGCTATTTTGACCCGTGATTCTTAATTCGACTCCATAATTGACCATCTTTAACCCTAAATTATTGTGTATGGAACCAATTAAGTTCATTTATGTGCTTTTAACACTTACAGTATCTTTTAATTCAATTTGCCACTGTCACAGCCCAAAATATAGGGGGTTTATTGAAATAATTAATTAAGTAATGACTTAGGCTAAATAGTTAAGTAGTGAGTACACTCCTTAAAGGTTTTAGGTTCAAGCCACCCTTAACCCATTTCTTTTTTATTTAATTTCCAGCAAACCATATTGAAAACTAAAATAAAATAAATATTTTTTAGACTAAAAACTTAACAAGAATGTGTAGTAGCCCAAATGGTTAAGCATTAAACTTCTCCCTTTTGTGACTTGTGTTTGAGCCACACTCTTCCCCCTTCCACATTAATTTTTCCAACCAATCAACTTTGGGTAAATTGCCCAAATTTCCTTTAGGGTTCCAACCCTAATGTAACACCCCAAACTCGACCTAGACGTTATGGTCGAATCTGGCGATGTCACATGGAAAGGGATTTGAAGACAAGATTGTCAAGTTTAAAAACTGTTACAGTAAGTTAGCTTTTATTTAATTCGAAAAAAACTAGTTGATTTGCTTTAAAACTTTTCTCTTAGCGAAAGCTTTTGTAACCAATTAATTTTGGGAAAATCGTTTCTATTTATGAAACACCTTAGTTTTTAGAAAAAAAACCGTGTTTTGTGGAGTTGCAGTTTTAAAAAAATCCATAAAAATAGTATGATGTCCCAAATTTAAAGTCAACCAGTCCATAGTCCAGAAGATACATCAAAAACCCCAAATAAGTAATAAATTCTAGGCATTAACGGAAAACAGTCTAAAACTCAGTGTGTAATCCCCACAGAAAACATGCATACAGATAATCAACAGAATTCAGTTAGATACAGTCTGGGGCTCGTGCCCATCATAGAATCAGTTTGGGCCTTAGCCCATTTAGATACAGTCTCAGAAATACATTAGGGCCTTAGCCCATATCAGATACAGAATACAGATACAATAAATCAGAATCCTACCCACCAGCCTCTACACACCATCTCGTCCAACCCTACACACCATGTGGGGATTAAATCAACCCACCCATCCCTACACACCATGTTGTACTAAAATGCGGCACATAATCAAAAGGTTGTAGCTGAGCTGCTAGATAACAGGCTTTATAGCCTTTCAGACGCTTCCTCCAAATATCATCAACCCACCCCGATGCAATGCAACATGCAAAATATGTCATGCCATTATGCAATTAATAGTACATACATTCAGATATCATAAGTCATGCTCAGTATAGAAATCAGACAGACAAATCACACATATAAGGGTCTAAGTAAAGCTTACCGACCCTACAGTAGGTCCACAGTCGACATGGGCGACCCGTGCAACCTTTCAGAACTTTTTAGAAAATTGGACTCACACGCCGATGTGGCCCACTAGGCCCAAATTGGCCTTAGCCACGTGATCCATTTTTAATCCACAGTAGGTCCATTTTCACTATTTACTTATATGTTCCTTCAAAGCTGTCTACTTGAGTCACTGTTACTAAATTATTTATATCTTGAGCTTGATTTCTTTGAAACTAGACTCAAATACTTTTCTACGATAAAATTTTCAGAATTTTTGGTTCATTCAATAAGTGCAGTAAAATCTTCAAACTTACCCCTATTCTGCTATCTGACAGCTTCATCCCTTCTTTGCTAAAAATTAATTATCTCTTAGTAAGAAATTTGGATGATATTTCCATTTGTCTTTATTGAAAATAGACTCATTAATAATTTAAGCATGTAAATCTTAACCCCTAATTATTTTTATCCAATTTTTGATGATTTTCCAAATTCAAAACAGGGTAACCCGAATTTAATCTGACCTTGTCTCACAAAGTTTACTATACCTCACAATTTCCAATTCCATTACTTACACAGTTTCTTCTATGAGAAACTAGACTAAATAAGCTTTAATTCCATTTTTTTTCATCCTCTAATTCGATTTCCATAATTTATGCCGATTTTTCAAAGTTAGCCTACTGCTGCTGTGTAAACAGCAAGTAATTTTGGCTTTCTGCCGAATCCCTTTTTCTTTAGGTTTTGGGTACACACCTGGTTTTGTTTGATGCTAAAACAGTCTTCGGGCACTTCAAAGCCTATAATTAAGACACTCAACTTCAATTTAATGGATTTACAAGCGAATTAACAACCAAGAATGAATTGAAACCCAACTTACCACCAACTATAACCTTCCATTTAACCATTGTTAAGACGAGAACACTAAATTCACCAGTCCAAGCCTCCCCTTACGCCCAAATCGCAGAGAAAAAACATTACCACTTCAGTCGCTAAGAGATTCATGACAGAAACGAAGAGAAACACTTACCAAAACTAAGCGAGCACTAACCGCGTGCGAAAACGAAGGAAAATAAATGGATTAGGGAAAAATCAAGAAGAAGAAAAAGAAGAGAAAGATGGAAAAACCCAGAGAATTTTGCCAAGAGAAGAGGGAGAAGAATAGACGGAAGAATTTCTTTTGGAAAAGAGAGTCAAAATTTGGTTATGGGAAAAAATAAAATAAAATCTCGATAACCCCCAAAATCTCTTAATCTTCTCCCCTAATTCCCACTACACATTCACTACTCAGAATCCTCCTATTACACAACTCTATCCCGAAATCTGAGCAAAAAAAATAATACCCACAAGACCTCCACCATAAAAACACACCATTTAACAACCAGACCAGCAAGCCTATTCTGATATAATTTACCCAACAATCAAATAAAAGCCTACTAAACAAGAGTAAGGCCTAATTCATTCAAAATACCAAAATTTCTCAAGTGAAGGCTTGAACTTGGGACCTCCCAAACACTCCCAGAACACATAACCACTAAAGCTGACAGATATTTGTGTCATATTTTCACAATAATGAAATTAGAAATTTTGGGACGTTACACCTAAACTATTTAATCCATCTTTTCTGAATAGGCTAGGATTTTGCTATCTTTCTAATTCCCCTTAGAATTTTGCTTTCATCTTTTCTATTTTTCCCTCTTTCTTTTTTCCCCTTTTATTTCATCATATTTTCGTTTGATTGCTAAGATTTTTTTTCCTGAATCAAAATCAATCCCTAATAAATCATTTTTTATCAGTTGTCAAATTTAACGTCTATAGCGTCGTATCTTCGTCGAAAGTTTGGTAAGTACTTCCATTTCAATAAGTAAAACTCCTAGAATCTAAAATAGCGTCAATCCACGCTAATCTTTCAATCCAATTATGACATCTTGCGATTCTTTTTGAACTCTCTATTAATCTTGATTGATTCTTGATACCCAATATTAACTCGTGTTTAAACATCATTTGAAGGACCCGATTTAGGTACCTCAGATCAGATTGGAGCGTGAGAAATGTTATTCAGGATTTCATTGAAAGGTGTGTATTCTTTTGCAACCGAATCGGGACAAATCGTGCCTAGGATTAGGGCCACACGAGTGGACCATACAGCCCACCACACGGCCATGTGCCCTGAAAACCCTAGTGTAGTTCATGGGCCACACGACCTAGACCCTTCCACATGGCCTGCCACACAGCTATGTCTCCTCTGTAGGTTAATTTCGTAATTTCTACATGACCACAGTCTTTTACATAGCTTAGCCACACGGTCGTGTAACCCCTCTACACGATCTATAGTATCCCACACTGTAACACCCCATACCTAGTCTGATTGCTGAACCCGAGCTACAAGATGCTACAAATAAATACGAAACAATCACATGCAATTCAAAATATTAAATGGTCATATAAATACACACATTAATTATAAAAAATGAAAACATGACTAAATCGAGCTTTAAAACGCGATAGATTAGATTCGGGCATGAAAAAGGACCAAATTGTAAAATTTTCAAAACTTTAAACTAAGTATCGATACCAAGGAAATCAATATCAATATTTTTATGATAAGTATTGATACCAATATTGATATCGATACCATTTTGGTATTTTGTAATTTGAAAACATTGTTCATTTGATCAAGTATTGATACCTTAGTCCTTAGTATTGATATTTTTATCCAAATGGTCAAAAATCACAAGTATAAAAATTTCATTTCATGCCAAAACCTATATCTTAATTCAGGGATACAAATACTTACACATTTGACCTGCATAAAACTCACTCAACCCATTACAAACATGCCATAATTCAACCAAAATCTATTAACCATCTTACCTATTATAATTAACAATTAAGTATGCAATTAGGTACCATTATCCTAACACTAACCAATATGCCAATTGGCACCATCACAAACAAATTCAAACCATAACTCAATTATACATACAAACATGTATCATCACACACTTACTATCCAAATTCGCCTATATACATGCCACAAGACTGAATTTTAAACGATAGAAATACTACTAAATCAATACCAGGATAGTGTGAGCTTCTCTACAATCCGCCTAACACGTTCCACAAGTTGACACTACAAGGAAAAAGAAACCAAGAGAGTAAGCATTACAATTGCTTAGTAAGTTCATAGGTATTAAAATCAAATAAATTACCTTAGGTTATAATTATACAATATATGTTACTTAGCTTGATAAAGTTTGTCTATCATGACAAATCACATATCAAAAATGTGAGTTCAACATTTATCATACTACATATTAATTCAATCAAATAATATTTCAATTCACTTAATTCAACTTCTTATTATCATTAATAAAATCAACAATCATTTAATCAATTCTCTATCTAAATCATATCATACCACCTATTTACACATAATACATCCCATTACAAATTAACGTCAAACATTATTTTTCATTTCATAATTTGAATTCTCAACCAATTTCATATTAATTATATAAATTTCAATTTCATTTTATATCAATTAATCTTTATACCAAATATATGTATATATATCAATTGCCAATTTAACGTCAATTACTATTTTATTTCATAATACGAATTACGAATCACATTTCATCTCAATTTCTAAATTCATGGATTCATTGAACATAATCAATCAATGTCCCCAACTCATTCACAACTGCATATTCCATTTCACGTCATTTTCCATTTCAAATGTCAAATGTTTCCTTTTTACCATTTATTTCCCTATTAACTCAACTCGGACTTAGAGGGATACATAGATCCAACCAACAGACCAGTTTGGCACCCACTGCCTCATCGGATAAATCCGAAGTATATAGGTACGCCCAGCACTATCAATAAGTTTGACACCCAGTGTCTCATCGGTATAACCAAAGCAAATTGGCACCCAATGCCTCATCGACTCATAGTCGAAGTAACCCTAAACACTTCCTATCCTATGACATGCCAACTATATCCAACTTTACCCGACCAGTTAATGGGGTTTTTCATTTCATATTTTATTATCACCCAATATCTCAATTCACATCCATAAATATCATAAACACATTTATTCAACATATGGAAGCAATAAAATATCTCAATCTATACTCATTTTCACATTTGTATAACTATATGCCATTTTCATACATATTCAATTTAATCTCTCACTCACCTTTTTATACTAAACTGTAAATAGTTACAATTTCAATTAAGTATAACTACAGTTATAATTCTAAATGCATAACAATTTAACAAAAACATACTGTATGAACTTACCTAATACAACCAGCAAGCAAATTTGTTCGTAGGGATTATTCTACAAATTTCCTTTTTTCCAGCTTTTCTCCATATGAATCAAATCTTGATCTATAATAATTGAATTCAATCTTATCAAATTCAAATACATATTGCAACACATTTTTATGCATATGATCCTTAAGTTTTCATTATTTACACATTTCCCTGAACTTTTACATTTCTTTCAATTTAGTCTTTAAACCTGAATTTCCAAATTTAACAAAATTTTGACAAATACCTATGCTAAATAAATTTATTCCTATTTTAGTATAGTACAAAATTACTCAAAATTCACAAGAGTTCCATGTAAATTTTAATATTTTAACAAATTAATCCTTCAACTAAAAACTAGCTAAAATCACTTTTCAAAATAGTTCTAAACATCAACCAAGACTAAAATTTCATCATTTAACTTCAAAAATACCTAGAATTCATCAATGCTAAATTTCAAAATCTTATACAGTTTTGGAAATGGAGATACGAATTAGTTGGACCTAATTGCAAAGATCTTTAAAATATAAAATTTACGATAAAACGTATAGAAAACTCACTTACATGCAATGGAAATATCAAAGCCAAAGCTTCCAAAGTTTCTCCCATGGTGGTTTCGGTTCTCAAATTAAAACAAGAATAAGATGACAATGCTTTATGTTTTCTTATTATTTTTTTAACTTTACTTATTTTATTACTTTATTATTTAACTTATAATATAACATATATAATTTATAAATAATGTCTTAATCGTCCACTTATATAAAAACATGGTATAATTACTTCATAAGTCCTCACACATCCACTAGTTAAGTTATTTAACCATTAAAATTTAATAGTGATTAGATTTTTAAATTTTACGATTTAGTCCTTTTTAATTAATCAACTAATTAGACATTAGAATTTCTTAACTGAAAGTTTACATACCAATATAATAACTCCATAAATATTTAATAAAAATATTTACAGTCCCGGTTGACAGAAGCAAGGTCCCGATACATCATTTTCAAAAACTATTTGACTTTTGGTACGCATGACTTGTACCTTGACCAACTAACCAATTAAAAAAAATTATTAAATCATAATTCACTATTATACTATATTTAACTCATAAATATTAATTAAATAAATCATGGACTCTTCCGTTGAAATTGTGGTCCCGAAACCACTGTTTCCGACGCCACTAAAAAATGGGTTATTACACACATGGTCGTGTCTCCTATTTTACAGTTTTACCCAAAATTTTATGTTTTGATCAATTTAGTACCTGAATGGTTCCCGAACTATTTCTAGTGTTTTATTTTATTCAAATAAATCCTTGACAATATGAATAATACCAGAATCCACGATCTAATTGATTGAATTAATATTATATTTATATATTTGCATGAATCGTGATTAATACATATGTCTATTGTATCTGTATTTGTGATTTTACGTACTACATACCTTATGTTATCGTTAAATTGAACACATAATAAACATGACTTCTGCTACTGAGTTGATCTCTTATAAGCATATTAATGGCTACTGTAACGAATTATTATAAGCATATTAATTGCTACTATATTATTTTATTAAAAGCATATTAAATGCTACTGGAATGATATGTTTTGAGCATGTCGTAGTGCATTGCATAGGGTGGGATGATATGTACGGAGGAAGTATTAGCAGTTTATCTATAAAATTTGTTTGTGTACCCACAACCAAAGGTAGATTCCATCTACGAGTTATTTGTTGTGTATCCACGGCCAGAGGCGAATTCCATCTGCGGGTTATTTGCTGTGAAATCCACAACTAGAAGCATATTTCATTTACAAGATTTTTGTTGTGTACCCACAGCCAGAGGCCCATTCCATTTGTTGGATTTTTCTATGTGTCCACAGCCATTGGCAGTTTATCTGCAAACCATTAGTGGCTAAGCCACAACTCGGTGTGTTGGTGGTTGGAGTTCAGGAGAACTCTCATTGTGGTGTGTAGCAATAGGGTAGGATCTTTTCTGTTAAAACTATAACTATATAGCATCTATAAAATATGTGCATACAAAACTGGAATTTCTGATAATTGAATGATCTGAAACATCAATATTCTGATATTGTCACTGTAAATTATTTCTGTGTAACATGTTTTCGTATGCTTAATCGTTTGCATTGATTTTTTGGTGATTCACACTGAGCGTCATAGCTCACTCCCCCTTTAATTTTCATCCTTACAGATAACCCACCAGGTTAGGACGCAGACACGGCATCTGGAGGGTCTCAGTTCGGTTTCGTTTATTGAAAATTATAAAATTATTATTTGATAATTTATTTATTTAGATATTTTACTGTTTTATTATGAGCTGTGGCATGAGACTTAGAATTTGTTTTCTTTTAGCATACATGACATTTAAATTTGATTTTAGGATTTTGAAATATGAATATTAATTAATTATGCTTGAACTTTAGTTTTTATTAAAAATATCATTTTTTCCCTGCTAAAATTATAATTAAAAATTTTTAATAAATAAATTGGTAATTAACTAAGTTTTCTTCCAAAGATAAAAAAATGTTTTTAAATGGTTGTTTTATAAAGCATTGTTAGTTTTCCAGGCCATTTCGGTGACTAATGTGATTTTTCGAATTCGATTTTAACATCTAGGCTTGGTTGGGGAGGTTACTGCCACACTTGACATGTTTTTAGCTTCAGTGATCCTTTTATGGCTTGTTTGAGTTGTTTTGGCAACGACTGTGACATCTTGCATTCAATCGACTTATGGTTCTTGTGTAGGGTGTTACACGAACTCTAAATAGATATCACAAAACGGATATGAAAGATACCAAAAATAATCTTATGTAGTGTTTTAGAAATAGCCATATTGGGTTCTCACGTATTATTCATCCTTACATATAATAGATTTTTGACACACCCACAATGTGGAAGAAAAAAAATTATATAACAAATATATCTATTAAAAGTTCATATAAAAATTAATTAATGTTTTGGTCATAATGGTAAAGTTAAATGTTTATTATGTAAAGTGTTTTGGGTCAAATCTCTTTATAATTAATTTTTTATTGATTTATTATAAAATATAACTTAATTTATATATGATAGGGTAATTTAGTAATCTCATAACTGAATTGGTGGTCTGCTGACTTATAACACTAATTCAGTAAAAAACTTAATATAAGTATAAATAAATATGTAAAAGTGGTGAAATCCGGTTACACCAATATAAATTATTGTTTTTTAAACCTTCCTCTAACCATTAATAAAAAAATTTAAATATTAAACTGGTCTCATCTTTCTTAATTTCTATTTTATGAACATGGAAATTCTAATTCAACTCTACCCACTCAACTGTCTCTGTATCAATTTATTCTTCTGTTTCAATAAATTTGGTATGAATACTTTAAAATACTAAATATTAGAACTCATCATAAGCAGCAGAAGAATTGAGTATTGATATTTCAAACTAAAAGATAATAAAAGAATTCTTCTCTCGTAAAACAAATGCTTAGGATTTTGAGTATTAGTAACCCATTTTCCCCTATTTTTAACTTCTGTAGATGTCCCATTATCTTACATCAAATTTACACTAAGATAACAAAGCAACGGAGGCTTAACAAATTGTAACTGACTACTAATTGCAACAGAATCATAATCAGCTAAGTTAACTAATTCAACTGCTCTCTTATTAAATTTTAATTTCAATCTTAATGAAACTACAATAACTTTTTCAAATAAGAGATAAAAATGTCAAAAATAAAAGGTATTATTTTTTTAATTTCAGCCGCTATAGATAAAATCTAATTCTATTAAAATAAGATCAAGCAATCAACCTTTTTTGAGTCAAATGGTAAGAAATTTAATACTAGGTTCAAGTCTTGCTCTTGTGGATGAAAAAACAGTCTAAGCTGATTTAATTTCGGATTTAATCAGAATCTAATACAACTATTTAAAGAAAAAAGAAAAACAATTCAATATTAAAAGGGTAAATTACATTCAAGATCACTAAATTATTAGTAAGTTTACGTTTTGGTCACTCGACTTCAAAAATGTTACAAAATGGTCACTGAACTATTTGAAAATTTTCATTTATGTCGCTGGGCTATTAAGTTTTTTTCTTTCTAAAGTTCGGCTAGTAAGCTCCAATAAGCGACAATTCAACGTCTGGTATAATGGATTAATACTCACCGATGAGTATAAGAACATACCTTAGATCTAAGTCGATTTGAAGTTCAGTATCAGAGATCAGAGAGGAAAATTGTTTGAAATTTGATTCACAGATTTGCGACGTTCAAAGTTGTTTCATAGAAATAAAACAGAATTATAGAAGTGAATGGGAAGGAGAACTTTCAGTTGGTGCAGAGGTGCAAACACAAAGAAGACCATACAACAATTATTTTAACAGTCTAGCAACTTAAATTAAAACTTTTGAATAACTTAATTTTCTTAGATGAAGTTTATCCGGTTATTTTAATTAACCCATATGTGAGACAAAAATATCTAAACCGAAAGTAACCGTCACTCCCAACTCCCAGCTCCCAGCTCCCAGCTCCACTAGAGTAAAAGAACCCAAGCGAGGGAAAATAACAACTACATAAAGGTAAGGAGAAAAAGTTGGCAAGATGTAAACCAAAGTAAAGGATAATGTAGAATATTAATTGTACAGCATCATTTGGACTAATTAAAAAGACCCAATTTTTTTAAAAAATAAAATAAAATTGAAGAACGTAAATGCAGTTGATTGATGTAGTATTTCGTCATTAATTAATAGACATTGTTTGTCCATTATGTTTGGTTTTTATTGCTTTATATATGTTAAAATGTTAGGTTTGTCAAAGCGTGGAAAAGTCCCCCTTCCCTTTGATTTTGATTCTTCAAAGTCCAAAATCCATTTCATACAAACTACCAATGGAATAGCATGCAGGCTTAAAAGGGAAAAGGAAAGATTCCTTAGCTTTATGCTTTACCCAGCTTCACCTTTCACATACACTCCGCCTGCCCATATCTATATAGCTACAGATTAAGAATGTCCCAAGGCTTATATATTCGTCATTTTTTTTTAGATTATACAATAATGGTAAATTTTTATATTTAAATGTGACTTAATCTCTATATTTGAGTACATAAAAGGGTTGACTTTTGCCATTCCTTACATGACACGCATCATTATTTTGGGGATTATATAATAATAATAATAATAAAATTTCAATCTTTATATTATATTAAAATTTGTGATTTAATATTTTTACGTGACTACACTCTCTATATAAAAAGAATGCTATTGACATTTCTTACGTAACACAACCTTCTGCTTCTTCTTTTTTTTTAATTATATAATAATGGTGAGATTTTAGTTCTTTATACTACTCTCGAATTTGAAATTTGAAATTTTTACAAATTTTTTTTTTTAAGATTCTAAGTTTCTGTAGAACCATCACAAGAGAGTTTATAGCTTTGTGTTATATATAAGGATAAAATAATATTTAGTCTTTAAATTTAACAATTTTTTTTACTTTGATCTTCGAATTTCTTTTTGGTCATCATTAATCCTGGAATTTAACAATTTTTTTCAATTTGATCTCTAAATTTAAATTTTGTTAATGTATGATGATGTGATACTTTGAAATTGTGTCACTTTATCATCTAATATATTTAAAAAAAATTAAATTTTTAAAAATTATTTTATATTTTTAGATTTTATATAAATTTTAAAAAAATTGAAGTAATGGTGTAACATAATCTCAGAGTGTCACATCATCAGATTTTAACGTAATCCAAGTAAGTAGAGAACAGTTGCTAAGTTCAAGACTAAAGGTTTCTTTTATCCCTTATGTATTTATATATAAAAAGAAAGGTGTAAGAAAAATATTAAATTAAAGATGAAAATTAATAAATAAATTTGAATTTGACACTGATGAAATTTGTGAATTGAAATTCTCTTTCCTTGTGCCTTATCCTAAGAAAATTCAGTAGATACTAAAACTCAATAGCTATGGGTAAAAGAATTAGAAATAATATAAAAAAATATTGATAAGGTAATAAAAAAGTAAATAATATTTTTAAATCTTAATTGCTTAAGCTTAAATCCTTATATAAATTTGGAGTGTGATTATTTTAAAATATACATTACCTATATAGCTGTATTAATATATTGCTTTTATTTTATAATTTTAGCTTATCTGTATTTTCTAAATTGTTTTATAGTTTTGTGTTTCAAGCTTTATAAATTTGTATAAAATTTTACATATTAATAATTAATTCTATATATGTTTTAACATGTTGGTGTATTTTTATCATATTTATATTATTTGTATGTCATATTATGTCTCAAATAATTTCAAATTTGAATAATTTACAATATCAATTTTGATTCTAACTTCATTTACGTAAAAAAATATTAAATAATAATGCAAGGCATACATCAATATAAATATTATATTTGAAACTTTAACCTAATTTCTCAAAGACGTTACAGACCTAGGACATATTTTAGTAAAGGTGAAAGACAAGTCCACATTTCGCAATCACGTTAATGGATTTTAAAATTTGCACACGTACGCATGAAATCAAGAATATTAATCTAATATATATGTATATATTAATATTAGTTTTCAATTAATCCTTAACTTAAGTGGCATAGTTTTTATTTTAGTAATTAAGTGTATTTGGGTTCAAGTACATTTTTTTTATTTAAGGGATGAGGACAGTGAGTCAAAAATTTTTTTTAGGGGGTCGGATCTAAATTGTGTAATTTTATGATAATAAAAATATAATTTCAGCATTTTAATAATTTATATATTTATAATTTTTAAAAGATTAAATTAAATTTTTATCATTTTATAGGGGCTAAAGTGTAATTTTACTATTACTATTTTAAATTTTCATAAATTATAAGAGATTTAAATAATAAAAAAATCATTTTAGGTACCTGCCAACCCTTGGCTCTGCCATTCACTGCGGGGCAATTTTAATAAAATTATTAATACTATTCGCTCTCCATTTTTTTTTTGAGTTAGTAACATAAGGTATTTTAAGATTATTTAATTATTTTTAATTTATAAATATAATTACAATCATAAACTACATTATAATTAAAATTAAGTGTTATGAAACACTCACAAACTAATAATCAGTATATATTTAATTTTAAAGCTAGATGAAAATGTTTTTAAAGAAGGTATTTTGTTGAATCAAAACTACATTTGATTTCCGTTGCCGACGCTCAATGGCAAGGGTACATAAAGGAGACAGTAGCTTTGGTTACCAAAATTGATAATTTATTATATATTCTATTCAAAATTTATGAGTTAATACAATGATTAATTTATATTTTAACCCTTTAAAAAATTTACTCTTTACTTATTTCTAACCCTTGAAGCAATTTTTTGACTCCACTTTATCAATGGTCGTTCATTGATAAATGATATGTGACTCAAACCTTCAACTAAATAATTTCTCTACATCCTAAACTTACTAGTCTCAAAAAATATAATAATACTATAAATTAGAGATAAATTCTAAAAATACATGTTTGTGGACTTTCAATTTGGTGTAAATATATATTTTTTATTCAATTGTAAATATAAGGTTTTGATTTTAATTTAATTGTATATATATATTTTAAAATAGTGTTGATTGAGTCTTAGTTCAGTTGGTATCAACATTATTGTCAATTGAAGAGGACATGGGCTTAAGCATATTGAAGCGCATTTATCCCTTCTATTAAAGGTTGAGGAGGAGTTATGCCTTTGTTTGAATTAGATTCTAAACTTCTTTTTGGTTGATTCGAGTACCTAAACTTTAATTTCGTTACTAAAGTTAGCACCCATTGTTAGTTCCACTAAAAAAAATATTCTAGCCAATGTAATTGCACCACATCACACCGCTTTAAAATATAATTAAAAATAATGTTAATAATTATATTAATATTACGATGCGGAGGGAGGAAGAGGGGAGGGTATTTTCTTTGTTAAACATCTTCCATTTCTCGAATTCAAATAGAACATCAAAAATATACCAACGAGACCCGTATTCGATAGATAGAAAAGTTTACAAGTTAAGGACCGTCTTGATTTAGGAACAGTTGGATGGAACCTTGACCCGAGGTACTTGAAGTTTTAAGGAACTGAAGCTATAGAGAACCCGACCAGTTTAAAGAGTATGTGAAATCGCCACACTCCAAGATGGATTGGAACGGAGTGATAAGACAGGGTTGAAAGCCACAAAACCGTTAAGTTTTGATAAGTTCTAAAGTTCAGTTAAGAACCGGAGAGAAACTTCTCACAAAGTAGTTGTATATTCAAAATTAGGTAACCTTACAAATGAAATAACTTGAATTGTTCATAGACCTAGGAGCCTGAAGGCCACATTTGGCCATAAAGGCTTTCATGCATGAGTTTTAATTACATTCATGTATAAAATCAGATTCATCGAACTTTTGAAAGGACACATTTTTCTCTCCTTAACGATGCATGAATTCTTAGTGTAAAAGAATCCCTTGTGCGTTGAATGCTCATCAAAACCCCAAGTCATTCCCCCTTAGTCATTCATGTACTAATAAGGATCATGCATTCTTCATTAAACCTTGCATTAGTACCTTGCATGTGCATGAGAAGTGGCATGCATCTTTAGGTTCATCCATCCAACAAGTGCATGAATATTAAGGTTCATTGTACCACATTAATTGTTGAATTCTTTCCCCTTGGACATTCATGCATATAGCCATACATGAATGTAAACCAATTAGTCACATTAAGCTCTCATACTCCCAACCGTCCATGCACCAAGGTGAAACAATATATTTGGCCAAAGATCAAGTGCATGAATCAATGCATGTGGCCTCTCTATATGAATGGTCATAGGCACCAAAATAATTGCATAAATTTGATTGATTCCATGAATGACTCTTGTGCATGCATTCGGCCTTAAATGAAGGGTCATGATGGATTTAAAGTGGCTAGCCGAACAATCCCTACAAAACCATTATAAATAGAAGATGAGCTCACTTCAAGCAAGGCACAAATCGAAACACACTAATGAACCCAAAATAACAACATATGACACTTTTGCTTATCATAAAACCTCTATGTAAGATACTAGACTCACTACATAAGCAAGAATGACACAGACATAAATAAAACAAACCCAATGATAGAAACTTATAACACATTTGGTTTATTGGAATGGAATAAGGCTGTAATGGAATAGAGCTGTAATCAGTAATTCAATTTTTTGGTTGAATGTAATGAAATAGAACTGTAATAATATTCTTGTGTTTGGTTGAATTGAATAGATTTGTAATAGCATAAGGAAAAAAAAACTAAAATGACCAGAGTACACTTAGCAGAAGTTTTTTGAAGGAGATATTATTGTTATTAAATTTTAATAGGATTATTATTAAATTTAATTTAATAAAAATAAAAATAAAAAAATTTAATCATATTTTAATATAATTATTATTAAATATAACTTAATAAAAATAATAATATATAATTTAATAACATTCTTAATATTTATGATTTCATTTTTATATATTTTTAAATCAGTCCATTTCTCCTTTTATTTAACAAAATTATATTTTTATGACATCCTAACTTACATGTGTTTTATCATATAATTTTTAGTTTTATGATTTAGCTCCTTATAATTGTATCAACATAAACATTTCATTATTTATTTCCTTATATAATTTTGAATTAATATGGAGTCTTAATAAATAATACAACTAATTTGTATGTTCAACAAGTCAGTAGTGTCTGCTATCTTTTTTTTCCCTTTGATATGAAACAAAACTTGTATTAATTTTTTAATTGAAAAAGACTAAAAGTTTGCCAATACATCAATCAAATAAGGACATTCATCCTCAACCCAAAACCGAATTCCAATGACTGAGTTTTGCAAGACAATGAGCTATATATCAATAAGTTGTTTTAAAATTTCATTAAAAAGGAAGGAAAAATTGAACACCCTCATTTTTTGACAAAGAGAACTCATTTAATCTGATTTTTTTGATAATGAGCTACATCAGGCAGGTTTGTGTATTTTAATCTTACCTTCACTCAAACCCTAGTCTCAACTCTATGTCCAAATTGTCACAATTGCTTCAACTATAAGTTTGATTGGGAGCAATAACAAATTCTCCTTGTTCCATTAGATTGCAACACCCCTAACCCAAATTCGTCGCCGGAACAAGGTTACGGAGCATTACCGGAGTTTACAAATTAATTATCAGACATTTCATTTCATCTAGCATTCATATTTGAAACCAATCAAAATTAAAACATTAATGAGCCAATGTTGGCCAAATTAACTTATACATGACATTATAACCAAAATCAAATCATCCAAAATTACCGATAGAACCAATGGATAGTGTGATATATCTCCGACAATCTTCCAACCCAATCGAGCTTCCAATAATCTGTAGGATAAATAAAAACAAATACGTAAGCAATGAATGCTTAGTAAGCTCGTGTAGTCTTTAATCATATTAGTTCATTTAAAATATGAAATTTATACAAATCGAGAACCCAATATTGATACCGCAATACTCATGAAACTATATTCATCAACTCACAAGGTGAATAAATCACAACATCACTTAAACATATTATCCCAAGCTTAGTTGGATTTTATATAACTTTAACTCTTCATAATTTCTTTATTTTCATTTGCATTTTTATACTTTCCAAGCTTATTCCATATGCATGTCACACAAGTCATAAACATATCATTCAACCATGGTCACAAGCTAATGCATTTAACCAAAGTCTTTCCCGAATTGATCACATGATAAGTCATTTCATAAGAAATTGCTTAATTTAAACTTTACCACTTTTTCATAAGCACTAGCATATTTTTACTTAAATACTTACCAATTTAATGCATCATATAAATAATCATATTACCATTCAACCAATAGCTTGGCACTTTCCTAAGCATCAAACAACAACACTAGTTAGCATACTTGCACATATTACATATAATTGCAACTTTGGTAAACTTATTTTCTTGACATGTCACACTTGAGTTATTTACTTGTCTCCACTTACATAATTTCCATATATCAACATATCAAGATATTGATATAAATACATATCATAATACATATCATTCTCTTACCATTTTTTCATATTCATATATATATCATTCAAGATAACTCCCGATATTTTACCTTTCGAAAAACGACTTACGGATATGAGTACATCATTTTCAGAAGCCCAAAGGCTAAATAGAAGCTCATGAGAGCTAAACAGATAGTAAACACAAAAGTTCACAACAAAATTTGAACCTCGGTTTACTCGGGTAAGTTGCTATCAATTCATCATTTACATTTGTAGTGCCATAACTCAATTATGGTCTTATCATCAGAATGCCATAGCCCAGTTATGGTATTACATATAAACACTGTCATGATCCAACCATGGTCTTACATTCATAGTGCCATAACCTAGTTATGGTCTTATCCGTCAATTCATCATTTTCCACAGAACGATTGTACTCAATCTCGCGTTCAATCCAAACTGAGTATTAAATTCGACAATATATTTCCAATAATAATTAAATTCCAAAAATAGAACACATATTTATATAATATCCATCACCAAATAACATTCAATTTAATCAAATTTATACAAATTATAGTTCATACGAACTTACCTGACTAAATTGCAGAAATACCAAGATTCAGGGGTATTTTGGTAATTTTCCATTTTTCTATTTTCCTCCCGATCTTGATCTAAATTAATATTTTATTCAATTTATTAATTTAAATGATAAAACAATTCATTTCATACAATTTGGTCATTTTTTACATTTTTACAAAATTGCCCCTAAAATTATACTTTTATTCAATTTCGTCCCTGAGTCCAAATCATGCAAATTAACCATTTTTAATGAAAACCCATGCTAGTTGAATATTCATATATTTTCCTCCTCTCCATTCCACATCCTTAATGTATATAACATGCTTATATGTAATATTATCTATAATTCTCTTATTTACTTATGTTCATATCAAAGCTGTCCACTTGAGTCATAGTCAATATATTATTTATATCTTGAGCTACAGAACTCTGAATTAAGATCCGCTCAATTTTTCTGAAACTAGACTGACATATCTTCTTACCATAAAATTTTCAAAATTTATGGTTTAGCCAATAAGTAAAGTTTATTCTTTAAAGTCATCTCTGTTCTGTTGTCTGACAGTTTCGACCCTTCTTCACTAAAAATTAATTATCTCCTCGTACGGGGTTCGGATGATGTTCCTATTTGTTTTTTTATTGAAAATAGACTCATTAGTAATTTTAAACATATAAATTTTAACCCATAATTATTTTTATACAATTTTTAATGATTTTCCAAAGTCAGAATAGGGGAACCCAAAATCATTATGACCTTGTCTTTCGCTTCGAATCTGTATCAAGTAGGTACCGATAACCCAACTTTCGCTTCGAGTTTACTAGTCGAAAAACTGACTATCGACGTCACACAGACATGTGCCAAGCCGTGTAACTTACTGTTCATGAAAATTTGAGGCACACTGGCTTGGCACACGGGCGTGTGTAGTTATGTGTTATGCAGAGTTCACACAGGCCAGTGACATGAGCGTGTGTCTAGGCCGTATAACTCACTGATTGTAGATTAGGACCACACGGGCAGGTGATACGGGCATGTGTCAGGTCGTGTGGGACACACGGGCAAATGCACGGACGTGTGCTAGACCGTATGGAGGCAGATGGGCAAGTTATCCAAGCCATGTGAAACTACACGGGTATGTGGACCAATATTTAGAATATTTCCCCGTAGGCCACAAGCATCATTCGAAACAAACATAGGCCTACTGTAGGGTCCGTATGATCTAAATTAGGCTATATAACTTGATATCTGATGATCTGATGATGAAAAACTTGTGATCTGTACGTATATCTGCTATGTTTGAACCTAAGTAAGTAGGGCCTATCAGAATGTAATGTGCTCTTGCTTAATGCATACAAACTATCCAAGTACGATTTGTATTCTATTAAGTTTGATGGTACGCCCCTACGTCACTCTGTTGATTAAGAAAATATGATATCTGAATATGTTGAATCGATTAGTATTGATTCATATATATATATAACCATGCATGTGACTTCATGACAATTTGATGCAATCTATTGAGGTTTGATAAATCTATTTTACAAAGCATAGACTCTCATGCCTACTGATTCTGTTATGGTTTGATAACATGGCCTACATGCTTATTACACTGACTCTATATATGCATACCATAACATACTGTATGGGATTTGGGATGGTGTGAAAGGAGGAAGTTTCTGGCAATTTAACGACCTGCATTATCTGGTGGTTTATCCACAATTTTGTTTTGGCAGCTTGACTGCAATATTGTGGCTTGACCACATATCTGATCTGGCAATTTTAACTGCAAATTCAAGTGGCACTGTGCACAATTATCTGTTGGTGTGATTTGGTTGGACAAGTTCTAGGGAACTCTATTTTGGTGTGTAATGGAGTTGGGTAAGATGTTTTCTGATAAATCTGCACTCTGAATGGTTTTGACAAATACTGTAATGACATAGACATATATTTGTTGTTTGTTTAGCTCTACTCTGTTTCGTTCTACTCTGTCATGTTCTGCTCTATCCTATTCTTGTAGGTTTGTGTTGTTCTGTTATATTAGCATGATGGCAACCTCCGTGATACTCCAGTCTGTTCCATTCCGGTCTTATACTCGCTATTAAGTTCTTAGTGTTACTTTGATTTATATACTATGTTTTGTTAATTGCAACTGGTGTTGGTTATACACTGGGCTTTATAGCTCACCTTTTGGTTTTATATTTGTGTGTTCAGGGGTAAGTCTCTGACTTAGGATCGGACGGTGTGTGGGAGCTCGGATTGTTTTGCAATAATGTAAAATGCTTTTGATATTTTGGGGTTGTAGTCTATTTCTAATATCGTCTTGGCTTTTGCTAATTCGCCAGTAATTGATAATTTTATTGTGAAACTACAAAACCACTCAAGTTGACAAAATGGATTTCGATTTTCAATGTTAAACTCCGAAAAGATTTTTCCGCCACGGATTAAGTAAAGTTTTGAATGTTTTCTGTGTAATTACTGAAATCAGTTTTCAATACGTTGGTGTAACTCGTCTAAATTCGGCTTAAACTTCTAGGCGGGATTTAGGGTGTTACAGAATTTGTCATTTTGCTTGATCTCGGAGACGTAATTTTTTTATTTAAATTGATATAATTATTTTTATTTAATATTAATATAAAATATTTTTAATTATATTTTAATGGTGTGTGACGTGGTACAGTTCTATTGGCTGAAACTTTTTTTAATGACACTAACGGCAAGTATCAACTTTAGTAATGGAATCAAAGTTTAGATACTTGGATCGACTAAAAAATAGTTTAGGTACGTAGCTCAAACAAAACCAATAATTCAAGGGTCTCATGTTCAATTAAATATTTATTTTATGTTATTTTCAAACCCACCTATACGTGGTTTCCACACATATACTCATATAATAAAAATTCTAATAATTATTTATTTATATAATAAGTAAACACAAAATAAGGTGATTTAAATAACATTTCTAGTGACTTATGCAAATTTAATCAAAATAAAAAAAAGTTTATATATCCTTTTGCACTAATACAAAATTTCATATATATTTTTACATTAAATCAATTTTTTTTGTAATTTTAAATTTATTTTTAATATTATAATACAACGATTTTATAATATTTTAAAAATGTAATTTAGGTTTATAGTATGAGATAATCAAAATTGGCTTTTTTTTAACGTTAAACGTGAAAACAAATCGAATCCTTCACCAACAATCAACTGTTTATGTCCCATAAAGAAAAAAAGAAGATGATAAAAAGAAAGTTATAAATTTCAACGTTGAGGGCTGAAATAATATGAAAGCCATTTCATTCCCTAAATCTAAATGTACAAGAAAAAGAACCTGTTTTCCAATAAAATTTTAATTATTTATAACGTGTAAGAAAAGAGATGTTTGACTTCTTTTAAGACCTTATCATCTAACCATTGTGAAATCATGCTCATTTCTCATTTATCTTACGCATGATTTTATATTTTATTTTTTAGTATTATTAAAAATAATTAAGATTGTGTTAAAAACAAAGCCATATAGTAAATTTTAGTATAATTATTTATAATTATACATGTAACATATTTAAATATTTATTGTAATTTAGGAAATAACGATAATTAAAGAAATTACATCTCTTTCAAACTTTTTTTTTAAATATATTTTTTTAATTTTTTTAAGATGTAATTATACTCTACTAGCTAAATTTATTTAAGAAATTAAAATTTCTTAATGATGTGATTGCTACTCTGAGAATTATATTTTCTTATCATGTGTCTAAACTCGTCCTAAATTTTAATTAACTACTTTGAAAAATTAAAATATTATACCAATAAAAAATTCAAACCATAAATTAAATTCTAAATGAAAATAATAATGAATTTTGAAATTTTTATAATTTTTTTAACTAACAAGTAAATGAAAAGAGCTAGATGTTGAATGCTAATCCAGTCTTAATTTTATATTATTGAGTTGAAGAGTGATTTAAAATTGAATAATTGAAATTATAATTAAATTTAATTTAATATGCCTTTTTAACTTAATTATTTACTTTAAAAAAACTTAATTATTTATAATTACATGTATACATACACTAAATTATGGTACACTCGTAAGTAAAATTAATTATGTAAAAACTATATTTATTGAAATGTTATGTAAGAAATCAATAAGAATTTGATTGAAATAGCAAAGGTGATGTTAGAATATTTTGGTGTCTTAGATTTATAGTATACGTGTTTTTTAGATTTATTTTCAGTTTAAATTATTTTTATAAATTCTATATAAAAATATAAAATATAAAACAAAAATAACATGCTCCTAATTGTTTATTACTTTATAAAAGTAAATTTTAAAAATAAAAATTCTTGGATTAACTTATAACATCTGCTCAATCAATTAAGAACTTAATTATAGTATCCATATATATATATTATATTTGGAGTATTTTTTTTAATATTCTTATATGTCATGTACGTATAAATATACATAAATATGTTAAATTATTAATATTTTAAATTTTATTAAAAGTATAAGTTAAAGATCGATAATTATTTGTCAGTTGTCACATGATCTTAACTATTTTTTTTAACATTTTAAATACAATTTAAGAAGGTATGACAAGATCTTAACATTCTTTGTAGAATTAAAACTTTTAATAATTATGTCAATTTAAATCTTAACTTGATTGGCATGGGCATTGTTGTCAATATAAGAGGATGTGGGCTCGAGTGTGCTGAAGCGCATTATCTTCTTATTTATGATGAGTTGAAAAAAAATAGATATGATTAGAATTTATTATTAAAAAAAGCTTTTAATAATTATCCTTAAATAAATGTATTTATTGTTATTCTTTCATAAAAAGGGTGAACTTGGATTATTTATTCACAAATTAGGATAAATTTGGGCAAATTAGAATATTCTGTTGCTTGCTTTTGAAGATTAAGTTTAAACTTAAAATTTATATTAGTATATGGTAGTTGTAATGATGTAATTTTTAAGTAAATGAATTTTAAATTAAAATTTAATTTTTATGATCATCAATAACATATTTTTATTTTATTTTATTATTTTTTAGTCCTTATGTTTTTTTTCTTTTAATAATAAGTGTTAGGTATGTGGTAAGATAATATTGCACTCTTAAGAAGAATATACAAATTCAAACTTTAGAGATAATATTATTTGGAGGGATAATCACGAGTCCCGATCATAGATTACAAAACGAATATGAAAGGTGCCAACAATTTGAATTATATTGACAAATTATATAAAATAAGAATAATTTAAGACAAAATAATAAAAAAAACATGTAAAATATTTAAAATATGTGGTGTCCCAAAAAGTTATATGTACATTATAATTATACTATTTATTAGGTTTTTTATTGAGTTGGTGTTACCTTCAATCAGGTCAGGAAATTACGAAAATATCATTTCGTAACTAAAATAAGTTATATTATTTGAAAGTAATTTCGTATTTTTATTTAAAAATCAATAAAAAATATGCATATGGTGAAATTTGAACCAAGAACAATTACTTTAGTAAAACATTTAATTTAACACTCAAATAAAATTTTATTTTAATATTTTTGTACATTTCAATTTTTATTATGCACACTTTATTACCTCAATCAATTGTATATATCTATATTAATGTATTTGATTGAGTTGGTGTCACAAGTTAACTTGACACCAACTAAAGATTGATAACAACACCAACCCGGACCAATTACATTAGTAAAATCTTTAATTTACCACTCAACTAAAACTTTGTTTTGATCTTTTTGAACATATCAATTTTCATTATGCACACTTTATTACATTCATCAATTGTATATTATCTATATTAATGTATTTGATTGAGTTGATGCCACAAGTTAACTCGACACTAATTAAAGATTGATAACAATACCGTGATAAATAATTTTAATCTAATTTTTTTCATTTTAACATCGTATATATTTCATATGTTATTAATAATTAGTTTTAAACTATATGTTTCATTGTTTATTATATGTTATTTTTAAACACACATTTGTGTTCTAAATTTGTGCTTTGCACACACATATGCACGTGATAGGATTTCTAATAAATATTGAACATGTTAAAATCTACTTGTAATGAATTATTAATGTATAAAAAATAGGCTTAATGTATAATTTTGTACTTTAGTTTGAAACTTTTTTTAATATGGTATTTTGTTATTTGTTAGTCTAATGTGGTACTTGTATTTGACAAAAGGTATACATTTTAGTACCTGAAGATAACAACGTTAACTTTTTAGTGTTTAATTCGAGTTTTAGGGTTGATTTGATGAAAATTCATAATTAGCTAATAATAATAATATCAATTAACTTCATCAAATCAACCCTAAAACTCGAATTAAATCACATCCATTGGACTGTATTTGAGAAATTAAACAAATTCATAATTAACACTAAATTTATTCTATTAATAAGATCATCAAAAATTCAAACCCAAATAATGTTAGCGATAAAATTTCATTAATCATAAGACCCAAAATAAAGACTAAAAAAAGTTAGCATTGTTACTCTTAAGTACCAAAATATCATAAGACCCAAAATAAAGACAAAAAAAAAGTTAACATTGTTACTCTTAAGTACCAAAATATATAAGTTTTGTCAAATATAAGTAACGTATTAAAATAATTAACACAAATAATATCCCAAAACGAACTACACAAATATATAAACGAATGAAAATCTAAATAAAATTAATTATTAACATATAGAATTATATAAATTTATTATATTTTATAAACATTAAAGAATAAGATAAATAACTTAATTAACTTTATCTCTGATTTAATAAGTGATTGGAAGGAGTAGAAGTGAATTTTTTTCTCAAACATTTGAATCAAATTTAAATTTTAAAATTGCTATTGTTAAAAGAATTTTACCTAAATATCACACAATATTAACCTTAGACAATAAAATAGATGAGTAGCATTTATGGTTATAAAAGAAATTCCCTTCTCAACCGTCTGATTAAAATGACATAATTAGTGCTTTATTGGCGGTTAACCATACTTTCAATTTTCTTAGTTGAAGCTTCTCATTCTTTCATTTAGGGGACAGCTTTTATGGAGGGTTATTGATTTGGGGACTTAAATTATTAAACCAATTTGAATTTTGATAAACATTTATTGATACTTTTATTTTAAAACTTTATCGATGAATACTTATTTTTGAAGTTAAAAAGATAATAAAGAGGATGTGGTACACTTGATTAAATGTTAATTTCATTTCAATGATCTCGTTTATCATTAAAAATATTTTACTAATGCATTTTTATAATTAAATTTAGGAGAGGAATCACTTACATTAGTTTAGCATTAAAGTAATTTTACATTTTTTTTTGTATGTGTTTGTTGTTGAGTTTGTCAATATAATTATACACATTATGCATGTAAAATTTTGAATTGATTCGATTTCTCTATCACATCGATCTAAATATTGTACATGTTACTATTTATTGAATAATTGAAAGTTTTATACATAAAACAAACCGTTAGAATTTTAATTTATGTCAAACTTGACATACATTATCTATATGAATAGAGTATAAAATATGTATGTTAAATCATTAAAATATTAATAGTACAAAAATATATAAAACTTCTTTATTTTTTTTGAGCAATCTTATTATAGATTCTGATCATATTATTTTTTGTGACATAATGCCTAAAACTACCCAAAATCCCTCCCCAACCCAGAAATAGAAGGATAATGTGATTCAGCGCACTTGAATCCATATTTTCCTGCATTGACGACAATGCTCTTACTAATTGAACTAAAACTTAATCGACAAAACTTTTAAAATTACTTTGATACAAGTGAATTCTTCCCTTTTAAATTTATATAAATTAATTTTATTATTCAAAAATTTTATTCAAATCTTACATATAATAATTTTGAAACTAAATCTATGGATAAATAAATCCAAGTTGAATTGAACTAATTTTTTTTTTTGTCAATTCTCAACTTAACTCAACCCATCTTTTCAATCCAATTGAAACAAGCTAGATTATATATATAAACCTAACCTAGCTCTTCAATAGGTTTAGAGGTAAGACATAGGTGGATGTTATAGGTAGGGGTGTTTAAGAAGTTGGGTCACACGATTAGGAAAAGAATTTTATCCTTTACGAGCTCAATTAGGTTAAGTTTGCTGGATTCAAATTATCCATTTTGAGTAATTTAGTTATAAGTTTTGACCATATATACAATATTTTAAATTATCTATAGTCTCTTTTCAGTTCATAGATAAAGAGATAATGTATTTAAAGGTTCTCCTACATTACCAATCGAATCTAATTTTATTTAGATAAAAATTTATTCTTTTTAATAGTAAAAATATTTCAATAATATAAATAAAAACATTAATAAAATTTCAATTTAAACCAAATTTAAATTTAATAATATTGTATTGTTGAATTCAGATTGAAGTAATCTTTAACTCTCGGATAAATCTAAAAGGAAAAGCATGATTTTGTTTATGTTTATTTATTTTATTGTTTAGGTGTATAAAAAAAAAAGAAATAAAAAGGGTAAGGTCGTGGGTTTTGGGCATAGTTTGTTTCCTTCATTCACTCATTCACCCGCCGCCTTGAACTTGAAAAAGCAAAGAGTCAGAGAGGGAGAAAGGGTGTATTACCATTACATACATTATTATTTATATTTATGTCTCTGATTTTGGTTTTTAGTTTCAATTCCATGCATTGCCGCATTTGACATTCTCATTCCAGCAGACGAGAGGAGAGGAGAGGTCTGTTTTTTTTTTCCTTTTCGCGTAATGCTTTGCTTTGGTATTATAAGAAGAGCAAAGCTTCGGTTGGTTGGCTGGCTGGATATTTTATAAGTATCTTCCTTTGATTCTCCTCTATTTTCATTTCATTTGTTATAGCTGCTGGTGCTACAAAGAGAGAAGAAAATGAAGTACGTGCTGGTTACAGGAGGTGTAGTGAGCGGGCTTGGGAAAGGGGTAACTGCCAGTAGCATCGGCCTTCTTCTCAAATCATGCGGCCTTCGTGTCACTTCCATTAAGATTGGTATTTTCTTTTTCTTCTTCTGCAATTCCGATGGTTTCACTCACTTCTTTCTTTTCACGTTATAATAATATGGTCATCTGCAGATCCTTATCTTAACACCGATGCCGGTACAATGTCTCCTTTTGAGCATGGAGAGGTGTTTGTCCTTGATGATGGCGGCGAGGTTATTTTCTTCTATTTATTTTTACATCCATGTTCGATCGAACCTTGATGATGATGATATCGTACATTTGATTTAAGGTGGACCTCGACCTTGGAAACTATGAGCGCTTTCTAGACATCACATTAACGCGTGAGAATAATATAACAACGGGAAAGATTTATCAGGTCTCTTCGCGTTGCTTTCTTCTTTCTTCCATTCCAATTCAAAAACTCTCTCTTCAATCACCATGCTCCTTCTGTTTTTCACAGTCTGTTATTGACAAGGAGAGAAAGGGAGATTATCTTGGCAAGACTGTGCAGGTCCGTTTTTAAGCTTTCCACTCTTCTATCAACAAAATTTCCTATGCATTGCTACCTTATGATTTCCTAATTTAAGTCTCTTGTCTGCTGTAGGTTGTTCCTCACATTACAGATGAAATCCAAGAGTGGATAGAACGTGCTGCAATGATACCAGTCGATGGAAAGGAAGGTCCTGCTGATGTTTGTGTCATTGAATTGGGTGGAACTATAGGTACATTCACTTCATTTCTGTCTGTTTGTTGCAATTCTTGTTCTTATTTTTTTTTTCTTATTTACCACTTTTCTTTATCCAGGGGATATTGAATCTATGCCATTTATTGAAGCCCTTGGTCAATTCTCATACCGTGTAGGTAAGAATAATGTTCTTCTTCCTTATCTGAATTTTGAATGTTATTTTCTCTCAGATGTTCAACTGGTATGATCATAATTCACTTGATGTTTCTTATTTTAGGCACTGGAAATTTCTGTTTGGTTCATGTCAGCCTTGTGCCTGTTCTCAGTGTTGTCGGTGAGCAGGTATACCTAAAGACTGTGTATCTGTTTATACATCAAATTTTGTAAATTGTATATAGATTATAGATCATGTTCTGAAACTTGTTGCATGTAATCAACTTATAAGCTTGATTTGTGCTATTTCTAATTATCTTTATGACAAATTGAAAATAACAGAAAACAAAGCCTACCCAGCATAGTGTTCGGGGACTTAGAGGACTTGGCTTGACCCCAAATATTCTTGCTTGCCGCAGTACAAAGGTTTAACTGTCATTTCTATTATTCAAATGTATACGCTGGTGCTGGTTTTGCATTTCTTATTAATTTTCACTAAGCTTTTCCTTTTTTTCCCCATAGGCACTTGATGACAATGTCAAGGAAAAACTCTCTCAGTTTTGCCATGTGCCGGTAATACAATATGAATGCTATTTGTCTTTCACATTGCTAAAATCAGTAATTACTGTTATTAAGAAAAATGACCTTTTTCCAGGCAGAAAATATTGTCACTCTTTATGATGTTCCAAATATCTGGCACATACCTTTACTATTGAGAGTAAGTTTTTTTAGAACAGTTTTTTGTTTAGTTTATTGTTGTTTAACTTCTCAAACACAAATTGACTGCAGAATGTCCTTTTGTTATTTATATATATATTTTTTCTGATGATGAATAGGATCAAAAGGCACATGAAGCAATCTTGAAAGGACTGAACCTTCTAGGGTCTGCCTTTGAACCCTATATCCACCCCTCTCTTCTTTCTGCTTTTTCTGTTGCATGATCAATCTCCTCTCCCTTTGTTTTCTCTTTATATCTTTGCTGTGATGGGAGTAATTTTTTATTCTGCAGCATCTGGCTGTGGTTTTCCGGGCATTTATATTTGCGTTTCTATGAATTGCAGGATTGCAAGGGAACCTGACTTAACAGAGTGGACTGCTAGGACCAAAAATTATGACATGCTTCATGATCCTGTGGGTCTCAAGCACCTGTAAATTATGAGTTGTATTTATTTGCTCATGGTGGAATCATAATGTTATTTGCTGTCATTTACATTGCAGGTTAAAATTGCCATGGTTGGAAAATATGTTGGGCTTACAGATTCTTACTTATCCGTTTTAAAGGTGAAACCTTCATTAGTTCTAAAAATTACGAAAAGCTATATCTATCATCATCATCATTATCATTTACCTCCTTCACTAAGTCATTTCTATATAGTTAATGCTGTGTTTACATTAGCTACTTGTGCACCATGTAATCCCTGCCTTCTTCCCCCAAAAAATTCTTTCCTCTCATATGAAACCTTCTATGAGATATAAGTGGTTGTTTGATGTAATATCTGGAAGAGCTTTTCTACTGCAACAGTAGATGCAAGGTGTTTGGCTTTCAAAAGTGTGGAACTTTTGTGGGGAAGCCTGTTATTTTCTATAGCCTACAACATTTTCCATCAAGTTCTCCAAGTTCTTGTTTAGCTTCTTTGAACTAACTTTAGTTACAACTCTAGTCTTACAACATCCACTACCGAATCTCCAGTTGGACCAAAGATGCTCTAAGGGGTGCAGGTAATATGCATGTGATACAAATGGTTTCTAATTAACAGGTTTATTGCTTTAGGCACTTTTGCATGCATCAGTTCACCATCGCAAGAAGCTTGTTGTGGAGTGGGTTGAAGCAAGCCATCTAGAAGATATTACTGCTGAAGAGGCGAGTCTTGATTGTAAATTTTTGCTGCATTGGTTTTGATGGAGAATTGTGCATATTTGCTGTTAAAGAAAATATTGCCCCACTTAATGTAGTACATGTATACTTACAATGACAATAATTTACTCTTTACAGGATCCTAACACTTTCAAAGCAGCATGGAACCATTTGAAGGTTCTTTTCTTTCTCCGCTTCATGATATATTTTCTTTTTGGCTTCAGATTCTTCATCTTCCCTTGTTTCATAGATATTTCCTTGAGAAGATCCTCTAAAAGGTCTCTAATTACAGGGTGCTGATGGTATCTTAGTTCCTGGTGGTTTTGGTGATAGGGGAGTGCAAGGGAAGATTCTTGCTGCAAAGTATGCTCGTGAAAGCGATGTTCCTTTCCTGGGCATTTGCCTCGGAATGCAGATAGCAGTCATAGAATATGCACGTTCTGTTTTAGGTTTGCATAATGCAAACAGTATAGAATTTGACCCTAAAACATCAAATCCTTGTGTCATATTTATGCCAGAGGTATATAATCTTTGACAAAAAGACAAAATACTAAACAATCCTTTGATTATTTTACTTTTCTTTTAATCCCCTATGTTTTTATTGTATCCAAATAAGTCTTTCTCCTTTAATTTCTACCTGAGTAAGACCTTATCTCAAATGAAATGTTAATTTATGTTAAGGGTTTATTTAGGTATAAATTGAAGGTTGGAGACTTATTTGGATACAAATGAAGGGTGAAGGACTTATTTGAGTGTAATAAAAATATAAGGGCTTATCTAGATAAAGTGGTAAAAGTTCAAGAGCCTTTTATTATTCTAGCCAAAAAAAAAAAATTGCCTTGATTGGTCTTATTTCATGAAGAGATATGTTCTGGTTTACTTCATAGGGTTCAAAAACTCATATGGGAGGAACCATGCGTCTGGGAACAAGGAGGACTTATTTGAAGGTTCCTGACTGCAAATCTGCCAAGTTGTGAGAACATTGCTCTCTTAACCTTACGTGCTTGTATAATATGTAACATAAGTCTTGAAATCTTTAGGGGTTCATATATTCTATGCATTATTTCTTTTGTTATAATGGTTGTTTCCGTTCTAGGTATGGTGATGCAACCTTTGTTGATGAACGGCATCGACATAGATATGAGGTAGTCTACTGATGCATGGGATCATGGGATGCTATATAGTACGGGAAGATGGTTTATTTTTCCAGTTCTCAAGGTTTATGTACATCCTGTGTAGGTCAATCCTGATATGATATCAGAACTTGAAGCAGCTGGTATGTCATTTGTTGGCAGAGATGAAAGTGGTAGGCGGATGGAGGTAAGTAAAATACAAAAGTAGCATGGCTATTTCTAGCGAACCTAGAGTTTCGGTTCTCAGCATTTTGACAAATTGTTGCTTTTATATATAACATTTAGTTCCTGATGTTTATGAACATTGAATGTTGGCTGCATAGATTGTTGAACTACCAAGCCATCCATTTTTTATTGGTGTTCAGTTCCATCCTGAATTCAAGTCCAGGCCAGGAAAACCGTCTGCACTTTTCTCAGGTACTTATCCATAATTTTCTGCATATCTAAGGTTTTGTATTGGTTATAATTTGCTTCCTATATAAATTATAGGTCTTAAGCCTCTACTTGGTTAATGATGCTTTTTATTACGAGTTCGCAAGAACAGTTAGCTAAACTATAGAGGCTAGTGTAGGACATCTTGGTCATTTTTATAATATGCAAAAATCGATGGCTAGTGCTGTTTTTTTTGCTCCTAATTATTTTTCAGTGAGGAAACAGCCTGTTTTTGGCTTCATTATACATTTGTTAGTTCATTTGGATTGCTGAAGCTGCAAATACTTTGTCAGCTGCCTTGGAATCTGCAACCTGGAGAGTTAATTGATTTAGGGTTACCATAACATTTCGTACTTGAGTCTGGCTTCAATGTTCAATTTGGTATCTGAGTTTTTTTTTTTCAATTTGGTACTTGAGTTTGGCTTTAATGTTTAATTTGGTACCCAGACCAAATGGCATCATGTGGCCCAATGAACGTCTGACACAGCTGCTCTGTTAAAAAAAAAATACAAGTACGTAATTGGGACAAAGAACTTAAGTGCCAAAATGAACATTGAAGTCAAAATGAGGTAGGAGATCGGGAAAAAAATTCAAGTATCAAATTGAACATTGAAGTCAAAGTATCAAATAGTAAATTAACCCATTGATTTAAGGTAGCCCAAATTAATTTAAGGTGGGGCGCTAGAGTTGAGTTGGGGTGATGTTTTTGGTCAATTAAGAGTTCATTGATATTTATATAGGGTACTACCAACCCCTATCCTTAAAAGAAGTAGGACTTCAAAAAAAATACTTAATGGGATAAGGAAAAAAGGGTAAGCTTACTAGACCCTAGTGTAAAATTTTCAAATATAGCTCTTGAGATGTAAAATATAACAATTATGCCCTATAAACATAGCAAAAGTAACAAAATAAAATCTCAACAAAGCTAATCCCTCAATTAATTTATCACTGGGTTAGGAGAAAGGTTTGTTACTTTGTGAATGTTAGTGGGCCAAGGAAGCATGAAATGTAGATGACAATCACTAAATGATATTGGAGCTTGACCTTCCAAACTTAGTATAGGATCTGTGATAGGGGTAGTAGCGCCCAAGCATTCTTTCACCGGTTTTAAGTGACAATTCATATGGAAATGTTTTTATATTGCTACTAAAGTCTTCGAAGGTATCGGGATAATTTGACATGCATATCCCTTTAGGGGCTTCCTGTTCGCATTGAGCCCCTTCACTTTCATTGTGAGTCTATCAATGGACTGAAGCTATCAAATTCTCGGTGATAGGGATGACTCTATCATATCATGACACTGTTTGCCTTGACTTTGTTGTAGACAACATCGTAGGATCAGAAGGAACATGGGGTTAGGAATTGTTAGGTTCTGTTTATTGCACTTCTTTCTAGCACGTACGGATATTGGTTTTACCTATGGTTAGTTATATATATTGTCGTGTCTTATGATAATTCCTTTATTTAATGAATTTAGACTAAAATATCAACAAGTGTTAGGTGCCCTCAAAAGGCATATTGCACTCCCAAGAAGAAAACTCGAGTTCAAACCTTGGAGATAACTTTGTTGAAAGGAACAGTCATGAATCTAAAAAAGATTAGTTTCTATGGACTGTAAAATAGACATAGAGGATACTTTGATTCCAACAACAACATAAAAAAATCTAAAATCATTGAGTTGAAGTTTGATAATCAAGTTCGGTATTTATCTTTTGTCAATCTACAGGACTTATTGCAGCATCATGTGGGGAGTTGGATGAACTTCTAAACAAGTCTAGTCATGTCAGCAAAGTAGTGGGAAGTGAGATAAGTAATGGAAAAGCCACTTATAACGGTCATCAAAATGGGAGCTATTTCAATGCTTTGAACGGATCATTAAATGGTGTGTGCGTCAATGGTAACGGTGTGCACCATTAAGGAAAGCTGCGTGGAAGGGTTTTTGATAGAAAAGTGGTTTACATTTATGGGTTTATGTGTGTCCAAGAGTTTTTGATAGAGAACTCGGTTCTGTTTGTACAGTTTAAGAGTACGGGTAGGATTTTAGCAGTTGAAGGGACTTTATTTTGAAGAAGTAGCTGGTTTTTGAGTGTTAAACGACACAATATATGCAGCACAGATAGAGAAAGTGGACCGGACAAGTAGGTTAGCGTCCTTTGTTTGCCAGTATTTTGGGTAAATCCATGTTGGATTTTGAGAGGAGAATTTCCGGTTGTTTGTCTGTCGTATGAACAATTGAAAGACGCCATACAAAAGCCTATTATGGTTGCAGTTAATGGAAAAAAAATATTTACATGATGCATCTTAACATTGCTTTTCTCTATTGATCTTGAGGGTTTTGGTTTTGGTTTTGGTTTTGGATTAAGTTTTGCCCCTATTTACGAGATAAAATAAAAGGCTTAGGTATTGTTTCAACATTAACCGGTTTAAATTTTGTTATTCTCTTTTCGAAAATTTAAAATTTAGTTTTTTTTTAAATTTTGAGGCATTAAGTTGTACATTTATTTTAATTTAGGTTTCAATTTTTTATTAAAGTTAATGATTTCAAAATTAAAATGACCTTTTAGCTCTATAATATTTTTAGTTTTTTTGTCAATTTGGTATACCATAAAAGTACATAAAATTTTTAAAATTATTTTTTCATATTTTAAACAATTTTTTTTAAAATTTAAAAAATATGAAAAAAATAATAACTCTTTAAAATTAAAAAAATATAAAATATAAGTTTTTTAAAATATAAAAATTTCAAAATTCAATGTTATCTAAATTTGGTCGGTTGGTTGGATCGAGAACTAGTTGAGGTATCGATTCGGTGAGGTAAAAATCAGTTGACTCATGAATTGGTACGAATTGAGCTAAAAAATTGGTTGAGTCGACAGTTGAATCAATTTTGAACTAGTTTGACCCATTGGTTTTCAGAACAACTGATTCGATCGGATTAAAGAAAATAAATTATTAAACAATAAAAAATAAAAAAGTATTCAAAATTATAAAAAAAAAAGTGATTCAATTGCCAGTTTAATTAGTTTTTAATCTGGTACAACTAGTTCGTACGGGTTCGTGGGTCAATCAACTTTTTCTTGTTCAACTAGTTTTTAGTTTAGTTCAATTAGTCACGACTATCAGAAAATTTCTTATTAGATCATCCAAATTTAAAAAGATACAAAATCACCACCTAATTTATCAATTTATTTTTTTCTTAGTCCAAAACCATTAAAATGCTAACATTTTATTGACTCATCACTTAACTTAATGACATTATTTTCTTAACTATTACTTTTCCCCACATAATTTTCTTGTCATTTTATATTAATATAAAAGATTTTAGGCATAATTACTTTTTTGGCCCTCTAAATTTTAAAAAATTTATTTTAGTCTTTCATTTAATTTTTAATCTCTTTTAGTCCTAGAATTTGTATTTTTTTTGTCAAATTATCCAAAAATGGATGAAAAAGTTAACTTTTGTTAACTTTGCTAATGTGGCATACACATGGATTGCCACATAGATGACACATTAGTATGTAATTATCTTTTTTTGAAATTTTAAAAATATTTTTTAATAATTTTGATTATTTTTAACTCTTAAAAATACTTTTTATAATAATTTTAAATTTTTAAAAATTAAAAAAATTAATTAAATATTGACATGTCATCTACGTGGTAATTTATATGTATATGTCATGGGTCGCGGATCAAAACTCATGACTATTGAGCACAGAACATCCCGCAGAGGTCAACTTACTAAATGTGGCTCATTTGACTCATATTAACTGACTCGACTTGTGGAACCCAGGTAGAAGCCCATCTACTTGAATCCTGGTTGAATTGAAACACTCTAGTAAATTATATTTTACCAGGATAATTCTTGTAAATCCTAAAGGATAAACATGTATAGAGTTCAAATCTCTTAGGACTCCTATCTTGTAGATAGGTACTAATCTTAGTTGTTAATGTAAATCAATATATACCATTGGATTTGGGGAGCTCAACTATAAATAAAGGTCTCTTCCTTCGTTTTTAATTACTTTATTCTTTCTGAGTTAATATATTGAGAGCATTTACTCAAACACTTGATGTGCATTGTGGCTTTCTTTAGTTTATTCATAGCTTCTTTTGTTCGAGTTTGCTTTCGCTATATTTTGGTGCCTTAGAGAATTTTTGCGAGAATTAGGCTAACTTAGGCGCATTTGAAGTGAAGGAATCGCCTAAGGTCGTGCAGTTTGTGAGACGAAAGGTTTAGCCCTGCAACATAGGCAACGTTAACAAAGTTAAAAACATTAATTTTCTTCGTTCATTTTTGGGGTAATTTGACAAAAAAAATTGAAGGGCAAAAAGAGACAAAAAATTAAATAGAGGGTTCAAATAATTGTCTTTGTAAAGTTGAATGCGGAATAAGTTATGCCAAAATTTTAAACCAAACTTTTATGTGACTGCTACATGATCCTTACTTATGGTAAACAAACTTTTTTAGCATGGGAATGGTTCCACTCGATTGATTTCCATTCATTTGACCTGGATGTCTTTTAGAGAAGGATGGTGGGATGTTTTGCCATTGTCAAAGGAAATATCCAAGTTCGGAGGAATCCTCTCCTACTTGGAACAATTCCATATTTCAAGCTTTTGGAGAGAATCACAAAGCATTACTCTATTTGTGTTGCAAATGCTCTTCAATTCTGGTAGATGTCATAATCTCGATGCTTTTAACTACTTGTACCAAGTTGATGAGATGTTACAGCAACAACTTAGTTGAGGACAATATTTTTATTTTTGGGACATTTAACTAAGAAAAGTACTTTAACAGAGGAAAAGGCATGGGGAAATAGTTTTGGATATGCAACTAGGGCATTTAGATTCTTCAAATAGAGAAGAATTAGAGACTCAAGGCTTTTAAGCTGTGGACACCATGAGGAAAAAAATAGACTCCAGCCTTTCACAATCCTCAATTCTGCATTTTTCAAAAGGTTTGCCTTCTGCAATTTAGAAGCTCCATTGAAATTTCTCAAGTCATTTCACCCATGTATAGTTCTTTACCCCCTTAAACACAATTTAGACGAAGAATTTGAGGATGGTGTCCAACAGCGGTGGCAAGCAATGATGAAAACAAAAAATAGAAAAAAAGAAAAAAGAAAACATTTTAGGGTTCTTAACAAAAAAAAGTGGAAAATGTTCAATCGATTTTTAACTCAGTGCAACATTTTCGTACCTATTCACAAGTCAATTGGTTTTTCACGTCTCACTAGATCGATACCCCAACTAGTTCTTGGTCCAACCGGTTCAATTGATCGGTTCAGTCCGATTTAAATAACATTTAAAAACGACTGGTTCAAGAATTTGAAATAAAAGATTTGGGAAATTTGTAATATTTCTTAGGAAGCGAAGTTCCCAGATCAAGAAAAAGAATTTTAATATCTCAAAGGAAAACATTTTGAATCTTTTGAAAAAAAAACATACATGAAAGGTTGCAAACTAGCATAATCGCTTATAAAAGTAATCATAGATTGCAAGCAAGGATGGAAGAATCTGTGAACAATGAGAGATATCAAAGACTAGTTGGACAAGTGATTTATCTCACACACACTAGACTAGATATAGCATATGCAATTAGTTTGGTAAGTCAATTCATGCATGATCCTCGAGAATCTTATATGCAAACGATTTTTCGGATTCTACGCTACCTAAAATCCATCACAAGAAAAATGACTTCTCTTTTTTAAAAAATGGTCATCTTTTAATAAAACTTTCACATATGTAGATTGGGCTAAATCTCCAGGTGATAGGTGATCTACCTCATGATATTGCACATTTCTGTAAGGAAACCTAATCTTTTAGAGAAGGAAAAGAGTAGTTGCTCAGGATGTCTATAAGCTTTTACAAAAAGGTATTAGAAGAATTAAAGTTATCAGAAAAAGAAGAATTATTCTTATATTGTGACAACAAGGTTGCTAGTAACATAGCCAAAAATCTAGTACAACATGATAAAACCAAACACATTGAAATTGGTCGGCACTTTATTAAAGAAAAGTAAACCAATGGTGTCTTGAGCTTATTTCATTTTACATTTGATAAGCAATTAGTTGATGTCTTCACCAAAGGTCTTAGTAACGAGATTTGTCATAATATGATATGCAAGTTAGGCATGCATGATATCTATGCACCAATTTTAGGGGGAGTGTTGACTAATTCAGTATGAAATCAATATCTAGCATAAACTTAGGGATCTAGGTAGATTCCTTGGGATGTGATTAGTGATTTTATTTCCTTTTTCATTCCTAATTATGTTGCATATACACCCATGTAACTTTTCAATGAAATTATCATCAAGAAGGAAATTTTTTTTCATTTTTCCACTTTCATTTCTCTGTTTTTAACATAATCTCCTTATGAAGGTTGTGTTCATGTTTAAAGACCATAAGTGCCTTAGTTAACTTTCCCCCATTTAACATATTCATTTCGTACCATCTAGACTTGCCATAATAAAATAATAAAGCTTGTAAAAGCATCAATGTCCATTAGCTTAAGTGCATGCTCAATCCAATCAATGTAGTTGTTGTCATCACCCATTAGTAGTCCCCCATTGTGATCTCCTAAATGCAACATTGCTTGGGACAAAAGGCAGTCCTTAATTCATGAAAAATTATTTCTCGTATTGCACTATACCCAAACAAGCCAAATTATTAGAAAAAGGGATCATCACTATTCTAAAATCAGTAGGTAGGATCTCATAACCCAAACACCAATAAAAAAAGTCAAGTCTTAGGCAGACTCCACAGTTTTCAAATAATGCACCAAAGACACTTGTTGACCATAACCAATATTCCTAAATAAAAGCCGAGAGTAAGTAGTCTTGATTGAGTAAATACTTGTTGGTGCATGCAAAAAAATCAAGACATTTGAAAACCAACTAGATAACAAGGGGATCTACAAAAATGCCCTCACATTTACCTCATCAAACACTACTAGCATTATTAGTTCATTCTACTTAGTTGCCTCGGTCTCCATTAAATTTTGAACTTTAGCATTTAGAGGTAAAACACCTTTATTATACAATGGTAGTTGTAAAATTTTATCTCAACCCCATTAGTTATCCCAAATGCTCATGCTTTCTCCTATCCCTAATTTTTTAATAAAACCTAGTTTTAATTCTTTAAGGCCCACTAATGAATTAGATGCAAATGATGGTTTATTCCACCATTTTGCTTCAGTAGTATTCTTTTCAGAAAAATATTTGGGGAAATATTTGGCAGAAAAGACTTTTAAACATAATATGTCTTTGTGGTGCACAAATCGCTATATTTGTTTCCCTAAAATAGCCAAATGAAACAATTTGGAATTATGGAAGCTCGGGCCTCCATAACTTTTGAAAGTTAAATAGCTCAGAATACTTTGCTTGGCTTATTAGATCAAAATGGTAAAACAAAGTGAAAAAGTCATACATTGATGGATATGGTAAAGAATATGCTTAGTAACTCTAAATTCCTTCTTCATTGTAGATAGAAGCTCTTAAAATGACAATTGATATGTTAAACTGAGTTCCAACCAAGGTAGTTCTAAAATGCCATTTGAAATTTAAAAAGGTTGGAAATTGAGTTTGTGACATATGCGCGTTTGGAGATTCCTTTTTGAAGTAAGAATTTATAATCCATAAGAAAAGAAACTTGGCCCAAGATTTTTAAGTGGATACCTTGTTGGATATGCTAAATGATATAAAGGGTACATATATTATTATCCATATTATAGCACTAGAATTGTGGAATAAAAAATACAAAATTTCTTTAGAAGGACTTTATTAGTGGGAGAGATCCATCTTGTAAGTTAATTTCTAAGCTGAATCATTCTGATAATCAAACTCTCACTACAAGTGAAAGATTAGTCATTACTCACAACACTTCTCAAATACAAACAAGTTTTAGACAACCAATTATTAAGCTTCCACAAGTTGTTGATGACAGTTCAATAGATCAAGTTGTTCAACCATTATTGAAAAATATTGAACAATTAGTTGTAGAACATGTTTCTTAGGAGAATGTTGATACAATATTATGAAGATTGACTAAGACTAAGAAATCAACAATAATTGGTGACTATATTGTGTATCTACAAGAAGTTGGTCATGATATTAGAGCTAAAAATGATCTTGAAACATTTTCACAACACACGAGTTGTAGAGAACTTGAGTTATGATACAATGCCATGAAAGAATAGATGAATTCTATGGCATCCAATGGCGTACGAGATCTTGCTGAATTTCCTAAAGGAGTAAAGACCATTGGATGTAAATAGGTTTTTAAAACTAAAAAGGATTCATCAAACAATATTGAAATATATAAAGCAAGACTTGTTGCTAAATGATTCACTCAAAATGAGGGAATATACCAAACAAAAACCTTTTCTCTTATGTCTAAGAAAGATTCTCTTCATGTCATTATGGAATTGGTTTCCCATTTTAACTTGGAATTGTGTCAAATGGATGTGAAAACGACATTTCTTAATGGAGACCTTGAAGAGTAGGTTTATATGAAACAACTAGAAAAACTCTTTTTAAGTGATGGTGAGCAATTGGTATACAAGCCTAAGAAATCCATATATGGATTAAAACAAGCCTCTCACCAATGGTATTTAAAATTTATGATGTCATTTTTTCATTTGGTTTTGTGGAAAACATCATGGATCAATGCACATACCAGAAGGTTAGTATGAGTGGAATTTGTTTCCTTGTTTTGCATGTTAATGACATTTTACTTGCTACAAATGATAAGGGTTTGTTATATGATGTAAAAAAATCTCTCTCTAAGAATTTTGATATGAATGATATGTGTGAGGCATTTTTCGTTATTGGCATTGAAATCCATAGAGACAAATTTTAAATAATTTTGGGTTTATGTCAAGAAATAGGGGTGAGAAAAATCCGAATCGATTTGAAAAACTCGATAAAAAATTTAAATAGTTTGAGTTATTTAAATAAACTCGAATAAAAAATCAAAATTTTCGGTTTAACTTGAATATGAATTACACAATTTGAGTTATCTGAAAATCTGGACAATTTGAGTTATCTGAAAATCTGAATAAGAAAAAATAAAACTACGTCGTTTTGAGAAATGTTTACCTTTTTGAAAGTTAAAAGTCAAAACCATTAAGTTAAAAGGCAAAACTACGTCGTTTTGATAAATGTTTACCCATTAAGTTAAAAGGTAAAACTATTATATTGTTTATATAGTTAAATATTTTTGTACTTCATCTACTAGTTAAATAATCGATCCATGTAAACACAACATTGAGTATAAATAATAGGATTCGTTAACTTGACTCGTCTTGACACAAAAATTTTTGACTTGATTCAATTTGATTCGAAAAAATTTCAAATAAGTTCGGTTGCTAAAATAGGATTTCAACTCGACTAACTCAAAATTTTTTGACTCGATTCGACTCAACTATGATCAAATGCTCATCCCTATCAAGAAAAATATATGAATAAGGTTTTAGAGAGATTTTGGATAAAGGATTTTAAATCCTAGCATAGCACCCATTGTAAAGGGTGACAAGTTCATCTAGAACCAATGTTAGAAAAATGAGCTTGAAAGGGAAAAAAAATGCAACAACTTTCATATGCTTCCATTGTTGGAAGCCTAATGCATGCTCAAGTTTGTACTAGACTTGACATTGTATTTGATGTTGGAATATTAAGAAGATATCATAGTAATCCAAGTTTAAACCACTGTAGAGTTGTAAAGAAAGTGATGAGGTACTTTAAAGGGACCAAGGATTACATGCTTATATATAAACTAACTAATAATCTGGAGGTAGTTGGTTACTCAAACTTGAATTTCGCTGGATGTGTTGGCTCAAGAAAATAAACTTAGCTGGTGGAGCAATATCTTGGAGAAGTGAAATGTAGACCTTGATTGCCACTTCTACCTTAGAGCCTGAGTTCATTTCTTGTTTTGAGGCAACCTTACATGGTGTATGGTTGAAAAGTTTCATATCGAAACTTAGAATTGTTGATTCTATTTCTAAGCCATTGAAAATTTATTGTGATAATTCAACTTGTTGTTTTCTTAGTTAAAAACAACAAAAGTAGTAGTCAAAGTAAACACATCAACACAAAATATTTAGCTATAAAGGAAAATGTTAAAGAGAATAAAGTAGTCACTGAATATATTAACACTGAACTAATGATTGCTGCTCCTTTAATGAAAGACATGCCGCCAGTGAGCTTTAAGGATCATATGGAACAAATGGTACTTTGTTCCACCTCATGATTTTGTGATATGGTAAATTATCGTTAATGAAACTTTTGAATATTTGGGTGTTTTTTTTTCATTTTTTTTGGTATACACATTTATGTTGAGAATAACAACTTTTATTAGACATTGAATAAACATAAGGTTTATTCATTAAATTATAAATGGGCAACTGTTAAAGAGATAGAATGCAAAGTGATACATGAAAGATCATACTCATCTTTTAGAAGACTTATCGTCATGCTTTATGTATTATATTCAGGCCTGGCCCTAGACGTTCTTTAAGAGTGCAGCCGCCCAGGATGAAAAGGGCCCAAAAAATATTTTTTTCATCTTTTAATGTGGAAAAATAAATTTCAAACTAAAATAAATTAATTAAATGCTTAGGCTTTTAAAATTTTCACCATAAATGCTTCATCTCCTAGGACCCCAAAATTTTTTTAGCTTTTATTGTATTACATTTTATAATTTTTTTTAAAAGTGGTCCAATTTATTGTTTCGCCTAGGATCCCAAAAATGTCAAGAACGAACTTGGTTATATTTCTTATTAAAAGATAATATTTAAAGAATTTTGAGTACTATTATAAATATATACAAAGGTTTTTTTTTCTTCATTACATGTGCTCCATATAATATTTAGACCCTTCTTAATTTGATTTGAGTTATTACAGATGCATGGTTAAATTCAACCATTAATTAAAGCTTATTATTTAATGCTACATTAAGAAGTCTAAGTTTTATGCTTTTAAATTAAGACATATTTTACTTAGCATTTATTGCCTCCCAAGCTTATTAAAGTAAGAGTTTAATCTGAAAATAAATTTGCTCTTAACTTAAATGCCCAGTTCTATCGATATTAAAATGCGTAGCAATGAATGCAATACTTTTCTTGATGGGAAAAAATCATATGCATGTTTATATATGTTATATATTAGTAGCCACCAACCCGAGTCCTAGAAAGGATCTGGGTTTCCGGCTCACGACCTGGATAGATCGCACTTGAAGATTAAGTGTAAGGTGAATCACGAGAGGACAACAAGACGAGTTCACAGATATGGCTCGTAAGGAGAGCTCACAGACACGACTCGTAAATGGGGGTCCGCGAGCACAGGTCACAAATCGATTTTGTAGGAACCCAATGAGGGCTACAGCCTCAGCTCGTACGCGTCCAAGGAGTTCGCAGAAAGGACCACATGCCCCGCAGGCCACTCTGACATGTGTCCAACAAGGACGGAGCCCACTTTGGATATCAATCCCAAGAATAGAAAAGACCGAGTGCTCTAGAGACATGTGTCCAACAAGCCTAGAGTTTGCAGAGAATATCAGTACTAGGGACAGAGAATGTTAGTATCGAAGGCAATAAAATTAAGACAAAGTAGTGAGGCCCTATTGTGAGCTATAGTAGTACTTATAACTGCATATATAAATATCCCAACATTCCTACAATAAGACACGAGAAATATTACTCAATAATTAGTGCGATGAGCATGGACAGGCTTTCGGTCATTAGATTTTTTTGAGTTTGATTAAGTTTCTTCATTTTTGGAAACAAATGACTCACCCGAGTGAAAATCCCTCTATCAAGTCATCATCAAGATAGGCTGGAGTGTTAGTTTTTGGTGCCTAGCACGACAAAATAGATTTGTTCACCGGATGGTTCACCGATAGTTCGAAAAAATTTAACAATGCGATTTATTTGGGAGCTTCTGTTCATTTGGATTTGAACCTCTCTATCGGCTAGGGGCTACCACTTCCTCTTGAAAAAGAGGCACTCTTGTAATATTTCCTGGCCATTTAAGAAAAAATAAAGTTCATGAGGGAACATATGGTCGCTCAGGAGGCACGATTTATGGAGCAACAAGCCTTCTAAGAGGAATTGTTGAAGTAGAATGAGCAGTTGTGAAAGGTGCACCCTGACAACTCCGATTTCCAGGGCAACATAACCACACAAGATGAAACCCAATGAAAGGATGGCAAAGCGAGATGAACGAGCTGCGAAGAGATGTGCGGGCATTACACCTTGAATCATTAGACATGGGTTGGTTATTTTGTTCCAATAACCCACTGGCCACTGAGATTGCGGCGGTAAGCTTACTACACCACTTCAAGGTCTTGAAAGTTATGTTCGAGGGAAGAAGGTACTTGTGAGCTCACCTAATGCAGTACGAACAACTACATGAACGTGTTGGGAGCATCAGACGCAACAAAGTGTAAAGGTTTTTCTACAACACTTAAAGGAAGTGTCAATGATTGGTACTTCTCCCTTCCACAAGGTCCGGTTCGAAGCTTCTCACGGTTGGGTCAAATGTTTTTGGGTAGATTCAGGGTCCATAGGGCAATCATGAATACGTTTATGGGCATGATGTCGATGAAACAAAGGAAAGATGAGTCATTTTAAGATTACGTAAAAAGATTCAATATGGCGACTCTAAACATAAAAAACTTAAAGGACCAGTGGGCCATAGATGCCTTTATCATGGGAGTGCAAAATGGCCATGTAAAATATTCCTTTACAGATAACAGATCGCAAAGTCTAGCTTATTTGTATGAGCAAGCTCATAAGTTTGTAGAAGTAGAAGAAATGAAGAGAGCATTACGTGCCACACTTTAAAGGGAAGACATGTTTTTTTGGAACAGAGAGGGACCTTACAGCTGGTAAGGACCACCTAGCTGGTCATTGCGAGCAAGAAACGACAGGTTGCAAAGAAGTCAGGCTTAGAGTGATACCCTCAAGGTCCCTTAGAGACCCCAACAAGAGCACGCCAGAAGATACGCCCCTAAGGAAGGTTTGAGGCTTATACCCCTTGAATGCTACGCGAACTTACATCCTCAGCCAGGTTAAGAGCCTTGAAATCTTTCATAAGCCACCTCCAATGAGGAGCATGGAAAAAAGCGTGAACTCGAGGGATCGATGTGTTTTTCACAATGATATGGGTCATAAGACCGAGAATTACTTCACACTAAAAGATGCCATAGAGGAAATACCCTGAAATGATGATCTCATAGAATACGTAAATCAAGGTGGTTCACAATAGGGTTAGAGCTCGCGTGGTAACCCCAAGGGTAAGCAAAAGGTTCGAGGCACCATTCATGTGATCGTAGAAATAAACAACGAATGGGAAAGTTCCAACACAAAAGAAGGGTACACATGAGGAAATTGATGTCAGTTAGCGCTCACAAGAGGTCGTGCTAACAAAAAAAATAGAGTATCAAGTTTGGTGGTGACAATGAATAGGGAAATGACTCGATGGTGGTCTTAGCAACAATCATCGGTTTCAATGTCAAGAGAATACTTGTTGACAACGGAAGTTTAGTAGAAGTGTTTTCCTGATAAGCATACCAGAAAAAGGGATTAAAAGAGCAAGCATTGTCCAGAGCTGGCCTATTATACGGTTTTACGAACCACTCAGTCGAGGTGAAAGGCTCAATCACTTTGCCAGTCACCTTGGGGGATGGCAAGCACAATACCATAAAGTATGTTCAATTCTACGTTGTGGACTACTCAATGCCATACAATGCCATTTTCGAAAGGCTGATAGTAAGGATGGCGAGGATGGTGGTCACAATATTCTGTATGAAAATTAAACTCTTGAAAAACATTGGGGGTTAGATTCCTACAATCTAATCAGCGCACTGCGAGGCAGTGTCACATGTTATCTGTCAACCTTCGGCTGAAGGGTAGAGTTCGCAAAAGATTAAGTTAGCAAGTCAAGCTATGGATTTGGATAGCCTGGACGGAAGAAAGGAGTACAGGAGCAAAAAACCCGAAGTTGCGGAGCACACTAAAACTCTGTAGCTATTTTGCTACAATAAAGAGAGAACTTTCAAAATCTCTTCAGCATTGGTAGAAGAAGAGAAAATATACTAGTCAGATGTTTAAGGAAAAATATGGACATATTTGCCTGGTTCGCAGTGGACATGCCAAGCATAGACCCCCAAGTGATTGTGCACAGGTTGAACGCCCTCATAGATGAGAAGATAGTAAAGCAGAAGAGAAGAAAGTTCGCACCTCAAGTGGTAGAAGCAGTGAGATAGGAGGTCGACAGGATTCTTTCGGGAGGTAGAATATTCAGATTGGGTCTCAAACGTGGTAATGGTGAAGAAAGAGAACGATAAGTGGAGGATGTGTATCGACTTCACCATCATCAAAAAGGCATGCTTCAAAAATAGTTTTCCCCTACACTTGATCGATCAATTAGTCGATGTTTCAGCGAGCCACAAGTTCATGAGCTTTATGGATGCCTTCTTAAGTTATAATCAAATCCTGTTGGAAGGAGACGACTAGGAAAAGAATAGCCTTAATCACAGAAAATGGACTGTTTTACTATCAGGTTATTCTCTTCAGCCTCAAAAACGCGGACGTGACCTATCAGACGTTGGTATATAGGATATTCAAAGACCTTATAGACCACGGTCTCGAGGTCTAGGTCGATGACATGTTAGTGAAAAGCACATCCATGGGCGAGCATGTGGGAACCCTATCAGAGACATTAACAATCCTAAGAGCTCACAGCAAGAAACTGAATCCAAAAAAGTGTACTTTTAGGGTGCAAGCCGACAGGTTCTTAGGCTTTATGATTTTGAAAAGAGGAATAGAGGTAAACCCAAAGAAAATTTAAGCAATCTTGGAAATGTCCCCTCCGCAGACAATAAAAGATATACAACATCTCATGGGAAGAGTAGTAGTAGTACTGAATAGATTTATCTTGAGAATGGTAGAAAAATGCCTCCTATTCTTCAAAGCTTTAAGAGCCTCCTCCTCATGGAAAAAAGAGTGTCAAGTAGCCTTCGAGGAATTGAAGCTATACATCACCTCCCCTCCACTGTTGAAATCGTCTCAGCTAGGAGAAATATTCTATCTCTACTTGGCTACCTCAGAAGAGATAGTTGCAGCAGTACTAGTTAAGTCAAAGGGGGTCCACCAATTCCCAATATACTACATCAGCAAGGTACTCTAAAATGACGAACTAAGGTGATCAAAAATATAAAAATGTATCCATGCTTTGATTTTTACAGCTCACAAATTACGACCATACTTCCAAGCCCACCCAATTATGGTGGTCACCAATCAGCCTATGAACCAAAATAAAGTGATAAGTGTTAGCTAATTTCATAGTGGAGTGTTCCTTTGAAAGAATTCCAACACCGCAAGTAATGTAGGCTACGATTCGACATACTGGATAATATATGTCCTGTAAAAATTATACGCTATATGAACCTTGATGAATGTTAACAACTTGATCTGTTACATTTTGTGACAAAACATGACATGCTAATGATTCAGTGAGTTATATTTTATGATGAGGCAACATGTATTCCACATTTTATACTAAAATTGCTCTTTCATTTGTTGAACATTGTTTAATAGCTAACCCCTTCCCAGAAAGTGCACATGCAACTGACAATCCAAAAAGTTAGCTAGTTTACGCTGATGGCTCTACAGCCAAAATAGGATCAAAGGCAAGTGCACTCATAATCGGCCCCAATGGCAATAAGTGACAGTACGGATTGTCATTTGGGTTTCAAACATAAGAAAACATCGCTGAGTATGAAGTCTTGGTATCAAGATTGTAGTTAGCACACCAACTAGGAGCAAAAGATCAAATTGTCCACACAGATTCGCAATTGGTGGAAAAGTAGATGAATGGTGAATACAATGTAAAAGAAGTAGTGCTAAAAGAATATCATACAATGGTGACTCAGCTGCTCGCAGGATTTAAAAAAGCTCAAATTAAACAGCTCTCGAGAAATGACAACACACGCGCTAACGCTTAGTTAAAATTAACATCCTCTGTCATTATCGAACAAAGAGGAAAAATCCTACTCAAGTATAGGGAAACCTCGAGCTATCACACACTCCAAGTACTCTGCATGGCTCGGAAGGTGAACAAGACAGCCGAGACAGGAAAGAGCTTACAAAGTTACAATGCATGGTTGTAAAAAAGGGGTTTTCGCATTCTCTGTTGCGATGCTTATCGCCATATGAAGTTGAATACATTATGAGAGAGATTTACGAAAGAAATTTTAGCGAACACTTAGGGGGCAGATTACTCGCACAAAAAATCTTTAGACAAGAGTACTACTGGCCTATAATCTTGGAAGACACCCATCAGTTGGTTCGCACATGTGATTCCTGCCAAAGAAACGTTAAAATCCAGTGACAGCAAGCGGAGCCCCTTCAAGTCATGTCAAACCCTTGGCCATTTGCAACTTGGGGGTTGACATCCTCGGTCTGCTTCCTACAGCCACAGCCCAAAGAAATTCATCAAATGGATCGTAGATGAAGCTTTGACAATCATCACTGAAAAATAGATGGAGTCTTTCCTATGAAAATCGATTGTCTGCAGATTTAGGATACCTCACATAATTATTACAGACAACGACACGTAATTTCAGAGAAAATTCAAGCAATTCTGCATTAACCTCCAGATAGATTTAGCTTTATGTTCAATAAAAACGCCATAGACCACTGGGTAGATGGAAACAATGAATAAGAAAATCCTAATGGCCCTCAAGAAAAAAAGTTGACAAAGCTAAGGACACTTGGTTGGAAGAACTACCAGGAATTTTATGGGCCCTGCGAACTACACCCCACACTGCGATAAAAGAAACAACTTTCTCTCTTGTCTACAATGTGGAAGCTGTAATCCTTGCAGAAATTGGTTTGAGGTCGTACAAAACACAACACTTCATTGAGGATGCTAATTAAGAGGCTCTCAAGCTCAAACTCGATCTAATTGACGAACTCAGAGAAACAACTGACGTTAGAAATGCAAGGCGCGGCCAACATGTAGCTTACTATTATAATTCCAAAGTTAGAAATAGACAGTTCCAAGTGGACGATCTTGTCTTAAAAAATATTACGGCTAGTCTACCCGCTTCTCAACGAGGAAAAACGGCTCTGAATTGGGAAGGGCCATACAAAGTGATGGAAAAAATAGGTTATGGAGCATATAAGCTAACGAGAATGAAGGGCACAGTTGTACCGCGAACTTGGAATGCTGAACATCTAAAAATATATTATGTATAACTCCTTATCCAATGAATGAACAATTTTCCCAAACAAAATTCGTGTCATATTAAGGCTCACAAGCGAAGAGCCGTAGCCTCTAACACAGTTAGTGAGAGCAAAGCTTCCAGCTATCGTATTAAGGTTAGCAGACAAAAAGCCACAACCTCTAGCAGAGTCAGCGACAGTAAAGCTCCCAACTATCATATTAAAGCTCGCAGGCGAAGAGCCACAGCCTCCAATGCAGTTAGCAAGAGCAAAGCTCCCAACTGTCATATTAAGGCTCGTATGCAAAGAATCACAGTCTCTAACGTAGTTATCGAGAATAAAGCTCCCAGCTATTATATTAAGGCTCACTGGCGAAGAGCCGCAGCCTCCAATACAGTTAGCGAGAGCAAAGCTCCTAGTTGTTATACTAAAGCTCGCAGGCGAAGAGTCACAGCTTCCGACACAGTTAGCGAGAGCAAAGCTCCCAACTGTTATATTAAGGCTTACAGGCGAAGAGTTACAGCTTCAAATACAGTTAGCGAGAGCAAAGCTCCTAACTGCCATATTAAGGCTCGCAAGCATAGACTCGCAGCCTATAACACAGTTAACGAGAGCAAAAACTCCCATCTATCATATTACGGCTCGCAGATTTAGACACCGTAACCTACGAAACTTGTTTAAATTTTTCTTAAGTTAAAATTCACTCAAGATCAGGGAAAGAGAAGTTATCATAGCATTAAAACTCAAAATTTCCACACCCTTCATTCATTAAAAAGTAAAAATACAAAGTTACAAAACAATAGACACCTAAGTCTCAGTTTGGTCGTATCACAATAGACACCACACCTCATTCTCCCTCTCTTCACACTTCTCCCCTCCTATGTCACCTCTTTCCTTTCCTTCAACAACATTAATATTGTTAGCAGCGGGAGTATCAGCAGTATCACCGCCAACAGGGACAATGGTTGGATCAAGGCTACCCTCAAGGTAAAAATCCTCTGATTTTTTCCATTTAGATAGGAACTCCTCCCAAGTAGCTCCTGAAAGGCAGTAGACATCAAAGCCAAGCTGATCCATTTCTACCTCAAGGAGAGCATCAAAGCCCACCTTGTGAACATCAAAGGGCCCAACAACAACTTGAGTGTACAGAAAGATGTTAGACTTGATCTAGACAGTGATAACGCTCAACATCTTTAAAGTTTTCTTATTTAATCCCTCAAAAGCTTTATTTTTATTATGCTTCAACACCGCAATTGCATCCTCGTGATCTGCACTAATTCGGCTGACAACTACTTTAAGCTTTTTGACGACCTTTTTCAACGTAGTACGCAAAGCTGTAACCTCACTGGATAGTTTATCATTTTTCACCTACTCAACCCTAAAACTTACAGTGAGTTCCTCATTTTTCTTGTAGAGCACCTTATTCTCAGACCTTATTCCTAGCTACCCCTCATCAGAGACCTTAAGCTTCACTTCAAGCTCCCTTTGAGTGGCCTCCATCCTGTCAATTCTCTCCTTAAGACTTAAATTGATCATGGAGGCCTTAGCGAGGAAAGCCTGCAATGAGGAGTTAAACCTTAACAATTTAGATTCATGAAAGCTCCAATACAACTCACCAATGTACAACTTCCTCTGTGCAGTCCTAGACACTGAAGCTATCCATTTTCCTACGATATCTTGCAACTCATCGCAACTTAGTTTCTTGTGGCTTAGAACCGATTCACCACTATTCCCAATGGGTAGCTCCCCAAGAGGAGGCACAGTAAAAGGAGGGGCGCTAGGAGGAGAAAAATTACTACGAGTAGGAACAAGAGAACTTTCGCGAGCCGCAGTTTGTGAGTTCGCAGAAGGCGAAGCAGTGATCATTATAGCGAAGGTCCTAACGTGGTCTACCCTCTTTTTACGACGAAGCTCTAACCTACCATTATTAGTATCCTCTTCACTGCTAATCACCACGTTAACAGCACTCGTACCAGTTCTAGGCCTCTTGCGTTGGGCTCTCAAAACAACTCGCAGATCCATCACCTCAGTAGTTTCCATAGCCTCGTTAACTTCTAGCGAGATGCTAGTTGTATCTTCAGAATCACTCTTCGAGCTGTAAATTGATCCTGCATCATCAACAACCCTAACATTAGTAGGAGCAAATAGTAGATTAAAGGAAGGATTGTTTCTTGTGTGCGGCAAACCTTATATTGTCCAAGAACGAGTGTTTATCCTACAATAAGTGTAGTAAAAATTTATAAGTTCCTCCTTCAAACTTGTCAAAATTTGGCCCAGATAATCATTATCATCATAGAACACATGCAGCCATGATCGCCCTTCAGAAACTGCACCTAACGCCACAGCAACTTATCTGTTATCACCTTGCCTGTACCCATTAGGGCTACGACCTTCCAAGTAGTATAGGAAGATGTTCCTTACAATTATAACATCCTCAATAATTAAGGAATTATCAACATAGAGCCTTCCCAACTAGGCTTTCCCTCTAACCGTCTTAACAGTTTGTTGGAAAAAACACATATCTGCACTAAAGGTAGACCACTCTGTAGGAAATCCAAACCCATCTATGAACCTATATTTCACATTTATATACTTATTCTGATTTAACCGAAGGTTTGAGCATCGTTCACAATTATACTTGGGCCTTTCCCGTGATGAGAGAAATAATGAAACCCCACTGTATTTTCCCAATTTTGAACCTTTAGCTAATATAGGTTCTGGAAGACTGCGAGCTCTGGTGCTTCGTTGTAGAGATAGAAATCGAGGAAATAGGTCATTGCAATCCACCATAAAAACCCACAGAGCTGACCAAGGGCAATTTGGTAATCATCGAGAAGATGGCAGAAGAAGGGGTTCAAAGGCAAATGAAATCCAGCCTTCAATGCATGGAAGGCGTGTAGGAAACTACCATCTCTATTGTCGCTGAGCCAATGCAGACCCTCAAAAATGGAGAATTCGTAGGCAAAGTTGGGAATTTAGATTCCCAACGAGCGAAGAGCTAAAAGCATTTCGTTGGGCTTCGTAGAACAGAGACAAAATTGGCTTGAACGAGAGTACTGAAAGCACGTTCCCACGGTGGACAACGCGAATCTATTTGGCCATGAGCCCCTTTCATCCTCGACATATTTTTGGCTATAAAGAAAAAAGGACAGGAAAAATTTAAAACCTAGAACGTAGAATTACTGAGGTTTACCTTGAAGAAAAGTGTAACACCCCATACCTGGCTTGGACGTGAAGCCGAATACCAAGATGCAACACCATCATCTCACGTAGATTTCATTGTATTTATTAGAGTTGAAATACATGCATTTTCGTTTTACTTTAATTATTCTATCATTTATGAGAATATCAAGTCATGCAAGCTTAGTTAGCATTTAATTATACTAACGTACGAAAAACAAACATAAAATGTACATATCTCAAACATTAGGACCACTTAGCAAAGTTTTCCAACAATGCTACATAGGTATCGATATCGCCTCTATGGTATCGATATTTCCTTTAAGTGGTATTGATACCACCTGGAAAATCGATATCAAACTAGCATTCTATTTCTCGCCAAATTTTACAACATAAAAAAATATCAGTACTTTTCGCAAGGTATCGATAATTACACCATGAGTATTAATACTCGGGCCAAGGTATCATACCAAATCTCTATTCTGACTTCCTACACATTTCGAAACACAAATGTATCGATTTTAAAACCCGATTATCAATACCTCTACTCTAAACCTCAAAAATGCAGCATACATAAACAATTAATCTATTCCAATTTAATTCTTAAACATCATACATAAATTAATTCGACAAATAATCATTCAATGGCCTAATTAATAGTTCAATATCGCAAAATCATGTTCGAGCGAGTAACGTCAATCTCTCATAATGTTCATGAACTCAAGCATAATAATAATATGTAATCCTTATAAATTGAACCCAAAGCCAACAAATTGTCTAGAAGTTAACATGGCTATATACAAGTCTACCATATTTCTTCATTCCCCAAAACGTAAATAAATGTAGAACACATATGAAATAACAAATAGACTTGCTTGGATCACCCTCGGAACCACACGTTCACACCGGGACACAACTAATCTGCAATGGTTTAAGAAGGGAGCAGGTGAGCTTAACAAGCTCAGTGAATGCCTAGAACAACTACCATGCAAATAGTTCATCAAGCATTAATGAAACAACCATATAGCATAACCTTAACAGTTCCAACTAGTGTCATAATATACTTACTTGTGCATTATTATTAGTTCTTTTACATGGTGAACATATTCACTTTTAAGCGTATAGCATATTTCACATATAGTCACCTAAGATACAAGCATATATCACCATACTCATATAATCTCATGACGCTTAAGCATATGTCATAATACTCGTAAAATCACATAACATTCAAGCATATACCACAATACTCTAAAACATCTTTATAGATAAATTGCATAATGGTCACATGTCCTTTAATCATAATACACACATATTCATAAGTTAAGATAATTTGCATAGCAACCACATACTCATTTAGACATATATCACATTACATATATATATTTTAAGATAGTTTGACACTAGAGCTATGAAACATAAAAGTGAGATCTATCATCACTCATCGGATACACGGATCTCCAACACACCAAACATAGACTCATAGAGTCAAACATATCCCAAAAGTGAAGCATAAAGCTAACACTCTCCTTGTTTCGCCTCACATGTCTCGTTGAATAGAGCTTAGCTCACATTCCCTCATCCCTCCAACATGTCCTAGGGCATCCACACCCAAAATCACTGTACATATGGGTGAGTACTCACAATCTTATGGCATGCAAACTATATCCAACGGTTTTAAAGTCACAAGACCAAATATCCTAAGTCAACACATATCACTTACCGATTATCCATGCACAATCACTATACATTTGCATCTTTAACAAAACACTGCCACTAACATTTAACATATATATAACATGTACATATTTGCACTTTCACAATAGTTATCATAACCACATATCACATGTTATAGCATCTAATCTCAATTCACATATTCACAAACACATAAGCACTTTATTCATAAGATAACATAGGTATGAGAAAGCTTACACTCAGAATTTAGATTAGGGGTTTAGGCTACTATTAAATTTCCAAATAATGCATTGAATCATGTCCACAAGTAATTATTCCAAACACTAACCAATTACGCTTTCATCGAAAAGCCAAAAGCTCAAACTAACTTTTCCTTGCCTTTATCTCTACTCGTAGAAAGTTCTACCAAATCCAAAACTTCAACACAACAAATTCACACAACAATACATCCAAAAATCAGTCATGGACTCATTACAAGCATACCAAACATAAGCCTAAACTAAGTTCTCATGTAACTGAAACTTTTAACATGATAAACTTTAAATCCGAATATCTCGGTCTATACTTAGTGTTTTTGCCTAAAACCAATTACGTTCATCTTATAACTCACCTAAGACTAATTCCCAACCTTTAAACTACAATAAAATACTCAATTCATAGTATCGACTTTTTTGACATGTTTTATGACTATTTTTCGAAAATTCATTAAAACCTAAAAAATCTTTAACGAAACTTCAAAGGAAGTTTAGAAACTTTCTAATCGTGTTAAAATGAGTTAAAAAATACTTTGAAACCATATTTTTATCCATAAACCCGAAATTCACCTTTAAAGACTCGTTTTTTGGTTTTTATTTAAAACATGCGTTTTAATGGCTACAAATTCAGTTTAAGGGACTAAATATCATTTAAAACTCATAGAAAGTCGAATGGTTACCTTCGATGGAAGAAAAACGAGCTTTAACGCAAATCTGGAAAACTCATATTTTGGAGAAGATGAAATTTTTGAGTGTTTTCTTAGTTTCAATGAAGATTTAGGAATTTGAGATCAAAAGATGATGGAAATCAATAGGGATTAGGAATTTGAGATCAAAAGCGATTTAGAGAGTTGGGAGAGTAAAAGAGACGACACAACTAGTAAAAAAGAAAGAAAGAATGTGAACATGCTAAAGATGGGGTTTTTTAGGTTGATTTTGAAATTCTAGTCTAATTGCTTTATAAAAACTCCCAGTTTTGACTATTTTACAATTCAATCCTATTTCCAAAATCAAGGATATTTAAAACTCATTTTCAAATATTGACTTGATTTTATGAAAACCATTGTTGAAAACATTATCGATTACCAAACTTATGAAATTTCGAGTTCATATAGGCCAAAATTCCTAAAATATCCCTAAAACTTCTAAACATTATTTTGGGGTGTGACAAAAAGCTTCAACCGATTCCATTCACGAAGATACTAAGAACATAAGTTTTAGGGTTTTACAATACCTTCCTTTTTAAAAAAGTTTTTCCTCTACTTTCTGACGGTTCAAACAACTGAGGAGAATCAACGATCCAGATGCGAACTAAGAAAACGGTTCAATTCTCAACGGTTAGATATAGGCACCAAAAACCCACTCGATACCAGCAAGTGAACGTGACAAAGCAACCATTATGTATCATAGCTCGCAGCGCACCCAGCAAGTTGCATTTGAGTTTGACACGATGGACCTAAGGAGCGCCACTTTATAATACCCCTTAGGCCCACTAGGGGGACTAGATTGTTATACATCAATAGCCACTGACTCAATCCCTAAAAAGGATCTAGGTTTCCGACTGCGACCCAGATAGATCCCACTTGAAGACTAAGTGTAAAGCGAATCACGAGAGGACAGCGAGGCAGGTTCGCAAGGAGAGCTCACGGACAGGGCTTGCAAAAAGGGGTCTGCGAGCACATGTTGCAGATCAAGCTCGCAGGAACCCAGGGAAGGCCATGGCCTTAGCTCGCATGCACCCAAGGAGAGCGCAGAAAGGACCACATGCCCCGCAAATCACCCTGACACGTGTCCAATAGATACGAAGCCCGCTTTGGATATTAGTCCCAGAAACAGAAAGAACCGCGTGCCCCGTAGACACGTGCCCAATAGGCCTAGAGTTCGCAGAGAATGTCAGTACTAAGGACAGAGAATGTCAGTACCAGAGGCAATAGAATCAAAACAAAGTAGTGTGAGCCTGTTGTGAGCTATAATAATACTTGTAACCGGATGTATAAATACCTCAACATTCCTATCAACAAGATATGAGAAATATTACTCAACAATATATATCTATAAATTGGTGAAGATGTCCCTCGCACCATTCTTAACTTCACCTATTGCCATTGTGTCTCACAAATGCGCGTAGACACTTTTAGGTGCTTTTGTAGGATGCAGGCTCGCAAAAAGAATTAAAAATGCACCTTTTGGGGCGTCGTGACTCGTGATCACTAGGATGGCTCTGAATCATCCTAATCTATAAAAACAAACAATTAATTATAATTTTGATTTTTGAACATCATATTCCTTTCGAGTTTGTCTGTTTCCTTCCATATCAACAAATTTTTGTGTGTTATAGCTATACCCACGATCCTTTTATCTGTCAACACACCTCTTTGAAAATTACATTTATATCCACAAATTTTCAACGATATCGACCCATTAATATAGACAGTGGTCAAAATATAGAACCATATTTCTAGTGCTAGTAAATTTGGTTCCTACGTTAGGTTTTTTCTCGTTTTTAAACCCAACCCGCAACATCAATATTCAATTAGGTTTCAGTTTCGCTGAGAATCTATCAACATACCAACTGTTGTAAATGTTTAAAAGCCTGTGAATTAGATTATTACAACTATTTATTTTATATTTTAAATATAGTTATAGGTAAAAGAAATGAAAATGAAATTACTCTTTTTATGAGACAAGTTTTGAAAATATAAAAATTTAATATCTCATAAATAAATTTTAATTTTACATATAAAAAGGTGCATTATTATTTAAAGGAATGAAAGGACATAAAGACGTAAATACAATATTAAAAGATTTTAGTGAGTTATGTCGACATTCCAAGGCTGACCATCTCAAAATGCCTACTTACTTTGGTCGTTTGGTTTAAAGGATGACAACATCATGTCTACAGCTTCACTCTACTCGATTCCATCGTCCTGCTCTACACTCTGTCCATCTTTACAATTCTTTACTCTTTTTTATTTTATTTCTTCATAAATCCTTTTTTTCTCTGCAATTCCCTAAATCTTCTCTCTTACATCTACTTTAATTAACCATCTACTTAATTTTAGTGTAACAAGTTATATGTATTTTAGTTGGTAAATTAATTAAAATAAATAAATATATTATTGTGTTAACATTTTTATATCTATTTTATAATTTATTTTCGATGTTACTCTTAAGATTCAAAATTACATTACGTCTTAAAATATAATGTATATTATCATTACACAAAACAATTGTTGATTTTATATGATATTTTAAAAAATTTATTTTTATAAAGAAATTATTTTCTTTTCCATAAAAAGAAAACTAACTCCAACCTAAATTCATCAAAAAAAAAAAACAATTTACATCAATTTTTCTGTCAAATGCGGTTGATTTAGTGTGGAGTAATCCTATTGTCATAATTTAAGTATGACTCACCTGCATGCTTTAATAATAATAATAATAATAATAATAATAATAATAAATCTATTTTAATAGATAAAATTATCAAATAGCTGCAATCACTTTATAATTTATATACACGAAAGATATAATACATATTCCTACTTAATCTTAATGTCCTGTAAGATTGAAGCATTTAAAATTTAGTATTTGGAATTCAAATTCTCTCTAATTTTATGTTAATTTAAGTGGATAATTTTCGTGTGCTCAATCAAAATATATATATTCATTGTATTAATATGAATGTATCAATTAACTTCAAAAAGCATATACATGATTATGTAGCATACACATACTTAATTATACATAATAAAAAAACACTAAACAATAAAATTTGGATCCCGAAATCATAAAGAGATTGTGTTCTAATATTTTTATGTGCGATTACTATTGTATTTTATGCCTTATATATAAAAATTAAAAAAGTAAAAAATTAGACAGATATTCAACTTGTGGTTCTCACTAAAATTCCATTTCATAATCATCCTAATAGACATCTAACCAAATAAAGTAATCAATCAAACCTAAGAAGAGCAGAACAAGAAGCGCTAATTTTCAAGTCAATATCAATGAATGGTTTGGACAAAACATTACTTTATTATTATTATTATTATTATTATTATTATTATTATTTTCTATGTGTCCCTACACCTCCGTACTTCAGGTCTCAAATTCATCCTTGTAATCATCAAACTATAGAAGTATAGACACATATATATATATTAAATTAGTATTACATATGTATTTGCATATTTTTTATATTGTAAATATTATGTAATTTCATATTTTTTTACATAAAATAAATAATTAGAAGATTTAAATTTATATGTATAATTTATATAAACAATCATTGAAAGATCATGAAATATAATAGTTGAATGGTTGAAATAATAATCATATATAAAAATATTTTAATTTTAGACTGTGTTAGTGGATATCTCTCCCCTCCCCCTCTCTTTCTCTCTATAGATATATAACAATTTGATGTTTGTGGGTTTCCTCAGGGCATCAGCATCTAGCCCATGTTGACGCTACCATCTATAAATTATTGAGTGGTTTTGCCTCGCAACTTTAGATTCTCTTGTAATAGCCATCAGGTTTTGTGCTTAGCAAATTCCCCAGCATTCCATATAAAAATCATCTCAGCTTTCTCTGGCTCTTGTCCCTCTCTCTCTCTCTCTCTCTCTCTCTCTCTCTCTCTCATATTAGCTCCGCCTGGCCTAGGCGCCATTCTCATCATGGCTCATTTTCAGCTTTGTTCATTAAAAATCTTGCAGATTTTTTCTCTTCTTCTCATCCTCCTTTACCCTGCAACAGTCTCTTGCGATTGTACTTGTGATAAGGAGGACATCCAACAAAATAAAGCCGAAGCACTCAGATATAAACTCGGTGCCATTGCTGCCATTCTTGTTGCCGGGGCTATTGGAGTTAGCCTCCCATTGTTGGGGACACGAATCCCTGCGTTAAGGCCCGAAAATGACATATTCTTCATGATCAAGGCTTTTGCTGCCGGTGTTATCCTTGCAACAGGGTTCGTTCACATCCTCCCGGATGCTTTTGAAAGCCTAACTTCACCATGCCTTAAAGAAAGTAGTCCATGGGGGAAATTCCCTTTCTCTGGTTTCATTGCCATGATGTCAGCGATAGGGACGTTAATGATCGATGCATTTGCGACAGGGTATTATGAGAGACAACATCTAAGTAAGCATAAGCATGTTAATGCTGCAGATGAAGAACATGCAGGTCATGTACATGTTCATACACATGCCACACACGGTCATGCTCATGGCTCTGCTTCCCCATCTCAGGAGTTGGTTTTACCAGGGCTTATCCGTCAACGTATCATATCCCAAGTAAACTTAATTAAACCGTTTAATATCATCATACCCATTTCTTCATTCACAAGTGGTTTGGGATAGAATTGGTTATATATATATACTAATTTTCAGGTGTTGGAGGTGGGAATTGTGGTTCATTCCGTGGTGATTGGGATATCTTTAGGTGCTTCTCAAAGTCCTGACACAATAAGGCCACTGGTAGCAGCCTTGTCTTTCCATCAGTTTTTTGAAGGAATGGGTCTTGGTGGTTGCATATCTCAGGTATTAATTCTAACTTCCAGGACTAGAATGGATGTTTCATTTATCGTGTGTGTATATAATTGATAACTAAAAGTTTTTATTTATTTGGTGGTGATGGAAATGGAAATGATTTTTATGTATTTGGTGGTGATGGAAATGGAAATGAAGGCACAATTCAAGTCGGTATCGGTGGCAATCATGGGAACCTTTTTCTCCTTGACAACCCCTCTGGGGATCGCAATAGGTATAGGAATTTCAAGTTTCTACAGGGACAACTCCCCAACAGGTCTTATAGTGGACGGAGTTTTCAATTCAGCTTCAGCTGGGATATTGATATACATGGCTCTTGTTGACCTGCTTGCTGCGGATTTCATGAACCCAAGGTTGCAATCCAATGTTAGGCTTCAAATTGGAGTTAATCTTTCCCTTCTCCTCGGGACTGCTTGCATGTCTGTTTTGGCCAAATGGGCTTAAATTTTGCTTACCCAGCCTCAGTTTTTAATTAATACAGACTCTTTCCTTTTTGCTTTTCTTTGGATTTATTTCCCCTTCTAACCCTTCTTGTCTTTCTCATAAATTATAAATGCGTTGAAATGACAAATAAGAAGAATCCAAATAGAAGTATACTAAATAAATTTCAAAAACTAAAATAAATTATCTCCATGTTTTGGACTTTGGAGAATATAATAGTCCTACCATGATTCATTTGTTTTCCATTACTCCATGGACTATAGGCTTTACTTTTAAATTATGAACTAACAAAAGTTGTCCTTTTCATACAAAACATTCTTTGTGTTGCAACTTCTTATTAGTTTAACCTAGGTAATCGATGGATCATATTTGCGTATACATGCAAGCATTGAGGACAAAACAATAAAGGGATAATAAATGGCATGTATATATTTTCAAGAATAATCAATTTGAATTTTTCAATAATTTATTAAATATGATGAAATTATAACACTTAAGCATAAATACAAAACATAGTTTCCCTTATCTTTGTAGAATCTTCAAATGAATGAGCTCATCTTTGGATGATATCACAATTAGGGGATAAAGTAACAAACATTATTATGTTTCCTTTTCTAACCTAACTCAAGAACACTTGTAAAGATGAACTTGTTTCATCAAAAGATACCTTAGAAGTAACAACAAGATAGTTGAGATTAGTAAAGAGAATGATGGTTTTCCTGCTCTATTCTTTCGAATGCCAACTCACAAGTAGTAATCTTGTCTCTTGCCATGAGCTAAGTGCCAAATGGTGTGGTTTAACGTTGTTGAAGACTATTTTGTTCCTTTGAATCCATACACACCAAAGGATAAAAGCCGACCTTTTAGTAATATAGAGGCTTGAAATGTTAGTGCAATGTGAGTTGGTAAAATTAGAGCTTCACCCACTGATGTGTTGGATCTAGTGCCTTAAGTGTAGTATATTCATTTTGGATATTTGTATTTTTAGAACAAATTAGTTTAATAAAATATCCATTGATTACATTAATATTCTTCATAGATTTGTCCTCAAAGGTTTTGCACATAAAGAAAAATGGAAGCAAATATTGACTCATTGGTTATCTAACGTTTAACTAATACTAAGCGGTATTATGTGGTCGAATCGTAATATGAAAAGACAACTTGTATTAGTAGATAAACCTAAACATGTCCTTAGTCTAATCAAAAATGAGCAAACCAATTAAAAAACTAATATGTCATCTATCAAGTCCGTATGGGGAGATGCTTTGTCTTGAGCATTAAAGTGAGTGACTTCCAGAAGATAGAGACATAGATGTGACTGACAGTACATCAAACAAGTCCCAAGTAGAACAGATCCTAGATCTATTTATGGAGATATTCACTTGTGACGCTTATAGTGTGACACACTTTAATCCTGAGTGGATGATAGGCTATGTATGGGTGACTCGTATACTTTAATGTAAGTAAAAACTTGAGTTCAAATAGATAAGGAATCAAAAGCTGGTGCGTTGGGTATATGACTTTTGCAGTACACAAATCATTTACAATAGTGGAATTCATAGCCCAACTAATGGGTAAAAGATATCCTCTCATAAGCATTACATGAAATATGAAAAGTAAACGTGATCACGAGTCATTTGTCTTTGTGATGAATAACTTGATTACTATCTGATAGTAATTGAATTTTCATGAAGGAAGATGTAATGGTTACCATGAGATAAAATAGGATCATGTTTGGAGAATGAATTTATCCCAAATAGATTAAGGATATACTATGAGGGTAACACATTTATGAAAAAGTCATTGGATGAGCACTTATTAAGTAGCTTTTGTAATGATATGTAATTGGGAATAGCTCAGTCTCAGTCACGATACTATAGTGGAATGACTTTGTGACTAAATAAGTTTATAATTAATAGGTGAAAAATTGGAACTTAATTATAAATTATTTGAACCCTAATTATATATGTCCAATTGGTCCCTCCAGTAGGTCTTTGAAACTAGAAATGAATCGCATGTAGAACCAAACGAATAGAAATGAATGAAAATGATAAAGTTAGAAAAATGAGTCACATTTACAAATGAATGCATTTTCTCGCTAACTATAGAAATGACTTGAGAATTAATTTAAGGTTTTCGAATTATTATTCAATTAATTATAATTAAATAATTGAAGTTTGAAAATGAAATTAAATTAATTAGTCATTATGAATCCGTTTAATAAGGGAATTAAATATATTTCCTCATAGATTCTTTTATAGTGAAGTTGTAATAGCTCGTTTTTCAGTGGTGTCGGAAACAGTAGTTTCAGGACCACAATTCTGACTAGTAAGTCCAAAAATATTATTAATTAATATTTATGAGTTTATTAGAGTATCGTATTAAATTTTGGTTCGGTGATTTTGATGTTTAGTTGGTTAATTAAGTAAAAAGAACTAAATCGTAAAAATCATAAAACTTTATCGCTATTGATTTTTATTAGTTTAAAAGATCTAAAAGTAAACATGTGAGGGTTTATGTAGCAATTAGACCTATTAATTAAAGGTGGACAGTTAATGCTTTGTTTTGAGTGGTTAAATGTTAAAAATTATAATTAAATTATAATATATGTTAAAAATAAAATAAACAAATTCTAGTGTTATCTTTGTTTTCTTCTTCATTCACCGAAAATACAAAATAAAAAACCCAAAAATTCCATTTTTGAAGCTTGAAGATTTGACCCTTGCATGTAATTTCAATTTAAGTTCGTTTATTGTAAATTTTATATTTTTGGGGTCGTTGTAGCTTAATCTAGCTAGCCTAGGGATTAAATTGTAAAATTTCCAAATATTTTTAAAGTTACCATTGTTGTTTTGAAGCTTATTTGGATGTTAAATGGTAGGTTTTGGAACTTTGTTATGAAATAGGACTTGTTTGTAAAAAGATAATTGTTAGTTTTTGGAGTAGGGACTAAAATAGAAAAGTTCTAATATAAGCATGAAATTTTTATAAATCTTCGTTCTAGGAGGTTTTATGAGGATGGAATTGTAAATGTTTTGAAAATAGGTCTTATTTACAAAAGATGTAATAGTTTCGGTTTTAAGTACTAAATTGAATAAAATATAAAAGTTAAAAATATCGTAAAATGTTAAATAAAGGGTCATATGCATATATTTATACTTTATAATTATTTTAAGTTGATAATTGAATTAAATTGTTATATAGATCAAGAAATGGATCAATCGATAGATAAATGTGGAAAAAGAAAAATTATTGAGTAGTCATTGGTGTCGTGTTTGCTGATGTTTTGGTTTAGGTAAGTTCGTTTAATGTTTAAGCTGACTTGTTCATTGCATTTGACATTTAGTATGTATATGTATGACTTGTGATTGAAATATCTATTGTGTAATAATCTTGAACATTGATGGACTAAACTGTGAAGAATGGTATAATTGATGTTGGTGATTGAAAAAGAAAATGGATACAGTTGAGTTCATGTGATAATGTTGATGATTGAATAAATAGAATTTATGGATATAAAGTGAGGCCCGTATAAACTTAGTGAACGACTATGATACAAATGACATGTCATTAGGGTTATTACCATTTCAGGTGCTGGTCTTGGATGTTTTACCGATGGCTAAGGTCCTGCATTTGTTGCGAATTCTTCATAGCTTATGTGAGCAGCATCGTGTAATGTTACCATCTCGACCCATAGCTCGTGTGAGCAAGCCCATATTCATAGCTCGCGTGAGCATTTCTATCTCGAGTATCCAACGTTATTTCGATATAGTTCATTGGGTAAAAATGAGACTTATGGAATGGAAATGGAAGTATGATTTAAGTATATGTGAATGGTAATATGTGTACCAAGTATGTTTTCTTGTATATGATAGAAAAGCATGGAAAATGATTTATGTTTCAAATGTGAAGAAACTAACCTTGTTGGGTTTGTGGTTTGCATAGACCATGAAAGGATACCATGTTTCCTATTTATATAATTGTTTGTTCAATGCTTAAGATATATTAATTTCAGGTAAGTTGTGTTAAATTCCGTATGAACTTACTAAGTACTATGTTGCTTACATTTATTTTGTTTGATTTCTTGTAGATTATAGAAAACTACATGGTTGGTTGGAATCAAATCGGGGCTCACACTATCTGTTTAACAACTCGATAGACTTTTGATCATTTTGAGCTAGGTTATAATTGGCATGTAATTAGGTGTTTTGGTTACATGTGCATATGCATGTTTATGGTTTGAGTCAGTTACTTGAATGTTGAATTGGTATTAGGCTAAGTTAGTAGCTTATGTGTGTGAATATATCTATATGTGAAATGCTTTGATCATGTTTCAAAGACTAAGTTTCTTTTATGTTTGATATGGTGATGATGAATGGTGAAAATGCATTTGATGTTTGGTTTGACATTAGATGAAATGGATGAATGGAATGAAAATTCGAGCAACTTATCCAAATCTACTAATTTTAAATTTTGATTGATTGAATTATACAACAATTATTGTAAGTGGTATCCTAAGAACCAATGATCTTATATGCAAGCTCTAGTAAATGTGATTAATAAAATTTTAAAAATATTAAAATTTATAATATATATTTAAAAATTAAAAAAATATATAATTTTTTTATAATTTTTATAATTTTATAATTTTTAATACCTTTTTTTTGTATTTTTATATTCTTTTCATTTTAAAAAAATTTAGGCTTTTTTTAGAGATGACATCACTCTGATGTCATTGTATGGCCCGTGGGAGCACATGATTGGTTGGATATCCTAGTCATTAGTTTTAACATCCAAATAACTGAATTGGGAACGTTTGATAATATTAGGGACTAAAGTGGGCCAAAAAAAGCTTTAAGGACCAAAGTGGGAAATAGTGTACACTTTAAGGACTAAAGTGTGCATTAAGCCAATAATTAAATATGTATGCTTAATTGTAACGCCCTAATTTTCGCTTTAGGGCTTTTTTTTATTTTTCGTTGGATTGTGACAATGATGAGCTTAGTGGTTTAATGGTTAAATATTTGTTTACTTTTGATTTTTGAGTTTGAGTCTCATTAAATGCAAGTGAAGATTATTATTTTTTGTTTGGGATAAGTTTTGGAGATAGAATTCCTTTTGGACTCTAATTTAAGATGAAAGGATTTTGTGGGTTGGGATTGTGATAAAATATTATTTATTTTATTTTATTTTGTATAGTTATCAAATTTTGAATTAAAAAAACTACCCTAAAGTTTGCTCATTCCCCAACCGCTCCCTTTCTTTGTTTTTTTTTCACACGTTTCTTTCTTTCTCTTTCTTTGGTTTTCCGTTCAATTTATCTCTTCTTTCTTTTCTTTGATTACTATTGATTACTACCATTATTTTGTTGCTTCGATTGTAATTCAGTTCTCAGTGTAAGTTATGCTCAAATATTCTTTTGGGTTTTTCATTATTTTTTTAGTGTTAGTCGGTTTTTGAGCAAGGTGAGAATGTATTGATATATTTTTCATTCAATGTTTTGATTGGTACCTTTGTGACCTTTGATTAGGTGAAGGTTGAGAAAATAAGAAATTTCTAGCGGAGTAGTTACGGTGTTTGAAGTTGTTTCAGAGAGGTAAATGTTTTAACTTCGTGTTAGGGGCTGAAAGTTTGAGTTATGGATGTTATTTTTAGATGATTTTGATGGTTGATTTGTGGAGTTTAAAGAATGATGGCAGAATTCAGAGTGCTATAGTTGTGGGGGTTATCAAAGTGGCAATCAAGTGTGTGAAAACGACCTTAAAACTCGATAGAAATTCGATAAATCATGAAAGATGAGGCTGTTTTTCGAAACTGCCTAGTGCCACACGGTCGTGTGTCAGGCCTTGTGGTACACCGTGTACGCCACACGATCGTGTGGTAGGCTGTGCATCAGGGCATGTGAAGCACACGACCGTGTGTGCTTTTGCAGCCTGTGTGGCTTGGCCATGTGAAGTACACAGTCTTGTGAAATTTTGTAGACTATGTAGACCACACGAGCCAGCTTTTTGGGTTGTGTGGGCCCTTTTGGCCAATTTTTGGACCTGGTTGGGGGCTATTTGAGGGATTCAAAATTTAGGTCCATAGGCATCGTGCGAGGCCGGGAAAGCGTAAGTTTAGTACGTAATTACATATGGACGAGTTTAAAGATATGCTAGGTAGGATAATTTATAAATAAACCATAAGCTATGTTATTATTATCTATAAGAAAATATGTGTATATGCCTGTTTTATATTATGTGATATAAGTATGTATGTATGATTTATGATTATGATATGCATGTGTTTTCGAGGCGAGTTATGATATGACAAAGAAGTGCTAAATGATAGTTTATACTGCAATTATGGCAGCTAGACCGCAAATTTATATATGGCAACTTGGCTGCAAATATATGAGTGGCACATCGCCACATATTGGTGTGATTGGATGAATGGACTCTTGTAGTCCTATAAGGTGTGATTGGTTGGACGGAGATGTTGTGTAGTGGATGGGGGTAGGTTATGATATGTTATGTTGTTATTTGATTCGATATGATATGCTATGGTCTGATCTGATATGATGTACTACAATTCGATATAACATGAAATGCTATGATATGACAAGATACGGTTTATATGGATTTTGATATGTTATGAAATATTTGGAAAGATATGCTATGCAATATTCTGTTATACGTTTTTATATGTACTAGAGAAAATGGCCATAACACACATTGGGCTTAAAGCTCACGATTTGTATGTCTTGTTTCAGGTAATCCTCCGACCTAGGATTGGATGGTGACCCCGGAGCTCGAGTTTCACGATTTTAGATTATGCACTAAGGACTTTTTATTTTGTTCATTATGGACATTATAGGCTATTTTTGGTTTTTGATTTTTGTCATGGACATTTTAATTTTTGGTTAGTTCGTTAGCATTATTTTGATAATTCCTACACAAAAGTTTTTAAATGTTTAAGAATGTTTTAACTTATGAAATTTAAAAATGAACCGCGGTTTTATATACAAAAAGTTATAAGGTTTTTCTACTGCAAGTCAAATTGAGATTTTTCCAAAATGTTTTAGTACACAAATGTTTTCAAGTAAATTGGTGTTGATTTTATTAATACAATTAAGTTATGATTTCAAAAAGTTGTTGTGTTTTCAAAAGAGTTGTTCAATTAAATTATTCGTTTGTCAAAGTTGGTTGTCTCCAAAGCTAAAGGTTTGTTTCTCTAGCTTGTACGATGTAATCTCTATGATCCGACCGTAACGTCTAGGCCGGATATGGGGTGTTACATTAATAGTAATGAGAATTATAATATTTGATATCAGTATTTTAATATTTTTTAAATATTAAAATTATAATTTTTTATTAATATAATAATATTCAGCTTGAATCAAGTTAATTTTTATATAAAATTCAAGTTACTTATAAATGAGCTCTTTTTTTAAAATGACTCATGCTTTTCAAAAGGGTAAATCAATTTCGTGCAAAAGGGGTTTATTTTCTGTTGACTTGTACGCCATTTTCCATGAAACAAACACGAGAAAATGTAGGAAATATTTTTTGTAAGTCATTTTCCGTAAAAGAAACATACCCTAAGTTCTAGTTCAAGTAATGAAAAAGAAAACATTTTAATTTGAATGGAATAATGCATAGAAGTTGGTTTCTAAACCAGATGATTGCAACATTATTGAGACCAAATGGATTTTTAAATAAGACTGTTAAATTGTCAATATAATTAGAAACAAAGCTAATATTCTTGCACAAGGGTACACACAAGTAGGAGTAGATTTTCATGAAATATTTGCTCCTGTAGCAAGACTTGAATCAATTAGGATTTTGTTGGTTTATGGCTTATCATCTCGATATCAAAATCTACGAAATGGATGCCAAAAGTTCTCTCCTCAATTGCATTTTAAAGGTATATGTAGCTCAACCTAAAGGTTTTTTTTATCCTAACCATCATAACTTTGTATATAGGTTATCAAAGGTTCTATATGGATTAAAACAAGTACCCAGAGGTTAGTATGAAAGGCTCGAAATATTTTTATTTGACAAAGGCTTTCGTAAGGGGAGTGCAAACAGAACTCTTTTCTCTAAAAGGGTTAAAAAAGCTTAATGGTTGCTCAAATCTATGTGGATGACATATTTTTTTGGATCTACCTATCCAAAATCTTGTGAAGAATTTATTCAACCCATAAAGTCATTATTTGAAATGAGCATGGTAGGTGAGTTAATTTCCTTTCTTAGTTGTTAGGTAAAATAGTTACTAAAAGGTACTTTTATCTCCTAAGAAAAATATGCACTTGGCATGTTGAAGAAATTTGGGCTTGAAGCAACAAAATCCTTGAGAATTCTAATGGGCGTAAATTGAAAAAAAAATACTATAAGGATGAGATAGGTGTGCCAATTGATGTGACTACATATCAAAGCTTGAATAGAAGCTTGTTGTATTAAACTACTAGTAGACTTGACTTATGTCGTAGTGTAGGGATCTGTGCTCGATACCAAGCTGCTCCAAGAGAGTCTTATTTGGAAGTAGTCAAGAGGATCATTTAATATGCCAATGGTTCCTTGAAATTAGGAATTTGGTTCACCAAAGGTAAAAATGTCAATTTAGTGGGACATTGTGACGCTAATTGGGCTGGTAACTTAGATGACAGGAAGAGTACTTCGAGTAGTTGTTGTTATCTTGAAAAAAATTTGATGTCATGGTATAATGAAAAGCTTAATTTTATCTCTTATTTATGGTTAAAGTTGAATATATTGTAGTTGGAAAGTGATGTGCATAATTAGCTCAAATGAGACAAATGCTTCTTATGTCAGAGTCTACTGTGACAATACAAGTGCTATTAATATTTCAAAAAAATAAAATCCAATCCTAGATTCTAGAACAAAACACATAGATCTTCATCACTATTTTATAAAAGACCTTATAGAAAAAAAAAGATAATAGAGTTAAAGTATATACCCATAGAAAAACAACCTATTCACTAAAACATTTGGTGGAAACAAGTTTGAAAAAGCTTCAAAGTGGGAGAAGAATTTGTAATATTTAAATGTTTAAGTTTAAAGTTTTAGTTTATCTTTTGCATTTAATTTAATTTTAATTACAATTCTTTTAAAAGTAAAACTCTTATTTTTGTTGGGCATTAATTATGTGATAAGTTTAGGTTTCATCTTTAAATAGGATAAGTTTTTTTTTTATTTGTAATTATATCTTGTTAAATTTGTTATTCCTGTAGTATCCACTTCGAATCTATCTCTCGTTTCTCCTAAATAGCTTTAACAATTTTTTGTGAGTTTAGTTTGAATCAAGAAAGGCCAGAGTAAAGAGAACTAGTTCAAATGATCCTTAAAGAAGGGGTGAGTATGAAGACCTTGTTGTTGAAAAAGGATCGAGGACCACAGTTGAACAAGGGTCCCAAAATCATCTTCTTATACCCATTTAGCTAGTCAAGGTTTAGCTAATGAAGAACTGAGTCAAATTTTCATTGTAAAACTTTACTATATTACAATTTGACCCGTATACTTGTGAATACTACTGCTTTATTACTTATCCTTTTGTTGTAGTATTTCCAATCCAGACGTTCAAACGTTTGGCGGCAGTTATTATGTTAGTGAAACCTAAATAAGAATATACAATATGATCTAGATAGATCAAAGAGATTGATAGACACTTAATGAGATAGAGTGAGTTTGGGTATTGCAAGCATACTCTACAAATGTTTTAGGTAGAAATAATATAACATCCCTTATTTGAACTCACAGTTAAACCCAAGCAAGAAATGTTACATTTACAAACCAATCACTTTAATTTCTATTTATAATTATACATTCAAGTTTTAGACCGATTTAAGGTCATTTAAGACTTTTTAAACCATTCTAAATTTTCCTTACGCTTTGGCTTTGATTGGGAGTTGATCGAGGACCTTTGAGAGTGAAACACCCCAAACTCAGCCTAGAAGTTTAAGCCAAATCTAGATGAGTTACACCATTTACACCAACGTATTGAAAATTGATTTCAGCAATTATCCAGAAAACATTCAAAACCATACTTGATTTGTGGCAGAAAATCTTTTCAGAGTTTAACGTTGAAAACCAAAATTTGTTTTCTCGACTTGAGTGGTTTCATAGTTTCGCTTTAAAAATTATCAACTACTGACGAATTTAACACAAACCAAAATGAGCTCAGAAACAAACTACAAACCCAAAAGATCAAAAGCACTTTACATTATTGTAAAACAATCTGAGCTCCCACACGCTGTCCGGTCCTAAGTCAGGGACTTACCTGAACACACAAAGATAAAACCAAAAGGTGAGCTATGAAGTCCAGTGTATAACCAACATCAATTACAATTAACAAAACATAGTATATAAATCAGAGTAACACAGAACTTAATAGCGAGTGTAAAACCATAACAGAACAGACCAGAGTACCACAGAGGTTGCCATCATGCTAATATAACATAACAACACAAACCTACCAGAATAGGACAAAGCAAAATAGAGCAGAGCAAAGCAGAACAGAGTAGAGCATAACAAAATAGAACAGAGCTGCGCAGAGGATGTATGTTTATACAGATGCGATATTTTTTAAAACCAATCAGAATGCAGATATATCAGAAAACATCCTACGCAACTCTGCTACACACCAAAATAGAGTTCCCTCAGAACTCATCCAGCCAAATCACACCAACAAATAACTGTGGACAATGCCACCGAAATTTTGTAGTTAAAATTGCCAGATCAGATACATATGGTCAAGCTACTAAATTGCAGTAAGAACAGAAACATGGATAAACCACCAGATAATGTAGATAATCAAACTACCAGAAACTTTCTCCTTTCACATCATTCCAAGTCCCATACAATGTGTTATGGCATGCACATACAGAAGTAGAGTGATAAACATGTAAGTTATGCTATCATACAGTAACAAAATCAGTAGGCATGGGAGTCCATGCGTTATAAAGTAGATTTATCAAAACTTAACAATAATATCATATTTTCCATGAAGTCACATGCATGGTTATAAATTAGAATCAGTACCAATCAATTCAACATATTCGAATATCACATTTTCTTAAGCAACAAAGTCACGTAAAGGCGTACCGACAAACTTAACAAAATACAGATCGTACCTGGATAATTCGTACACATTAGATAATAGCACATTACATTTTGACAGAGCCTACTTACTTAGGTTCAAATATAGCAGATATACGTGCAGATCATAAGTTGTTCATCATCAAATCATTAGATATCAAGTTATATAGCCTAATTCAGGTCATGTGAACCATACAGTAGGTCTACGTTCATTTCGAATGACACTTGTGGCCTAAGGGAAAAATTCCAAACATTGGTCCACAAGCTCGTGTGGTTTCACACGGCTTGGATAGCTAGCCCGTGTGTCCCACACGGCCTGACACACTCCCGTGTCACCTACCTGTGTGGTCCTAATCTGTAATCAGTGAGTTACACACTTGGACACACGCCCGTGTCCTTGGCTCGTGTGAACCCTGCATAACACATAACTAAACACGGCCTGGGCATACGCCTGTGTGCCTTCAATTTTCATGAAGAGTGAGCTACACGGTCGTGTGGCTCACACGGCCTACCACAAGGCCTGGCACATGGTCGTATGGCGTGGACAATCAGTTTTTCGATGACTAAACTCAAAATGAAAGTTAGGTTATTGGTACCCACCTGATACGGATCTGATGCAGAAACAATAAGGATGAATTCCTGTCCCTAAACAACAATACAATAACAGATCAGATGACTTATTCAAAATCAATCGCTAAGATAAGCATCCAAAACCGAAGTTATATTGAAGAACTTTGACACACTACTCCAAACCAGACGACGCACTTACCGATAATTGAACTGCAATTTTGCAGACCTTATGTTGTTGAGAAAACGTTAAACTCAAGACCTTCTCCTAACACAAAATTATGTAAGTTAACGTTTTCGTCACAAAGACGAATTACAACCCCGTCTAACAAAAAACTCACACAGGAACTTGACAAAGAATACTTATACGACTAATTACAGATGAACAGCGAAGGAGTTAGAAGGATAGATGTCTCAAAGATTCAACGAAAAATCGTTGGTGGAAGAATTGACAAATAAAAAGAGAAAACGCAGAGACGATAGTCAAAACAAAAAGGATAAAACAAATGTAACAAGCCAGAAAAGAAGTTGAAAAAATTGGTTAATTTAAAACCAACCAAAACTACCTCACGAGGCAGCAGAATAAAAACATTTCCATATTTCTTTCATAAAGACTTAAACACAAAACCAAAGAGTATACAGATGCTTAGCCAATGAACCAGCAGACTCATTATTGTCATTAATTGATCAAAAATAAAACTTATGCCAGATGATCAAGAATAAAGATTTGATAAAATAACAAAATTTCATGAAAGAGTATTCGAACCTAGAATCTCACACACATAACCAAAATACTTATCCACTGAACCAGATTAACTCACTTGTCAAAATTTCCAAAATCTAACTCAAAATCAAGGGATGACCACTCTTGGTTTCAAAACCAAATTTCTTCTAGCCCAGTTTTTAGGATGTTATAGAGAGCAAAATAAGAAATTTATTAGTACAAGCTTGTCTGTCTCGAGACATTACCCTAGAGATACATAATTTTGATTCGATGTTGCCTTGTCTTGAGAAAAAACTCAATATGTCTCGAGAAATTATGTTGGGAATATAGCATTTTAGCTTTGAAGTTTGTCTGTCTCGAGACATAAGCCCTCATGTATCGAGACCTGGGATAGGGGACCTAAAAATTCTATTTTCAAACATTTCCCATTCATACCAAATTTGTTCATAATCAATCCAAACACCACCAAAAACTCATAAACTATGTAATACCTTATATTTTTCATTCAAAACACAATTAACACAATATTGAAACAACTAGACACTCACTTACTTATTTCATTGTTACACCTATGTACATGTCATTTTCTTAAATCAAAATTAATGGAGATGTCACTCTTCTCCAAGTCCTTAGGATGTGATGAGATGTGTTGATGTCGCTATTTCAATCAAAAGCTTTAATCCAATCTTTCACCTACGCGTTACACAACAATTTGTTAAGCTACATTATAGCTTAATAAGTACTCATGAATTCAAATTTTATCATTTCTATAATTTATTCGATATTACACTATTACTATTATAATCTCGCGACTATATTATAATAATTAAGAGGTTATTTAGTATTTACAAAATTTTGACTATATTACTTTGATTCACTATTTGATCACTTTAGTACTTAACAAAAATTATTAAAAAAATCACTTACCACGACTTTTAGCCCATACTAGATACATTTGAACGAGATGGATACACGACAGCGCACAGGTTCCTATGACATAGTAACTATGTCCACAAAGTTCAACACTAGTCTACATAGGCACTCAAATATCACTAGACTTACATTATTTATACACAAATGTAATATTCCACGATTTTCACAATTTCACTACACTTTTGCATTTCTTCAATTTAGTCCCCATTTTCACGATTTAAAGAATAATTGTAAATTTCAATTACAATAATCACGAGATTTTATTCACTAAATTCTTGGTCCATAATACATCATATATTTTGTACTCTCTACATTATTGTAACTTAACAAATAATAACGCATAAAATTTCACATACTTTTCAATTTAATCCTTTTTTCCACGAAATTCAATATCCAATACTTGGACACTTTAAATCAATTCCCTTCCATGTAAAACTCCACTTGAATAATTATTTTCAACATTTTTAATATTTATAGTCATTTCTGAACATCTTACAATTTAGTCCTTAACATTATAAAAATTCAATAATTGTTGTAATATCATTCTAGTTTCACCCTTCATTCAAATTCCCTATCACGTAACACTTTAATCAAACAATTCATCATAATATCATATTTCATATATCTATTTTTTATGCACTCCACTTCTCTTTTTTCAATTATAAATTCCACAAAGTTCACAATTTAATTCTTAGCATCATGAAAATTCAATGTTTACTATAATTTCACTTTAACATCCCTTTATGTTTAGTTTACTACCAAATTACACTTCAACTAAGCCTTCTATAATAACATTTTATTTCATATATCAAATTACTTTACACTTTATTTTACTAGTTTACCACAAATTTCATAAAATTTACATTTTGATCCTTAGGTAATAAGAGAATTCAATGGTACTTACCTATCTTCCACTTCAAATAACTTGTTTTCCACTTGTCTTTATCACTCGATTCTCTTTCTCAATTTCTTTCTTCAAAAAAATGTCAAGAGCATAAAACTTTCCATGAAAAATATTTACTTTAACATCATTTCTATACCTTTCTAGCAAAATTAAACTTGAAAACATGATGGAGGTTTGATATTCTTACCTTGCTCTTTTAATTTCACGCCTTAGCTTCATTTTCTCTCTCCTCCAACATAAATATGCAATCTTTCTTCTTGAAATCTAAGTTCACTAGATTTTTGAAGGTTGAATTTTATTAAAAATTTTAAAGGAATTTTAAGGATTTCTTTCTTAATTTCAAGGAAAGAACCAAATTGCAAAGAAAATAAAACTTATTCTCTCTATGGATGGTGGTGGCGTGAACTTGAAAGAAAGGTGTAGAGAATTCTTTTCTTTTCATCTTCTATTTAATCATTAGTTAATATAAAAATATCTTAAAATAAAATAATAGTAAAATAATAAATTATTTTAACCAATAATATTTCTACACCATTCATCCTTAATTATTATACTTAATATTTATCCAAATTGAGAAAGGGTCATATTGCTCTTCATAATTCTCTATAATTCCATTCTTGAATCACTATTTACTTTTGAAAAATTACAATTTAGTCATTCATAGTTCTTAACTATTCAATTTAGTTCCTACTTACCAATTTTGTGCCACAAGAACTTTTGGGTTATTTAAACTTTTGGTTCTTCAACTTTCCTATATTTACATTTTAACCTCTCAAATTTTGAATAATTCTATTTAGATTTCAAAACTTTTTACATCTTTATAACTTAGTCTCTTTAATCATTTTACCGAGGATTCCACTATGTATGACGTCAACTTAATGCCACTTTTTATAGCATAACAATTTTAGGGGTATTACAAAGAACCACTATATATTCCTAATAGATGTGTGGTAGAGGGTTTTCGATGACCGTTGATATCAAACTTATGATTTAGTATGAACTAATGGGTGGTGTTTTTGTGACAATTTTAAAGTTTTGGATGATGGAAACATATAACCATCACGTGCAAGTGAGAGAGGTAAGATTATGTGTTTTGGTAGCCATAGAATCGCCTATGATGGGTTAATCTAAATCGATTTATTATGACTCAATTTAGGTGCAAATGATCTATCTAAATAAAATAAGACAATATCTCTTAAAAGGATAGACACAAATTATATTCAAATTCTCTAAATAATGGAATAGTCAAGTTTCCGAATTCAAAGGAAGACTAATCAGGTTACCATATCCTCTACTTTATTAATAAAGAATTTGGTAACAAATGAAATTCCTAAACACTTAATGCACATGCCAGTATAGTCATATTCATGGTTGCATCTTTAGTTCGGTGTATCAATCCTCATTGGTTTTTTGCTTCCGCCTACCTATAACATAATTTTAGAGTTATTATTTTAATAGTTTTACATTTAATCATATTTTATATCGATTTATCAAGTGTAATGTTATGCATTAATTTATATGCTTTTTTAAAAAAAATTAAAAATTTTCAAATTTAGATTTCTTCACTTTGATCCTGCATGGTAAGACAACTTTTACATTTAAATTATTTAATAATTTAACACAAATTATTTAATTTATTAAATAATAGAATTTCAATGATATAATCTGATAAAATTAAAAAATGATGACTTACATGAAAATGAACGGTAAGCGACCTTACCTCAAATTTGATCAAGTGTAAAAGTTATTTGGCAATTTGATTAACGACATATGTGGCAGCAGGTTATTGTACGCTTATTTTCCCGTTATTAGCATTAGGTGTATTTGTAATTGTCCTAAGCCTAGTTGCATATGTAACTGTTGTTTGATACAAAAATTCAAGGGGGAAAAATTCTTAATTTTAGCATCCGCTACTCCCATTTCCTTTATGTTAATTTAAGCATAATAATAAGTCGCACGGAATTTCAAGCATATTTTTTTCAACTTGAAGCATGTATCTCGGTTGTTGAAAGAATAGGGAAATGTGAAAAAAAGGGGGGAAAAAGAATAGATTTGTTTACGTCTCTAGCTACTTGATTCGCTTCAATTTGAATATCTAATTAGGAGATTAAGGGATTAAGGTACTCTTCATCAATTGAAAATAAATATTGAGTTTTTAATGTTAAATTTAAGGTATGATGATTTATTTGGTTCTCTAGTTTTTTTTTTTTAGTTTTTAGGTCTTAAACTTATATTTTTGTCAAATCACCCTAAAATGGATATAAAATTTAACTAGATCTGATCATGGATCGAGTCACCCGGCTCGGCCCGAACGCCCGCCCAAAATGTGGAAAGGTTTGGGCGAAAATATAGGCCCGAAAAATGGGCTTGAACAAAAAAATAAGGTCCATTTAAAAAAGGGTCGGGCCTTGGGTAAGGCATTTTTGGCCTAAGCCCAGCCCGACCCGAATTCACTAAAGGACAAAAAAAATCTATTTTTTTTAATGTTATTTTCTTATTGTTTTCTCCCTATTTTGCTACCATTTTACTATTATGTTGATACTATTATGTTGTTATTGTTTGGATATTGCATAAAACTTATTTTATTATTAATTTTGTTATTATTTTAAAGGCATTTGTTAATTTTGTTATTATTTTAGAGGCATTTGCTTGCTAAGTTGCATCTATCTTAGTGTTATTTAAGTCTACATATTTTTTAAAATTTATTTTCAATTTGTTGGGAAATATTTATTTTTGATGTTTTTAGTATTTTTTGATGTATTATATATATTTAAAAATTATATGAAAATAATATAAAAAATAAAAACTGTCTGGATCTAGTAAATGGGCTTGAATTTTTAGTTGAGTCTGGCCCTACCCCGCCCATGAACACCTCTAAATTTAACGTCTGTTAACTTTGCTAATGTAGCATACACGTGGATTGCCATGTGTATACTATGTTAACAATTAATTAATTTTTTATAAATATTAAAAATATATTGTATATTTATAAATTTATTAAATTTTATTTTTTAAAATTATATTTTTTGATATTTTTAAAAATTTTAAAAAATTCACTAGTTGTTGACGTGGCAATCCACATGTACGTCACATTAGCAAAGTTAACAAACATTTCTATCCATTTTAAGTTAATTTGACAAAGAATACAAGTTCAAAGGCTAAAAAGGGTGGAAAATTAAAAGGAATGCTAAAATGACTTTTTTTTATAAAGTTGGACAGCTAACTAAGTCATTATGTCTAAATTTAATAAGTAAAATCGTTTTGGTATTTACTAAAAAAATTAAGTTTTGAATATAAATATATCATTTAATAAATATAAATTCAAAAATTAAATATTAAATAAAAATTATAAAAAAGTATATTTTTAATAATATCTAAAATAATAATAAAAGTAATTATTTAAATTATTATGATTACATTATTTATTTAAAGGATATTATATTTTTTTTGTGAGAATAAATAAAATTGCATCAAATCAAATGTTCAAAAACATTACTATCTGTATATTGTTGAACAATATCCAATACTTCATGGGGAGGCTCATCGAAAATCTGTAAGCTTGACTTCCATGTTAGACCGAGTTTAGCCATTCAGTCTGCAACTACATTTTTCTCTCTGGGCACATAACGAATTCACCACTGACCTTCAGAATGCATAGTCCTTTGTACCCTTCTAAGTATCGTGATGCCTGAATCTTCCATCTCCTTTTCAATCAAAGCCTTAATCACTTCTAAATTATCATTCTGAATTGTGGCTCGTTTTTATCCTTTCTTTAGCATAACCAGGACCCCATCAAGAATACCCCATAGTTCTGCCTCAAATGGAGTACAGTTGCCCAAAAAAGTGATTAAAACCCACAATCCAATTACCTTCCATGTCACGTATCGCTCCTCCAGCAGACGCTTTTCCAGTGGCTCTCTCCACAGCACCATCAGAAAAAAGATGAACCCACATTTCCTTAGTATGCCTTTTTTAGTATGGGTTTAAGGAATTGGGTTTGTAAGCATTCTAACTTGACTCAAACTATTGTGCCAGCTCAAAGAAACTCTAATGATTTTGAAGGCATGCCAATTAATGTTTTGGAAAATGAAGAGGTTTCTATTCTTCCAAATTCGTCAGGTAATTATCCCAAAGAGACTCGACCACAACACCCCACGCTCTTGCAAATGCAAATGACAACAAAGGTTAGAAGAAAACCAAATTTGAAAAAGGTCAGAAAAGAACCTGATTTGTTGATCATTTGGATCGATATACATCCACACTTCCTTTGCAGCCACACAATCCCAAAGAACATAGAGAATGTCTTCTATTTCATGGCCACAAATGTAACAAGAGTTGTTGAGACCCAAACCTCGCCTAGTGCGCTCCGAGTTAGTAAGAAATCTTTGCTTATAAGCTAATCAAAGGAAAGTTTGGACTCTTTGAAGGCCTTGATATTTCCAGATGTTCTTCCAAAATGGGTCTTTGGGATTCCAAGACTTTTGTTTTAAAGACCAGAAAGCGTTTCGAACTGAAAAGGAACCTAAAGCTGAAGAAGCCCAAATTATCCTATCTACTCTCGAATTGGGATAGGAGGAGGAATACTAATTATATGTTGAATCAACTCTTCAGGTAACCAACCACGAAATATATCTATATTCCAATATCTATCATGCATGACCATATATTTAAGGGTGCTTTCCATATCCATATTCACGTGAGCAGGGACAAAAGAAAGAAGAGATCTGATTCCTAGGATCCAAGAATTCTTCCAGCAACAAATGCTTGTGCCACTACCCACAGACCAAGCTAAGTTTTCACATAAAAGTGGCCACATCTTAGAAAGAGAGAGCCATAAATGTGACCATTGACTTCTTGCAATAGAATTAGAAAGGTGTTCCTTCAAACCGTATTTTGTGCGAAGCATTCGAACCCATAAAATGTTTTCCTTAGTGATTATGTTGAACCCAATATTCAACAGAAAGGAATTATTGTGATCATGTAAATGTCACAAGCCAAGACCCTCATGAGACATTGGTTGACAAATGAAATCCCACCCAACCAAAGCAAGTTTTAGATGGCCACTAGTAGAACCCCAGATAAATTGTCATACAATCTACTCTATCTCTTCGCAAACTCCTTTTGAAATTAGCGTAGTCTGTATAAAATAATTCGTAATGGTAAGGAGGACAAATTGGGCCAAGATGATCCTTCCAGCAATGGATAATTTCCTTGATTCCCAATTTTGCAGTTTATACCTTACCTTTTCCACTACAAAACTCAAGGTGATTTTCTTGACCCGATCATGAAGAAGAGGTACTCCTAGATAACTCCCAAGGTTTCAAACTTCCTAAAACCCGAAAGTTGATTAATCTGATAACAAATATCCTCTTCAACTCCTTTAGAGAAGTAAATATTGCTTTTCCTTATCTTGTGTTCAGAGAATTCACAGAAGTGATTCAAGATACCTACTGATAAGTGAGCTTGATCTAGCTCCCCCTTGTAGAAAATTACCAAATCATTTGCGAAAAAAAGTGGGATAAAGCAGTCCCCGTTCTTAACAGACGAATTGGACACCACTTACCTTTGTTAATATTTGCACAAATAATATGCCCTAACCACTCCATACATAAAACAAAGAGCTAAGGTGATAATGGGCATCCCTGTCTGATCCCTCTATATAGCTTGAATTTCTAAGTTGGCACTCCATTCCAGAGAATCTGCATAGTCGACAAAGAAATGGCCGTCATAATTACTGAAATAAGAAAATTTGGAATCCCCGCAGCCTGTAACGAAGCACCAATAAAATCCCAACACACTCTGTCATAAGCCTTTTCCAAGTCTAACTTGATCGCCATCTAATTTTTGCCCCTTCCTTTTTTCCGCTTGGAATAGATGACTTCCTAAGCTATAATGACATTATCAGAAATACTTCGTCTAGCAATGAAGTCGGCTTGTTCCTGCGAAATAAGGTTAGGAAACACCATTTTAAATCTATTAGCAATTACTGGCTGAACTTCTCTAGACAGTCTTTCTCTGGAGTAAGAGTATATTTCAATTATGGGTCAATGTTGTTACCATCAAAAACACCTTGAACCCACACACACACTGCATTACCAACGATATCCCATTAACTCTGGAAGAAGTGAGCATGAAAACCATCACTTTCCGGAGCTTTTAGAGGGTTCATGTCAAATAAGGCCTTCTTGATTTCTTCATCAAATATTGCCTTTTCCAAAAACACAATGTCTTGCTCCTTAAGATAAATGAATAAATTGGACGGTAATCCCTTCATGGGCTTTTGGTATTTAACCATAAATTTCTTGAAAAATCTAACTAATTCGGTTTTGAGGATATTCTGATTAGAACACCACTCACCATTATCAATACGTAAAGTTGTGATGCGATTAAATTTCCTCTTTTGGATTGTTCGACTATGGAAAAAGTTGGTATTACAATCCCTAAGCTGAAGCCAATCACACTTAGCTTTTTTCATGATCAAGCAAGTTTTCTAATTCATCAAGAACATCATTCTCTAATTGAAGCAGTCGACTGGAGGCTGAGTGGTCCAAGGCTCTTTGGATATTAAAGAGTGACTTCATAATATTCCTTTTACAAGTACCTATAAAACCGTAAACAGACATATTCCACTCCTTAATGTGATAAGTAAAACCAGAAAGAGAGTTAGCCATATTACCGAAGAAATTCCACTTATCTTTTACAAAAGAAGAAAAATTTGCATGTTTGGTCCAACCAGCAATGAATCTAAAAGGCCTTCCTATAGATGAACGAAAATTCAAATTAGTCCTCAGAAGGATGGGCTTGTGATCAGACTTAATGCACGAAAGGTGAGACACTAGACAATAAGGAAAGGCTGATATCCGAGAATCATTAGCCAGAGCTCGATCAAATCTCTCATATGTTCCCGCTCTTTGCCAAGCAAAGGAAGGGCCAACGTATCCCAAGTCCTACAAATTACATGAATCTATAAAATTGCCAAAGAGGTTACATCTCTTTCCAAAAGAATGAATTTTTTATTATTATTAGGTGATAAAATAGCATTAAAATCACTCATTTAAACAAGGAAAAGGATCATACGGTAAAGCATATTTCAACTCTTCCTAAAGAACTTGTCGTTTCCTCCTGTTTGGACTACCATAAACAAAAGATATAAAAATAGAATTAGGAAAACTGTTACCAGATACACAGAGCAGTATGAATTGTGGGTGATTTTGGATAATTTTAATTTGAATCGAATCCTTCCAACCCACCCAAATTCCTCCTAAAAATCCAATAGCTTCAACACGGTAAGAATTACAAAACCTCAATTTGTCAATGATAAAATTTACATTTTTACCACTAACTCTCAGTTCCAACAAGCACATTATGTCTAGTCCAAATTCTAAATTATATTCCTGAAAAACCTGAATAAATTTACTACTTGTACAACCTTGATAGTTCCACGAGAAAATTGTTAGATTTAAAAACATATAAAAATAATAAAATAAAAATTGAGTAAATAAAGTAAAAATTAAAGGTTTACTGTTTGGAAGGGTCCCGATTATCATGATTCTCCTCCCTCTGGATTGGGTCACTTAAGCCCAAAACTCCATTGGCCTGTGATGAAATGGTCTCAACCAACTCGGTCATTGATTCTCGTAAAAGAATTCGAGAGTTGCCTGCTGCCTTGAATTTGTTCCCCTTCCCTTGAACAACCTTATTAATATTTTTAAAAAATTGAGAGCCTGTTAATCTCTCCCCCGAGCCTTTATCCACAGTTTTTGTCTTTCCTTTCCTTGAAATTGCTTCAGCATCCCCTGCTAACATACCGTTGACTGTTGGTTCTTGGCTTTTTTAAAAAATAATCGTCGAGTGTTTGCTCGAATAAAAACCCATCCCCGATTTGGACGTTGTGACATCCATTGGTTCCTGTGACAAAGGTTTCGACTGCGGAGTAGAAATTATTTTATCTATCATCATGCAATGCAAGGCCATGCGAAGACAACCCAAGAAAAACCCTTCCTCAGTCCATCCTTGGTTGACGAAAGTTTTAGAGCTTGATAGAGTTTTTCCAACAACTTTCATTATCTGACCCTGAAAAACCCGAACACTGTTCAGCCCCAACTCAATAGTCAAAATAAGCCCTAACTCGGTTATGGCCTTCTTCACCTGATCCACATTCCGTGGGCCCTTGACAGCTCCCACTTTAGATTGAGGAATATTGAAAGGCTTATTCTTGGGCACAACGGGCCCAACTCTTGGTTAACTAGAAAGGTGGCTAACAATGGTGGGGTCTGCTAAAGGAATGCTGTTGAATACATTGCCTGGGCCTCTAATAGAAGGTCCAATAGAGTAAAGGCCCGCACTAAAATGGCCAGTTGTACTATCAAGGTTGCCCTCAGGTAAAATGCCTTCACCTTTTTGCCACCTATTATTCTGTCCATTACCAATTAAAAGCCTTAAATCTCGAACCTTCTTTTTTGTTAGCCATAAATCCAGTTCCAGCTTGTGTTGATTCATTTAATTTGCGACGAGTTCTCTTCTCCACGAGCATCTATGGGCTATAAGTTTCGCTTTCCTCCCCTGTTCCATTAACGACCATATTCGTAACCTCCGGCAAAGGTTCCAACGGCGATGGTTCACTTCTGATAAAGATTGGTTCAATATTCCTACTAGAGCACCCTTACTTTACATGACCATATCTTCCACAGTGAAAACAGATTGTAGGAAGAAATTCGTATTCAACCCTCTGTATTTTCCCATTAACTAAAGGTTTATCCAGATTAACATACACAGCCATACGTGCGAATCAATCTCTGACTCTGTTATCCGTGTTCATGTCCAGCTTTGCGGCCTTGCCAATTAGCCCTCCAATTTCTACCAGAATTTTCCTCTTGTAAAAATATCCTGGCAATCCCGTAAATATGGTCCATGACATCACGATACTCAAAAAATTCTGTTGGATTAAAGGACATCGACCATGGTTGTACTGTCAAATATTGGCAGAAAATAATCCAAGGACCTTTCAAGATCACATTTTCAGAGTCGAGTGTGTTCTGAAATTTGGCCAAAAAATAGTCATTCTAGTCATTTTCAATATCCATCAAATGGAATGGTCATGATAACTTCCATAAACTGTAGACTTTATTTTGAAGAACAAAAAAGCCAATGTTACGTCTCAAAAGTTTTAAGACTACATATTTTCTATATCCTTAATAAAGGGGATTTTTACCAAAATATTACAAAAAAATAAAAAATAATCAAAATATTATATTTTTTTTATTTACGAAAATAATACAAAAAAACAAAAAACAGAAATAAAAAAGCCTACAACGATGTGACAATACCATGGAGGAGGGTATCCCATGGGCGGCACCAAAGGTGCCTTTCCCATAGGCGGCACCACTTGTTTTATAAACCCGGGATCCGTCCAGCTGCTTCAGAGAAAAATAAGAAGAAGAAGAAGAGAAAGAGGAGGTGGTGCCGGAAAAAGAGAGAAAGAGAAGAGAAAAAAAAGGTATTTTTTAAAAAATAATTGATTATCTTGTTGTTATGTTTTTTTGTATATTTTTTATTTTTTTTGTTAGTTTAGTTATTAAGATTAATAAAAATTCAAATTGATAGTTTTAGTTAGTATTATTATTATTATTAATTTTTAGGGTTTAGATGTTACTTAGTATTATTGTTAGTAAAAAACTAGTATTATTATTATGGTTAGTTATTATTTTTAGTAAAACCCTAATTATTATTGTTAGTTAGTATTATTTTGAGTATTATTGTTATTGTGTTAGCTATTAGGGTTAGTGGTTAAACGTTGTTCATATACAAAATGATAACTGAAAAAGTATGAGCTTAAGGATGAAAAATTGCATATTGAAACATTAATTTTTTTATTTAAGTAATTTATTTACCGTTGGAGATTTTTTTTTGAGATTTTGTTTATTTTTTGACAAATTGAATACTGAAAATGGATAATAAGTTTTTTGTATGCGTTTATTTCGATGGAGTCATCTTGATAACAAGTGTTAGATGTGTATTTGAATGTCGGCAACAAATAGCAATAAGATTTAATAGAAATTTCTCGTTGGATGAAATGAAGGCAAGGATTAATGAAAAAATTCTTAGACGTTGTGGGAGAAGGATATCAAAAATTTTCTACAAGTTTCCAGTTTCGACAAATCCGGTCAAATTCACCGAAATGGAACTTGTAGACGACGAAGACGTGGAGACAATGGTCGCTCTTTACTGTGGGAATGGGAGTGACAAGAATGCACCGATTCACTTATTTGCTGAGTTAGCCAGTATAGAGCAAAATGAAGATGTCAATGCATCTGATGAAGAACACGGAGCTCAAGAACCGTGGATGGTGACTCTAATATCATACGTTGATAGTGAATCGACTATGGGTGGGATCGGTATCGATCTGAATATTACACCCGATATTGATGTGGTTGGTGGTGAAGAAGAATGTGGTAGCGATAATTGGGATGAAGATGTCGATAGTGACGATGATCTCGATGTGGACGATGCACCAGATGATATTGATGCTGAAGATGTCAACAACGATGGAAACATTGACGCTTCTTCGGTCGGGGACCAGATACGACATATTTTGATACACAATAATCCTGGGCCGCACATGTCGCTCATAGACCCCGACACAGCGTATGTAGCTGAGTTCCCGGAGTACCCTGAAATAGTTTATCCTCACGGGCTGGCCGTAAATTCTGATCATGAGGAGTTATTCATAGTCCAGAGATTCAGCTGTAAAGAAGAGTGCATATTTGCTATTAAACGGTACAGCATGAATATATCAGCGGATTATAAAGTCGCAGTGTCTACTCCGACAATATATATTGGGGAGTGTTGGAAGGCAGCGGAAGGCTGCAATTGGCGGGTACGAGCTGCATTCATTAAAAGTTCTTAGATGTAGGAGATACGAAAATTTGTTGGTCCTCATACATGCATATCAACACGTATTACAGAAGATTATGGAAAACTTGATTCGAAAACTATCTGTACGTGTATCATGCCAATGGTAAAGGACATGCCGACCATTAAAGTTTCGGTACTGATTACCGAGATACAAGCACGATTCTAATATCGAGTATCATATCGAAAGGCATAGATAGCTAAACAGATGGTAATAGAGCAACTATATGGGGATTACAATTCGTCGTATAACGAGTTACAATGATGGATAGCTGCTATGTGGGAGTACGTACCGAGGACTGTGATTGAGTTGCAGACAATGCCTTATTACGACCCGGACGACTAGTTACAATCGGTAAAAAATATTTTCCATCGGATGTTCTGGACGTTTGATCCATGTGTGCGGGCATTTCCCCACTGCAAGCCATTTGTGCAGGTGGATGGGACCTGACTATATGGAAAATATACACAGATCCTACTTCTTGCGGTTGCTCAAGACGGCAATAGAAACGTGTTCCCGATAGCATTTGCCATCGTAGATAAAGAGAACTTGGAGTCTTGGGAATTCTTACTCACTAACCTGCGGAGGTATGTTATTAGCAACGATAACATTTGCATCATCTCCGACAGGGGGAAAGGTTTAATTGCAACAATTAGGCGTTCCGGTGTGCCATGGAGGTCCGTTTACTACATCCGTCACATTGCGACTAACTTCCACAAAGATTATAATAATGCAGACTCGAAGAGACAAGTCGTGGCAATGGGTAAATGATAACCTTATATTTTCAATATAAGTTGTAATGTTTTATGTTATCGAGTTACTAGAACTTATTTTTTCTTAATACGTATGCAGCGTACGAGTTAGAGCCACATATTTTCCGCCAAAGAATGATCCAACTTGAGAGTAACATGGAGAGGCAGACAAACACATCTTTTCGACAATGGTTGGGCACGATGGAGCCGTGGCAATGGGCTCAAAGTTTTGACAAGGGCTTTCGTTACGGCCAAATGACCACAAACTTAGTCGAGGGGATCAACGCTGTCTTGTTGAAAACACGTCATCTTCCGATTGCATCTATCTTTTCTGCTATATTCTACAGGCTGGCTACCTTGATGCCAAGAATGGGTTAGCAACAAGTCGACCAGATGGAGGCGAGACACGTGTTTGTCGAACATGTCAGGGATGTAATGGTTGCAAACCGTCGGATGGCGAGGTCAATGAATGTAGAAATATATTCACGACGACTGAAAACGTTTCGAGTTACTGAGACCATCAGTCGTCGACCTGGTATACCAACTAGGTCCTATGGAGTTGATCTCCGAAACAGACGGTGCGGGTGCAGGAGGTTCGAAACACTTCATTATCCATGTGCGCATGTCATGGCAGCGTGTGCGAAAGTCAACCTTGATGTTGAACAATATGTCGATGATGTGTACACGCTTGAGAACACATTGCGTGTCTGGGAAAATGAGTTCCCCGTCCTGCCTAACCTATCTACGTGGGAGGTGCCTCCGACGACTTTCGAGCTTCTCCCAGACAGAAGGCTACGCAGGAATCCAAGAGGTCGTCCGTAATCAAGCAGAATCCGTAATGAAATGGACATTAGGGAGAAATCAGATGGTAAGCATTGTGGAATATGCAGGTTAAGTGGTCATAATCGGAATAAATGCCCTTGGAGAAACTTTCATGTTGGATAGTCGTCTGGATCGGGTCGGAATTGATCTAATGATGTAAAATTTTTATGTGTAGTGTTATAAAAAGTATAATTCATTTGAAATAATAAAAATTATTCAACTTATACTTATGTTTAAATTGTATCCAAATTAAGTTATAAAATAGTATACAGCATTTGGAATTATTAAAATTATATAAAAATGGAGGCATTTAACCTTAAATTCAGCTTTAATATAATGCAAAATTATAATAATTAAATTTATACAAAAAAAATTCCGTAGTAAGCATACCTAAAATTAGAATAATTAAATTTATACAAAAAGTACAAACTTTGTAATGTACAAAAAATGCAATAAACCCCTAAAATTGATGGTTCGATGGTGTGGTCCTAGGGGTATACCTATTCGGAGGTCAACGGTCATGTTCTGGGTGTTCGCGACGACCAACATCATCATTCGGCGCAGGTGGGGGTGTAGTAAACATAGAGAGGAAATCATTTGGAGTAGGTCCCTCGTTCGGCATTGACGAACTTGATGCTGCGGAGGGAGTCCCATGATGCTGCGGATACGAGCCGGGCGAGCAGGATCCAAAGAGTTCAAAGTCGTATGCGTATTTGCCCCCTGAGAAGCTCGGGAAATAGTTAGTGCCCACCAAATCCGGATGATAGCTATGTGAATCCACATGTGAAGGTGATTGTTCCGGATCTAGCTGGGGCTCTGGCTGTGGCTGTGGCTGTGGCTGTGGCTGTGGCTGGGGCTCCTGCTCGGCCTCTGGTTCCGGATCATAATATGGCACAGGCTCTACCTCCATTGGGGCCACTGGGTACGATCCCCCAGGTTGCTGCATGTGCAGGGGAACTACAGTCGACTGGCCTCCAAGTATATATGGCTTCCCGCAACTATAGTACCATTGTATGTACTCTAATGATGGTTGCAATTGGGAAGCCATAACCATCTGATTTCTTCGACGCATTCGATCATTCCACAATGCCACAAATTTTCGGTGCTTAATGCCCCAATCCAACTGAGGTTTTCCTCTATTATTCATGAAGTGAACTGCCCCCACCTCGCATGGCGGATCCGAGATATGTAGGATGCAACCAAACTGTCGTAGCACCCGATATCCGTGATACCACTCGACTACATTGAAATTTATAATTGGTGCGTTAGTGCACCATATGTGGGAATGAATGTATGCAGACGAGGGTACCACATCTGTAATTTCCGGCCTACAGTATGGCATCCATATAAACTGCATGATTAATAACATGGTTATAATTAGTCATAACGTGTGAGTAAGATATAGAAAGTAAGATGTCATGAATATTAGAATAACAGCTTACCCTTTCCCGGGTATACTGTTCGATTATGAGTCGGTATATCGGGACAGTGTGCGACCTCCCGATACCCGGACGAACACTCTACCTACAAAAAACAAATATAGGGTTTAGGGTTGGTAACATTAGTCAATATATTATGACTACAAATAATGACAAGTTATATTTTATCACCTATTCACTAGTGGAAAAACATACGATTGGTGACTAACCGATGCCAAAAATGGCATCCGATAGAGCGCCCAAGACTGCAGCAATGTGAGGCATCCGCCCATGTCTACAACATCCAGGTTTGTCGTCCGACAAAGCTCCCGATACAACACAGCTAGAACGGCGGAGCCCCAGCTATACGAGCTAACACTGGACAAATCAACTAATAGGGGCAAGTACATCAAATGCACCTTGTTGTTGTTTGCATCGGGCATGAGTACTCCCCCTATGATATGCATGATGTACGCTCGAGCAGCGCACATCAACTCACCTTCAGTGGCAGTCGCTGATAATTGTCCAAATTTGGCTTTCACCATGTAAATTTTAAGCCCGTCAAATTTGACTCATCGTCCTCTGGCGAGTCTCCTATGAGCTGATAACAAAGTGCAGCTGGATCGATAAATGAAGATACTCCCGTTACGGGACTCCCATTAATTGGGAGCCTAAGCTACATTGCAACATCCTCCAAGGTCACCGTGCACTCCCCACACGGAAAATAAAAAGTGTGGGTCTCCGGGCGCCACCGCTCCACTAACGCAGATAATAAATCATAGCGCAAGTCGGAGGTCCGAATCAATGCTGTTGACCCAAATCCGGCTTGCTCTAAGTACGACATCAATCGTGCATTCGGAGCTTTCTTCAAACCATTCACACGACCCCTTATTACTCGGTACGAGTCCTGATAGTGTTAAATTACAGAAAAAATATTACGATAACATGATTTATTTCTATATATTACGTATATCCTTTTTTAAATAAATAGAACCCGTATTAACAAATAATAAATCATACTGCCTTATTAGCCGCATCAGATATGTGTCTACCGGGTTGAATCAATGGAGTCATTGCGATGGCTGCAAGTTGAAAAAAAAAGTTAGTAAAAAACTCTTACTCCGACCAATTGTTCGTATTTTTTTCTCCGCATTTTATTAATTTAAAAAATATCATAATTTCTTATTTTCCCGAATTTTATTACTTTCAATAAAATATATTATTTTCGTATTTTATTATTTTATATTATTTCAGTACATTTTGTTTGAAATATTTGTATTAATTATTTCTGAATTTTTAAAAAATTTAGTAAAACACTCTTACTTCGGCCATTTGTTCGTATTTTTTTCTCTGCATTTTATTATTTTAAAAAATATCATAATTTCTAATTTTATAATTTTACTTTATTTCAATGTATTATGTTTGAAATTTATTAATTTAGTGTATTTTTAAATTAATTTAGTGTAAAAAACCCGTATTCCTGCCCTCTGCTCGTATTATTTTTTCGAATTTTATTACTTTCAATAAAAATATATTATTTTTGTATTTTATTATTTTATATTATTTCAGTACATTTTGTTTGAAATATTTGTATTAATTATTTCTGAATTTTTAAAAAATTTAGTAAAACACTCTTACTTCGGTCATTTGTTCGTATTTTTTTCTCCGCATTTTATTATTTTAAAAAATATCATAATTTCTAATTTTATAATTTTACTTTATTTCAATGCATTATGTTTGAAATTTATTAAATATACCATTTTTCGGATTTTATTACTTTCGGTGAATATACAATTTCTATTTTTTTTCGTATTTTATGTTTTCTTAAACATATTTTTTATCATTTTATTTTTAATGCTATTTAAAAAAAACTAATTACAATATCCTAAATAAATTTCATAAAAAAATTCCTGATCAACATACAATGTACATACCATGAATTTTTTTCATGCTAAATAAATTTCATAAAATATATATGCTAAATAAAATAATAAAACACGTATAATGTACATAACATAAATTTTTTACACACAAATATTGCAAAAAAATTAAATTAATAAAAAATTACCTTTCTTTCTTTCTTTTTCCTTCCTTCCCTCTTCTTCTTCTTTCTTTTTTTTTTCTCTTCTCCTTTCCTTTTCTTTCCTTCTTTTTCTTTCTTTCCTCTCCTTTCCTTTTCTTTCTTTTTCTTTCTTTCTTTCTTCTTCTTTCCCTCTCCTTCTCTTCCCCCCACCCACCAGCCGAATGGCCCATTATATGGGCAGTGCTGCCCATGGGAATGGCACCATCGGTGCCGCCTATGGGAAAGGCACCTTTGGTGCCGCCCATGGGATACCCTCCTCCAGGGTATTGTCACATCGGTGTAGGCTTTTTTTCTGTTTTTTGTTTTTTTTATTTTCGTAAATAAAAAAAGTATAATATTTTGGTTATTTTTAATTTTTTTGTAATATTTTGGTAAAAATCCCTTAATAAAGATTTCATGGATCCTTTCAGAAAATTCTATAGAGGGAGTTCCATTGACAATCGATTTCTGAATATCACCATCTAGCCACTCGTCTTCTTTCTCCTCTAGACCATTTCCCCCGGTACTCGTTGTTTTACCAACTAGCTTGTCCTTCCAAGAAACTCTTGGTTTGATAGGTAGCTCGGCCAACATATCTCCACCTTCGTTCTCACCTTCTTCCCTAAATCGAACTTTCTTAAGGGTTAAATCTTCCATAGAGACATCTCCAGATCAAGGGTTTTCACAGAGAGAATCCATTTTACTTTGCATAAATTTAATAAAAGTTACATTATTTAAAGGATATTGTATTTTTTTAAGTCACAACTATATAACAATTCCAATAAAAATTAACCATTATAAGTATTGAATTAAATAATTAAATCAATCAAGTAACTTAACTCAAACTATAATTAATTAATCATAATAAATTTAAAGGAAAACAGACATACAAAAGTTGAATGTTGAAGACCATTTCCAACACAACAAAGGCCTCGTTGGCAAAGGATATTGTAATGTTAAGATAAATAAAAAGTAAATTAATGATTAATTAAATATTTTCTCTATTAATTAATAAATAACCCTAATTATTATTATTTGATTGTTAACAAGTATTAACATACTCGTTTATGAATTGTTAAAAAAGATATTTGATTATATTTTTGTAATATAATTATGAAAAAAGTCATTTACTTTAAACAGATAAATAATTTAAAACCAACGGCCATTAACAAATTTTAGAACTTTTAACAAAGACAATGATATCCTTAATTTAAATGGCATAAAATAGACTTAAAATATAATCATATGAGAAATAAAAAAATAAAATTAAAATCATACCATTGTTGGAAGACACGATCAAGAAATTTCTTCGGCCTGTACAAATTTCCCTTTAAATAGCTAGACTCCTTTCTCCCTTTATCCAAAAACTTGAAGCCACGCCCGTATTATGTTTAAGCATTCACAAACTTAGAGGCTATGAATTGAGTCTTACCTGTTCTCTTAGGCTGTGTTTGATAGGGGAAAACCAATTCCGGAATTGGTTTTACAGGTTTTCCAGTGTTTGATAGCAGGAAAATATTTTCCTTTTGTAAAACCAATTCCGCAACACTGGAAAACCTCTTACAAATTTGAGGAAAATGTCTTACGCTTTTAAACTCGGTAAGACATTTTCCGAAAAATGACGCATTCTTCTCCCCTTTAACCTTTCCCTTCCCCTTCCCTTCTCCTTTCCCCTTGTGTTGCAAATCAATTTGGTCAAGGACTTCTTCCGGTTCCTCTTTAATCCAGGTAAGGCTCCTTCTTCTTCTTCTTCTTCCATTCTTCATTCCTTTTTCTTCTTTTGTTCTTCATCTTCTCTTCTCAGCATATTCTGTTTTGTTTCCTCTCTTTCTCTCTTTCTCAGGCAAATTTACCATGAATTCTTCGCCGGGTCTTGGCTTAAGGGATATCTAATGGATTTCAAAAGTTGTTGAAGATTGAAGATTGAAGATGACCAAGGTTCTGCTCAAGGGATATCTGATGGACTTCAAAAGTTTTACTCTGATAGATTTGATCTTTCTTCTAAGGAAAAAGAATGTAAAAACTTTGGTCCTCAGGTAATAATTGATTTCTGTCTTCCCCATCTAATCTGGAAATAGTACCGTGTATATTAGGAGATAAAATATGCATGTTTCAATCTTTTTTTCTTTTGGCAGAAAGATGGCGATGGTGATGGATGCAGTAATTTCCTTCAACAGCTGCCTAGATCTCTGCCGGGGGTTCAGTCATATAAAGGTTTTGCTAAAAATATTGGCGGAGATGCAGATGCTCCAGTTCATAGCATGACATATGAGGTATGAAAAGATTTGAAGTAGCCCTGATTTAGAGAGATAAAAAATAGATTACTGAATTTCTCTTTAAACTCCCCTAACCCTTCAATTGTGATTGTTAAATGCTGCCATCATCCTACTAGGTAATCATTTTGGATTTGGTTTTAGCTATTACACAAGCTTCTGAATATAAAATGCTAACATCACACAACTTACTTTTGTTTTTGATAAATCACACAACTTACTATCAAATGAATATACAAGGGAACATCTTTGTGGCCAATGTCTAATCCCTTGCTCAAATTACCAGTGATGCCATGGACTTGTGATAGTTCACTATTTGTCTGCTAGGTGAGCAGATATGGAAGAGAGCAAAGCTCTTCCCCAAAACGTAGATGGATAGGATAAGATGTGGACTAGGGTAATCTTTTATATGAAACAGAGTATTCATTGATGGTTTATTGCATTGCCTATAGTGAGATTCATAGGCATCTTCACTAAATGCATATCATATGATAACCAGTTGGGTTTGGGTTAAGTCTAGAACTGTTTTCTACTTTTGCTTTGTGCATTTTTTGGCTAGGATGAGTTGTACAGGGCAAGTAAAACAAATCTTTAGCTTCTGAAAATTCCCTATTTCTTTTCTGAAGAATTTTGTCAGCTCTACTTGATTGTACCAAAGCATTAAACTTGTATAAATATGTGAAGCAATGCCCCTAGAAATGTGCAGATGTTACTATTAGCTAGTAGCTGCACTTCCTTAGAGTCTTCTATTAGATGTTTTCGTACCAAAGTTCAGCAGTATAACAGTCTGACGCCATATATTTATTTAACTAAAATATGGCTTGTGATATTTTGCTGCATTTGAGGTAATGTTCTTAATAACATTAAGAAAATGATAGTAATTATCCCCTTTCTTTTTAATGCATATTTAAATGGAAATGGTTTTTTGTGATCAAGATGAAAAGAATGGAGCACATATTTCGAAGTGGCTAAGGTTATCCATTAGAATGTATGGAAGTTTTAAAGGAAAGGATTAAACAAATTATACCAAATGATATAACCCCTAAATGATATAATCCAGTTTGCAGCCTAAGTGGACAATACCTCTATCAAAAGTTCTAAAAGCAAGTTTGCAGCCTCTTTCTTCTACAGAAGGAGGAGTGCAGTTAAAATTGTGAATGAGGGGTTTATATTTGATCGATTTCTGTCTTTTTCTTCTATAATTTCCTGGCCGTATGATGCGGGGAACCTTATTGAACCCCATATTCTTTTAGGGAAATATAGTCATTTTTCTCATGTTGTACTAGCTGAACTGTATTGTTCTTTTATATATGTGCTGCTATAATTTTACTGGGTTGTTATACATTATCTTAACTCACACGACTTGTACCTGATGCAAATGTCTATATATACATGACAAATACATTCTAAACATGAAAATATGAGTTGCATTTTACTAATATCTCTTGTGACTGGTGCCTGATGTGATGTCCATATATCCAAACATGAAAATGTTGGTTCCAAATTACATATCATGAAGATGGTAGTTATATAATTTTACATTCATGTGTTTTGGTGTGATTGCAAATCAAGGATGGTTTTGCTGAGGGGAAAGACCTGGTTGTGCCTGTTATGTCTGCAATGGGGGAAGAACAGATCTGTGCTCTCAAAGACATTGGTCCTAAGTAGTTTCAAATTCATTTATTGCAAATCTTAGATGGAACCATAAAAGACTTTGGCAATACTAAATGCGGTTTTGATGTTTTGTTTTGGGTTTGGATAGAAAAAAGAGAACAACAATATAACTAGTTTCTTGTTGTGCTATGGATTGCTGTTTTGCTTTTCTTTTTCAATAATTTTTATTATCTCGTCTTTATTTTTTGTGTTGGTAACATTTAAATTCTAGCTTTTAACTGCATATTACACTTGCATTAGTTACCCAATATATATTAATGTAGCAATTTAAGTTTGACATATCATTTAGTACAAGTTAATACAATATACTAGTTTTTAAAAAAATGAAATTTTCTAATAATTACAGTATTTTTATTTTAATTTAAATCTCATGTTAAATATATGTATCACAAGAATCAGATTGGATAAAAGTAGAATCAAATTAATATAAAATTTAAATACAAATAATTTTTTTAATAATGAAGAAGTAAAATCAAATCGGTATAATCCATAAATAGATGAACATTTGGAATTTAATTAGATAAAACTTTTATTAATATGTATATAAATTTATTAATATATGTAAAAACAACTTTTTCGGAAAATATTTTCAGAAAATCTGTCAAACAGCAGAAAATATTTTCCAATAAATCATTTTACAGAAAAGTAAAGCATTTTCCAGAAATAATTTTACGGAAAACATTTTACTACCAATCAAACAGACCCTTAATTTCATCAGATTTTACCAACAAAAGCCCAAACTAAGAATGTTAACCTTTTCTCACCAAGGAAATACATTTAAAGGAAACGACACTCAGATCCAACTTTAATACTACAGTGGCCACATCTATCAAATATATCAACACATAATTTCGTCCAATGTAAAGAGCAATAATTGCATCAAACTTGATGCAAGACTTGCAACAATCATAAGTATCAATATTGCACTGACATGAATTTCAAGTTGTGGTAAACTGTAGTATGGTTGACATCTGTGATCCCATAATAAAACAATATGTCAATATCATATTTAGTCCTTGTTATGGTTTCATCCAAAACCGTGTATGGGAATAAGTCCCTTTTATACTTCGATGAAACTCTATAAATAATTATTGGGCTTTGTTATATTTTCGAAATTCATTTGTTAATAATTATTTTTACATTAAAATATATGCAACAGCAAATAAAACGTTAAATACCTTGAATATTTAATTAATTTTTTTTATATGTAGATATATGGATGGTTATATTTATGAATTTGCTCTTGGTTGATTGAATCTTTTACTTGCAATCTTTGTTATAATTAATGCATTGGCACTGGATTCCATAACCTTGAAACCCACTAATTCTCTAATGCTGTAATCTTTGATTGTTGTCTGCACAACATCTTTCGATAGAAAAAGCTGGCCAAATGTGAGGTCACCATTGTCGTTGAACGGAAGGTGATTTAAATCTATCAATTCATTGGCATATTTTGAGTATATAACTAAATCAATTAAAAACATTTTATATCATCTTTAATTGATTTAGTTAGATACTCAAAATATTTGAAACCCGCTTTAAATCTACAATGTAAAATTAAAAAGATAATTTTATTATAAATTTTGATTTTATTTATTTATTTATTTGATATAATATCTATAATAGGTTAATTTTGCCCGGACCCAAGACCATACAAAAAATAAAACCCAAAAAAAAAAGTTCCATTTACAACAAACCCAACGGGCCCACATTACTAAACCCAATTCAAGCCCAACAACCTAAAACCTAACCCTAGCCCACAATATTTTCAGGAAACAAATATGAAACCCTAGCTTGCTGCCACCGCACCTAGCCCGCGCACCACCACCGCCACGTCGACTTCCGTACCTGTGAGTAAGATAGAAAAGAAGGACAGACATAGAGGCAAAAAGAAACAGTAGCAAAATATTGTATTTTCGGCTATAAAAAGCCATCACACACAAGTTGTAATTTTTACATAAATTCAATACAAAAATTAAAAAAATTCAAACGCAAAAAAGAGACTTCGAGAGTAGTTTATTTCTTTGTTATTATTCTTTTTTTTCTTTTCTTCGTTTTCATTTTTTAGGAAGAAAAACAGGAAATAAAAAAGGGATTGAAAACTTACCGTTTTGCCTCGTTTTGCACTGTCGTGGGAGGTCGAGGTTCGTCGTTTTTGATGAAAAACGACGCCCTTTTCGGGTCGGGGAGCCAAAAATCCAAAAAGCGGCCTTTTCTGACTTTTCGACCACCGTGGACGGCAGCGCCGTTGCCGGCGGCCGCCACGGCGGTCCGATGGCCGAAGAGGGGAGTTGAGAGAGAGGGGGAGAGTGTTTTCTGACCTTTTCTTTTAGAGAAAGGGGAGAAATGAAAAAAAAAAATTTAAAAAAAGGTTTTTATAGAGAATCGAAACGACGCCGTTTTGGGCCTTAATCCCAATGGCCAAAACGACGTCATTTCACCCTTTTAACCTACGCATTGACCAGACTCACAGAAGGATTCGCGTGTTTTTGTGGAAGGGTCTATTTGCGCGTTAGACCCTTTCGCATTTTTCAATTGTTTTAATCCAATCCTTTTTTATTTTTTTATTTTCTAATTTGTACTTCAAATTTTATTTCATATTCGATTTAGTCCTAGCAAAACGACGTGTTTCAGAGTGTGGGGATATTTCTCCAGTTGGTCCCTCTGAGTTATTCGCGCCTTTCAAATGGGTCCTCTACCTCATTTTTATTCTCGATTTTTACCCAGATTTTCGATTAAACTTCAATTTAGTCCTTTTGCACTTATTTTATTATAATTTTAGCCCCTCTTATATTCATAAACTTATTTTATTAGGATTTAGGCTCTTAATTTTATTTCAATGTCAATTTAAACCCCATTTATCTCTGTCTAGGTTTATTTTCTTTTTTGTTGTGTTTTATTTATTTTATTTATTTGCTTACCATTTTTTTTATTTTGATTTTCGTATTTAATGATGTTTTCATTTTATTTTATTTTATTTATTTTATTCTTGACTTTCATTGTTATAATAATTATTATTATTGTCGTTGTTATTATTGTTATTTTTATGTTTTTTTTCATTATTTCATTTATTTACATATTTTATTCTAAATTGCGCCTTTAAATTTCGTTTATGTTTTAATTCGGTTCTTTACTTTCAAATTTTTTATAAACTATTTTCCCTTACATTATTTATGTATTTATTTTATTTGTTTATTTGTTTTTTAAGTTGGTGTTGTCCTTTTGTGTGCATACCATGGCATTATTACAATTGTTATTATTTATTTTATTTATCTTTCAATTTTCTTATTAATGTTAAAGTAGTATATTATATGATTCTCGTAAATTGTCATTATTTTAATTATTGTTATTTCTTAATGCAACATTCCATTCATGTATTTTTTTAATATTACACATTTTTACCCGAATTTGTAAAAAATATAAAAATTAGAAAATAAATAATATTTCGTATTTTGAAATTCGAAAAGTCGTTCCCTAACTTACGGAGTTTCGATTTTTTTTCAATAAATCCAAATATACGAACCATTTTTCAAAAACACATTTTCAAAATTATCTCAGGAATTAAAAAAGATCGTTTTTCAACTTACGGAATATGATTTCTTTTCTAAAACCGAGATAATCAAAAATTTCTAAAAATAAATAAAATTTTCGGCGTTTATTCTCGTTTCGGGATTTAAGATTATATCCTAACTCAAGGGGTATAATTCTTTCTCTCGATTGACGTAAAATACGCCCATTTTAAATTCTTTTAGGTAATTTTAAGAAAAGGATCGTGTTTTAAGTCTCATCTAAGTTTTCAACTTTCGACATTAAGACATTAATTAATCAATTATGTACCAATTTTGAGCGTGACGAGGGTGCTAATCCTTCCTTGCACGTAATTGACTCCCGAACCCGTTTTTCTCGAGTTTTGTAGACCAATATCATTATTTTAGTAAAATCGAAACGTTTTATTAAAACAATTGAATTACAATGTGATCCGATTACACCTCATCAAAAAGGATTGGTGGCGACTCCCATATTCGTTTTCGTTTTTCAAAATCCAAATCGACCCTTTGTTTCAAAAAAATGGTTTCGACAATATCTAAAATTATATATAATCCCTTTCCAACTATAAATAAGAGAATAATGCACTTCAACACACTCAACCCACGTGCTCCTACAATAACCGTAACCTTTAAACATTTTTTAATTTTAATAACTTTCTATCCATGTTAGGCATTAAACATCTAAATATAGAAATTGTCAAAATATATGTATATAAATATTATTAAAATTGTGGTTACAATTATTTTGTGTATTAATGTAACGCTTATCTTTTCTATTCTAAAACACTTGTTCGTTTTATTTTCTTCTTTCTCATTTTACAATACATATTTTTTTTTAAATATCTCATTTTATAGTACTATAAGAAAGTCTATTATTATTTTTATATATAATAACATAAGTGTCCTATCGCTTAATCAGATTAACAAATACTTTCAAAAAAAAATTTGTTAAATATCATCTCACATTTAATAATAATAATAAAGAGATCTAGATTTCATTTTAAATTAATAAAAAAATGTAGAAATCAATGTTAAATATTATTTCAGAACATTGAAACAAAAACTAATTTTAAATGTAGAAAGCAATTGAAGAAGTATTTTAAGTAAATAATTTCTTAATATAAATAAATAATTGGAAATGGTATTAATTTTGGTGTTGCTAGGATATATTTATTGATACAGTAAAAATGCATTAGAATTATCTATTTTTACGTTTCTTTTAATTCAATATGTCTGTTTTTCTAGAACAGGAGGGTTGTCCTATGAAATCCACTAAAATACCAAAATAACTATGATGCCCCTTTTTATTTCTAGTGATTCCCAGAGGAGCTGATTTTATTATATATATATATAGAATATGTGAATTAGAAAAAGGAAAAGCAAACACTATTTCAGTTGTTGATATAATTAGAGTTGATCGACAAGTATCGGCTCATGTATTACTGCATTTACAGCGTTCGCCATTTCATGTGAGGTAAAACCATCATCTTTCATGTAAAAGAGATGCAATACTTTGCTCATTTTCCAGAATAATTCCTTGCATTGTCTTGGGACAATGCTATCATTTTTCTGCAGCACTAATCTATGCAGTTCTCTCCTCCTTTCCTCGATTAAATGCTTCAGTTCTTGATTTACATGATCTTCGGTTACTGAATTGGTACCATGAATTATGTGCAAAGATACCGCATTCAGTTTTCCCTCCATAGATTCCCTCTGCAACCATATGGGACATTAATTACTAAATATTTCCAAACTTCCATTCACATGAGACTAGCTGTGTTATTGGTCCAAAGAGAAGCCATACCTTAAAGCTATGAATATCATTGAGAAGACGCCCGCAAGTGCTTACATGTCTAAATAGAAGACTATATTCCCCACTTTTAACAACAGCCTCTGAAAGCCTAGGGCCAACAAAATAGAGAGCCGGGAGGATGATTGGTCCCAAGGCAAACGAAATGTAACCATTTCTCATGTATTCATCCACAGTTGGGACTGCCTTCTCCTTCGACCACTGAGCTTCCTGCAACATGGACCTAAGCAAATCCAGCCACTGCAACGTAAACATTGTCCGTTTAAACACTGGTTCATTCCAAATTTTCTTCAATACTAATAATGTCCTAAATTTTCAGATTTAGTTCACACAAGTTACTCTTCAGGATTCTACTATTCATTGTTAATATGAAGAGTAAAATAAATATTGGATCTCACAATCTCAGAAACATGAGTCTTTATGTTACGTCCTTGCCATGCAATTGCTTTCTCCCCAATCTCAGAAATTGTGTTGTCAAGTGCTGAATATATGATTTCAACTTCCTCAGAACAACAATCAATGCTGACATCTAAATCTTGCCTGTGTTTCATTTTCTCATAAGCCATTACTTTGTTATAGGCAAGATTAGTTAAAAGAACTACAGAAAGTTATACACCAAAAGTGGTTAGATATAAATGAACAAGAAAAGGAAAAAGAGCCTACTTTTCAACCAATTGAATTAGGTTTAACAGTTCATCTTCAGAACCTCCAACATCGAAAAAGTCATCAACCACAGTAGTAAGCACGCCATTTTTAGCCCATGTTAAGCGAGCATCAGATAATTCAGGAGAGCATAGTGTTGCAGCTGCAGAAAAGTAACAGTATGCCAGTTTCTGCCTGGCAAACTTCAGCTTGTCCAATCGCTTTTCTCGAACCCACCTGTTTCACAGAAGGGATATCATGCAATAATTTCAAAAGAATTTCTCATTGATGTCTACCGTAGCGAAAGAATGTAACTCCCATGAGTTGGGAACTCCATAAGAATTCTTGTCACTGCATCATGGTTTCTATCTATGTAAACAAATTTACCTCTCGAGTTGTTTGAGTTCTTCACGATATATAGATTGACAGGCATTGAAGTCCTCCACTGCTAGTCTTAGGAAATCTTTGTTGCCAATACTCAAAGAACTAGCATGCAAAGACAGTAAAATAAGATGCAAATCAGGTATACATTATTATTTATTTAAAGGAAATATGATAGTAGAAGAATAAAATACCAAAGGAATACCTATATGAAGATTTAAGCATCCGTATATCATCTACATCATAGTTCACTATGTTTCTCCTGTATACTAAGCGCTCCAAACTTGCATAATGGGGAAACTCAAGGGCATCATTCACCTGAAAATTATAGAACGCAACCATTCTACAGTAAGTACATGAATCAATTATGGAAAAGAAAAGAACTTGACAATTTCCTTCAAAACTAACTGATTATCAATCCAAAAAGAAAAAAACCTTCTGCATAATATTTTGTTTATGTTTATATGCACATTTAGAAGTGTTGGATAATTCCTGTTTCAAGAAATGACTTGTCCATGAGATGTGTTTCTCCAGGAGTTGTTCATTTGGATGTATGATCATCTGTGAAGCCCTAAATAGCTCAACGACAGCATCCAAATCCTTCAAATATCCTCCAAGTGAATTGAAGAAGTGTTCTTCAGCAAATCCAGTTAAGGCTTCTACACCACAAGATAGTGCAGAAAAAAGGCTTTAACTAGAAGGATCCTATCCCTTATCAATATCATCTGAATACCAATAAGCATAAACATACCTGAGGAAACATCATAACCATTTACACGTAGTATTCTGAAAGCCAATGCACATGTCGGCAGATCCAAGAATATCTCCTCCTCCCCCTGTAGCCAACATCTGTTTAAGACATGATCGATGAAGTTAAAGAGAAGTTTTTAAATACATTTGTCTTTTGCAGATTGAACATAAGATCCTGTCAACCTATTACAATAAAACAGCCTTCTAAATACATTTTATGCTATATTATCCAGACTTAGGATGAATGTTGGATAAAAGTACTTGTCTGACATGGCCATATTCAATATTTCTTCAAATGTCAAAAAATGAAAAAAGGTAGAGTCCGAGTTACATAGATTATATACATTAACTATGTTTGTAAAAGAAGATTACCGATATGTTTCATCTAATACACTTGTAATTTCTTCCCTGAAATGCTGACCAATTCCCAAACTTTCAACAGTCTCCAACATACAAAGTCGGGGAAAAACATGGAAAGGATGAAGTGTGGGAACTGAAGTGAACATGATCATTAGTAATATAGAAATAGATAATGTTGCAAAATACATTGAAATTTGTGAAGTAGCATTGGCATACTAACCTGCATTCTCAAACTTGTCTAAGAGTGCAGTGAGATAATGAAGACAACCGGAATTTGGAAGGTGAGAAAGAGTGGCTGCTGTTGCAGATGGTGAATTGAACAATGATCCATTCTTCCGCTGATACTTCATGACCATTTCCCAGTCTTGGTGTTTGCCAATTCCTTCCGAAACATATGCTAAATAGGCTTCCCTCCCTTTAGAGTTTTCTCTGTGGCAATTAAATCAAGACATGACGTCAAGGCCAAAATTTATTCGTTTCTTCAAAGTGCTTCCGTGATTTCAAAAAGGCATTCAACATTGACTAATGAAGCAATAGTTAGACAACAAAACCAGGTCCGACAAAGACAAAGGCTGGTCAAAATGATCAGCCCAACAATTTGGTTTGGCTAATGCTATGCTTATTATATGCCTAATGGTTGACACCACATTTACACTAAAAATAATAGGAAAAACAAAGAGACCAAAAGTATACCTTCTGAGCTGTAAATCTCTTTTATGAAATAAAGCATCTATATCTGTTGATCTCAAAGGGAGGTTCAAATTCAAATCCCTAGCATATTCAACCATACCAGAAAATATGATATCAAATCCAATAGGTGTAAGTTGGCTTTCATCAGAAGCCGAACAAAAATGTGACTCAATAAACCGAAGCCCTGCAGAAGAAAAGAATAATGTTAATCCATGAAACACTAATGAGGGAAAAATGGGTGAATGAAAATATACCCTTTGTCATGTGTTCCTCACCAACACCCCATCGTCTCAGCGCAAGGACACATGCCAATGTGGAGGAAAGAGTGTCTTTAATTAGCAAGGGATGGGGACGGCAAGGACCCCAAGAACCATTAGGGAGTTGATTATCCAACAGCCAGTTTAAGCAGGCAGGGAAACATGGATTGCAGTGGGAAGTGGGAGATGGAACCATTGCAACCCAAGCAGTATCATAAGAAGAAACAGAAAGTTCAATCTGATTAAACATCTTCTTAATCCTTTGTTTAGAATCCTTAAAGCACTGCATAATCAAGAATATTATAATCTCTTCTACAATGTCAACTCCATTAGACAATAGATAAAAGCAAAATTGATAGATAACAATAAGAGGCTGGATAGTTATACCAAATCATTACTACTGTTGGTGTCTGCTGTTGGGTTTGCTCCACTGTCCGTGGAAACTGCTCGGATAATCCAGATTAATCGAGGTGAAGATTAAGATAAGAAAATAAGTCTTAAAAGAAATATATATACTTATATTGATAGTGGTGAAAGTTGAGACCAGAAACAATGTGTGCAACTCGATGGTTGCAAACCCACATGCATCGTTATGTAATTCAGATGAGAAACAAAAGCTGAGACGGAAGGAACCTGAAATGAAAGGATTGGAGCAGCTATGAGGGTGGAAGAGAGACATGACGATGGCGATGGCGATGGCGATGGCGATGGCGAAGGCGGTATCAGCCGATGGAGGAAGGAAGTTTTGCCTAAGCGACAGCCTGCATATAGGAAGGAAACAGAAGAGAACACTGTTGAAAGGGTAAAGGTCAGCTTTGAAACTTGAACCAATGAAAGAACAGTGTCACTGTGTCCACCAAGTCAAAGAAATGCGCCACTGCCAAGTTCCGATCCTTCATGTCACCTCCTTCAACTTTTTGTTATTAAAATGCTAAAGTTTTTATTTTAATGGAAAAATATTTTTTGAAATTGTAATTATTGTTGCTACGTGTCCTTTATATTTGTTTACATATATTAAGCATCATTACCTTATTAAAATATTCTTTTTACCATATAATGATTCTTTTAAATATATACTTTTTGGAAGAGGTAGGTAGATTTGCAGGAAAAAAGAACAGTAGTTTAATTTTAGGCATAATGACAAATTATGCCCTTAATGTTTGTATTTTTTGTCAATTTAGTTCTTATTTTTTTTAGTTAAATTTGATGATCAATCTTAAAAAAAAAAAAGAGTCAAATTTGACCATTATCCTTTCAAAAAATAAATTTGTTGTTTCTTTAACATTAATATAGGCTAAAATATTAAATTTTTTAACATGAAAACTCCTATGATAGTCTATTTGTACTTTATGCTAAAAATTTTTAATATTATATTTTATATATTTTAAAATTAAAATTTATTTTTATTTTTATTTTTTGAATATTTTATAATTTTTAAATTATTTGTTAACGTGCATATAAGTCAAGTAGTGACATGTTAGCATGAAGTGCAGATGGACTATTATTTAGATTACCATGCCAATATTGTGAATTTTTAATATTTTAGTCAGTAATTTTATTAAAAAAACAATTTAATTGTTGAAAGGTAAAATTTAACTAAAAAAATAAGAATCAAATTAACAAGGTATATTAATATTAAAGGCTAAATTTATCTTTATGCCTTAATTTTATACAAGGATTTTGTTATATTTTTTACCAAGTTATAAATTCGTCCTCGTCACTTTGAAATTTTTTATCATTTTATTTATGATTCACTGGCTTCTAAATATAATAGATTTTTAAAATATTAAAATTTATGAAAGTGTAATCTTCATATATATTATTTATAGTAATATATTGATACAAATAATGAAATTAGTTTTTGAGTAATTAAATTGTTGACAAATTGTCACACTTAATTTTTGAGACATAGCAGTAAGTTATTTGAATATTTAATTACAAAGATACTCCTTTAATGAAATAAGTTGGAAAACATTAAAGCACTAAAAACCATTTCCATAAATGCTAATTTGGATTAAGCTTAAACTTTTGGTCAAGATTTATTCAAATAACCTAATTACTAATAATATATATAATCTTTAAAAATTAGAGGTTTAATTTTAAAAAAATAGAAGTATAAAATTTCCATTCTTCTTATAATGTTTTTCAAAATGTCTTAAAAAATATTTATAGGAAAATAATGTAAAACATGTCTAGTTTTTTTTTTAAGTAGTTAGATTTAAATCTGTTCATGGGTTGGGTTACTCGTTTTTAAGCTCGCTCAAAATTTGGAAGGTTTGGGTGCTCGAAAAATGAGCTTGGATAAAAATTTTAAGTTCATTTTAAAATATGGGTCGGGCTCGAGCTTGAATTTCAAGGTCGGAGTTCGACTCGACCCGACCCTCTTTTAAGTTTATAATATTTTATATTATGTTATTTTTATATATTATGTAATTTATAACACGTTAAAAGATAAATTTATACTAAATATATAATACTATTCTAATATAAACGTTAAAATAATGTTAAAATCACTATATAATTTTTTTCAAAAAATAAAATAAAATTATTAATGTTAAAATAATAAAATATAAATATTTTAAAAAATATTTGAAATATAATATGGGTGAGTCTAAAATGGGTTTAGGTTAATCTTTTGCAAATATCAATAGATTTAGACAAAATTTTAAGTCCATATTTTTTGAAATCTGAAATTTTTTTAAAAATTCAAACAATCAACATGATAAAAATAATTTTTAATATATTAATAAATAATGTTAAAAGATTTAAATCAAAGATCAAAACTTCAATATCTTTTCTATTTTAGTTAATTGATTTGATTAGAGATGAGTAAAACTCGATTCGGTTCCAAAAAATTGAAAAAAATTGAATTTTGAGTTAATCGAATCAAGTTAATTGAATTATTCGAGTTTCGAGTTTGAATTGAGTTGAATTTTACAATTCAATTAATTAAAATAATTCGAATAATAGATTGGTACAAATACTTTTTTGGTGTTTGTCAAATTTGAAAATAAATAAATTGGTCTCTTTTTCAATAAAAATTAAAAAATAATTCAAAATATTTATAAAAATTCCAAAATTTGTATTTTTTTAAAAAAATATTAGAAAATTCTAAAAAATATATATAAAAAATTAAAAAATTAAAAATTTTAAAATAATAATTTTAGGACCTAAATAAGGTAAATTAATGATTCAAGATTATCATACTAAAGTATTTTTTTATTATTTTGCTTTAAAAAAATTTCAAATATATATATGGTTTCAAATTTATGTGTTATAACACGAAATTAGTTATATTGTAATAAGATTTTAATTTGACATATTTAATTTTTTTAAATTTCACTCGAACAATTTCACTTGATTCTTCTCAACTCGAATTTCATTTCACTTGACTCGATTCGAAAAAATTTCAAATCGAGTTAGGATGATAAAATAGGACTCGTCAACTCCATTAACTCGAAATTTTTTCACTTGACTTGACTTGATTAGATTGAACGCTCACCCCTAGATTTGATATGGTAGATTGATATTTGATAGACTTCTTTTTGTTTGGAATTAAGCATTCATTAAGAAATGAATCAAGTACAATTAAGTAAAAAAGAACTCAAGAAAAGATACAACAATAACCCCTTTTTTATAAAAATAATATTAAAAAATTAATTAACTACAGAAATGGGATGGGAGAACTTTTTTTTACGAAAATTAGTTATTTGCTATAGTACTCGTCGGTTTTATTTGACACAACAGTGGTACCCCCCAACTTTTTGGCCAATCATACAACAATCACCATTTTTTTCATAAAATTATAGTGCAGATTTTCAGAAAACTTCTTACCCAACTCTACTACAAACCAAAATAGAGTTCCCTAGAACTCATCCATCCAAAATCACACCAATAGACATTTGTGGACAAAGCTACCAGAATTTGCAGTTAAAACTATTAGATCATATATATGTGGTCAAGCCACTATATCGCAACAAAGCTGCCAGAACAAATATGAGTGGTCAAGCCACCATGATTGTAGCCAAGCTGCCAGACAAAAATGTGGGCAAACCACCAAATAGTGCAGATTGTTAAACTGCAAGAACTTCCTCCTTACCATATTATCCCAACCCCATGCAATGTGACATGACATGCATATACAAAATCATTATGATAAGCATGTTAAACATGCATCCATAATCTTAACAGAATCCAATAAGCATGGTTTACATGTTTTGTAGACAGATATACCAGATAACTAATCACTTTGACCAGAAAAACCACAATATCACATGCATGGTCATAAAGCAAATTCATACATTTACAATTCAACATATTCAAACATCTTATACTCATACAGAACATTGCAACACAGAGACAAGCCATCAGAATTGATAGAACACTGATCATACACATATATTTTATGTACATTTAAACACATCGCATATAGTAGCACACTAACAAATACCATGTTTTCAAGTCATATTTAAGCAATATGAACCCTACAGAAGATTTTACACATCGTCCATCATAAACGGGCTTAGAGTAAAATTTTAGAAAATGGGCTCACATGACCCAATTGGCCAACCCGTGTGGCCCACACGGCCAAAATAGCCCAAACTGTGCAACACATACGGCCTGGCACACAGCCATGTGACGTCGACAATGGGTTTTTCAGCATCACACCGTTCGTTATTTTTCAAGTTTTTCGTTACACACTTGGTCATTTTCGATATCGATTCAACAGTCGCAATACTAGAACCCTGAACAGCAGAGAGATTAACGCACTTACGAAATTAGAGAAAAAATTGTCTCGAGATTTTCACCCTCCATGATAAAAAATTGGATAGAATGAACAATATCACTAATCCACGCCAAAACAAAATGGAAATGAAGGGTGTAGCAAAATGAACAACAATGATGCAGAAGCAAAAAAAAGGAAAACCAAATATGGGATGATTGGAAAAAATGGAAATTGGAACCAAAAGAAAAAAAACAAAAGAAATTGGGAAATATGAAAAGATATGACGTTTGACTAGGAAAAGAGTGTAACGCCCCAAAATTTCTAATTTCGTTATTGTGAAAATATAACACAAATATTTGTCAAATTTAGTGGTTATGTGTTCTGGGAGTGTTTGGGAGGTCCCAAGTTCAAGCCTTCTCTAGGGCAAATTTTGGTATTTTGAATGAATTAGGCCTTAGTCTTGTTCAGTAGGCTTTTATTTGATTGTTGGTAAAAATTTATTAGAATGGGCTTGCTGGTCTGGTGGTTAAGCAGAGTGGTAGTATGTAGGAGGTCTTGTGTTCGAGTCCCTGCACAAGTAGGAGAATTAATTTTTTGTTTGAGACTTGTGGCATGGTGGAGTTCAAATTAAACTGGATTGTTGAGTAGTTGAGTTTTAGTGGGTTAATAGGAAGTGTTTTTAAGAGATAATTGGGGAGAAGTTATCAAAATAATATTTTTTCTTATCAGTTTTCTATTTTCTTTTTTTTCCCAACAAATTTTCTGACGTTAGACTTTTGTTTCTCTGTCGTGTCTTCTCCCTTCTTGTTCACTTTTGGTTTTTGTTCCCCTTTGGTCGAATTTTGTTTATTCTCTTTCCCCTCTCTTTTCGTTTCTGTATTTTTTGCGAGTCATTTCTTTGGGTGCAACTTTAGACTTCATCTGTTTCGGTAAGTGGAATTTTCCCCCTTAGTTATCGTATTTCGATTAGGCAATTAACAAAGGGTTCGTTTCACTCTCGTTTAGGTGTTGTTCAAAGGTTTTAAGCGGATATTCCAGTGTGTGGAGACGACTGGTTATTGGATTCGTCGCGGTAAGTTTTCAAACCGTCGTTGGTTTAGTTTCTCGAGTTTTATGTTGGGGATATTTGGTTTTATTGATGAATTATGTGATTAATTAAGGAATATATTGGTCAAATATAGGTTTTTGAAGGCTCGGGTTACTTTGCACAGCGAATTCATACCAGGTGTGTACCCAAAACGTAAAAAACGGGATTCGGTGAAAAGTCAAAATCGCTTGCTATCGAGAAATAAGAGAAAATTATGAGAAAAATTGTAGAGAAAGAAAATAAGGGTGTTATAAACTTGGAAATCAACATTTTGCACTAAAATGGTTTTGGACAGCAGCAGTAGTCTAACTTTAAAAAATTATAAAAAATAATGGAAATTGAGTTAGAGTTTGAATAAAATATGAAATTAAATTTTATTGAGTCTAGTTTTTCATGGAAGAGATAGTGTAAGCAATAGAATTTTAAATTATGAGATATAATAAATTTTGTGAGACAAGGTCAAAATGATTTCGGGTTCCCCTACTTTGACTTTGGAAAATTATGAAAAATTGTAAAAAAATAATTAGGGGCTTAAATTTATACGTTTAAATCCTTAACGAGTCTATTTTCAAGAGAAATAAACAGAAACATGATCCAAATATCGTACTAAGAGATAAATAATTTTTAGTAAGGAAAGGTTGAAGCTGTCAAATAGCAAAATAGGGATAACTTTGAAGATTTTACTGTACTTATTTGATAAGCTATAAATTCTAAAAATTTTATGGTAGAAAGGTATTTCAGTCTAGTTTCGAAAAAATCAAGCGGATCTTAATTTGGAATTTTGTAGCTCAAGATATAAATAATTTAGTGACAATGACTCAAGTAGACAGCTTTCAATGAACATATAAGTAAATAGTAAAAACATATATGAATATTTAGCTAGCATGAGTTACATTAAAAATGGATTACACGGCCAAGGCCAATTTGAGTCGAGTGGGCCACACGGGTGTGTGGGCCCAGACGGGCAGATCACATGGGCATGTGATCCCATTTTTACCGAAATGTTTCTAAGGTTGCACAGGTCGCCCAAGTCGATTGTGAACCTACTGTAAGGTCGGTAAGAGCTATTTAGACCCCTAAATATTAAAATTGACTGAATGATATCTGTACTTAGCATGTTAATATCTGAATTGAATATATATACTGAAATTGCATAATAGCATATCATCCATGGTATGTTGCATTGCATTGGGTTGGGGGTTGTTATTCGGAGGAAGAGTACTGAAAGGCTTTAAGCCTAATTTATAGGCAACTCAGCTGCAAACTACTGTTTTGTGTCGCATTCGGTACTACTTGGAGTGTAGGGATGGGTGGGTTGATTATATCCCCACATGAAGTGTAGGGTTGGACGGAGATAGTGTATAGAGGCTGGTTGGGTAGGATTTTGCTACTGCATAACTGTTACTGCCACTGATACTGTGATGGGCTAAGGCCCAAACTGTCACTAATACTGAAAAGGGCTTAGGCCCAAGACTGTTCAACTGTGCACTGTGAATACTGATTGTTTGTTTGTTTCTGCAAGATTACATAGTGAGTTTATGTAAACTCACCCTTTCTTTTTAATGTGCATAGGTAATCCCCAGACTTAGACAGATCGGTGCGACGGAGGACTCAGCGGTGACTATAGTAATTTTTGGACTTCATGGTTTTCAATTTACGATTTATGATTTGATTATTATTGATTATTTGGGTTGTAATTTAAGGACCCTCTGGGACTTTGGTTTTAAATTTGAGTTTTTATTTATTTATTTTACTTTATGGATTTATACCTGCTGATCGTAGGAAATTCGATTTTCGAAAAGTTAAAGTATTTTCTAAACACATGATCACTTAGATTGTTTTATTAAAGCTTCCGCAACGAGGGGTGTTTCAAAACAAATTTTTTTAAAAGAATAAAGACGACTTCCTAAGTTCTAACAAAGGTTTACTAAAGATAATAACATGAAATGTTTTCATCGTAACAATGAGATTTCAAAAATACTATCATGTGACATTGCCAGATACGGCCATAGCGTCTAGACTGGATTTTGGGTGTTATAAAGAGAGAGCGTGTGTGTGGGAGAAATTTTAGGAGACACACTCTCTTTTTCTTTGTTTTTAAAACCCACCCACTAACTCCTATAATTATCCATATCAGATTCCACTAACTCCTATAATTATCCATATCAGATTCTTTTCTTCAGAGTTTAAAACAAAAATAAACCCCACTTTACACACATGGGCATTCAAACATAGGACCGAAAGGTAAGTTGAAACCTTATCACTGAACCAGCAGACTCATTCTTGTCATCAGTTGAACGAAAATAATATATAAATCAGACGTTCAAAGATAGGGGTTTAGACAAAAATAACAAAAAATATAATAAAAAGTATTCGAACCCATAACCTCACACACACTTAACTACTAAACCAGATTAATTCACTTTACAAAATTTTCACAATCTTAACTAAAAATTAGGACGTAACCACTCTTGGTTTCACCAACCCAATTTCTTCAAATCCGATTTTTGGGGTGTGACAATAAGTGTTTGTAATAGCAAGGTGTGAATGATGTTATATAAAAAATGTTTACTTGTTAACATTTTGGTATGTTGATTATGGTTTTGATATGGTAACTTGAATGTGATTATTAAATATGGAATGTGATGGAACAACATGAAGTTTGGTAGGTTTGATTATGAAATAGAATGTTTGAATATGTGAGATTTTGTTGGAAATCATGGTATAACATTTTGATGATTGAATTGAATGTTAAAAGTATGATATGTGAAATGGTTTTTAGTGTCAAACTTATAGACTGTTGGTTCGAAAATATGGTCAAATTTTAGATGATAGAAACTTGGTATTTTGATTGTTTATAAGGCATATGCATGGTTATGTTCGAGCTTGTCATGAAGTGGAAAAGTATCTTGAAATTGATCCATGTATGTGATGATGCCTTGAGACATATTAGTTAGAAATAGGAAATTTTATGTTTTGGTATGATTGTTGTGCATTTTGGACAGGTTTAAAGAATGATTATATGCAAATTCAATACATAGATAAAGGTTTGGGTTGATAGCTTGCATAATGAGGTACATTTTTGGGTCACACGATTTACCACGCGATTGTGTGTCACACACATGTGGTTGACACAGACTTGTGCAATTTGATTTTTTGTTATCACATGGCCACAATTAGTTACACGATCCAACCACACGACCGTGTGACATTTGTTGAAATTTTACACTTGGACCCACACGGCCTCAGTGAGTTGCATTGCCTGGACACACAGCCATGTGAGTCAAGGCCACATAGTCTGAGTCTGTTACACGACCGTGTGACTCCTATTTTACGCTTTTGCCCATTTTTTTAAAATGTTTCAATTTAGTCCTTGATTGTTTCCAGGTTGATTTTAGAGCTTTCGTAAGCTCGATTTAAGCTTGAAATTGTTACAAAACATGTTTATTTGAATGGCTGAGATATGATGAATTTTTTAAAATTTTTTTAATTAAATTCACATGTTCTTGTTCTGTTTATTACTGTAGCATCCCATAATTCGATTCCGAGACGAAGACGGGTGCAGGGTGTTACAAATAGATGCTACTTCTGTGCGTTATTTTATATAAAACCCTACTAACTAAAATCTTGTGTTATCTTATTTGATTGATGAATGCAGGATGTTCCATCGTTATATAAGTTCTAGCTATTGGATACATCTTTTTCGGGAAGGGAACAAATGTGCAAATGCTTTTAGCCCACTTGAGTAGTAATTTTCATTTTTCTGTGTATTTAGATGAACTTTCTGCTTATTGTTTGCTTTATGTTTGTTCTATTCCCCTTGACTACTTACATCGCCTTCTTGTGATGGACCCCAATCGTGATGGACCCTAGTACCTGCGAACCTTACCAAGAAAAGATGTTATCGATTAAAGAGAAGGGGAACAGCCGAAGACGAATAGCGTCATCGGTGACCCTATTATATTGAAATGTATTACAAAGCTAACCGCCTCCGGATGTACTAAGGTCCAGAATGTGAATACTATAGCAAAAGATATATATAAATGAGGCGGTATCCGCAAGTATACGAGTCAAGTTGTAATGTAGTTACAACGGAGTAGGTGAGTACTCCAAGGATCGTACCCAAAGGAGACTAGTACTAGATCAATTTTAACCTAAACACCAAATGATCTAATTAGTACTTGAAATAGGTTAATATTACAAAAATATAAATAATACGGGGTTTTGGAGTTTTTATAATAATAATAATAAAAGCAAATAATATTGGGAATTTGAAATGTAAAATTGATCAGATCTGATTATAGGTGATTAGCTCGCTTCGGTGATATTGATCAACTATAACTTTGGGCTCCTCATCAATCAACTAGTCAATACCCTAGTAGGATATTTCGATACGTCCACTAGAATAACGAGTCAGCAAAGACTACTTATCTTCCAACCTCACAGTCCAAACCGGCTCGAGGTTAAGGTGTTCACGAATAAGCTATACCAATTTTGGGTTTATTCCTACCTTGATAACTTTCTAGGGTTGTCAAGCCTAAGGTTTGGGTTTTCCCTTTCTCGAATAGTTGATCCATTGAGTAACCCTGCAAAATAATCAATTTATCATACCTCCACTTACTAATCTCCCATAGAAGGATTAGTTCCGAATAGTTTTCTTAAACAATATAAAAACCAATATAAAACGTAAATATAATAAATGAATTGAAAGTATAAGGTTTAGGAAAAATTCAGATTTATATTAAGAACAAAAGTGAACCCACAAAGTCTGATCGCATCCACAAACCAGATTTCTTGAGATAAAACAAAGAACAAACTAAAATAAATCTAAAACGTAAGAAAAGAGAAAAATTAAACTAGAATTAAAAAGAGAGATTTTAAGCTCAACATGTGCCAAATGAGCCTATTTGTAGACTTGAGGTAGTCGTCATCCATAACCCTAGGTTACCTGACGCTCCTGAGCTTTATATTGGATTGTGTAAACAAAAATGCCCCTTGAATCGTATTAATTCCCGTCTAGAGTCAATGTCACAACACATCAGGACCTATGTTGCGACATAGAGGTCAGTATACTCTTCTTTAGGATGTCTTCAGGGGTATGTCACAACACCCTTAAGCTGTGTCACAACATCGAAGGTAGTCTTGGAATTCCTCTATTTTGCTCCCTATGTTGCGACATCGAATCTTCCATGTTGTGACGTAGCGACCAAAGCCCATTAGCTTACCTTTATGCCTTATTCGGCCTCGAAAGTCAATAAAACACTATATTTGCATATTTTATTGAATTTAATTAAACTTACTAAAACATAATTAAAACCTAATGATAGTGCTTATTTTCAAGCCCCTAAAATGCGAGAATTATTTTAATCTACAACATCGAATTACGACAAATCAAAAGCTGAAGGAACCATTTTAAATGCTGATTTGGGTGCTCCATCATTGTGCCTCTAAACTACAAATTATTCTAGATCATTTGGATCATGACCAGTTTTATTTCAAAATTGTTAGCCATGATTGTCGGCCTTGTGAGGCTTCCTTCAACCATCTCTAGATTTGACAGTGTATAGTTGTAACGAGATTTTTGTGCAAGTGTACACAACCGTTCAAGTAATAAGTAAGTAAAATGAGTTATCATCTCCACAGGGACTGTGTATGTTAATCGATTATTTGTAAAATTATAAGTTAACAATTTGGTGGTAAAAACACAATATTTTGAGGGGTAGATGATTAAATTGAATTATCTAGATGCAAGATGATCCCTATGTAATTAAATCTAAATGCAATTGATCTAATGTATGAACGGATTTTAGCAACAAAAATGCAATTTCAACAATCAATAACACGAATAGGCTGGGATAATCATATTAATCAATTCAATTCATTTTCATCATACTTAACAGTGTTCAAAAAACATTCCATGGTAACTTGATCTTTCATGAGTTTGGAAACCAAATTAAGTCCTCTTAGATCTTTTACTTAGTGAAACATGCATTTTACTGATCATATTAAACTAAGGGTTTCCTAGTATTTATGCGAGGTAACAGGGACAATTAAGTTTGAAATGGTTTAATCACATAAACTTAAAAACTATGCAAGATAATAGAGCTAACTAAAGATATTATGAACCTCTAATTTAATCGGGTTTAACGATCTAAATTGAGCATTTCACTTTTATATTATGTTTCTACTAGTCGTTGTCTAGTTCAGATCACTCAGCTAATTTGAATGCATCCAATCATGTATGAATGAAATACATTTTGATTTTAATTGAAAACATGATCGACTGAGGAACAAACATGTTAAACATGAATCAAATGAATATTATTGAATTAACATAATCATCCTAGCTAAATAGAATTAAGCTATCATTGTTGATTACAAGATCAATAAACACTTAGTAAGCACATTTAAATTAAACAACAAAGAGGAAAGAGTAAACTCTAATTCAATTTATCAACCTTTCAGATCTTTTTGACTGAGGTGTTTCTTTGATCCGCTTGTTGCTCCTTTGCTAAGGGTTTCGCAAGGTGACCGGCCAAGAGATGGTCTTGACAAGGCTTTTGTTGGCTAAAGAATAAAAAGGGAAATAGAGTGGCTAGGTGTGGGGAGAAGGGAAATAGAGAATGAATGAATGAATTAAGGGATGTTAGAGATGATTTGAATGGTGAAAGGTATGTGGTATTTATAAGTGAAGTTGGTCACTAATTTTGCTAAAAATAGCATCATACCTCCCTTGATTCTCTCCCTCTTATGGCTGGCCATGATGTGTGGAAAGGTGGGTGATTTAGTTGTTTGATTCGAGCACAAGATCATGCTATATTTGGCCAGGGTTGGACGGTTTCTTCAAGCAAACCTTGTTTGCCAATTTCAAACATTCTTCCAAGTGTAGGGAACTCTAAATAATTGTCTTAAAGTTGATTTTTGGTTGCCCAAGTGTGGTTGCCAAATTGAGTGTCTTTCCTCCTAGATTGGACGGTTTCATGACCTAGTAAACTTGTAAACTGATCCAACATATATCACCCTTTTCTAATTGGTCAAGATGATAAATAAATGACCCGATTTGTCATGGTTGTTGTCGTCCATTACATGAGAAAATATCCCATGTCCATGCACATTATAATATACTCACTTTATTGAATCAACTCTATGGCCCCACTGCATGATAAAAATCAACACACTAGTAATTGACATGAAGTAATGTAATTTATGCCCAAAAATTATGTAACAAAGCACAATTTCCCATATTTTATAATTTCATGTCCATTATTAACATTTAAGCAAAAGCTATTTGATTTATTAGCAATTACTCAATATTAATATAATTATTAAGTCAAAAGGTAGTAAAAATATATAGAAAAATTCTATATAATTTCGATTTTACAATAGTCCTTTAGGGTTCTGTTGTTTCGCGGCGCCATAGGTACATTTGTAGGTAGTTACGGTATTATTGATGAACAGCAGGTTTTCTCACGATGGTAAACTGCCTGTAGCAGGTGGTTGATTCTGCATCTACTATTATTATTGATGATTTTGGCGAATTAGTCTCTCCAGATCGATAGCTAGCTCTATAGGTGTTCCCCTATGACGAGTCGTATACTGAAACCAAAAAGAAAATAAACGATATTAGTAAAAAGAAAACTAAAATGCATATCTATAATTTATTAATTTCCTAATTATTCTATTAAACGTAAAAATTAAAATTAATTTAGTAGCGTTGTCTCTGTGGCAACGACGCCAACAACAAAAATTAAAATTTTTGGCCCGCTTCCTAGGCAGCCTGGCTCGAAATATGGGCCTGAAATTTTGTTCAGGCTCGGCCCGGGGAAAAATTCCTAAGCCCGAGCCCAGCTCGGGTCGGCCTGTTTTTTTTATTTTAAATTTAAATTTTGTCACTAAATAACAAAAGAATGAATATGAAGACAAAAGAAATTTGGTTAGCAAATAACAAAATAAAAAAAATTCAAGTGCGAAGATGAAAAACAACAGGTAACAGAGAAGACTATCAGGTTCAAAATTTTGAGTTTTTAACACAACATGGTCTCTACAAAAGTATGTTTTGTAACAGCTCGATTTTGAGCCTAGTCAGAACAGTGGTTTCGGGACCACAAATTTGACGAGAAAAAAAATTATTTTTATTATATTTTTATGGTTTATGATTTTAAAAATAATTTCGTGAAAATTTCGTTTGAAAATTTCGACGTTTGGGCACTCAATTTAGTCAAAAGGACTAAATTGTAAAAAGTGCAAAAGTTGAGTTTTAAATGTTAGAGGTGTCCAATTGTTATGAAATTTTAAATTGGAGGTCCTTATATGGTAATTAGACCATTGGTTAAGTTAGTGGACAAAAATGGACATGAGATAAGTGAAATAGGATATTTTTAAGTTAAGGGTATTTTGGTAATTTGGTAATTAAAATGAATTAAAAAGACAAAATAGGCCATAATTTCATTATCTTCAACCCCATGGCCGAATTTTAAAAGGGGAGAAGCCATAGTTAGGTTTTTAAGCTTCCAAGCTCCATAGTAAATGATTCCAAGCCCCGTTTTTAATGTTCTTTATATTTTTGGAGTCCCAGTAACTTGATCTATGGTAGGATATGAAGCTAGAAATTATTTAAACAACTTTTGCTAAGCGATTTTAAATGAAAACGAGTAAAACGACATAATCGGTAAAAATACCTATTGTTCATAAGTAAGTGTTAGAATGGGAATTTGATGTTGCCATAGAAGGGAAAAATGTTCATCATGTCATAAAACATAAGCATAAGAGATGAAGTTTAATTTCCGAGCTTTGGGGCAAAAGTGTAAATATGCAAAAGTTTAGGGGTAAAATTGTAATTTTTCCAAAGTTTGAGTCAATGACTGTTTTGATGAATGTGATTGTTAAAGAAGTTAAATGTGTTATTATAAGTCAAGCAAGACGAGAAGTTGACTTTGATTAGTTAAAAAGAAAAGTGAGAAAAAGTAAGAAATTTCCCGGTTGAACCTCCTGAATAGAAAAGATATGAATGAAGTGACCTTAATGATCACATGTGTGGCACGGACTGTGTGTAGGCCATTATGTGAAAGTGATAGTAATGGTCACTTGTGTTGTACCATGTGTAGGCTACTACGTGTACCGAGTATCATTGATTGTAACGGTGGTTGCTATGTACTGATTCCACTGAATACCATTGATTATAAAGGTGGTTGCTATGTGTTGATTCCACCAAGTACCATTGATTATAAAGGTGGTTGCTATGTGCTGATTCCACCGGGTACCATTGATTATAAAGGTGGTTGTTATGTGCTAATTCTACCGGGTACCATTGATTATAAAGGTGGTTGCTATGTGTTGATTCCACTGGGTACCATTGATTATAAAGGTGGTTGCCATGTGCGGATTACACCGAGTATCATTGACTATAAGGGTGGTGCTGTGTGCTGATCCACCGTGTACTGTTATTATTCCGAAGTGTTCATCGGGAAATTGACTAAGTGAAAATACATGAGATCATGTAACGATTAAGTATAATTTAATAATGAATATATGTGTGGAATTGAATTGAATATTGACTTGAAAATGAAAAAGTGAATTTTGAATTGAATAGTGATTAAAAGTAAAAAAGTGAAATTATGAAAAAGTAGAATTAGCAACAAAATAGTTTTGGATAATAACAGTAGTGTGACTTTGAAAAATCGCCAAAAATGGTGAAATTTAATTAGAGAGTGAATAAGATATGAAATGAAATCTTAATAAGTCTATTTTGACATAAAAGAAACAGAGCAAGCAAAAGAGTTATATATTTTGAGATATCTGAATTTTAGTGGGGCAGGGTCGGATTGATTTTGGAATCCCCTGTTCTAATTTTGGAAAATAATTAAAAATTTTAAAAAAATAATTATGAGTTATAGTTTATATTCTTAGAATCCTTAATGAGTCTATTTTCAAAAGAAATAAACAGAAACATCATCCAAATTCTGTACAATGAGATAATTCATTTTTAGTGAAGAGTGGTCGAAACTATCAGACAGCAAAACAGGGGAAACTTTAAAGAATAAACTGTAATATTTGGCTAAACAAAAAATTCTGAAAATTTTATGGTAAGAAGATATGTGAGTCTAGTTTTAGGTAAAATTAACGGATCTTAATTTAGAGCTCTGTAGCGCTGGATAAAAATAATTTAGTGACTCTAACTCAGATAAACAGCTTTGAATACACATGTGAGTGAATAGTGAAATTGTAGTTAATGTTGTTTAAGTGTGTTATACACATTAAGGATGTGGAATGGAGAGGAGGAGGAGGAAAATTAGGAAATATATGAATGGTTTGTGTATAATTGGTCATATGCTCGATTATAATTGATAGACGATGAAATAGAAATGATGCTTATATTTGCGCATTATTTGTCATGGTTTAAGCTCATGTGGGAAAATAAAGTTTCATAGTATGTGTATATGGTATATTTGGAATATGATTTGGCATGAAGTAATGTCATGAATGGTTTATGAATTAACATGTGTTGGTAAGTTTGATATATGAATAAATGTTGTGTTCATCTATGCTTATAATGCTTATGCTATATGTTTATTTGGTTAACATATTTGATGTACATGCTTAGGCTTTGGCCAAGTTGTGGCTGGATTATGCCACGTTAAACTTATAAGTTATGCATTGAAATGGTAAGTGCCTAAATGGAAATATGCTTGTGATCATGACAGGGTGGTAAGGTTTAAATAATGTTATCTCTAGTGAAATGGTTTATCATGTGGTTAGTTCCAAAAGGAATTATGTTTAAATGCATTAGCTTGTGACTATGGTTGAATGATATGCTTATGTCTTGTGTGATATGCATAGGAAACGGGTGTGGAAAGGTAATGAAATGGTAAGTTCATATTTGAAGTGAAAAATGACGAAAAAGGGGATGATGAGTTGAATTGATGTTGTTATTTAAGCTAAAGTGATATTTTCATTGCAAAATTGAGAATTTCATAAATGTGTTAATGAATGATATAATCGATAAACATTGAGTTAAATGGTAAATATGTATTAGTATTGAACTTACTAATATTGAATTGTACATGAATTATATGGAAATTGCTAATGAAATGATTTGAATTAAAAGAATTATTGTGGTACTGAAATGTACACTGGATTGAGAAATTGACTTGAATTGTGAACATGAGAATTGTGAATTAAATGAGATGAACAAATGTGAAAGTTATAAGACTTGGTTGAATGATTATGTATTGGACCTCGTAAGCCCTATTTAGCAACTCAAAGATAATAATTTGAAAGTTTTAATTTGGATGAAATTTTACAACTCGGTATAATACGTTACAAGTGTATGTGTTCTAGTAATGCTTCATACCCTATTTTGGCATCGAATACGGGTAAGGGGTGTTACATGTTTCCTTATTTACATTGATATAGGGAGAATCAAAAGTGAAACAAATCCTCATTAGGTGTAAAAATCACACAACACTACAACAAGTTCAGTTCTAGAAATCATTAACAGGCACTGTATGTATTAAAATCTCCCATTACAATTTTGTCTCCTTTAACTTGCATGGTTCCCAATAGCCAATAGGCTTACTACAAAAGGCTATTTGAGATCCTTTTTCAAGGCTCAAGGGACTCTGACCTATGAGACTGATTAAAGAAGGGGAACTAATTCCCAAACTGATTAAAGAAGGGGAACTAATTCCCAAATATTTTCATTAATTTAATATACTTTTATTTAGACAAAAATGAATTCCATTTTGGTCGAAATGTTTGAGGTTATTGCTGGTAATGTTACTAGAAAACTTTAAAAAGAACAAACAATAATAATTTTTTTAAACTAAGCAGAAGACAGATTGAACATACAATCCAGAATACAACTTGAATATACAATCTAGAATACAGATTCTAAAATTCCAGATTTAATCCCCCCGAATATTCAGTGTCTTAAAATCAAAATAAAAAAACCACCATATATCATCTTATCAAAATACCAATCCTTTCCCAGCAATTACCAAAACATCTCAAACCCTAACCCTAACCACCCAAAAAGATTCCTCATTTATCAGGATAAAGGATCCAAACAACATCAGTTTATGAATTACAGGCAGAAAATCAAAGCACCCTATTGGTCATATTAATATAACAGAGATCAATCAGTTCATCAATCCAAAAATAAAAAAGCAAAAAACATGAAAAATAATTTAACAAATTAACATGCGGAAAAGGTGTAGACTGTAGAACTGAAGATTTACAAATCAAAGGGGAAATAATTCGAGAACTGAAGATTTATAAATACAGAAGCACCATAAAAGAGAGGAAAAGAAAACACTGTTAATATACCTTTGAAATTCAAAGGTAGAAGACGTTTGTAGCTTCACTCTAACCTCTAATTCTAGAAATGGGTGGAGCCGTGGAGGACCGAAGGTGGATTGGTGCCGGAGGTGAAGGTTGATTTTCGAATTGAAAAAAAAAGGGAAGAGGGCAGTCAGGCACGAGGTTAGGGATTGTGATTTGTGGAAGTGGGGAAATGGGGGAAATGGGTGTTAAAGTTAAATTGTTAATACTTTTAAAAAATAAAAATAAATGGGAAATGTATTTTAAAAAATAAAAATAAAAATATATAATTAATATATTCGGGCATGGCCTGGGCCAAAAAAATTTTGCCCGAGGCCCAGCCCATTTTCTAAACAAGCCTCTTTTTTGCCCAAACCCATATTTCGGGACTATATTTTTACCCGAACCCTTCCATATTTAGGACGGGCCGTCAGGCCGGGCCGGGCCACCTAACCCATGATCACCTCTAGTAATAAATTTGTGTCAACCTAAACACAAATAAAAGTAATTAGTAGTTTAAATAGATTATCGTACAATAAAACCTAAAAGGAAATATTTTGGGATTTTTATAAATAGTGAAATAAAAATAACAAAAGGAAAGTGAACTTTGGATATATAAATTCTAACTTAACCAAATTTAAGTATTGGTGATTAGCTCGCTTTGGTGATCATAACAAATTCCTATTTCAGGTTTCTACTCAATCAACTAGTCACTACCCTAGCAGGGTTTCTCGATCTTCCACTAAACTAATGAGTCGGCAAGAACTATTTTCTTCTCGACCATACAGTCCAAACCGGTTCGAGGCTAAGGTGTTCACGAATAGGTCATACCAATTTTGGGTTAATTCCCACCTAAATGACTTCCTATGCTCTTCAAGCCTAAGGTTTAAACTGTTCTTCTCCCAAACAATTGATCCCATAAGAAAACACTACATAGTAATTAATTACTCACACTTTCAGTTACTAATTTCCCATAAAAGAATTAGTTTCTTGTGGATCTCATGAACACAATAATCTTAATAATAAAGATAAACATGAATAATGAATCAAGAGAAAGGTTTAAAAGAATCCTGAATTGTATCCATTGAAGCATAAAGTCCAAAATAGTTTGATCACAGTTACAAATCACATTTTTCGATGAACACGAAATAGAAAAGAACTGAAATAAACCTAAAGCCTAAAGAAAAGAAAAACTAAAGACTAAATTTAAAAAGTAAAACTTAGAATATGAAAGTTGACCTCTAACAAGTGTTTTAAGAGCCTATTTATAGAGTTAGGATTATTTTCGTCCTTAACCCTAGGTTAGCTAACTTTATCATGTTTAATCATCATTGTATGGACCAAAATGCCCCTGGCTCATAAATGCATGGTTTAGAGCTAGCTTCAGGGGTGTGTCGCGATATCCCTCGGCTACGTCGCAACACCCAAGATAGTATAGCAATCTTGGCATTCTGCTCCCTATGTTGCGACATCCAACTCCCCGTATTGCAACATAGCGACCAACTTTGAGTTCCTATGTCTTTAAATGGTCTCCTACACACCTATTAAGTAGGTTAGCTCACCTTTAGGCCTCATTCAGCCGCTAAGGTCAATAGAAGACTCAAAATGCACTTTTTACTAAATTGAACTAAACTAAGGAAACATAAATAAAACATATTAAAATTTCTCGTATTCAAGCTTCCCAAGTATAAAAACCAGTTAAATTTGCTACACCAAATTACAGCAGATCAATCAGCTGATTTAGGGTTTAAGATGACAACTACCCTAATTCTATAAATAGGCTCATTTAGCACTTGTTTAAGGACAACTTTTACATTCTAAGTTTTTATTTGTAAATTTAGTTTTAAGTTTTCCCTTTCTTGTAAAATTTAGGTTTATTTTAGTTCTTTTCTATTTGTGTTCTTCGGAGAAGGGGAGCTGTAAACGTGATCAAACTACTGTGTATTATGTGCTTCAATCAATACGATTGAGGATTCTCTTAAACATTTTTCTTGATTTATTATTTATGTTATCTTCATCATCAAGTTTATTGTGTTCATGAGATCCATGATGAGCTAATCCTCTTATGGGGGATTAGTGAATGGAGGCGCGATTAATTAATTGCTATGTAGGTGATCTGTCGTAATTTGTTGTATTAGATTAAACTAATTTCCGCACTTTAGGTGCTTCAAGACAAGTAGTTTTATTAAGTTTTAATTATGTCTTCTTAAGTTTCCATTAAGTTAATAAAATGTGAAAATTTAGTCTTTTATTGACCATAGGGGCTGAATGAGGCCTAAGGGTGAGTTAATGAAAATTATAAGTGTGCAGGAGACCATTAGAAGGCGTACCAAATTAATACTGGTCACTACATCGCAACACAGAAGGTCCAATGTCGCAACATAGATAGCAGAATGGAGAAATCACGAAACTGCCTTCAATGTCACGACACAACCTTTAGGTGTCACGACATACCCTTGAAGATAGCTCAAGAGGAGTACATTGATTGGTATGTCGCGACATAGGTCCTGGTGTGTCACGACATTGACACTGGATAGAAATTAAACACGAGATAGGGGACGTTTTGGTCCGTTCAAACAAACTTAAAGCCTGAGAACGTCAGCTGACCTAGGGTTAAGGACGATGACCACCAAAATCTATAAATAGGCTCCTTTTTCACATGTTATGGAATCATTCACTTAGCCAAGAATTATTTTTTTAATTTCAATTTAGTTTTCTCTTTTCTTAGGTTAGATTTATTTTCATTCGTTTTTGTTCTATTTTGAGAGATTTGTATTGTGAAAGTAATCAAACATTGTGAATTCACGATCAATCTTAATACAATTAGGCTCTTTCGTAAACTCTATATTATCGATTTATTTAGCATTTTTTCTCTTTATATTGATTCTATATTGTTTATGGAGACCATGAGGAACTAATCCCTCAATGAGGGATTAGTGAGTGGAAGTATTGTAACAGCCTAATTTTTTACCCTAATCAGAACAGTGGTTTTGGGACATCAAATCCGAGTCTAAAAAATATTTTAATATTATTTTTGTGTTAATTATGTGTGAAATTATATGTGTGAAAGTTTCGTGAAATAATTTTATTGTTTGTGTGCTTAATTTGAGAAAATGGCTTAATCGCGTAAAGTGAAAATTTGAGGGTTAAATATGAAAGTGCTTAATTGTTGTTGTCTTTATAAAATGGATGTTTTATGTGGCAATTAGGCCATTTTAATGTTAGTGGACGGCATTAGGTGATAATATATAGTGTTTATATTATTAATATTATTTATAAATGTTATAATAATGTATATTATATTATTATATTAAAATAAAACATTATAAGCCATTATCATTTTATTTCCTTCATCTTTTATCACCGAAACTAAACAAAAGAAAAAGAAAGAAAAACCTAGCTACATTCAGTCATATTGAAGTTTGATTAAGGTTAGTTCTTTGTTCGGTTTTTAATAATTTTTACGTTTTTTAGATCGTTGCTTCGTGTTTGTCAAAACCCATGCTTCAATTTTGTGAATTGATGATGATTTTGAAATGTTCCATTGATGAATGTTTGAGTTTTATGATGTTAGTTGATGAAATATGAAATATATGTGTTAGATTAACATGTTTTTTCTTTGAATTTTTGGTGAATTTGAATAATTAGGGCTAAATTGTGAAAATAAATTTATGAGGGATTAAAATGTGAAATAAATGAAATTTGTGGACTTGTATGAATACTAGGAACATTCGGCCCTAGCATGATGTGTTAAAGTTTTGTGTATTTTGTGTTTTATGTAATAGGGACTAAATTGCAAAAAGTGTAAAATGTCTGGGGCAAAATGGTAATTTTTCCATTTATGTGTTTTTGGATTAAATTGAAAGATTGAATGAATAAAAGGGTTAACTTTCAATATGTTTAGATCAAGAACAGAAGAAAATGGAATTAGATTGGGGGAAGTCGAAAGTAGTCGAGTAGTCGACTATGTCCGTCGATATCCAAGGTAAGTCAATAAGCATTTAAATGTTGTTGAATTCAAGAATGTATAAATGATATATGATAAATTGAATTATTTGATTTGTTATATACGTTGGCTGAATGTGAATATTGAGATAGGAATTTTGTTTTGAGTTCGATTCGATCAATAATCAATGTATGAAAGCCCCGTATGAACCCTAGGAATAGATAGGATACTTATGTCATGGCATGGGATTTTTGATATGTGATTTTGTGTAAGACTATGTCTGGGACGTTGGCATCAACTTGTGTTTACGTGTAAGACCCTGTCTGGGACAGTGGCATCAATCGGTGATCACATGTAAGACCAGGCCTGGGACGTTGGCATTGTACAAACTTTCTGACTATCCGCGTATCCTTTTTAATTTCGAATGGTCCAACGGGCAATGTTAAGTGAAGACCGAATGTGAAATCGACTTAAAAGGTTTAGGTATGTATTTATACCATGCTATGAAATTAAGGTAAGTTGTATATTGAATTGATGATTCAAGATTAATTGATATATGAATAATATGTAAGTATGTTTTATAGAAGCATTTGTGATATAAGAAGATTTGGCCGATTATTATAGTTGTAATTTATGAAAAGTTGAGTATACATGTATTGAGTATTTATGCATCCAGCTTTATAAAGTTAAATGCTTATTTATATTTGTTTTGATTGGCTTGGAAAATTGGTTTACTATTAATGTTAATATGAATAATGTTTGCTTATGACTTACTAAGCTGCGAAAGCTTACTGTGTGTATGTTTATTCTTCGTTTTATAGATTTTGAAAGTGGTTAAGAGCTCGAGGATCGTCAGGAAGACTTATCACACTATCGACAGTTTCCTTCTGTACTTTACTAAGTTGATTTTGAGTATATGGCATGTATAGCATAGTTGAAATGTTGACTTTGGAACAAGTATGTATATATAATTATAGCCATACGAAATTGGCTTATCTCTTGAGTTTGGTATCAATGCATATGGTTTTAATGGTTAAAGAAAATGGAGTTTATATTATGCATATTTGATTGTGGTATAAGCTTAGGTCAGGTAAATAAGTGTGATGTATATAGTTTGGACATATTGAATTCGGCTATGAGATTAGTATATGTATAATTGTGCATGAATTAGATGTTATCATTCAACATGAATTAGATGTTATCAAGTTGAATGTGTATAGGGTAGTAATAGTCAAATATGTTATATATGTATGGTATGTTTAGTTTTGATATAATATGGATTCGGTTATGGCATATAGTTGCATGGTTAGGTTTGGTCTTAAAGCATTTGATGTATTGGATGGAAATGATGTTGTGATTATGCATTTTCGGTTTTAATATAGGTTCATGTTAGGTTATTCAGCTATGTAATGAAATTATTAGTAAATGCATTATATGGTATGTTTGTGTGGGGGGATGAATAAGTGTTTTGAGTTGAATAATTTGATATTAAATGGAAAAATATTGAACTTATGTTACATGTGTTTAGAAGCTTATGATGTATTCGTTTGTAGATTGATTATAAAGATTCGGTTGCTAAATAGTTAATAATGAATTATGTGTATGAACATATTTCGTTTGTTATAATTTGTAAGATGCAAATAGCTTTAATAAGTAGATATGTAATAGTTGGTATATGTTCGACTTTATGTGTAGCTACAAAATTCGGCTATAATGTGCTATTGTATTTGGATATGAGATGTATAAAAATGATTAGATATACGGATTGGTTATGTTACATATTCGGATATGCTATTTGATTGAATTAGGTTCGGTCATAGTATTATATAAATATACTATGGATTGCACAATTTATATGCAATGACCGAATATGCTTAAGTTAGCTAAGTAGTGATTAAATTTTTTTAGCTGTATACATACCAGTTCGAATTTGACAAGTATGGAACATGTTTTAATGTTAGATGTAAGTTCGAATTGAATAAATTGTTAATTTTGAATAGTGTTGATTTGTATATTATGATTAGTATTATAATTTATTTGTGAATAGTTAAGTCTGATAAAGCTATAAAAGTATCATTATTCTTTGGCACATAAATTGTTAATTTTGAATAGTGTTGATTTGTATATTATGCCTCGTAACCCTAATTTGGCGATGGATACGGGTTAGGGGTGTTACAAGAATGATCTGTTAACTGTTTTTTAGTGATACTCAATGGATCAACAGTTTGGGGAAGGAAGAACATAAAAAAACCCTAAGCCTGACAATCTTTGGAAGTCATCAAGGTGGGAATTAACCCAAAATTAGTATGACCCATCCGTGAACACTTCCACCCCAAACCAATCTGGACTGTGAGATCAGAAGATAATTAGTTCTTATCGACTCATTATTTGAGTAGAAGATTGGAAAATCCTACTGAGATAGTGACTAATTGACTGACAAGGAACCCGAAGTGATAGTTGATGGAGATTACCGAAGCAAGCTAATCACACATAATCAGATTTGATTATTTCTATTCGTTAATCTCTCGAATTTAGTTCTTTATATTATTTTATTTTTATTATTATAAAAACTTTAGAAACTCATTTTATTTTACCTTCATACTATAACTAAACTAAAGTACTAATTAGATCTTTCTGTGCTTAGGTTAAAATTGATATAGAACTCGCCTCTCTTGGGTATAATCCTTAGAGTACTCACCTACTCCATTGTAACTATATTACAACTAGACCCGTAAACTTGCGAATACCCCCTCATTAATATATATTTTACTGAAGTATTCACACTATGGATGTTAGTACGTCCAGAGGCGGTTAGTAGGGTTTTCTTAGCGAATCAGCTATTTGGGAGAGAAAGAACTTAAACCCTAAGCTTGACGAGCTTAGGAAATCATTTAGGTGGGAATTAACCCAAAATTGGTATGGCCTATCTATGAACACCTTAACCTCGAACCGATTTGGACTATGAGGTCGAGAGATAAGTAGTTCTTATCAACTCGTTATTTTGGTGGAAGATCGAGAGATCCTGCTAGGATAACGATTAGTTGATTGAATAGAAACCCGAAATAGGAATAGTTATGACTACCAAAGTAAGCTAATCACCCATGCCTAGTTTTGATTAAGTTATTATCCTAGTTTTCCAAAGTTAATTCTTTTATGATATTTATATTCCTTTATTTATAAAATCCCAAAAATCTTTCCTTTATGTCTTATTGTAATATAATTTATTTAGATTACTAATTAATTCTATTTGTGTTTAGGTTAATGTTAATTTAGTACTCGCCTCCCTTTGGTGCGATCCTCAGAATACTCACCTATTCCGTTGTAAAAACTATATTAAAACCTAACCCATATACTTGTGGACATTGCCTCATATTCATATCTTTAGTTATAATATTCACACTCTAGACGCTGGTACGTACGGAGGCGGTCAGTTTTGCATATGCTATTGTTGCTGTTGTTGCCAATGATTTCTACAAATTATCCTTTATGGATTAGTCATACACTAAAACCAAAAAGAAAATAAATTACGTTAGTGAAAATAAAATAAAAATTATATCTATAATTTATAAATTTTCTAATTATTCTATAAAAATGCAAAAATTAAAATTAATCTAGTAATGTTGCCTCCCCGACAACGTGCCAACAACTTGACTACCTGCAGACATACTAACGTTTAGAGCGTGAATATTGCTACTAAAGATGTGGAATTAAGGCGGTGTATACAAGTATACATGTCAAGTTGTAATATTCTTTTTACGTTGAAGTAGGTGAGTGCTCCGAGGATCGTACCCAAAGGAGGCGAGTACTAAATTAAAGTTAACCTAAACGCAATAGAACTAATTAGTAAATTAAAAAAATTATAATATGAGTAAATATAAATAAAAGATTTTTGGTTTTTATAAATAAAAAATAAAAATTGCATAAATAACGTGAACTTTGAATAACTAAAATATAAACTCAATAAAATTTAAGTAAGGGTGACTAGGTCACTTCGTTGGTCATAACTAATTCCTATTTTGGGTTTCTATTCAACCACCTAGTCGTTACCCTAGCAGTATCTCTCAATCTTCAACTAAACTAACAAGTCAGCAAGAACTACTTATCTTTCGACCTCATAGTCCAGACCGGTTCTGGGCTAAGGTGTTCACAGATAGGTCATGCTAATTTTGGGTTACATCCTACCTAAATGACTTCCTAGGGTCATCAAGCCTAGGGTTTCAGTTCTTCCACTCCCAAATAGCTAATCTGCTAAGAAAACCTTACGTAGTAGTTAGTCAATCACACCTCCACTTGTTAATCCCCCATAAGAGGATTAGTTCCTCATGAAATCCGTAAACATCATAAACTGGATAATAAAGATATGCATAAATAATAAATCCAAAATAAAGTTTAGAGAATCCTGATTGTAATTGATTAATGAAGTGAAGAAATCCACTAGTGTTTGATCGTGCTTACAAATCAAATCCTACGAAGAACACAAATGTAAAGAACTGAAAAATAAATCTAAAGCCTAAAAGAACAGAAAAACTGAAAACTAAATTACAGGGAAAAATTAAGAATATCCAAAACCGACTCTAAACAAGTTTTACAGAGCTTATTTATAGAGTTAGGGTTAATCGTCGTCCTCAACCCTAGGTTAGCTGACATCTTTGTGTTAATTTCCATTATACGGACCAAAATACCCCTTGCTCGTAATTGTTCCCGTATAAGGCCGGTGTCGCGACACCCTAGTCCTTGTGTCGCGACACTAAAAGCAATATGCCTGGTTCAAGTTTGGGTTCAAGGGTGTGCTGCGACACAAAAGGCAGACTTGAAATTCTTGTATTCTTTTCCCTATATTGCGACATTGAAATTTTTGTGTTGCAACATAGCGACCAACTTTGAGTTCCTATGTCTTTGAATGGTATCCTTTACACTCACTTAGTACATTAGCTCACCCTTAGGCCTCATTTGGCCCCTAAGGTCATAAAATGACTTAAACTACACTTTTTATTGAATTTAAAGCTAAGATGGAAAACATAACTAAATCATGTTAAAATTGCTCATATTTAAGCTCATTAAGTATGAAAACTAGTTTAATCTACTACACCGAATTACGAAAAATCATATTTATAGACCTAAGAGTCCATATAATCTTTGAATACCTTACTTGACTTAAGAAAGTTATTACTTGCATGCAAAGTATTATTAGATACACTAAATCTTTATTTCCTAATTCGAGTCTAATTGTATTTTTGATTGGCAAATCCCAGTTCACTAAATAGACTGGTGAACACCAACTCACCATCATATTAATGAACCTACCTCGAAAAGAAACTAGCGAACCCAACTTGGTAATGGATCTGGCGAACCCCTTACCACATCTTTAGGCATACACTACTACTAGCAAACCCCCTTGTTGATACTCTTTTGGTGAACCCCCAGCTCATATAAACCTTGGAGAACACTTAGTTCACTGGAACATTGGCAAAAGCTCAATTCGTCAGAACATTGGCAACCCCTTCACTTGTGAGGCCAAAACTTCCAGGCCCGTTTATGAGGTGTTACAATGTTGCTAGGTGCAAATTGTGATATGCAAAGCTCCGAACCTTGCGGAAGGGACACTGTGGTGTTCGGGCATCCAGGTTAAAAGTGGAAAAATAAAGGAATAGGTGGATGAAAAAGGTAGTGGAATTTCATTAAGATATCACCATACAGTGTTGTTAATTACAAACTGTGATGTGCAAAGCTTTGGGCTTTACGGAAGGGACACTAAGGTGATCGAGCATCAAGGTTAGATATGAGATGAATCGATGTCAATGGTTATTAGGTTCCATAGAGCAACACCGCGACGATGGTCATCAGGCTCTATGGGGCAACACCGTGAAGGCGGTAAGGTTCTTCAGGGCGACACCACAATGACAGTGAGGTCCTTCAGGGCGACTGCTCAAAGAGGCTTAATGTGTAAGACAATAGCTCAACTATGGAAACCAAAAGAGTCTATCAGAACAATAAACACAAGTATTACGAGGTGTAAGACCATAGCTCGACTATGGCAACTAACAAAGCCCGCCGGGACAGTAAACACGAAGATTACAAGGTGTAGACCATAGCTCCGCTATAGCGACCAACAAAGTCCATCGAGACAATAAACATGGAGATTATAAGGTATAAAACTATTGCTCAGTTATGGCAACCAACAGATTTCGTTGAAACATTAAACATGCGGTAGTCCGACAGGACATTAAACATGGGGTAAGAATGTGTAAGACCGTGGCTCAATTATAGCAACAGGAAGAGTCCGCTAGGACATAAAACATACGACATTATGTGTAAGACCATAATTTGACTATGACAACATATGTAGCCTACCAGGATATTAAACATAGGGTAGTCCGTTGGAACATTTAAAACATGATAGATTACCAAGACGGTAATTATGGAACATCAAAAATATGAAAAAAAATGGTTAGAAAAAATGTTACTATTAGCGAGCTATAGTTAGTAAGTGAAATTTGAAGAATCTTTCGAACAAGGCAAAGGCAATAGAAACAGGAGTAGTCCGTCAAAATAGTAGTCATGAAAACTGGTAGTGCATCTAGGTGTTAATCCAGAAAGAATTAGACATAGAAAATGATGTGTCAGTAGTGCCTGCTATTTAGGCAAAAAAAGAAAAGAAAAGTTATCCGAGGATTGCAAATCAGGATCTGCCATTAAGAAATGCCAGAATGTGTTTAAAAAAAACTTGGGAGGCTAGGGTTCGACCACAAGTACCTGGATAGTTTAATAGGTAAAGAGGGGATAGTTAGGACTTATTGACAGGAAAAGGTACTAAGAAGGATAATCTATGTGACAAATATGTCTGTCAATACTATTCCTCTCTAAGGAGAATTTATGGAGAAAATATCCACCAAAGAAAAGTTCTACAGGAAACCACATATAAGGGAGATCGGGAACTAAAGTGGTTATTCAGATAACAATCTGCCAAAAATCGTAAGTCTAATATAGACGAACTTGTTACACCCTAGAAGTAAGGTATCACAAATGGGGCAGATTCTAAGGAAATAATTTGTACAACATTTCTACCCAAGTGTAAGGTAGAGGTAGAAAGGATGGGATATGGTAAGACTGCTAAGGTGGAGAGGGTCTCTTTGAGTGGTCTTATGAGTGATATATCAACATATACGCTAGAATCATCGAGGGAATTCCAGTCAAGATAAAAGTTAGATGGATATTTAGGGTTAGAAATGTGCATAAAAAATATGAATCCTTAAGTGAGACATTGTACACCTCAAGTTTGGCGGATCTAAAATTTTGACGTATTGTGAAATAACCTGTTTCGCGAGGTGTAATCCACCCATATATTTCTTTTGGTGCATAAGTGTGGGCATATAGTAATTGTCGTACAAGTAAGTAAAAATTTTTTTTAGATTATTCTGCTAGTTAAAGAGAAATATTTGGTTAAGTGAAAATGTAATTATGGTATGAGTTAACATCAATGGTATAGTATGCCTTATTTGCCTGAAGTACTGTGCTAGTTAGATTGTAAAGTAACACGGTTAGGAGCCAATTGGATAGATCAGTCTGATATCTATAATGCAGGATTCTCATTTATTTTTCTCTTAAAAAATGTAGGCAATTAAGAAGGACAAATTCTAAAGTTGTAACACTTGTTAAGTTCCACTAAGTAGAATGAGTCATATATGTGTGTGTGTGAAGGGTTTTGAAGAAGGTTCTTCTTTTTCCTTTAATGTTACTTATTGATTCTTTTTCTTTAGTCCAATGGTATCCTTTTCTCATTAAGCTAGAATTTAAGGATTCTTGGTTTAATTAGTGATCATTCCATCTCTAGGTAAGTATTACAGCTTTTCATGTTGGATGTTTTGAAAGAGTGAGTCTGTATGTGGTATATGAACAGTAAGTTGTAAGTATAAGGCTTTGCACGGGGGTTATTGACCGCCTCTGGATGTACTAACGTCTAAAGTGTGAATTCTATAACTAAATATATGAATTAAGACGGTGTTCTCAAGTATACAAGTTAGGTTGTAATATAATTTGTGTACAACGAAAAACTTGGTAAGTATTCTGAGGATCGTACCCAAGGGATTTTAGTTTTGGAAAATTTGCCATTAAGTCAATTATTGAAAATAAATACTAATATACTTGAGTCACGAATTAGTAATGTTAATCTAGAAGAAAGATGATAATAATAATAACCAAATAAATTGAATTAAACCTAAATCTATCCCTAAGTTCATGTATCAGCTTCTCCTACCCCTTGTTCGACTATGCAAGTTCCTTTAGCCTAGATCCAATTGTTTTACTTGAATAATTATTGATGGAGGATTCTAAATAGTTGGTTACTTATTAACCAAGTAGGGCTTCTCAGCCTTCTACTAACCTAACAAGATGACAAGAACTACTCACCTCTCGATGATAGAATTCAGACCGGGGTAGGGTAAGGTTTTTAAGGATAAGCAATACTGATTTCGGGTTAATTCCCACCTATTTGACTTCATTGGGTCATCAATCCTAGGGTTTAATTGCACTTAATCAGATCTAACCAATCCAAATTTAACTCTACCTGCCAATCAATTAATTAGAATAAAGGAAGAAATATAAAGAATAGAATAAAGGAAATAGATGCTCATAGATTTATCAATGTGTGCCTCCAAAACAATCTCCACTCGTGAAAGTCTCACTTCGAAATAAGATCTTCCAATTACAAGAACAAAACATAAACTAAATAAAAATTAAGAACGGAATAAAAACCTAAAAATCAAGTCCTCAAAATTTTTTGTTTAATTTGATTACAATGGCATTTATATAGGCTAAAATTAGAATATTAAAGTACCTAAACTATCCTTGAAATACTTAGAGTTCAACTAGGAAAAATACTCATAATTGGCCTAAAAAATACAACTTTTACATGTAGGGACTTTTGGATTGCGCAGAAGTCGTGCTGCAACATAGGTATACGGTGTTGCAACATTGGATTTGGTGTCGCAACACAGCAGGGCGACGTTGGGACATCAAGAGTAATTTCACTCCAAGACTTATTTTTGCTCCTGTCTTCGATAAATAGGTAGCAGTTTTGGCCTGAATATGCATATTCAACTCCTGATTTGCCCTACAAGACCATGTAACCTTGTTTAGATATCTAAGATATAATAAAAACTATTAAAAAGCATAAATTATTACTTCAAGCATCAAAACCTAACCATATACTAAGATGTTTTGATTTACTATTAAACAAGTTATAGTTATGTGTAAAAAGGGATGTAAATAATAATGTGACTCGTAGAAGATTAGTTATCAGAGTTTGAGATGATAGTAATTAAATTGTATGTAAATGAGTTTTAATGATGATCCTATGTTCTGTAAGCAATTGTTACTGGTTCGAGAAGGATGTTCGAGTTTAGAGCTTAGAACTGCAGTAGGTGAGTTTAAGGTGAGTCTCTACCTAGACTCTCTCTCTTATGTAAGCTTTTCAAGTAAAAGAAAATATATACATAGAAGATGATTATATCTATAATAATCTATAAGTGTATGAGTAGAGTAAAGAGGAGATAATAACTATGATGACATGTAATAAGTTCTTTTGAGAGGAATGTTGATTGATAAGTATACAGGTAAAGTTTGTGATATGAAAAGTATGAGTTAGCCTGGAATGCAAATAAATCTGGGTAAGTAAATGATGAGAAATGTCCCTTTGTGAAGCCTTTTGGTAGGGCAATTATATTGCTAACCAGATTGGCAGATCACGGCATAAAAATAATTGTAAGACCATGAGTTTGAAACCTATGACATCTTGATATGATTTGGAAACACTTATGGTGTAGCCTCCAGTAAGATGAAGATTGGATTGGTAGATCATGATACTTGAATATGTGTAAGATCATGTGGTTAAGACCCATGGCAAGATATATTTGTATGAATATTCATGGTGTAGCCTTTGATGATGTGTAAATCGAATGGGCAAATCATGAAACATGAACTTATGTATAAGCCCGTGAGGGAGAAACCCATGACACCTTTTGTGAAAGTCTGCTAGGATAGTAAACACGTGATTTTGTATGATGCCCTTGTGGCATATTCTGTTTGGCCCTTGCGGCGTACTCTGATAAATATGTTTGGTAAAATGTATTTATTCGCCCTTATGGTAGGTTTAGGTAAATCATGATTGTTCTGTAATAAGTATTGCTAAAATAATGTTATGATATGTACAATGTTATTTTGATGGAATTATATCTATAAAGTAATTGGATAAGTTTTTAAGGAAGTTCTTAAAGAGAAGTGTGTATCTGTATGCTAAAAAAGGTATTTGTCATGATAATTTGTTAGTGTTGAATATGGGTGTATTCGCAGTTGAGAGACATAAGAAAATGTTTATTTGAATTTGTCTATGTTGTATAGTGCTGAAATCTGAGTATCTGGTATACGCCATATTTGAACAGTATCATACCTTCTTCTAGAATCTTATGAAAATCGATTTATCGTATTTTTTGAGTATTTGGGGTTCTGTAATAAGGTTGTATGGAATTCATCTGGATGATTTGTATAGTCATTATTAGTTTAAGTTTGTATGATATTGAACAAATTATGATTTGATTAGTAAATTGAAGGTATGTAATTCTGAGTGAGTATTCGCCAAATGTGTATGTATCCGCTAGTAATTAGCATCTGTGAACAATTTTTCTGGAATGAATGTATGTATGAAGAGTTGGTCTGTATAAAGTGGGATATGAAGGTATATTCTTTTGAATGGTACATTGGTAAGTTAAGAGTAATAAGGCTGGCGTGTAAGTGTATGTCAAAACTGTAATAATATCCACCTGAAATAAAAGTAATTGGTTCATAAAGGTAGTTGGTGCACAGATGTTCTTCAACTAAGATAAAGTATCTGCCAATGTGTTTTTTTGTGATAAAGCTTACTAAGTTCTCTTGAATTTACAAGATTTGTTCTTATTTTCAGGTGTGACAGTTGTTTGAATGCGCCAGGAGGGATAGGCCAGGACGCGCCAAGGTAGTAGTGAAGTGGGTTATTATGTATACAGTGGGATAATGGTATAGTTTAGGGTTATGCCCTAAAAGTCTATCTTAACAAAATTTTATACTGTAATGAGTTGTAACAAGCCTGTTGTGATATTTTATTTTAAATATTTTCCTTTGTTATTAGATATTCAGTCTTTCAGTTAAAATAATAAGTAAAATTTTTTCATTGAAGTGTTTATGTCAACTATTTTGATATTTTGTTAAGTATTTTGTGTTGTAACATCCAGGATCTGGACCCGGCAAATCGGGTTGGGTTGAGGGCATTACAAGACAAACATCTAGAGACTGCCTAAAATCAGTCGACTAGTCATAAGCTAGACCTTGTATGATCACTTGGTGATCAATCTGTCAATAAAGTAATGTGAAAGTCGAATTAAATTCTGACACTCTAGATAAAGGACGGACGCCTAAGTAAAATAGGAAGTTGGCTTACTTTAATTTACTTTATATTAAGTTAATACCTTCAAAGGAAGGGAAGGGTTCGTCATATTTGTATATATACATAGTAGCAAGGAAACTCACTAAGTTCTTTTGAACATGCAGAACTTGATTTATGTATGTAGGACTAGTTGGATGAGCCAGGATCTTGGGGAGGGACCCAACCAGACCAAGTCAGATCAAGGAGTACCATTAGTTCGGTGTCATGCACATAGACGGAGGTACCTTCAAAGGCTTCACCTAGGGGGTGTAATTAAATAGGTTCCTTAGATTTTGAATTTGGAGATAGTAAGTTTTTGTTTAATTTAAGATTTCCGGTGTAAGAGATATTTATGGTTGCTTAATAAGTCAGTCTTACAAATTGTAAGTTTAAAACTTGTGATTAGTATAATCATGTCCATTTATGGCACCCCATGCCTGGATTCGGAGATCGGGTCGAGTAAGGGTGTTACAATCCTAACATAATTTAAATTCAACTATACAAATATTAAGATAGTAACATATAATCAATACATTACATCATAATTTTAAAAATCTCAAAATATCATTTCAATAGGATTATCATTATTTATTATACTCAAAATAACCTTTCATAAAAAAATTTCAGTATAGTGTTCGACTATCAAGTCGTAAATGACATTTTTATTAATGAATCAAAATATAACATCTTTTCTAAAATCAAAATGGCATATTAAAAATTTTATTTTTTCCCCAATTAACCAGATGTAGACACAAGTATGGATAAACAAATTTAACCCTTAACACTCCACAATAAGCACTAAAGTGTTGATCACACCTAAAGGCATTGATCCCCTTAATAGTCCACAAAATGTAACGCATCAAAGTGCCAGAATGAATTGCACTATAGCGCCAGAATGAATTGCACTATAGTGCTAGAATGAATTGCACCGTAGTGTTAGAATGCTTCCACCAATATCATACACAAATCTTATGGCATGCCAACTATGCCCTGACTATGTCTAGTATCGTTTAATAGGGCAAACTCATATATTTACATTATTAATACATGTATTACCACATACTTTTCAATTTGAAAACCAAGTAGCTAATCATTTTAGCATTGTAATGAATTTCATATACATAAACGTACCTGTCTAACTTACCAATTAAGCCAACATTTAATATGATACATTCTAACATAGTTTGTAATAATGTATCACTAGCAATTCAACAAGCCTAGTTACTCAAATGAATTTAAGAAAGAAAAAAAATCATATTAGTACAAACAAAAATAGCTAATCCTCGACGGCTTTAGCCTTGCCTTTATCCTGCGACGGCTCGACTTCGTATTTAGCTATGTTTAATAAATTAACATCCAAATCACAAATGTTATGCATTTATTCAATTTAGTCCCTATAAACCCTTATTATTCGAAATGCCCATATCTTTCGATATCCAATAATGAATTGAAATTCAAATTTGAATTTAATCATTAGGGACCTCATACTTCTATTCTACAATAACATTTTCTAACAACTTTCAATCTATTCAATTTGGTCTCTAATGTCATAAATTATTTTAAGGACGTAGCTTAATTTCTAACTTAATACAACTATTTATACTACTTCCTAATATGGCCCTAACATATCATTCATGTAACACCTTTAACCCCTCTCTGTCATCGGATTAGGTCACGAGCATTACTAACACATCATACAATTAATCAGTCATAATTACACATATATATACTAGCCATTAACAATATAATATACAGGGGGAGGTCACAAACAATCAAATCATATCATACTAGAATATTATACAATCGAATAATGATTCATGCTATGCTATGCTAAACTTGGTCTTCCATTGTCCGCACTCTTATCACTATTTATACATTGCTAAACTTAGTCTTTCACTGTCTACACTCTTATCACTATTTATCCCTACTTGAATGTCAGAATTCGGATACATATAATACTATTCCAATTATTAATATAAGAGTATTAGTTCATACTCCACCTACTATTATATTTTTTATTTATCTTCGATGATGTTAGTGGAATACACTTAATTTAGGTTTGCTAATATACCCCAATTTAAAGTAAAAGTTACTCTTACAATCCTTATTATGAGTCTACGGGACCCTAAAAGTAGTTTAAAAATAGGCAAGGACTAATTTGAAACAATTCTGGAAGTTTAGAAAATAATTACAAAAATTTTGATTACAAGGGTCACACACCTGTGTGGCCAGACTGTGTGCCTCACATAGCTGAGACACACACCCATGTCTCAGGCAGTGTAACTACCTGACTTGGGTCACATGCCCATGTGTATTGCCCATGTGGCCAGGCCGTGTGCACCCAAAAGTATCTTAAAACTCAAGTTTACCATTTCTTATTTACTTGGGCACTAAGCAACTCAATTACCAACCATTTAACCTATTCAAAACACAATTAAACATGCCCAAAATACATCAAATTTATCATCTAATATGCCTAACCAATGTACCCTCATTGGTACCACATTTTATATGTTCAAATACATCAACAACACATCAAACATTCAAAACTTTCATTCATATCACATTTACCATATTTGAACTAACATTCAACTTCTAAAGTTACCAAATATGAAGCTAAGAACATACCAAGCATTATTCTAAGCTACCAAACTTTAAACTATCAAATACCAAAATATAAACTAGGCTAACATACCAATATAGCCTCAACCACAACCATATACACATTTAACCATCATTTCATTAGCAACCAAGTTAACAACATCTTATAAACAATATAAACAAAATAATCCCTAGGTACATGCCCTAACAAAATGAAATATCACCACACTTGAGCTTAGGATTTGTGATTTTATGCTGAGTCGGCAATAAATCAAACAGTACCTAGCCTGCGAATAGAAAACAAAACCGCACGCTGAGTAAAACTCAGTGATATTTCTATAATCCGAATAACATAAACTTGATATAAGTATTTAAAATGAAAAATCCAACAAGTAAGCTATATTCATGTGTTCCAATTCAATAGTATAATTTTTGTTCATATATGTTTTCACTATTTACTTATATGTTCCTTCAAAGTTGTCTACTTGAGTCACTGTTACTAAATTATTTATATTTTGAGCTACAGAATTCCAAATTCATATCCGCTTGATGTCTTTGAAACTAGACTCAAATACCTTTTTACCATAAAATTTTTAGAATTTTTGGTTCAGCCAATAAGTACAGTAAAATTTTCAAACTTACCCCTATTCTGTTGTCTGACAGCTTCGACCTTTCTTTGCTAAAAATTAATTATCTCTTAGTAAAAAATTTGGATGATGTTTCCATTTGTATCTATTGAAAATATACTCATTAATAATTTAAACATGTAAATTTTAACCCCTAATTATTTTTCTCCAATTTTTGATGATTTTCCAAAGTCAGAACAGGGAAACCCGAATTCATTCTGACCTTGTCTCGTAAAATTTATTATATCTCACGATTTACAATTCCATTACTTACACCATTTCTTCTATGAGAAACTAGACTTAATAATATTTAATTCCATATTTTTTTCATCCTCTAATTCGATTTCCTCAATTTATGGTGATTTTTCAAAATTAGCATACTGTTGCTGTCCAAAACTGTTTTAGTGTAGCGAGCTATTTCAGCTTTTCGCCGAATCCCATTTTCTGCGTTTCGGGTACACAACTAGTTTTGTTTGATGCTAAAACAGTCCCCGAGCACTCCAAAGCCTATAATTGAACAAATAACACTAATTTAATCTCACATAACGTGATCCTAAATTAAACTCGTATCGATGTTTTAACCTATAAGTGGCTAAACCTTACCTTCAACTGATGAACAGTAATTTCCACACAAACTAAGACTCCCATTGGTGATTACGAGCCCTTGAATCCTCCCCTAATTGGCATAAACAAAACACTTCAGAAGAGAGTTAACAAACGGAGACAAATCACTTATCTAAAACTTACCGAATTATCGCAGACAAACGTGAAGTGACACAAGGCAGAGTGGGAAAAAAATCAATAAGATGAAGGGTGAAAAAGAGCAAAAATTTGGTAGCAATGAAGAGAAAAACGGCAAGAGAGTGGAGGAATTTTGGGGAAAGTAAAAAAAAAGATGAATAGAATATTTGATAACTACTCCAATCCTTTATTTCTGTCCATCAAACTCCCTACTAAATCCACTACTCAGATTTTTAGTCCATCTCAAACTTTATTGGATGCACGAGCAAAAATAATGCCCACGTCAAGATTCAAACACAAAACCTCTTTCACACTAACACTCCACTTATCCATCAAACCAATAGGCCTATTCTATTAATTATTTGTCAACTTTTACTTAAAAGCCTACTGACTAAAGATAGGGCTTATTCATAAAAATACCAAAATTTACCTAAGTTTTGGCTTAAACTTGGGACCTTCCAAACACACCCAGAACACATAAACACTAAAGCAAATAGATATTTTGTGTCACACATTCACAATACCCAAAATTAAAATTTTGGGGTGTTACAGCCTCATTGGATAAATCCAAAGTAATAACTGAGCCCAACGCTATATAAATCGACACCCAGTGTCTCATAAATCGAAGCAAATTGGCACCCAGTGCCTCATCGACTCGAGGTTGAAGTAATCTCTGAACTCTTCCTATCTTATGGCATGTCATCTATATCTGACTCAGCCTGATACAGTTAATAGGATTCATTTCACTTTTCAATAAAACTAATGTCTCAATTTCATGAATGTATATCATCACATATAAGCATATATTCAATTTGATAATAATCACTTTTTTTCTCAATACACTTATATTCATAATCAATATATTTCATAATATACAAAATCAATCCATTTCATTTCAATTATGAAATTAATTTAATCTTAAAGTACCAAAGTACTCACCTCAAATGCTTACCATATGCAAATAATTAGCTATGCAATAATAGGTTTTTTTACACAAATAATACAAAAAAAATAAAAAATTACCAAAATAATACAAGCTTTTTATTATGTACCAAAAGGGTACAAATAGGAGTGGAGGGACTGCCACAAGCGGCACCAAAGGTGCTAGTGGCAGAGGGGGCACCAAAGGTGCCACTGCCACAAGCGGGACCCCCCATTATAATGGTCCCCTTCAGCCGCACGAGGAGAAGAAAGAAAAGGAAAGGAGAAGAAGAAGATAATCCATTATTTTTTTTAAAAATACCTTATTTTTTCTATTTTTTTCTTCTCTTTCTTTCTCGTTTCTCTATTCTCTTTCTCTCTTTTACTTTTCTTTTTCTGGCACCGCCCTCTTCTTCTTCTTCTTCTTCTCCTTTCTTTTTCTTTCTTCTCCTTCGTGCAGCTAAAGGGAATATAAGGGGGTGCCGCCTGTGGCAGTGGCACTTTTCGTGCCGCCTCTGCCACTGGCACCTTTGATGTCGCCTATGGCAGTCCTTCGATTACTGTTTGTACCATTTTGGTACATAATAAAAAGCTTGTATTATTTTGGTAATTTTTTATTTTTTTGTATTATTTGTGTAAAAAACCCTGCAATAATCTACTATTTAATTCGAATTATAGAAACACAAACCGTGATTTCCAAGCTATTCAAAGTTGATTTTATCCTTCCCCTTTTTACTCAAGGATTCTGGTACGATGTTAGCTACGGAATAAAACAATTAAATCACATTAATATTACACATTTCAATTTCACATTAAATTTAAATTTTTACACTATATTTTTCTTATTCTTCAATTTAGTCCCTAAACCGAGACTAATTTTAACCTTCACATTTAACTTCATATTTTTATACTAACTTCACTGTAGATCACATTTAGCTTACTCTTTTCCAATTTGACCCCTTAATTTCAAAATTTTCACTATTTAGTCCGTATTGTTCGAAATCAACAATTAATTTCATAATTTAGTCCTTTTCCATTTTTAACTTAAAAATCTATTAATTTAATACCTAATGCTTAAACTATTCAACAATGTCAACATCTAAAATCTTGAGTAATACTAAAAATTACAATATGGGTCAGGTAGCCCTAAGTACCGTGATTCCAAAATTATAAAAATTACAAAAAAAATACTAAATTGCACTAACCAATTTGAGTTTGAACCCTAAAGTCCCTAACTGTGCGTGACTATGCTCTTCTTTTCTTTGTTAAAATTGTATGCCTCCACTTTCATTTCTTTTTCTTTCTTTTATTATACATCCCTTTTAATTTGTTTTCATTTTATTTATTTATTATTATTATTACTAACTTTATAATATAACATATATAATATATATACATACATTTACACTTTACCATATTCGGCCACCCATACACGACCATTTATTAAATGGTTTAATTGTTACTTTAGCCCCTTTAATTTATTTCAATTTATAATTTAACTTTTAACCCTTACGCGATTTAGTCCCTATACCTTAATAACTCCTAATTTCACAAAATTCACTATTCCAAAAATTAATTAGCTACTAAGTTAGCCTCGTAAATATTTAATAAGAATACTTACGGGTCTAATTTACGAAAATAGAGTCCCGAAAATATGTTTTCTGACACCCTTAACTATTGGGTCGTTACAATTCACGAATCCATTATTTTCAAGCTTTAATTTTCATCAAACCCCTATAATGACAAATAGATATACACTTGATAATTTGAAAATCTAACACTTCAGTCCTTTATATCTAAGACCACTAGCTAATAATGCAACTCAAATTAAAAGAAAGAAGAGAAAAATCTCACCAAATTTTGGCTTGGAAGCTTGCAACAATGGAAGAATAAAAGACTAGGTTTTTCTTTTGTTTGGGATGATGAAAGAAGATGGAACAAATAAAGATGAAGCAATGTTTTAATTCTTCCCACTATCTATATTTATTCATTTAATCTTGATTAGCTACTGAAATAAAAATAAATCAATGGTTATGATCACTTTCATCACGATTTAGTGGAAACCTTTGTTTAAAACCATACTCATCCGCTAGGCTAACATATAATGATGGTAATTTAGCTAATAAGTCCATGGCTCAACTACCATTTAAGGATCAGTTCTATTCTTAATTAGATCCTAGTTAGTCACTTTGCTATTTGGCCCCTGTACTGTTTATTTTATAATCTAATTGATTTAATTTCTAATTAATTCCATGTCTTAATCCTGTATTCAACTCACTAAGTCCTCGGTTTGAAAATTTAAATGACTCAATTTAAGGAATTCAACCTTGAACCAGATTTATAGATATTGATGAAAATTGGGTTGTTATAGGAAAATTTGAAAATTGCAAAATGGTCTGAGGGTTAAAAAGAAGATTGTATATAGATCTCCTCCAAAATGATGTGTTTCGTTGAACAGGTTACCCAATGCATCATAGTCAATGCCATCTACGCATGTGTTCCATGGTACAATACAAATTCATCGTTAGCCCCATTCTTATGAATGGTGGTTCAACTTTGCGTTTAGTATGAACATTCTAGAATTTTCAAAGCAACCCTTCATCTCCAAAAATGTCCTCAACACGATCAATGAATAACCTTTGGTATTGTAGACCACTCACTACTTCACCTATGACAACTACCACTCATTAAGATTACTTACAAATGGTCTCAAGGTAGGCCACTTTATAGCTTACCTCTTAATTGAAAGGGCATTTGTTATACCCCTTACCCCGGTTTGGACACGTGGCATCACTAGAAGCAACTTGAAAGGCACCTTGGGTGGCCCTCTACTTTACACCTCTTGGTTGATCACTAGATGACTAGTCACTCGCATGCGTCAGACCTTTCATAGAAAGGCCATTCATCCTTGGCCACCCGTCATTAGCAGGTCCTCCATCAGGCCACTTGCTTCTAGTAGGTTATTGCCATTCCTTGAGGGAGGACCATTGAGGCCTAACAACCTCATACTACCTTACCAATGAGAATGCCAAATAGTACCATGCTTGACGATAATCATCACATTGCAGACCTGTCACCTGGCAGACAACTTGAGCATGCCACCACCTGTTTTGTCGGTGACATGGCACTACTAGGTAAGGGGACCCTTTCCCTATATATACCTCAAGGCACGATGAGCAAATAATCTCTCTTCACCTAGCTCTCAACTCACTTCAGCTTTCTACCTTAAGCACACTACAACCTCTTCTCCACCTTCACCCTTTGCTTACTTCGACTCTCTGCCTCATTTAAGTGAACCAACCTCCTTGTCACCACCAACAATACATCTCCTCTCCATCTCCTTCTTGTTGATAAACTAGTATCAACAAGTTCCAAACCATTCGTTTCATTATTTATTATATGTTATATTTAAATACAACTATGTATTCTAAATACATAATTTTTATATGCATGTGTGATAATACTTCTAGTAGATATATATGCAAATATACATAAAATACATTCGTGAAAAATGTTTATATACAAAATTATGTTAAATAATTTATTTAATGATTATACTATATTTTATTATATTATATTTTTAATATACTTATAAATGAATAAAATGTTAAGATAAATAAAAACTAATTTAGAATATTAAAATGTTGTATCAAACCGTACGAATGCATACATGTTAAAACATGAAAAATAAACCCCAAAATTTTAACAAAACAGATACCAATATCGATAGGGTACCAGCCACCATGGAGGAAATCCCCATTGAAATATTTGATAAACTTAGGCCTAAATTAATTTGTGACATTATCTAATTTTCTTTTAAATTTTTATCCAGAAATTATATTTCAGATTTTTTTAAGAGAGTTAAGTAAGAATAGTTTTGTTGGTCTGAAAATTTATGAATAACAAGAAAATATTGGTGACTAGTACAAGTTTAATTAGAGTAATTAGCTAGATAAATAATTTTGGAAGATGGCATGTTTTTCGTAATTTCCCCAAAAAAGAGGTAGTCAAAGTTGAAACGTAATAAAATAACAGAACAGAAGCAAAGCAGGAATGAATTAAATCTATTTTTTATGAGGGAAGATATTGGAAGCGACGGGGAAAGAACCAAACATCTGGCTTTTTAACTCAAGAGTGTGGCAAAGAGACAGAGACCGATCATTATACTACTACCCAAAGCAAGACACGCACTGAAACTGGAAGACAGCAGACGATATGAGGGTGCTACAAGTTTTGGCAGTTTCCAAGATTCTCACCTCACACTTGTCTCGCACGCACCGCCCCTCTGCCTCTCGTCAGGTCTTCTTTTTCTTCACTTGGCTCTCTAAAATTCATATCCTCCTCCTCCTCTTCTCCTTCTTCAGTATTTGATCCTTTTGTTTTCATCAGATGAGTACTGCTGCTTCTTCGCTTAAAAAATCCCCCATATTTCGAACCCTGGGTCTAATAGGAGGGAAATGGATTGACGCTTATGATGCCAAAACTATTCAGGTTTCTTTATTTTCACAATATTCTCTTTTCTTTTGGTGTTTCCTTGTTTACTTCACTTTGTTTTGGATGTCACGCCAGGTTAACAATCCATCCACTGGGGAAATTATAGCAGAGGTTCCCTTTATGGGCACTCTGGAGACCAATGATGCCATTTCTTCTGCGTCTGATGCTTTTAATTGTACGTCATAAACATTTCTAATCCCTCTCATTTCATGTTTTTTGCTTACACATTTGACTTTTCTGATTTTTGAAATGTTTGATTAAATAGCACGAAGCATGTAAAATTTAGCTTAAATAGCAAAATGTATGTTATCGGCTGGGCCTAATTATGTTATGCATAGATGTTATTATGTAGCTATTGGATTGAGGTTGTTGTTGGTTGATAGCTTTCATATGCTGAGTTCAAAGTTTAATTGGGATTGAAATCAAGTTTAACTGACGATCCTCATTATTTTCATAGCTTGGAGTAAACTCACTGCTGCTGAGAGGAGCAAATACCTTAGAAAATGGTATTATCCCTGTCCTATGGTCTCTTTTATGGTGTATGTGTATTGAAATCTGAAACGATGACCTATTTGAAAAGAACCATGTCTTTCTGCTTCATTTAACTTGAGTTATTTTGATAAACTATTATAGCTAAGGGCACTTAGAATTTGAAGTATGTGTTTTTAACTATGAAAGATGTTTTCTTAGCGAAGTTTTGGAGTACAATCTCCTGCTTTTAGATAAAATGTTCTAGACTAGCAGGATATTTTGTTGCTTGGAACTTTGAATGCTTATCTTATTTGAATGGCTAATCCCCAGAATTTAGTCATTTGGTTAGACTAAGCTAGTCATTTTCTGCTTATGGCTTGCTTAATTAAATATAGATTGCTGGTTTTCAGATACCAACTAAACTGTTTTTCTTTCTCATGTATTTAACAGGTATGATCTTATAATGGCCAACAAGGAAGAGCTTGGGCAACTAATAACATTAGAGCAAGGAAAGCCTTTAAAAGAAGCCCTGGGTGAGGTAATCAAATTTAGTGTTATTAAATTGAGCTACTGGCTTTGACTGTTGGTTATTATCATCTGTCAATTCTGATGCTAAGACTCACATTATAGGTTAACTATGGGGCCAGTTTTATTGAGTTCTTTGCAGAGGAAGCCAAGCGCATCTACGGAGATATAATTCCAGCTACTCTAGGTGATCGTCGTCTGTTTGTTCTAAAGCAGGTGAGGATAAATATGTCTTGTTTATGTCCTGTATAACTGCTACTCTGGCACTTGCACTTGATTTCTTCCAATACATAAATTTTGATTACTCATACATTTTTAATGAATTTCCCCTTATTATTTGATATTGTCTTCTAACAAAGAATCTGGTACGTTGACCATAATTTAAGGGGAAATTATTTTCACATGACTGTTAAGAGTGCTGCTGTACTTTGTGCAATGTTGTATCTGTACAGGGAAAGTATAAGTGATGCCCTTTTGTACTAGAAAAAAACTTTCATTTAAGGAAAATGATAAGAAAAACATGAACTAAAGATGAGAGAAGTTAAATTACTTCCTCTATCCAAAACTTCCTTTATAACCATTTAGTAGTTTGACTTCTTAAGTTTGGATTGCATTTTTGTGTCATATGTGAATGACTTTTGATGATCCTTTTGGGGGAATCACATCATGCATTTAAAATTCATAAATCAGTGAAGTATCTGCTGTCCAAGACTGCTGATCATGTTTTTTCAATCTCTCTCAACAATTAGAAGGATGGCTTAATACTTTTAGCTCATGTGCATTCATCAGAACCCAAATGCCACTTCCAAACCATGGGGTGGTGTATTGATTCTGCCCAAACAACAAGGGAAGAGCACCTTACCCTCATGATAGTCTTGTAGGAAATAGGCTTTTGCTCGAAATGCTAGCTAACACCCTGTAGAGGCAAGCATTATGAATAAACTAGAGTATCTCATTAATCAGCTTTCTGATCATACGCATGACGTAATCATCCTATTTATACAAGACCCTCCGGTATCTAAAAGTTTGAGGGTTTAAGGAGTTATTCTCAGCAAAATAAACTCGATAGGTACATACAGGGGGAATTAACAGATAAGAATGACTTTCCTGCCTTTTTAGTGACTGTCCCCTCTACTGTTATATAGAAACCAGTTATATAGAGTTATTTTTGGTGACTAGGGTTTATTCAAAGCTGTTGTATATTTTTAGTGCCAAATGCTGAAAGGTAGTTTGAGATTTCTTGTATTTTTACTTTCCTGCAGTATTGACTCTTTTCATTTCTTTTTGGCAGCCTGTTGGTGTTGTTGGTGCAATTACACCCTGGAACTTTCCCTTGGCAATGATCACCAGAAAGGTGTGTGTTATATATAGAATTTTCGGTCATATTATTTTCTCAGGCGGCTAAAGAGCTAAAAGGTTCCTTCTCATGGCTGGAGCAGGTCGGCCCTGCCCTTGCATGTGGCTGTACAGTGGTTGTAAAACCTTCCGAACTTACTCCGCTCACAGCTTTAGCAACAGCTGAACTTGCCCTTCAAGCAGGAATTCCACCGGTAGTTCTTTATGCATTTAGTACTTTTACAAGGCTTTGTCATTCATCAAGTTATATGTTGTTGGGTAGCATGTAATCATAATTGAAAGCTTGTTTAGAAATGGTAATTTAATGCTTGTTCAAGAAACCAATTGTGATCCTTACGTAATGACTGAAATATCTTAGTTCCATTTGCAAACTAGAGATTTATTTGCATAGATAGTCACATACAATATACATGCATGAATACACATGCACATACATATTGTGTGCGAATGTGTCTATGTCCAATGTTTCATCATATAATAATAACATTTCTAAAGCTAGGTTCTGACTTTTCATATCTCATATGATAATAACTACTGGAGCTTTGAGACTAATCCATGTGATATCGGACAGACAGACAGCTGACTATTCACCAAAGGACTAACAGAACGTATCATAATTTGGTCTGCAAGTTGGGCATGTGTAATATCTATGCACCAACATGAGATGCACCAGCTTGAGGGGGAGTGTTGAATAATTAACAGATTAAGCAGATTTTTGGAGATTAGACAAGCAGATTTTTAGCTAATTAAATATTTAGTTTCCTTTTTCTTTTCTTATTGTATGTGTTTAAATAGGTTGTAAATTCTTCTCTAATGATATGAAAAAGTGAGAAAATTTCACTGATCTTTCTTCTTTTCCTCTGCCCATTTAATTTCTAACAGTAAGTAACAATTATGTTGCTAATTATGGTCAAAATTCCTGTAACATGAAACAACATATACTAGTCTTTGAATACATACTCTTGTTAATCATGCTTTATTTCCATTGTAACTTTTGGTGTTCCAGGGCAATATCCTTGGTTATTCGTTCATGTTGCTTCATTTGTCTCATATTAGATTTTACCTTTCAATCTTGTAGGGTGTTATAAATGTGGTTATGGGGAATGCTTCTAAAATTGGTGATGCTTTACTTGCAAGTACACAGGTCTTCTACCCTTAACTTGAAACTGATTCCCTTCTAGAAATTAATGGGTGTATAAATTAAAGAACGTTAAATATTCCTGCCTTATTACTTATCCAGGTAAGAAAGATCACATTTACAGGCTCAACTGCAGTCGGTAAGAAGTTAATGGCTGGTGCCGCTGAGACTGTGAAAAGGGTATGGTTATTCTATGAAATGGATATGTACACCAAATCAGTGTAGTTTTGAAAATTATCCTGCAGTTGACTGCCTATATTCTGAACTTTTCTAGGTATCGCTTGAACTCGGTGGTAATGCCCCCTGCATTGTATTTGATGATGCAGACCTGGATGTGGCAGTTAAAGGAACAGTAAGTTTACTCAATAGAATAGTTTTGATATATATTGACATCAATAGCATTCTCATCCTAGGTATTCCTGAGTTCCACTTGTAATTGGTTGTGTGGCTGCTGCCATTCTGGATAGCCATAGTAGTAACATGATTTTCTACCATCACTTTATGTCAAGTTTCAAGCATATGATTTGTGTTTCTCATTGTACTTAAAAAAGTACCTTGACATCTATTTGTTTCCTTTTTACTTTTCCAACTTCCTCTCCATATCGATTGTCTTGTGTTTCATAGCTTACACCTTTTCATCTTCCTCCTCTTCCAGCCTGAACAAGAGGAATTTGGTTAGCTATAGGATCATATTTTTAGTTTCCTAATTCTCAGGGTGGTTCTTGAATCTGTCATTGCAGTATTGGTCCACGTAGTGGTGGCAAAAACCGGACCTGAACCCAAAAACCACTTGAATTCAGCCTGGTTCAAGTTGGACTAACCAAAAGATCTATGAATTAATATGAAAAATTATAAGAGCTAAAAGTGCCCAAGCCCGATAAGGGTTCAAAGCTTAAATGATTCAAAGCTGAAATGACATGAGCTGAAACAATCTGAAACAGAAACCCGAAATCAACCTGAAATCTAAAGCTGACCTGACCAGGATCCTTTATTTCCCATAGTCATAATCTGAGAAGATTGCAACTGAAAGAAACACTGACACTCAGGCTGGTTAAAAGCTAACAAGACTTGTTCAGTTTTCATGATGCATGAAAATTAACTGTAAATATGCATTCTACTATCCTGTCCAGTAGTACCTTTCATTTGATTCTTAACCTGAGTATGCACTCTTATCTTTGTTGCACCATTTACAATACCATGCAATTTGCAGCTTGCAGCAAAATTTCGTAACAGTGGACAGACTTGTGTCTGTGCGAACAGAATAATTGTGCAAGAAGGTATGGATGTAAATGTATTCTGATGGAAATCTGTAAGCAATTTCCTTTTTTTTTTTTTTTTATGTTTCCCCATATTGAGAGACTTTGGGTGCATTTGGATCTAGAAAATATTTGCTGTTGTTGTGTCTGAGGATTTTTTTTCTAATTTCTATTTATTAGCCAAATGAAAATTTAGTAATTTTTTTTCTTCACAATAAAAATGATAAAAGTACATTTAGTATCAAGATTTTATATTTAAAAAAAATGACTAATAAATATAACTTCTGTTAACATTTCAATTAAAATATATATAGTGGAATACTTATTATTATACTTATTATTTCCTTTTGAAAACAAACAAATAACATTTTTTCCTTTTGTACTTCTGATATGTGAGCAGTTGAGTTGTAAAACCACAGGCCATTATTTTCCTTAATTATACAAGGATTTTTCTAAAACAAGAAGATATAGTTGCTTTAATTCTTATTTACCTTTTGTTTCAGGTATTTATGAGAAGTTTGCGGAGGCTTTTTCAAAAGCTGTCCGGAATCTGCAAGTTGGAGATGGCTTCACTGAAGGCGTGGTCCAGGTAGTTAGCCTAAGCCATGCATTTGTGGTTCATATATTAATTGTTGTTGCCAAATTGGTCTTTACATTTATACGTGGTGAGCCTATGCATTTTATGTTTCTCAGTCTTTAGTTTATAAGGATAATATTTTATGGAAAATTGTATTGAACTTTTTTCTTAAGGTATTGTATACAAATCATAAGATTTGTAAAGATATGCAGTTATGTTGGTAATAATGCTAAGTTGCTCGGAGCTTTTTCTTTTAAGATAATAATTTTGTTTTACTATACTTACCTATGTAGGGTCCACTAATTAATGAAGCTGCAGTGCAAAAGGTTACTTTGCTTCCTTTTCCATTTTTTATCAATTAACGTATCTATGATTCTTTTATTTCTAGTGGATTTCTTACGATCTTTCAGCTTTGGATTTTTCTTTTCTTTTTCACAGGTTCAGACATTCATTCAAGATGCGATGTCAAAGGTTTGGATTTTTACCTGTCCTGTTTAACTCTGACTGCCAATTATTTTATGTTATGTTTGGGAACATGAATTTGAAGATTTGGATTTGGATTTCATTTGCTATATAAATTGTGAAAAAGATATGCTTATATCATATATAAATTAGTTGAGGTTCAGCATGATTATAAATTTGAAAGGTCTAAAAACATGAATTTCAAATTCATAAATTTGTATAGGGATTCCAAATTCGCTACTCAATAGGCATCCTACACATCCATGAACTTTAAAAATAATCATGAACTTTGCACTTGTGTGTTTGTCAAACAAGTTATACTATTTTTGAAATCCAAGTTCCCAAACACCACCTTAGAGAAGCTACAGACTGTATTGCATGTTCTAATTCTTTGATAGAATTGTTAGGTTATATATATATATAATATTCTATATTTGCATTGACTAAGAATGTGTATTTTAACCACTTCAATCATACGAATGTTAAAGCTGGAAAATGGTACATGGGTATTGGGTAGGTGCTAGATGATGTATGAGTTGATTAATTTGTTCATTAATTGCATTCTTTATGGTAAATTTAATTAAAATTTAAATATTTTCAAAATCACAGTTTAAAAAAATAAAATAAAAATCTAGATGCACTTTTGTGCTCAGTAAAGTCTTGTCTGATTGGCGTAAGACTGTTTTGTAGCGTTTAGCTATCAATTTTCTTTATGCTTATTAGTTCCCTTTTAATTCATAGTTATAGTTTTTCGTGCTCATTTTCTTTACACTCGTTTTCTTCTTAATTAGTTTTTATTTTTATTTTTTTATATATGTGTGTTCTTAATTAGTACTTACATAGTTTAATCTCTTAACTTATTGCTGCAACATGTTAGGAATTAAGATTAGACTTGAAACATCTAGAAAAATACCAATTAAAACTATAGCAATTGATTGCCTACGGCTTGCACAGGGTTAAGTTTGGTATAAATTTATTTTATTAGTTATCCTTTTTTACACAGTTAAATATATTTTCAGTTTTAACTTTTAAAAGTGTAAGATGATAATTTTTTATATTTGATTATTTTTGTACAAATTGTTATAAAGTTTCCAAAGAAAGTCTTTAATTAAAAAGAAGAGTAAATAAAGAAGAAAAAAGAAAAATAAGAGAAGAATATAATGCTTAAAAGATTATATACACAGATGTGATGGATCTCTAAACTGTATTTATTAGAATTGGAGCAGTCTGATGACCTTTGACTTGGGTGGTTCTTGAATTGGAACATTTATGCAATTGATCCAAGGATGCTAATACTTGATTCTTTCATATTTTCAAAAGCAAAAATATTCTTGTAAAGCTATTTCAAAATTTAAAAGTGAAAGCAAACGTACATTATAAAAAAAATGAAAAGTCAAAATTTCTTTGTAAAGGGATTTGTTTTGTTTTCTAATCTTGTAAAATGGTAATGAACAGTTTTTCGTTTATACAACTTCTAAAATTATTTATATAATCTTTTGTTTTTTTTAAAAATATTTTATATGAAATTGAGAGAAGAAGAGAATGAGAAGAAAGAGGGGCTGTTGCTGTGAGCTACTGTTTGGCCATAACAGCCAATAAAAAAGATAGAGAAAGAGAGGGGAAAAAGAGAGGAAAAGGGAAATTGGTATTCTGAAAATTATTCAACTTAATTATACAACCTATTACATAACCTATTTATACAAATAGTCAAATATACAAAGAAGAAAAGGCAAAGATTACACAACCTATTTACTTCCCAATTTTTTGATAATCGATCCGTGGAATCATGATACATTAAATCCTTAAGATTATTATCACAACAGTCCCCCTCAAGCTGGAGCATACGAGTCATAATCTCATAGCTTGTTACATATGTACTCGATCCAAGGGTTCCTGAGAGCCTTAGTTAAAACACTTGCTAACTGATCATTTGAATTAATAAAGCTGGTAGCAATGCATCTAGACTCGATCTTTTGTCTCTCAAAATGACAATCAATCTCTATGTGTTTTGGTCTCTCGCGAAACATTGGATTCGAGTTGTATTGTAGTATTGCTTGATTTTCACATATTAACTTCATTGAGATGATAGTTTCCCGTTTCATTTCTTAAAGCAATTGTTTTAACCAAATTAGCTCTCAAGTAACTAAGGCCATTGCTCGATATTTTGCCTCTACACTTGGTCATGCCACAACATCTTCTTTCTTACCCTTCCATGATATTAGATTACCTCCAAAGAGAACACAATATCTTGAAGTGGACCGTCTATCTGAAGTAGATTTTGCCCAATCAACATCTAGATACAATTTGACCTTGTTTCTTACTCTTATGATATTGCCGCATCTCGATGACAATCACACGGATTTTGAAGGAATTGACTAACCACACTCATTGCAAAGGAGATGTTTGGTTGAGTGATGGCAAGGTAATTAAGTTTCCTAACCAACCTTCGATATTGGCTAGAATCTTTTAGAGGCTCCCTCTGATTTGGAGCAAGCTTGATTTTAGGATCTATAGGCGTTTCCATAGGTTGACAATCTAACATTGCTGTTTCCTCTAGAATATCCAAAGCATTTTTTGTCTAAGAGATAGTGATCGCTATTTTTTTATTGAGCCACCTCAATGCCAAGCAAGTATTTCAACTTTCCCAAGTCTTTTGTTTGTAAATGATTGAGAAGGTGTTGCTTGAGGTGTGAAATGCTTTTATGATTATCTCTCCTGTAATAGCAATGTAATCCACATATACAACTAGATAGATGCACTTGTCGTGACTATTGTGACGATAAAAGACTGAATGGCCTTGGGAGGTTGTTTTAAGCCATAAAGAGATTTCTGTAGTCGGCAGACTAACCTAGACTTCCCCTGAGCAACAATGAGCAACAAAACATGATGGTTGCTCCATATAGACTTCTTCAGTTAAATGGCCATGAAGAAATGCATTCTCAATATCAAATTGATAAAAATTCTAATAATTCATTGTAGCGAGAGAATTCAATAATCGAATCGAAGAAATTTTAGCAATCAAAGAGACAATCTTTCTATAACTGAGACCAGGAATTAGTGTGTACCCTTGTGCAACCAAACGGGTTTTTAGCCATTTTATCTTTCCATTAGAACAAATTTTAACTGTGTACACCCATCGACAAGTAATAATAGTTTTGTTTGGTGGTAAGGGAACAAGATCCCAAGTATGATTAGCATGGAGGGTGTTAATCTCTTTCACCATAGCTTGTTGCCATCCAATATCCGCCTTTGTTGCACTAACAGTCTTAGGAATGGATACATTGGCTAAAGATGAGGTGAAAGCATAATATGATGGTGATAATTGATGACAACTCAAAAAATTGTAAATAGGATGAGGATTACTAAAAGAACATATACCTTTTTGAAGTTCTACTTGAGGCATGAACGAAGATGGAGAATATGGTAGTTGAGGAGATGAACCACTTGGATTACACACTTATTCAGTACCTACAAGAGGATTATTAGGAGGATGTATAGTGGATCGTCTGGAGTAGACCTAAAGAGGGTTTTGAAGGTGTAGTATTAAGAATGGTTGAAGATTGTTGCTTGGAAACTTGATATTGTAAATATTCATCATAATTTGGCCTCTTGAGCAATTGTAAGCGGAAGAAGTCCATCTCCTTAAACCTAGGCTAAATGAACATTGGGCTGAATATTATGAGAAGGTTGGCCATGTAGAGCCCAACATGTATCATTTATGCGGCCACATTTTTTGCAATACAATATTCATCATAATTTGGCCCCTTGAGCAATTCTAAGCAAAAGAAGTCCATCTCCTTGAACCTAGGCTAAATGAACAATGGGCTGAATATTATGAGAAGGTCGGCCATGTAGAGCTCAACCACGTATGTGGCCACTTTTTTCACAATATGTACAATTAGGTCGAGATCCTCTTCCTCTTCAATTATCTCCTTGTTGGCCAGTTTTTGTATTGCTAGCATAGAGGATTCTGCCTCAGCTTGGGCTTGGTTTGAGGAGATTCAGAGTAATAGAGCTGTCACATCGTCAAGGTAGGAATGGTTGGGCTGGCAAGGATTTGGTCTTGAACTGAGGCTGCATCTGTTTTCAGTTTTATCAAAGCAAGTACCATAAAAAATTTGTTCCATTGCTGCTCCTGATCAACAACACTTTCAGAAAGGGGCGTGAGAACATTAAACTCATCCTATGAGGTTTCGACCTGACCCTAGTAGTTTGCCATATCCTACTAATTTTGTTGTAGATTAACGAGATTTTAGACAACTTTATAAATTCATTGAATACCACTAGTGTGCAGATTCTTAGCCTTAGCCCACACTTTGTAATAAGTTTTGCAAGACTGAAACAAAGTGAGTAGCTTTGGCTCAAGTGAATGTGATTTTGGCCCGGGTATCTTTATTCTTTTCATCAGTTTGATCAACATCTTCTAAGTGATCCTTGGGACCTTGTCCCATAAACCAAAGTTCAACCGAAGCTGCCCATGAAATATAATTATTGCTACCTTGAAGTTTGACAATAGTAATTGCTAGAGAACTAGAAATTGAGGAGAACAAAGGTTTAACCTGATGGATCCATTGTGGTCTAGAGAGGAGTGCACCTTGAGGAAGATTCGTGGCATTGAACGGTGGCTGGAAAGGGTCTCACACGCGTTCACGCACCGGCACGTGGGAGAAAGGCAAAAGCTTGCCACATGTCCGGTTTTCGGCAATGGGCTTTCAGCCGGAGGGTCGATTGAGGCTGGGCATAAGGGGCGGTGAGAATTGGTAGGCTTTGATGCCATGTGAAATTGAGAGAAGAAGAGAATGAGAAGAAAGAAGAGGGGCTGCTACTTTGAGCTACTGTTTGGCTGTAACAGCCGTGAAAAAGATGGAGAAAAAAGAAGGAAAATAGAGAGGAAAAGGGAAATTTATACTCTTAAAATGATTCAACTTAATTATACAACCTATTCCAAAACCTATTTATACTAATAGTCAAATATATAATGAAGAAAAGGTAAAGATTACATAGCCTATTTATCTTAATTTTGTGCTAATCAATCCCTAGAATCACGATACATTAATCCTTAAGATTTCTATCACAACATTTTAAAATATTTTTATGAATCCAACATTGACTTGAATGAATCAGTGGTTGAACCATCAGATCTGATATCCAAAACTTGGAATAAGTCATTGTCTTGTATGGTTCAAATAACTGTGCTTGATCATTTATTCACTATAATGACGGATAACTCAAAGTATTCAGTTAAGTAAACAAATTTGAGGAGGAAATAGCAGAAGTTACCTAAAAATTTCCTATTTTTTTGGTTGAAATTGGTTTAGGTCTCTAAAGGTTTCTAAATTTCACTATTTTTCAAGTTTTATTTCCTTCCCTTCGGTTTTTTGGTCCAAAACCCATATGAATAAAATCCCATGCCCCTAAAAACCCTGGATTAAGAATCAAAATATGTTAGATAATACACTGTGGAATCTAGATCAGCTTAATGTTAAAGGTTTTTGTTGCCTTAATATGAATGCAATGAAACTTTAGGAAAAACATTCTTATGTGTCTCATGCTCATTAATTAACCATTAATGGTAGTGTTGTAAGATTGAACCAGAATTTATTAGTAGTGCTATATGATTTGACCAGATATTTTTGTTGCTTACTGCTTTGGAATGTATGTTACAGCAGCCTGCTACTAGTTGTCATAGTATCCTACTCTGGATTTAGTGATCAGATATTGAATAATATGCATGTGACAAGGGGTTGAGATATGATTTTTGTATCATTAGGAGTTGCAATTCTTTCAGATCATGCCAAAGTCATCTCATTGTAGCCAGGAATGGTGATGCATCTGTATTTGCAAACTTTTAAGTACCTGATGCTGCATATTTAGTTTTAATATTTGATTAAATAAGCATGAACTCTAGTGTCTCCTCAGTTCTGCCCCTACCACTCCTTCCCTCTTTTGGTAAATGTTGCTATGTTTTATCACTGCCCGTGAGGCGCTGTGACTGCCTAGAAAATATTTTTCTGTTAATACTTAATTTATCTCATCTCTGATCATTATTTTTTGAAGGGAGCAAAAGTCCTTCTTGGTGGTAAAAGACATAGCCTTGGAATGACTTTCTATGAGCCCACAATTGTTACTGATGTCAAGAGTGAGATGCTATTGGCTAGGTACGTCCTCAAAGACATGTTATTTCTTATTAGTTACTAAGTATGACATGATTGTAGCTACTTTCATGCTTTATGCTGGATAGTATTATATATGGTCTGACCTTAGTATAAATGCTTTACCTAAGCCATATTATTAAGTAATTTAAACAAATTTTTGGGGAAAATTATAATTTCCATGTTTTTGTTTTTGAAGATGGAAGAATCTTAAGAAGAATTTAAAGGAGTTTATTGCTTCCTATAAGTGGAAATTAATGTTAAGTATAACCATTTTATATGCCTTCAATCCAAATTAGAGCAAGAAAAGAATGTACTAAGTTACATGCATACGTATACACTACCTACATACCTATGTACCTTCTTTTATGTTTTACCTTCAGCCTTGCACTTTTGGGTAAGAAGAAAAAAAACCCATGGATGATGCTTTTAATTTGTTTGATCAATGAGCACTGTTCAAGGAGATTTTACTTTGAATTGTAGTATAGGCTTCTTTCTTCATCGTTTCTTATTTATTTATAATGCCTTGGCTTCTTGTTGTTCATCTTCCTCTAGTAATATGCCTCATTGCCTTCTTTGGCAGCCTTAGTTTTTTTTTTTCCTTTTTTCTGTTTTTTGGTCTAAAGGAAATTGGAAGGAAGGAAAGCGAAATTGTAGAAACCATTTTCTCAAGTTTGGTTGAAGTGAAAAAAGTTAGGAGTTTCTTTTAAAGAAAATTCAAGGAATGTTTCCTAGCAACCTTTATTCTCTTTCCTTTCAAGATTGCTTTTCTTTTTTAGAGGGTTGGGGGGGGGTTGTGGAGTTTTAGAGGTAATGGATTTGTCTTTATGCCTTGCTTCTACATTGCCAAAAGCTTTATGCTTGTCAAAATTTAGACAAAGTTCTGGTCTTGTGGGGTTCACAATTTACTCTATGGTGATTATTGAGACTTTGGCTTTGCTAACTCCCTTATTTAATGTGTTAGTTAAAAGGTTTAATATAACATTTGGTATCTAAATTTGACATTTTCCCTAATTTGGTACCCAAGGTTTCTTTTTGTCCAATTCGATACTTGAACTTGACACTTTTTCTTAATTTGGTACCTAAGCTTTTCTATGAGTGGACAAAAATAGCTAATGTATGGCCGATATGTGGCAGATGACATAGAAATTTAATGCAGGAATGATTGCATTTTTTTGGAGTTTCTTCTGCTTCACTAAATAATATGCTCAAAGTTCACTCTTTATTGGGGTTGAGATTACTTTGACTATTACTGGTAGGAATGATTTAAGAGGGACTACATGCTTAGAGCCATGGCCTAGTCTTCACGAAGCCCTTAATTCCACAAAAATACCATCAATATAAAAGGAAATCTGTGTTCAAATATTGTGCTTCAAGCTATGCTTAATGAATAGATATTAAAAAAAAAGTTTTAAAAACCAAAAATAAAAAAAATTGATTATGTTAAACTTAAAAAAAAATAACTAAAATTAATTGAATATTTGAAATACAAAAAAGAAATTTCATGTCATCTATCACATATCGGTCATATAGTGATTATTTTTGTCACCTCATAAGAAAAATTACATTGTTAGTATATTGAAGTAATTTGTATAATGTTAAATTTATGTACTAAATTAGACCAAAAAAAGTTTAGGAACCAAATGAGCGAAAGTGTATCAAATTTAGGTACCAAATTAGGTAAATAAAAGCTTAGATACCAACTTAGGAAAAACTGTAAGTTCAAGTACTAAATGTTATATTAAGGCTCATCAAAATATAAACTTCTATTTAGTTGTGAGAAAGCTAACATATGTTCTTTTGCTTGCATTTTTTTTTTAAAGAAAGTTTTCTAACTAGTAGCAATGTATTTCAACATGATTATTTTGTTGAGTAATTGGGTAATCGAGGTTTCCTCTTCTTTATCATATATTTACTGATTGATACCTGTCACCTATTGTTCATGAATTCCCTGATAGAGAATGGATCGAGAAAAAGGTTTTACAGAGAAGGGAAGAGAAAACGGAGAGACTAGATAAGAATTTTTCACTGTATATTTGTATAATCGTCCTTTTAGTCTGATAAGTGCTAAATAGGAAGTAATAACAGATCGAGTAACAACTTGGCAGCTGTCATAAATGTTGCCCTCAATCTACACCATTCACTAAATGGTTAAAAACATCCCAAAACGATATGTTTTAGACGGGCCTTCTATGCAGTGTTTCATTAATACAAAATCATTAACTGAAATTAACAGAAATTTAAAACTAAATTAAAATGTTGTAGACTACAACATGTTCCATAACAACTACTCCCCTTCGAACACGATCGTTGTCCTCAAGGATCAAATGTTGGATACTCGACAAAAATCATTGATGTTCTCCCATTTTGAGTCCTTAGGAAAAATATTGGCCCATTCTACGAGGATTTCTGTTGTAGCTTGATTTCCTCTTTTGACCAAACATCTGTTCAAAATCTTCACTGGTACTTTTGGAAGTTCTTCATTAGGTCCCACTAAAGGTTGCATAGGTGTGCTAGGAACATTACCAATGTATTTCTGTAGCTGCAATACATGGAAAGTAGAATGGAGCCTTGATCTTGCTGGCAAGGTCAATTTGTAGGCTACTTGTCCAACTTTAGCTTCTACAGGGTAGGGTCCATAGTATTTGGGTGACGATTTCTGGTTCACCACCCTCCTTAGAGAATGTTGCCGATAGGGTTGCAACCTCAAATAGACAAGGTCCCCCACATGAAACTCTCTATCAGATTGCCTTCAGTAGCAAACTATTTCATACTCTCTTGAGCCCTCTTTAAGTGGAACCTGAGCAACTGTTGAGCTTCCTCCCTTTGTTGCAAGCTTCTGTTCACAGTTGCCACTTGTAAAGTACTAGCCAAATAGGGTTGATGCAGTGGAGGTCCTTGGCCATAGAGTGCTTCATAAGGAGTGGTCTGTATAGCAAATTAGTATGTGGTGTTGTACCACCATTCTGCTAGAGGGAGCCAACTAACCTACTCACTCAACTTCTCACCTATCATGCACCTCAAATAACCTTCCAAACACCTATTCAAAGCTTCTGTTTGAATAGCTTTTGCCAAAAGGTGCTGATAAATATCTTGTCTCGATCAGACACAATGGACTAAGGAACTCCATGCAATTTATAGACTGAGTCAAGAACTCCTGGGCTACATGTACGGTAGTGAAGGGATGGAAGAGAGTTAAGAAGTCACCATACTTGGTTAATCTATCAACCACAACCAATATGGTGTTTTTTCCTTTAGAAGTAGGTAAGCCTTCAATAAAAACCTTACTAACGGCAGCCAAAGCTCGTTCAGGAATAGGGAGGGGTTGGAGAAGGCTAGGATATGCTGATAGGTTTGCCTTGCACCTTTGGCATATAGAACATTCTCTAACCCATTGCTTTACATCTTTAGATAACCCCTTCCAATATAGCAGGCTAGACAACCTATGCCTTGTAGCATGGACCCCAGAGTGACCACCCACTGGACCAGCATGGAAATAGTTAAAGAGATTCCTTCTAAAGTTAGGATTATTCCCTACCATAACCTTGCCCTTCCTCCTTAACACTACACCATCCTAAGTGTATTTTGAGTATTTGTTTGGCTTGTACCTCTTAGACCAACTACTGTATTTTTGTGTGTAACAACCCTAAATCAACAATTTGAGTCCACAATTTAGACCAAAGGGTACTAGCTATGCACTGAAGCAGCTATCCTTCATCCTTATGTGGTTTCCTAGATAAGGCATCTTCCACGGTATTCATGGTTCCCTTCTTATAAGAAATAGAATAGTCATAACCCAACATTTTTGTTACCCACTTCTGTTGGTAAGGTGTAATAGCTTGTTTATCAGATAAAAATATAAGGTTTTGATGATCTGTTCTTATCAAAAAGTGTCTCCCAACAAGGTAAAAATGCCACCATTTTACTGCCAGTAATACAATTAGCATTCTTTTTCATAAATGGATAGAGCTTGGTGCTTAACTCCTAAACCCTTACTGAAAAATGCTATTGGTCTGCCTTTTTGATGTAACACTATCCCAATCCCATAGTCACATGCATCAACATCCACACAAAACTCCTTTTGGAAGTCTAGAAGTGCCAACACTCGAGCTTGGCAAATTGCTTGCTTAAGTTGGTCAAAAGCTATTTGAACCTCTTCATTCCATTGCCACTTGACATCCTTCTTCAACAGTGCAGTTAAAGGTCTAGCCATAACCCCATAATGCTTGATAAATCTTCTGTAATACCTTAGTAAATCAATGAACCCTCTCAAGTCCTTGACAGTTTGTGGTATAGGCCATTTCAGAACTCCCTCAACCTTAGATTCATCCATGGAAAATGTGCCTTGCTGAATGATATGAAGTATTCTATTCGAGTTGTGCCAAAACTACATTTGCTCAACTTAGCAAATAGCTGGTTACTCCTGAATACCTGTAAAACTTTTCTCACATGCTTCAGGTGCTCATCATAACCCTGGAGCATACAAGGATATCATTGAAGAACACTAATATTGATTTTCTGAGTTCTTGAATTCTGTGTTCATCAAAGATTGAAAATTGGAGGGAGCATTGGTCAAACCAAAGGGCATGACCAAGAAATCATAATGCCCCTCATGAGTTTTAGATGTTTTGTGAACATCCTTGACCCGCATTCTAGTCTGATGGTAACCAGACCTCAAGCCCAGTCTAGAAAAATGTGTGGCTACTCCAAGCATGACCAAGAAATCATAATGCCCCTCATGAGTTTTAGATGTTTTGTGAACATCCTTGACCCACATTCTAGTCTGATGGTAACCAGACCTCAAGCCCAGTCTAGAAAAATGTGTGGCTACTCCAAGCTCAACTAAAAGCTCCTCAATGATGGGAATAAGGGATTGGTCCTTGATGGTGAGCTGGTTGAGCTGTCTGTAGTCTATGCACAACCTCCAGCTTCTATCCTTCTTTTTCACCATCACAATGCGTGAAGAAAAAGGGCTATTGCCATCCCTGATCACCCCAGCTTCTAGCATCACTGACGAGCCTTTGAATTTTTGTTTTTTGAAGTGGAGGGTACCTATAAGGTCTTGCCTTTACAACTTGAGTTTCATCCACCAATGGAATCCTATGATCATGTAATCTGTGAGGGGCTAGTTCATTTGGCATTTGGAAGACATCCTCAAACTCAGGTAACAGTTGTTCTAGTTCCTTTGGCAATGTGATGAGGACATGGCAACTAATATTTGGCTGTATGAGGTTAATAGCATGGAACTTGGTCCTTGTTCTATCATATTGTGACATTTAGACATCTGGGAACCTGACAGTAACTATAGACCCCTTGGTAGTATCCCTTGCAGATTGCATAAGTGCCCTTGATACTCAAATTGCATAGTGAGAGCACCAAAATTCCATATTACCTGACAGTAACCATTGAATTCCAAGTACTAGATCACACCCCATGATTGATAAAACTATGAAATCAGTTTCAAATTGATGCCCTTGAGACTCCCATAACACTAACTTACATACTCCTTGAGTGGACAGTGTTCCTACATTAGCAATCATCACTTTCAATTGATTGCCTTGTTCTACTAGTAAGCTCAACCTCTTGGTCAATTTGTGATCCATAAAATTGTGGGTACTCCTTGAGTCCACCAGTATGATAACCTTCTGTTGATTAATAGTAGCTGCCAAACGCATGGTGTTATGCCCCTGGGATCCTTTGAGAGCATGTATGGATGGAATGGGTGAAGTTGGTTCAGTGTCATGATCCATTGTCTCTAATTGTTTAGGGCAGTCCTGAAAAACTTCTATTGGTTGAGTCTTAGCATCACCTTCTGATTCCAAAGAAGTCTCTACCAAGACTTGGTACAAATGGGACCTAATGCACTTATGACCTGGTGTATATTTGGAGGCACACCAGAAACATAGGCCTTTTTTTTTTCCTTTCCTCCAACTCGGCTTGTGACAGTGACTTTGTAGGACTCTTGTATCCCAAATTTGTAAAGTGAGCTTTTCTAACATCCATTGGGGATTGAACAGAAGTAGAACTTTTAACACTCGAGAAGAGAGGTTTAGTGGAACCTCCACCCCCAACCACATTATGCTTTTTGTGTGTGCTAAACATAATACTCTCGACCTGTCTAGCTATCTGGCACCCTTCCACCAACGTTTAAGGTTTGACAAGCCTTAAATATTGACCAATCTCACTTCTAAAATTACTTATGAAGATATTCAAAGCATATCTTTCAGGTAAGTGTAACTGATTGAGAAGACTTACAAATATATCATGGTACTGCTCAACAGTCCCTTTCTGTTTGTGAGACCAGTTCAGCCATCGGATCCAAAAATGTCTTGGACCCAAAATGCTCCTGTAAACCCCTAGCATATATGTCCCATGTCAACTGATGAAGCCTTCCCTGCCTTTGAGTGAAAAAGTGATGCCAGTTGAGTGCCTTCCCTTCCAGATGCAACACCACCACTCATAATTTAGCATGGTTGGGTACTGATTCAGCTTCAAAAAGCTGCTCCAGTTTTGACCACCATCTTCTTAAGTCTTCCCCATCAAATTGAGGACAATCTAGCTTGACAACTCTTCCCGACATGTCCATGGTGCTGGCTCGAGCAGCCGTACCCAAGTGTCCCAAATTTGAAACATAGACATAAGTAGAGGCTCTTTGGGAGGGAACTCTGGTGGGGGCTCTCCCAAAACTCCCTTGCCCTTATCTGGTGGTGGTTGCCCAAGGGATTGTTCCAGTAAAGCTTGGAGCTCAAATCAAACCTCACCTCTAACCTCAGCTTGCATCTCCTTAAAACGAGCATCGAGGTTGGCATCCAATTGAGAAAACTCTGCTTGTAGTTAACTCATTTCCTTCTGCAAATGTGTGGTAACCCCGTCGTTGGCCATGAAGATCATGTGGCTCTGATACTTTAATAGAGAATGGATTGAGAAGAAGGTTTTACAGAGAAGAGAAGAGAAAGAGAAGAGAAGAGAAGGAGAGAAAATGGTGAGAATAGATAAGAATTTTCCACTGTATTTTTGCGTAACTGTCCCTTTAGCCTGATAGGTGCTAAATAGGAAGGAATAATGGATTGAGTAACAACCTGGCAGCTGTAATAAATGCTGCCCTCAATCCGCACTGTTTCACTAAACAGTTAAAAACACCCCAAAATGGTATGTTTTAGACAGGCCTTCTACGCAGCGTTTCATTAATACAAAATCATTAACAGAAATTTAAAACTAAATTAAAACATTGGAGACTGCAGCATTTTGTTCTATAACATTCCCTCTCAGAAATCTAGCGAATAGAATGCCCTTGAGAGAGTTCCTTGAAATAACTAATGATGCGAAAAACTGCAGCAAGATAAATGGACTGGGAGCTGTCATAAACTGACTAATTAACAGGGACTGCAAATCTCCAATTTTTTTGCCTCATTTATTCGGAGGGTTAGATGAAGATAATTTAAACTCCATCTGCACCTTTTTTCTTGTAGGATTTGCTTGAAATAATAGTTTAGGGCTTCTTTTGTATTAGTTGATAGCCCAACACAGTCAAATTTGATTGGGCTTTTTCTGGTTTTAGTTTGCTGGAAAAACTGGGTTACAAGTGCTTAACTCTGCTAATTTTCAATGAACCACATCGTTTTTATCCTTTTTCTCCAAAACTGCTAGTAACCACGATTTTTAAGGATTTGGAGTGCAATACATTCTGTAGAATTATTTTGAATAGAACTCTTTGGACACCTTTTTATCTTCTAGGTTTATTGTGCAGATGTTGACTTATTTTCTTAATGCTTGTTTTCTCTTATTGGGATGACCAAACCAAGCACTCTTTCCTTGGGCCCTTTTAGGCCTTAGTTTGCTAGGAAACTTGGCCTAGAATTAGGCTTAAGCATGCATTAAATTTCAATGAAGTATAAATTATGCTCTCATCTTCTGTAGCAAAAACACCTGTCATAATAATTCTTTAGGAGTTGGAATGCAAGAGGATTTGTAGATAAGTAGTGTTTTTTTTTGTTAATTTCGATTCTTTCCTTGTTTTTCCCACATTGGTTCTCAGGTTAAATACTTATTAAGTTGAAGCATTGGGATAACCATAGTAATATATCCTTTGATGGTTGATTAAAAGTATCTTCAATTCTCAGTATTTTACTGGGGATAATTGATTTGATTGTGCACAACAATGCTGATTATTGGGGTATGCTCAACAATCCTGATGGAGTATATTAGGATCCCAAGTATAGCTTATATTTGCATGAATGCTGTCATTATCCTTGCCAATTCTAACAAGTACATTTACTGCATTGTGGAAGTGGTGAAGTGTTTAAATTCAATTTGGTGCCTGAGTTACTATGCTTCATGTATATTGAAGGTTGAATATGCAGCTTTGTAAGATTAAATTAAATTTCTTGTCATATGTATGCTATGCCATGTTTGCCACTTCAACTTTGCTGCTATACTGTGTCACTGTACATATATGTCTAGTTTTTTGAGATGTGATTAAATTTGTATTACCTCAGCGAGGAAGTATTTGGACCAGTGGCCCCTATTTTGCGATTCAAAACTGAGGAAGAAGCTATCCACATGGCAAACAACACCAAAGCAGGTTCATTTTTCAAGCTGTATTTCTATCTTAATGAATGAACTGGTCAATTTTCTTTTTAAATTAGTTATTATCATTTCTTTTATTCAATTAGTGAGTGTTCATAACTATCTGCCAACCAACCTAATCAATCAAATCTCAATAAAAAACTTTCAAAATTTATTATGTACCGTCTCGTAGAATAATATTATACAGTTCAATTTATTAGAATACATACTTTATTGTACGCATTCAGGGTTAGCTGCTTACATATTTACAAACAATGTTCAACGAACATGGCGTGTCTCAGAAGCTCTCGAATACGGACTTGTTGGTGTTAATGAAGGAATCATTTCAACTGAGGTGGGTCATATTTGCATCTATTAACCGATTAATATACACAACTGTTCTCGATATAAATTATTGTTTATTTGTTTCAATTCAGGTGGCACCATTTGGTGGTGTAAAACAGTCTGGTCTTGGACGAGAAGGTTCCAAGTACGGGATAGATGAATATCTTGAAGTGAGTGCAATACCTTATATTCATCTTACTGCATATCTCTATACATTCACAAATATATTCTAAAATTATTGTTGCTTGTTGGTAGCTTGCTATATAACTAATGCTCGATGTTAATGCACAGGTGAAATATGTATGCTTGGGAGATATGAACAGAAGTTGAAAAAGGGAAACGATGGCAGCCAACAGCTACTATTTTATAACTGTTAAATGTGTATGCTATGTTTTGTTCTGCTCACTGGAATTCAGGTTTATGTTTGTTTGATGGAGTTTGAGTGTGCAGTCTGAGGCGTTTTTGTACAAAATTTCTAAATAAATGCGAGCTGTCGAAGGCGTTTTTGTATAAATTTCTGTCTAAATAAATTGAAGAAACTGATAAGTCCATTTTAAGAAACCCAAGCTTGTTCAAAATGTTGAGTATTCAAACGGTGTATATGAAATTTAGGATTGACGATTATATAAATTCCAAATTTTTAACATAACAATAAAATGAGAATGAGAAATTATAGCTAAATAAATTTTTAGAAAACAATTTCGTTGACTCTTTTTAACCTATTTTGGAAATAAATGTTAATTTATTATATGATGGAGATAATTACAAGACTGATAATGGAATGAAAAGTTGCGACAACTATGCTATGATTTGTTTAAATTTTTTACTATAAAATGCACAATCAAATGATTGACTACCAGTTGTAGTATCTCTAATTCTGTAATATGTGAAGGTTGATAATAATAATAAGTTGGTGATTAATATCTTCTGGGTTTTGGAAAATGTGGTGCAAATTATATGCTCTTTATTTATTTATTTATTTATTTATTTTTAATGAAAAAAGTAAGGATTATTTAGTTCATGTAACAAATCTTTTCTTACTTCACTTGGGTTCAATTGACGTAATACTCTTTATTCTTTAAATATTCATGAACTCAGGATTAATATCAACTAAACAGTTGATGACAAATTTTTCATCATTTCACTTGTGGTTCTATTTACATATACAATTTGTTATTTTAAAACTCAAGAAACCTTTTTTTTTGTAAACACAAAATTAATAAAATTATGGTATTATTTTGGTTTAATAGTTAGATTGGTTCCTGAACTTGATAACTTTTTTCAAATTGGCCATAAAATTTTCTTTTGGATCACATTAGTCGTTAAGGTTGTCATTTGTTACACCAATGGGTCCTTATGGTTTACACTATTAGGTTTTTAACAATTTGGTGACGTGGCCCAACATGAAGGTGACACTTAAGCAAATAGGTGAGCAACACATGTTTTCCTCTTTAATTATTCTAAAAATTAATATATATTAAAAATATAAACAATTTTTTAAGTATAAGAAATATATGTAAATTATAAAAATTCAAAAAATTAAATATATAATTAAAAAATAAAAATATAGTTAAAATTTTAGAAAATTACAAAAAAATAAATATAAAGACTCAAAAAACTGACCGACATTGACCAGTCAATTTTTAATTTCTAATTTTTTAAATTTTTAAAATTTCTAAAATTGTAACATTTTTTTTACTTTTATTGATTTTTTCAAAAAAAAGAACTTTTTTTTGTAATTTTAACTATTTTTAATTTTTATGTTTTGAATTATATTTATTTGTTACAAAATAAAGAGAGATGGAGAGAACAAAGAACAAAGAAATATGAAAGTAATAGAGATGTACTTTATTGATTAAAAGGAGTGATTACAATGTTTTATCAGAATCTCTATTTATAGGCATAAGAAATATAAAAGAAGTAGAGATCTAATTCTAATAACTACTAGAATTTAAAGTACATTAAAACTTTGTCTTGATCATGATGGATATCCACTAAATAACATATTCATAACATTCCCCATTGGATGTCCATTGGTAGATAATGTGTCTCGTTAAGACCTTATTAGGAAAAACCTTATAGGATAAAACCTAATGAAGAAAAAAAAAGTACGTGATCTATAATACGCGTAATATGCTTCCTCATTAAAAACCTTACCAGGAAATCCAATGGGACAAAACCTTGATTAAGGGAAAAAGAGTGCAACGTGTATTTACTCCCCTCATGAAAACATCACATATTTTCCATATTCTATGTATTCAATCTTGAATATAGTTTTCAAATGACTATTTGATGTATTGCTAAGCATTTATATTACCATTCTTTTAAAAGTTATGAGTGAGGGAAATTTGGGAAAATATATTTGATCTCTTCAGGAGATTCAACAATAATCATAACAACTTTAATCATGATTCTTTTATAAAAACACAAATAAATATTTTGGATCATTTTATAATCCTCCTTCAACTACTATTCACTAAGTCCAATTTACCACATATGTTCAAATTATTTCAATTCATATAAATGAACAATTTCTCAAAATTTCAATATGCTTTAGCATCCTAAATCCTTCAAGGATTTTAATATAAACTTACTATATAGTGATTCATAAAAGGTTGTAACAATAACCATTAGACACAAGTTAAATCTTTTATGAATTGTCAATTTATAATATATCTAAAGGTTATTGCATTCACCACAAAAGAATATATATCTTTTCATAATCAATGCCAGGACTTAACAAAAAACTTCATATTTTATTTTGCTTCTACAAAACTACTTCAATTGCTCTCTCACTGGCTTTATACATTAGATATTTGGACTACTGGTCCAAAAACTCCACGAATTTAATTGAACTTGAGTAGCGTCTTATATTTTGATCAATTTATTCCATATCTATATTTCACAATAGATTTATTCAAGATCTTCCTTTATTTTATTTTTCATAATAATATTGCATGCAAATCATTGTCGACCATTTTTATTATTTATTCCACATTTTCTCGAACTGACATAACTTATCGATATCTTCTTTTTCATTATTTTAAATTCAGTTCAGGTACCTAAATCTCTTCTGAATTTTACTTATAGTTATGTCCGGTTCTTCTGGAGCACCGCCTCTACTATATGACCATTTAGAAGAATTTATCTTTAAACTGACAATCTATTATTTATTCTAACTGATGTCCTACTCGGACTTTGATTCAAATTAAATATAGAGGTATTAACACTTGGTTTTTCATTAATTTGTAATACATCAACATTAACTGTAATGATTATCCTTATTGACTTCTGGTTCAAATTACTCTCCCTAACTCATTACAATTTATTATTTTTCTCCCCTAATATTGGGAACCTAACGAATCAAAATTGTAATCACAATTCATGTCATAATTGAATCTCAAATACATTCAAAACATCTAATAATATAAAAACTTGTAATTAATATATATTTCCAACTTTCTTTAAGGATTACCTCTTGTGTGTGTGGTGGACAATTGGAACATATTCGCACATACAAAATTCAAAGATGAGAAAATTAGCTTTGTCCAAAACCAATTGTAACGGGTGGTCAAACCAATGTAACGGGAGTATTATAACTTATTGCTTGATGCGTACAACACTTAATCAACAAAATCTCTTGTTGAAATAGGTTTTTTCATAATAATGGTTTAGCATTAATGAGAGGTGTTCAGTCTATTTTATTTATGTGCAACTTAAAGTTTCCAACTCAATCATAAAAGTTGCGATATAACTCATCAATTTAGCAGATGAATTGCTGATATGAAATTAATTATTTAAACAAGCAATCTGCAAACGCAGGTTGCAAATGTACCATATGTATTATTTTGTGATGCATCTACCTCATATAATACAACATCACATGGTGATGAATGAACCCATTTGTTCGAAATCAGCATTAGATTCAATTAGCTGTGGTTCTAATATCAATTTTATTGCAAAAGCAACATAAGAATTTTTTAAATAAAATCTTCTGGTCTTTATAATTGTCATATGAATCTTAGTAGTTTTGCATCATATTGCGGATGGTCTACTAGTCACGCAAGTATGAAATTAAATTGTATCTGTGAATTCTGGTTACTTTAATATGTGTCAATTACTAATTTAAACAATTTATTACGTATCATTCCTTTAAGTGCTATTGTGACTTACTACTGGAATGTCTAAATCAATGTGAAATTTATAATGTCACTAGGTCAACAAAATAAATATAATTTTCAACCAATTATATGCAATATTCGCTTCAGGGAATATGCTAAAATCTTCAAATATCTAAAAAAAACTTTGCAACTTCATGTACATCCAACCATAACGAGCCTTAGATAGAATTATCATATTTATTTGGTCGTAAATAGATCTTTCACAGTAATATTTTGCTTCTAACCCTTAATGGGGATGATGATGACAAAAGAATCACAGAGATTATAAAATAAATATAAATTAATAACTCAATCCTCTCTTTTTCATTCTTTCAAAATAGATATTAATAACAATAGTGATTTATATAAAATATAATATTTTCCTCATTCAAAATTCAATATAAGATCCATTATAAATATCTTTTAATACTAATGGATTAACCATCACAAGATATTAATATATTAGCTCTTCTAGAGCTTTCGACTAATTTTGTACTATCAACTATTGGAATAATATTTGTTTATTTTTGTACCAAATAAGATAAATACTTTCTATCTATAATGATAGAATTTATTACTACATTCTCATATTCTTTCTCAAAGAATATTAACAGAAACAAATATTTAGGCATATGCAATATATGTGGCCAATAATCTTTCGTATTGATTGGTAACATAAGTTATCTATATACCTTTGAAGAGTTATCTTGAAAAATCTCATTGTTCTGTTATTTTATTACTATGTTCCCACTTTTAGTGGTCCATGATTATATATTTTATTTTTTTATGTTTGCATTCACTTATGGAAATGCAATAAATCTAGTAGGATAGACTTCTAAACGTCTCCATTGATTCTTTATTTCATAATCACCATCGCAAAACATGTGTGGATTTCAAATCAAAATCTAATCTATTCATGTTGTCATGATTAGTCTCCAATCACATCCTCAATTACAAAAACAATCATGATCTCTATATTTTATTTTTCATAAT